>NC_081210.1:19865588-20607254 GCF_902713425.1 Acipenser ruthenus | reverse complement strand
GAATCTGCCTGTATCTGATTTTGAGCTTGTATTAAGATTCTCCAGACAAGCTCAAAGCAAGCTCAAAGGCAGATTTAGAGAAAAATGATAACTCAATATTGAAAGACAGTAATCCAGAACTATCAAGAATGACTGAAACCACCATAATGTAGTAAAAACAAAATCATTTAATATGACAATTGAAGTTACTGTTTAAATAAGAAAATGTAATACACCTTTATAGTTATGAATGCATCTTTCATATAGGAAAGTGTGGGACCTACATCATTAATCATAATGCTTTAGAGGTTAAATATGCAGGCATATTGTATTAGCTACTTCCTTTAACAAAATCACATTGATGAATTCATGTCCCAAACCAATCTCCATTACTTTAATGCCAACATTGATTGAAGAGGGTCAAAACACTTGTGCCACAAAAGCTAAAGGTGCAGCACAGTTTAATAGATTTTACATATTTTATAAAATTACCTCATGATGCTTATAATATTAAAGCAGTATGTATTGCATGTAAGACGTTATCCACTTACAAAAAAGGCAATATCATGTTTACACTTCAAATGTTTCTCCCTTAGTTTTATTTTTATTTATTTATTTATTTATTTTTATTTCTTAGCAGACGCCGTTACCCAGGGCGACTTACAGTTGTATACAAAAAATACAAATCAAGAATTACAGTACAATTAAGAGCAAGATACAAAATACAATGACTTCAGTCCTAATAAGAGCAAATACAAAACACAGTACGATTTGATATCGGGGCAGTTCAAGAGCAGATAACAGTGTTGATAGTTACATCAGGGTTAGATACGAGTGCAGGTGAAATACAAAATACCACAGATTGGGTTAAGTGCAGGATTAAATACAGTAGAAAGCAGATAAGTGCAAGTTAAAGTGAATTAAAGGCAGAGTGCTATATTGTCCAGAAGGGAAGAGTTGGGTTTTACAGGTGTTGTCTGAAGAGGTGTGTCTAACATGTATGACATCCACAGACACCTGTACTTCCATTGTAACTGCTTGACTTCAAATGTGACACAAGCTACATTTCTGGGCTACTGGGCTTACAATTTGAATTCAGCAGCAGATTGAGTAAAATTGATTTCAGTTTGGAAATCCCCAATTCTGGATGCAGAATGGCAGAACTCAATCTCTCCGACTTGCCCTGATAGTGGAAGCCAAGTAATGCAAACAGGGAACACACAGGTGATATTTATATAATGTCCCATAGCAGTTTGCATTGTAGCTTGCACATGGAACTGGCAACAGCCAACTGCTGACACAAATGCTGACAGTGGAACAAGATGGAATTAGTTTCCAGACTGGTTCCATGGTGCAGATGGGAATGTGGCAAAAGTGACAAGCAGGTTTCAAGGGACAAGGACGCTAACATGCAGCTAACAAAACCATTTAGGGATGTAAACCAACCGGAATGCAAGTAAGGCCTGCCTTCTCATGAGAAAGATATCACATAGGTCTAAATAAGGGTACATTGCAATGATAAAGACAGTGGAGGTGGTTGTGGGATACTGTAGAGCCTTTTTTTAGCTTTGATGTCCCAAGTGTAATTCCTGATTTCATTCTTGTTCTGCTCTACCTCTTGTTCAAACAGGAAAGCATATGTGAGCAGTGTCCTTTCTTACTACATTAATCTACTTGTCGGATTAACAGGGTTCGACCCCTTTGTAGTTGTGCAGCCAGGAGCTTTTCATTGTCACATCCTACTGTAATTAGCATTGACTTTTCATGCCCCCTTCCTTTTTTCTAAATGTTAATCATTTCTACTGTCAAGTCTTTCTTCCTCTGTACTTTTCTTTGTTTCTGGAACTTCCACATACTGTGTATTTCAAACACAAGGTAGACAAGATAGTGAATATCATACATGTATTGGTTGCCAGTATTAAAGCAGCGGTCTGTTTAGATCGAGAGTAAATGGAGAGGAAGTCATAGCGGCTGACAGGCCTGCTGGCACCAGTACTGAGACGAGTAGAGGTGTGTGGCCTAGTCCCCAGCAAGAGCAATCAAGATCGATCAAAATGAATATGCGCTGTAAGAATGCTCTGACTCTGACAAGCTGAGGCTGATGTGGCAGGCAGAGCAGCCAGTACCTAACCTGGCAGTGATGACCTTGAATATGTGACTTTTTAGAGATTGGTGTAATCTTGCTTTCTGGGGAGCCTGAAATATAGTATAGTAGTGGATGGCGTGGCCAGTCAGCTGAGGCATGAGGTATCCTGCTTTAGAGAGAGGAGAATAGGAGGATGAGGAGGGAGCAAACATAATGAGCTATAACAGGTGAGCTTATAAAATGTAGGTAGGACAGGAGCCCAGTTTGAACTTCATTTCAAGCTACGGTTTCATTGGTAACACATTATTTTATAGGACGTTATATGGCATTCATTATACAGTACCTTCAAAAGGGCTACATAACACTGTATAGCTGCATGCAAAATCCTGCATGATCACTTTGACAACCGACATGCTGTGTATACAAGTACCATTTTGTTACTGGAACAACAGTATATACATTATATTATTCACTTGAAATGCACAATTTTCAATTCCAGCAAAATAATTTTTAACAAATGTTAACAAAGTTCTTGTAACATGTTATTAATACTTGCATATGCATGTTATCTAGGTTTTCAAGGTGATTATGAAGGATTATGCATGTATTGGAATTATACAGTGTGATTTCTATGGATTGTGTTAACACTAGAACTGCCATTGCAGTCATTTTGATGGTTTGAGGTTTTCAAATTTAAATTACTCTGCATGTCTGAAAGTTATGCAGTTGGTCGTTCATGACTTTTCTTAAATACATGTATTAAATACCCTGAAGGTGTTTGGAAGGCAGGATCACGAAAATAAGGAACTTATAATCCTGCGAAGAGAGGCAGGTTTAAATGTACCTGTCTTGAATACTGTTAGTGGCTTTGACTGATTAAAGGTTGCCTTGAATAGAAGTTAATTCCTATGTCTGCTTGACTGTTGGTAATGGTTGCGAGTGTTCTCCTGTCAATAAAATGCATGTATTAAGAGTTTCCTACCTGAAACTGTGCATAGATTCATTTGAAATTGCATCCGTGTTTTTTTTTAGTTTTTGTTTGTTAAACTACCAGAAATGGTGTATTGTGGTCTTTGTCATATTAACATGTTTTCTTGAACGATAACTACTGTGTTTTTGTTGGCGTCATTGCACCTTTTTCTGTTTGTCTCCATCACATAAACTATAGGTCACTGTGACAGGGTGACTAGTGGTGACGTCAGGCCAGAGTGCAGGAACTAAAAACACACAGGTATCTGCATTTCAAAACGCGCTTTCAGCGCCTTTTTTATTAAACAAAAATAAATAAAATATTTAAACAAAAAAAGATACTTTGCTCACAGAGCACAAAATAAATAATTAAACAAAAATAAATCACTAATACAAAAACACAGGTCAGGCTGGGCAGATCGCCGTCACTGTTCCTGTTCACTGTTTACTTTTAAATTTAAATTTCTCTCTCCTCTCGCTCTCCCGTTCCTCTTCTTGAACACCCACCACGAGTTGGAGAGCTGCAGGCTTTGTATAACAGGTGACCACCTTCTGCACGAGTTTAATTATTCCTGGCAGAGGACGAGCACCAATCTCGCCTCTGCCAGAACACGTTTTAAAAAGTAAACAAAACAATAACAAACATACGGCGCTCCGCCGTCATATAATTACAATACTAAATTATAATAAACAAATACAAAAACACACTTGGCAATTCGCCGTCCTTTATAAATAAATCCTAACGATAATAATAAAATACAAAATAACACAGGGCCGGAGGGGGAAATCCCGTTCTAAAATAAAATAAACAAATCAACACTGTACAGGGCTCCTCGCCCTGGTACAGTCACCAATAGGTAATATGTGTAAAGAATTTTAAAACAGATGAGCAGTCCTGTGTGTGCACAGATAGATATCTTGAATACTTGAAATGTCTGACCTCCTAAACAGACATGGCCCCTTTTCAGTGCTCATTTTAATCCATCAAAGGCACCCCCCAATAAGGCCTATAACTTAAAAAAATGATGAGACTGAGCCAGTGAGGCGGGTACAATTGGAATGACCCTTGTAGTATTTATTACAAGTTTAATTTTAACATTGTAATGCAACACTTATCCCTAGACTTAAAATGTGTTTAAAACTAATGTAATGTGACATGCGAAAGATATTTTAATTCAGTGACAGTAAATTACATTTCACAATCTCAGTTTTCTCATTAATTTTTCTTAGTAGTTGACACATAATGCAGTCCTTCAGCAGTATTTACTTTACTTTTATTTTATTTACTTGTTTTTTTCCATCAGAGACATAAACAATACAGCATGGAGGTTGTACTGTAGTTATTCATCGAATGAGGATAGATAGCCAAACAAACCATGAGCCCCAAAGGGGCTGTTTACCACTATCCTCATGAGTGAAAAAACGTTAGGAACATTCATGCAGTATTCTGTTTATATAACAAGTACAATGTTTGGAAAAGTAAGTATTTAACTGTTGATATCAGAAAACTACTTTGCTTAAAATCTAATTCTGCATCTGCTTAGCAACGCAGCGTAATGAGTCCAAGCGCTGTACTTGCCCTTACGCGATTTGGTCTGTCCACAACTCTCTAGATAACTTTATATATTTAATGTTAATGTATTTCCTATCCAAAAGGGCAGGCTTATTGTTTATAGCCTGTATTAGAACATGTACTTGTTTTGAATACTTTTGTTGAATAAGCTGAAAATCTAAACCTGGTACAAACTACTTGGTTTGGACTTTAGTCATGTGATGGATTGAACAATTCAGGGAAGTTGAGCTACAGTTTGCCCCAAGTCTTACACATTGATCGTTGTTCAAAGAATGTACACTGACCACACCCACTCAACCCTTGACCCACCCGACAACTCTGAGTTCTAAATGTGCAGCCTGAGAGTTTTATGCCATAATTGTTAAATCTCCAGACTGCTGTCCTCTAGGATTTGAGTCAGGATTTTATGTTGAATATTTTTAGTTCTCCAACCCACATCCTTCCAGTGCCCTTGTAAGAAGAAGAGACTGCCGGCCTGGAAGATTTGCTGAAAGGCAAAAGCAATTTCACTGCGATCCTTAAAATAAAAAAAAATTAAAAGTGACCTTTACTTGTACATAAAATCCCTTTTAAGTAAATAACCTTTTAGCTGTAAAATTGCACCAGGAGCATTCATTCATCATGAATATAGATAAAATCTATCAGATTTTTTTTTCTTTATCAGCTGCACATTTTCAATTTTTTTTGTATTCTTCAAGGTGACAGACACTGGCAGCAAAACCGAGGGGGTGGGGGGCGGGGCGCTCCTGGGGGGGGGGATATGTTTTCGCCCACCCCAACTCTGGTTCTTTAAGGCATGTAAGAGGTATATCTGTATATTAAAAATGAATCCCAGATATCCCAGATTCCCTTTAACCTGAAAAATACATAAATACAGTCTTATTTTATGTATTTGACCTTTTTCTGTGTGATGAAAGAAAATCTCCATTGTAGTACACACCCTCTGAACCCGGCCCTCGAAGCCCACTGATCCGGCCCGCGAGGGGTATAGCTGTCAAAACAGAAGCTTATAAATATAGTAGAGTATAGCTGGATTTTTATGAAATAAGAAAATGAAATGCTGTTTGTATGGCTTTTTTAACCTTCATAATTAAGACACTAGAACTACATTTGTGAGATCTTTCATGCTTTGGTCACAATTGAGCTGCATTTTTTGAAGATCTCAATGCGATTTATGTACTGCCTTAATTATTTTCAATATCAGCTCACAAATTGTGTTCCGGTGAGAACATTAAAAATAGCACCTAGGAAGCTTCGTCCCCCAAATGATAAAAAGCTTCCGTCGTCACTGGTGTTTTTAAAAATAAACAGAACTTTATCTTTTTTGGCACTTTGTACAAACCCTACCCTTGTCAAAAGACCATCTGAGGCACAAACTGAGCTAAGCCCTAAAAATAATCATTTTCTTTTGAAAGTAGTTAATTCTTGCAGTGACTTCACAAACCAAATGTGACATTTTCTCATCAGTCCCTTGATGTGCTTTAATGTAGTACTTGTTTGTAGAGTGTAACATCAGTATGTGTTGGATGTTCAAAGTTTTTCTTTAATAATTTTCTTGGTGTTGCAAAACTATTAAAAGGGGGAGTAACAGGGTGCCTCAGTGGATCACGTTGTAATGATGGTTCGAGCCTCGCTCACACCAAGTTGATGATCTTGGCTGAGGACTAGGGGTGTGCCGATACTCGCATTCCCAATAATTTCCTTTAAGAAGTTGATAGGGATTAATTAAATATAATAAAATGTTTGAATTACTCGACACAAAACAAAGCGTTGTTTACCAATTACTGGGTACTAATCAAGAAAAACCTGACAGTGCATTAATGCAGAACCTGTCGTGATCAAATGATATGAAATTATTGTGAATTATATGAAATTATTGTGATTTCACTTTACTTGTTTCCTTAGAAATGTGTCATCTCTGCAGTGAATTGTGGGATTGCAGTCCTGAGCAAGATATAATCTCTGATTAAACACGTCAAAGAAAATTAATTTCCCAGTTTGTACAACTGTTGCTTAGGTCTGGGGTGAAAAGAGGCAACTGATCTTCAGTCTTCTTGATCTTTTACTGAGTTGCAAACCCCCTTTTTTAAAAGAAAATATATTAACTTTCTTACACATGCTTGCTGTTTGTTCAGTTTTCCAGACTGAAAAAAGGTATATGCTGTACCAGTTCCTTTAATGTAGGGAATGCTTAGGTAACAGGAAACAGTAGTAACGTTGAACACAATACATGTTTTGTACATATCTGCATATCCTAAAGCAAAAAACCACAATGTCGATAAAACAAGAAAGGGAAGGAGGGATATAATGTTGCTAGTGCTAATAAGCAAATGGGTTTAAGAGCCTTGGGTATCACAACTTTACCCATTCCCTTAAAAGGTTCCAGATGGAATAATCCATAATATGGATAACATATGGTGAATTTGGGACATTTGTCTTTTCAATGTCTCCATATTTTTGGCCTAGAGTATATATTTGCCTCAGACCTTTGGTTCTATGAAGATTGATTCTGAGGTTATAATGGTGCTGCATAGCCAAAAGTAGAATAATGTATTTTTTTTTATTTATTTTTTTTGCGTTTTATAATATAAATGGAAAGAAGCCAATGCTGTAGGATGCTAGGCTTATTATAATTATTTAAAATTCCATTCATGCATAACTAATGCCTATCTTTGGACACACCATTTGTAGGACAGGATTGGGGATAGCATCTTTCAGGAATCACCTGCATCAAAAGACTACTAAGCAGTGTCTATAGAGCAAAAGACTGCAAAAACATTATCAAAGCAGAGGAGGAGGCATTACGTGTCATCCTTTGATCAGGAAACAAGGAAAAGCTTATGATTATGGCTTAAATATGCATCTGGAATTCTGTGTATTGTGATTGTTACCTTTAGAATTTGATAAGTTTGGAAGTAATTATATTTTTACTTGTATTTTGCTCCTATGCAAGAATGACATTAGCAGTGTCAATGTGAGCTTTCTCACTTTACACAAAAACAGGCCTCAAGCCTGTCTCAAGTCTACAGGCCTCAAGCTTCCCACTCTATTTTGGGATGTGGAAGCAGAACTGTTTTCATGGCCACCCGTTGATTTTCTTATCTTTTTGAAAATGGCTGTTACCTAGTGATACTTTTGCCACATTTTGTGTTAGGTTTGCTGTATTGTCTCCTGTCCAATGAGGGTTAAGTGAGACCACTAAACAAAATGTACTTGTAACCTACTGTGAATGAGAATCTAACCCAGGCCTCCAGAGGTCAAACCCACATAACCCTACCTGAATGTGCCATTGTGTAAATCTTGATTCTGAATAATGTGTTATTAATATTAGCGTGTTTCACTGGTACTTCAGAAGCAAATTGAGATATAATGAAAGCAAAACAAAACTAAGCCCCAGGACTTCAAATAGAGTACCAGAGCTTATCAATGTTTTTGTCATATGCATATAATGATTGTCTGTCATTTATCATTTTCCATATCGTGTTCATTCTTAAAAAAAAGAGCCCCGTTTTTTGTCAAGTTGCATTTGTAGAATGGCACAAAGAATGACCTTATCTGAATGTTTGACATGTTCCTTTATTATAACCTACCCACAGAAGGAGGCGGCTTAATGAGTTTTTGAGGTAGCTTTTTGTTTGCTGGCTAAGAAATGAAAAGGAAACTATCTTGCATGATTACTGCAATCTATGCCCTGACTTTGATTGTCCCTTCTAGTATTATTACTTTCTGAGAAGTAGGTCCCTGACTAACTGCATGCAGTGAATTGACTACATTTATAATCAAATCATCCATGCAGTGTTAACAAGGCCGATCTCAGGAGCTTTGGCCTTCTACCTACCACTGTACCTTTACCCAGACAGCCCTCCCTGCACAAAGGCAAGCCCAACCTGGTAGTATCACAAAAAGGCTGGCAACCACATTTCCCCATTTCACAGAGCTGAAGAAGTGTTCTCCATTTAACGTCTTGTCATTTAGCCAAGTCAGTTTTCTAAAGAACAGATTTTTAATTTTATATTGTTCAGAGTAATCCAAATGCATCGATGGCCTGTGTTTTGTTTTTATTGAACACACATCTTAACCATAAACCAAAATACTGTGAATTGGAGTATTTTTTATTAGAAATTGTTAATTGCCATTGGAGCTAGATGACCTTCAGTCTTTGGCTGTAACCAGTTATCAAACATTCTCCTCATCCCAATTATGACCAGTCTAATCAATAAAGTAGGTTATTGTGTCCTCTGGGCTCTTTATATTACTGCTAAAGCATTGTTATGGCAACAATCGAATAGCAGTGATTTCAAGGAATGATAATTATAAATTGAATTTGTGTTGTGCCAGCCTTTGCAGGTAATTACACCTTAAATGACATAATGAACAATTAGCTAGCTAACACAATGACATGTTCTGGTTTCCAGGAGAAACAGAGTTACTTAAGTGCTGCATGAAACTAGTACACAAAAATGTAAGCTCCATTAACAACTCTCAGAAAGATAAATGAGCCATTGTATCTTCAAGCCCAGTGGTCCAGCTCTGTCAAATGTAAAATATATTGATTGCTATTTATGAGTGGAACGTTTCTTTGGATAGTATTAATCATTTTATCAAATGTCACCTCATGTTTCTCCATGTGAACAAAATGGTATACTGTGATCCTGAAAACTGCTTGTGTTTTTTGTGTTTAACAAAAAGAATCCTCCGAATGAGCATTACAGTAGTCTCTGCATATAAAAACACCTCCTAAGAGGATGTTCGCCTAAGAGAACATCCTTGTGGTGAAATGGATTTTCCCCATTGTAAATGCTCCGCCGAAAGGAATAGGAATTTTGCTTAAAAGAACACCTTTTTGGCATCGATAACGATTTGTTCACAACTCATACAGTACTGCTTTGTAACTTGATAACTCATCATCATTAAACCTAAATTCAAATGGTTTATTCAGTCTTTTCAAATGCAATGTCATTGTAAGAGTGTCTGGAGGCACACTGGTTGGTTTATTCAATCCTTCCCGAACCGCCGTCATATCACCCCCTCATTTTGTATTCTGTTTTCCATGAGTGCACTTCATCGCTACTAAATGGCATATAAACAAACTGAAACGCGACGCTGTTTCTCTTGCTACAAAAAGTTTGAAACTGTTCGAGCTCCTGGAAAAACCTGAATCAGACACAAGTCACCAAGCAATTTGGTGTTTTCCGTTCTGGTGAGTTGCTAAGAGAACACTTTGCTTGCTTCCCGAGGGGGGTTCTCTTAGCCAGAGACTACTGTACTGTAGTATATGGTTGCATTACAGCGAGTGCTGGGACAAACATGGGATTTTCATTTTCGGATGTTCACTCATAATTTAAATATTCTTTCGGATATTCGTTCATTTTCAAAAAGTAATAAAAGCCATTATATTGCTCAGAATGCAGGCAGACAGCATAGCAGCAGTGCAGGGGTGTGTGGCTCCTGTGTGTGTGTGTGCCTTTATTTTACAGCAAGACATTACACTATGTAACACGTTAAAGTAAACAAATATCCCAGGATTAATGAATACTTTGTGTAGGCCTTACTTTGTAGCTGAACAAGCAAATGAAAACTGAAATTTAACTTTAAACAATTTTATTTATTTTTTAAAATTTTATTCCCCCCAATTTGAAATGTCCAATTATGTTTTTTTCTCCTCACTGCAGCGAGTCCCCACACAGCACGAATGTTCTAAGGGTGTATGAGCGTCCTCCGATCTGACAAGCCTAAAGCCAGAATCGCTTTTACGGCGAGCAATCCAGAGCAGAAGTGGGGGGGTTATCGATCCTGGAAGACAGAGATCAGCCCTGCTTCTTATCCACACTGAATATGCTCAGTGTCCGGCCAGTAGGGTTCACTGTTACGCGATGATGAGAATAAGTCCCTGCCGGTTTCCCATCCCCCACCCTGGGAGCATCAGAGCCGGTTCAGCCTGGACGCCGACTAATGCCATCAAAGCTGTGTGACTCATCCTGTGCTCCCCGTGGCAGCGCTTTAACTGGATGCAAACATTTTCTGAGTTTATTAATTTGTATTTAATTGTAGATGCCACTAAAAGACAATTTACCCCTTTCTTTTCCCATAATGTAAATCAATGCGTCAATACTTATTACATATACAATGCATAGAAAATCTGACCTAAATAGTCAGAACCGTAACTGAAATACCATAAATCACAGAACTTCTTTAATCCTTTTTGTGACAGTATCTACGTTTTCCAATAGGCTGGGTTAGATGGATCACATGCTTTATTTAAAGTCATATTTTTTCCTTTTATTAATTCAGCATTGAGGCTTGTAAAAGCAGGCACTGCTTTTTTAACTTCTGTAGGTAATAAACTAACAGAAGATAAAGGTGGTGTAAGCAGACAATATTTCAAGCTTTCTCATTACTGTAATACTGTCCATTTTAAAGACTTCCAATGTGCTGTTCTACAATGGAATGTTTCTGTTTATTTTTAATACAGGGTTATATTAGGATGCTTGAGATTAAGCCACCATTCTACCGGGCAGCTGTCAATTATCACCATTGTCATTAATACCATTGTTAGATGCAGCTCCAAAGTGCAGACAAAAAAAAACATCCTTCTTTTTAAATGCTGTGCTTTGTTTCTCTTACCTGTCTTAAAATTATCTGATGGTTGTTGATAAAAACCTTTGTCAGCAATACTGTATTCCAGTCATTTGTGCACACAATTGCATTCTCTGCTGTACTGGTACATCCTGAATGACCAGGACACTGGATTGGGTTATTTCCACTCATTTGCCTAAGGCCTGCTTAATACACAACATGCATCCCTTACCACAGCTGTAAGTCAATATAAATGAATAAGTACATCCCCTTGACCTACTTCCGCTGTAAATGTGTAAGTTTGACATACAGACAGACGCACAGATGCCTCCACATATCTCTAGAGTCAGATACTATAAATATGTTTGTTTCATCCTTCGGATGAGACGTAAAACTGAGGTCCTGTTGTAAGTGATGCTTAGTTCACCCTCAAGCTTTTGATAAAAGCGTCTGCTAAATGACTAAATAATAAAAAATAATATTGGATAAGGCCTTCTGTAGCTGTTGAAATGCAGGTGTGACATACAGATGCAGGGCTGGACAGACAGCTTGCATATTGAATTACCCACTTGTGTTAAAGAACGTCTTATCAAGTGTCATTATAATTGGAGGAGTGGTTCTCCAGATATACTTAGGCAAAAATGTGTGACTGCCTTTACATTCATATAATCAGGGGTATATCTGGAATTACCCACCAAGGAAAACCTGTAGATTCTGCCTGTAGGGCTATTGGCAAGTCAGTGAGAACTGATTAAGAATCTTCTGTGAAAGTGATTGTTATCCCAACGTTGTTTACTAATGACGCTTCCCAGATGTCAACCACTTATTCAGTGAAGCTTTAAATGCGAGCATTAATCTTTAAGCACCACAACGTATTGTTGGGAATTCGTAATTAGCATGGTGTTGTTGTGTGCAGGTTTAGGACTCCAATCTTAATATTTTCATGTAGGGAAAGAAAGGCCACCAATGTGAAGATACCGTTTATATCATTAAACATTGATATCTGTTCTAATGGAACCCTGTCGCATTGATTTTAGAACTGTGGGGTGACAAACACCACAACTCCACCACTAATTCCATAAGGTGTACTTTATAGAATCATAATACCTTAAGATATTTTGTATTTAAATAGCATTGTAAAATACACATTGTGCTTAAAAATGAAACGTCAATTTTCATGTTCATTGATTGTACATTTTCCTTTCTGTATTATGATGTTTACAATTATTATATATATAAATTTAAATGGTCATATTGCTCTTCAATGTAGGTACTTAGACGCTTCAGTGAAGTTTAAAACAAGCTCCAAAGCCAGTCAAAGGGAGATTTGGAGAAAAACGATAATATTTCAAAATTGGAGCGACAGAAACTATAGCCACTCAATGACTGCAAAAACAAAATAATAAAAACATAAGGGGAATGTAAAAATCTATTAAAATGACAATTGAAGCTGCTTTCTCTTTTAAAGGTAGAATTTTTGTTTTGTGGTGTCAGCTTTGATCAAATTTACTGTGGAGTTCAACATTTTACAGTGAGTTTTTGGACCTCAGAAGCCCACACAAAAAAATGCCCTTGATGTATCCCAATACACAGGATAAGAGCATTTTTCAGAATAGAACATCCATGTGGCAGGGCTGAGGCCCTGCACATTAAAGAAAAAGTGTTTTGTGTTTTGTTTATTTTTCTTTCGTGTATTGTGTTAATTGTAAATAGTCAGGCGATCCGCCTGAGAGGTGCTGCCAGTGGGTGTGTCCCGTCAGAGCGTCTCGCTATATAAGGAGGACACTGACACAACATCGAGGCTGATGAGCCAGAACTGGACCATCCATTCTACTCCTGGACAGCAAGCCTGTCACAAACAAAATGGGGAAAACTAAAGGAAACCAAAACCTCCAACCACTGCATGTGGAACCGGGATTGGGGTTTTATTGTTTTCAGGAGCAGGGATTAATTTAGGGATTTTGAGATCCCCAAAGTATGACAAGGTGTGTCAGCAGGGCTTCCTTGAATAGCCTAAGAAGCACTTTGTTTTGCTTATGATGTACTTTCAACATCACCTCCAAGTCCCAGTCTGCCACAATCCCCTATCACAATGCACAATTTTAGGAGAACATCTGCATATTATATAGAGCTTGTGCGCTATATACCAGATGCACAATATACTGTACTAAATTTCTGTATAGTGCACTATGGTAGTATTGATATGGTAGATCATGGGCATATAATACAGAAGATGCAAATACTTATGCATTATATGATATATGTAACCTAAGACACAAATTTGTATACAGTATACCCTCGCTAGAACACCCTTCATTATAACAAACCTTTGGCTCTAACGAATCTGGCCCCTGGACCCCAAATAAAAAATAAAGATACTATAAGCACACACTGTCAACATCCCAGTCTGTACGCACGGGATGCCACCTCCGCAGTGAACTCTTTTGTCTTAATAAAAAGTGCGCGCTGTGTAAAATTTAATGTTGCAACAAAGCTGGAACCTATATTGATAGTTTGAAAAAATGAGTAATGCAGGCATATCTGTCGTGAATATAGGTTGTCAAAATGCACTTTTGGCTTGTTCAGCAACCATGCAGTAAAGCAAAATTGATTTTAAATAAAAACTTGCAAGATCTGATGAACGTTTCATGTCAATCTTCGATTTGATTTGGAATAAAAGCTCAGTTTGGGATTCTTGCATGTTGGATTAAGATTTGGTGCACTTTGAAACGATTCATGTCAGATTGATTTTGAAGTTTAGCGTCAATTCGGGATTTTTGTTTTTTGTACTGCGTTTTAATTCTTTAACGAATAGGATAAAGCAAACGAACACGCATGTGTTATTCTACTTTTATTCACAATGTCATCTCAGTAACTTACTCCAGCAGTTTATCATTCATTTTGATTGTCCTTTCGCTATAACGAACCCCTCTATATAATGAACAAAAGTCTTGGACCCCAACAGGTTCGTTATAGCGTGGGTGTACTGTATTAAAAAAAAAAATGCTATGTTCTCATTAGCATAATACTTTCATACAATATCCCCATTCCCATTCCTATGGGTGCAATTTCACATTTTTATTTGAAGATTATTTTTTCACCTCAGATAAACAGTCATATCAATCTTCTGGGGTTAGCCAATACGCTGAACATGTTTCAAAAGGTCATCTTGTTGGGGATAATCATATTTGGAACAAGTTTGGCTGATATCCTTATTTTATTTACCTGGAGATTATTAACCTGGAAGAAAGAAAAAAAAGAGATCTTTGGAGTATAATGCTGACAGAAATGTCAATAGGTTCTTCATCTGCATTGAGTTGTTAAATGGTAAAGAGATCACTTGCAAATAGTCATTGCTTGTTTTTAGCGCTGCCTTGATTAAACAAATGTCATTTGAGGGTCACTTGAGGGAATCTAGGTCTCTCCAGCTTAAACATGTCTAAATAGGAGGCTGTGTGGTCCAATGGTTAAAGAAAAGGGCTTGTAACCAGGAGGTCCCTCGTTCAAATCCCGACTCACTCATTGTGTCACCTTGAGCTCCGTATTTCAGGTGAGACATTGTTGTAAGTGACTCTGCAGGTGATGCATAGTTCACACACCCTAGTCTCTGTAAATCGCCTTTGATAAAGGCGTCTGCTAAATAAACTAATAATAGTAACAGAGACACACAGTAACCCTGCCTGTTTTGCTTACGATTGTAAGTCGCCCTGGATAAGGGCGCCTGCTAAGAAATAAATAATAATAATAATAATTAAAGTGATCGGTCATCCAAATTACAGTTTTATTTTGTATACAAAAATAAACTTTAAACCGTTCAAATTGCAGGATTAAACTTTCCCCACTGCATTGCAACAGACTTTTTAAAGTAATGAAATCATGCTGGCAGTCACTGTAAAAGCACATCAGGTTTATCACCTCCATGTCATAGATTATGATCTATTCAATATCTTCACAAATAATATGACTTATTATTATTATTATTATTATTATTATTATTATTATTATTATTATTTGTTATGTTTTTATGTTTTTATTATTATAATAGATAGCTTTACTGTCCACATGCTAGGAATTAATCCCATGTCTCTTCAGAGTTTGCCCCCCCCCCCTCCCTCTGCAATCCCAAACGATAGGCAGATAATTCAATCTACCTAACCTTCCTGATGTGAAAGATAAGGTCTTGGATGAAATGTTATTCCAATCATTGCATCGCTCTCCTGTGTGGGTCAGGTGGTTGTCATGTATAAAAAAATAAATAAAGATTTGGTAAACAGGACAAGGTCCTGGACAGCTTCCAAAAAGCATAATTATCGGCAAAGAACTATTAATCATTAAAAACAGACATGCAGGTGGCCTCTTCAAAGGAACAAACCTATTCAGTCTCTCATGACTCACACACACACACAAATACCCCTCCAGATTTATAAGGAGGGACATAGCAAAATGGCAGGAAGAGACAGTAAACAGAAACACTTGCTTTATTATACAAACAAGATATATTTAGACTAAAGCAGAGATGTCTACTTGGGTTATTTGTGATAGTTTTACCACCATGTTATATACTGCAAACAGTTAGAGGATTATCAGAGATGTGTATTTCACGCATTTTAAATCCCAATGTTGTGCTTTGAAATAATGTTAATACACCTCTAGAGGGTGTAATATGCAAACATCCAGCATTATATGCTGGGAAAGTGTGTCCCAATTGTCCTCCCTCCATAATTCAGTACAGTGTGTGAGTACTACAGGCCCCAATACAGGCCTGGCATGGATTACACATACATTGTGGCCCAGTGGTTAAAGAAAAGGGCTTGTAACTAGGAGGTCCCCGGTTCAAATCCCACCTCAGCCACTGACTCATTGTGTGACCCTGAGTAAGTCACTTAACCTCCTTGTGTTCCGTCTTTCGGGTGAGACGTAATTGTAAGTGACTCTGCAGCTGATGCATAGTTCACACACCCTAGTCTCTGTAACTCGCCTTGGCTAAAGGCGTCTGCTAAATAAACAAATAATAATAATAATAATAATACAGAGAATGAGTGTGTCGATAAGTCCATGCATACAGGTAAGAAAATAAACAAACCAAAAGACCAAAATGCTGTCAAACAAATTAGGACCAAGAAAAAAAAGACAAATAATTAATCTTCACCACTGGAAAAGGGAACCTCTTGATAATGTTTGTCGTCCTAATAAGAGTTGAGAAAATGTTACTTTAAACAGGAGAATGTAAAGCTATTCAAAGTTTCAGGCATGGAACTCTAAAAATCACCAAAAGTCAAGCAGACATTGGACTAAGGAGGTAACGCTCACATTCATGTCAGTGGCAGCATCATTTAAACCTCTTGTTACAGTCAGTGTCTGTCTTTGATTTAACCTCCTCCTCCCCAATCTCCACCTCAATTTGGCCTCACCAAAGGGGTTGGCATTCAAACTGCCTCCCTGGCTGATTCTGAGAGTTGGCTGAAAGATGTCAATGAGATTTCCGAGGCAGCACCAAGTGCCCCAAAAAGCAAGGCTAAGCGCCAAAAGAAAGCATGTCAGAATGCTGGGACACAACCTTATATAAAAAAATACCTTGACTGAATAAAGAATATCATAATATTGTGGGGAATTAGTGTGAATTGTCAAACCATAACACCATTTTAAATGTGTAATATTGTTTGTAACTGCCAGCCTCCTCGTTCTTTTGAAACATGCCACAATGTCTGACCCAATTTTAACTCAGAATACCTTTTAGAAATCTCAGTTGGCAGACTTTGGCCAACATGAAGAGATTTCACCTTTAGTGATGTAGTTATTGTAGCTCAATCAACCTATTGTCTAAATGATTTATCAGTGTGCTTCTATCGGAAACTAAGAAAGCAGCCGAGCATATAGACTTTTACATAACTTCTTTGTTATTCTCAATTGAACCTTCAGCCGCTACAGCAAAGCAACAGCAGAGCTGTTTCATGAATCATTTTGTTTGAATTATTGAGCATGACAAAATGTGACTCAAATGACATTTTGACAGGCTGTCTAAATCTCCGATAGCAAACATCAGTCTGTCTGTCTAATGCTAGATTTCAAAGGTGAAGTGTATTCTGGGAAATGGTTCCTCAGTGACATTAAGGGAGATGTTCAATAACTTTAAAAAAAACTGCAGCAACTTTATTTTTCTCATCCTTAACTAATAAATATTGACAGCATGCTTCACTTCAAAGCATACAGGAACTATAACAAGGTTGATCATAGCTTTATTTAATACATTGTGTGTGTGTTTTGTTTGTTTTGCTTTGTAAATAGTTTTTTCGAGTTTACTAAAAAGTACACATTTTCATAGCTTTTTGCATTACTTGAAGATCTTGGTGTCAAGGACGTCCTGCCGTTGCTTAAATGTATGATAGTGTCAATAAATGTCAAACAGCTTCCATGGAAAATATTTCATTTTGGTTGTCACTGTAGGCAGCATTCCCTTGTTCTTGAGTCAGGCCTAAATTTTGACCTGCATTGGACATTAGCCCAGATTGGGAGATGTAGCTCTTCTCCTAAAGATACTATAGGACCCTTGAAGCAGTTTCTAATACCTTTTTTTTTGCAAAGTCTATTCGATGCCTAAACATTTCTTTAGATTCTTCAAGCAAGTTCATAGCTAGATCAAGTCTGGTAAAGAAAAATAATGAAACAACTCAACTCTTTTAAGTAACTTAAAAATGAAACAACAGAACCACTCAGAATAATTGCAAAATCACACAAAAGTAAGGGAAATGTCCAAAATCAATTACAATGACACTTGAAGCTGTTTACTAATATTCAGGGAACTGATGATGCCTTTAACATCTTGTACTGAGGACCGCAACTTCCTGCCGTATCTCATTCACCCCGGATACGACCCTTACAGGTTCGGACCCTACCTACCCTGCATAGTAGTCATGGGAATCAATGTTTTTCACTGTGAATGTCATATGCTATATACGTTCTGTATTGCCTTTCTTTTTGTTCAGACAGTCCCCTTACCAAGCATGCATGTCAACTCCGTTTCAAGTTAAACTCTATTTACATCAATCATGTCACAGCTGCCACGAGTAATACGTATTCTCTGTCAGTCATTTTGTAAACATTTTGTTGTAGTTTATTTCAACTTAAAAATAGCAGTGTTGTGAATAATCAGGACCAAGTTTAAAAACGACCAATTTAATCGATTAGTCATCACTCCAACACTATTGCATAGCTCATAAGATCTGAGGAGTAAATGATTTACATTACTGTCAGCCAAAGTACTGGTAAAGTAATCGGTATTTGAACAAAGGTTATACATTTTTTCAAGATGTACCAGTTAAGCTGCATACTGGATGTTTTACACATTGAAATATAAATTACGCATGATGTTTAAATGTAATACTCATAGCAATTTTGCTATAGATCTTCAGTTTGCATGTTATCAAGTTTCTTGTACTTCCTCCTGGCATCTCAATGGTCAATTGTGAACATACTGCACGTGATAGCTGGAGAATGCCGGGACAGCTAATTGTAGCATGCCTGGGAATTGCCAGAAACAATATAATAAAGGCAATATTCTGTGTTAGGATTATTTATATTGCTATGGTATGGCGATTGATACAGAATGCAATAATATTGTTTCTTTATTTGCATTAGAGCTTTATCACTACAGTTTTTTTTCATTATTAGAAATATATAGTATGTGCATGCAGGCCTTTTAAGAATATTATGCAGCGTTGGAATTAAAACAATCTGTTTGTGTTTATTTGCTTCACATATTGTTTGTGATCAATTAAGCAAATAGAGTAATTGTTGGTTTTGTTTTTATTGTAAGACCAAGTTTTGTAAGGTGGTTCAAAGTAACATTACAGTTCAAATGTAAGGCTGTAGTTAATGGATACACTATTAGTTAGCATTAAAGTATGCACAGTATTTGTTGAAAGTACTCATGTCTTTACGGTAATGTTGCATTTTACTCACCAAAAATAATTTTTACTCATATAGTGCCTAATCCTGAACTCTTTCCCTCTGAGACCCACAGAGGTCACAGAAGAGTTTAATCTGGTCTGAATATAATCCCTATACTCACAAGTAGATTCATGCCTTAATACATGCTTCCACACACCGCTGAAAAAGACATGAAAGAAACCTGCAATACTATCAGACTTAAGCCGCTTCTAGATTGAGTGACTGCTCAGAATCATACTTATTCTATCTAAATTGATGAAAATATGTAAAGATGAAAAGGTACAATGTAGCACTGTGTTTCGTGAATTGATCTGCGTTGAATGCTGTGCGTTTATCTGGCATTCATTTACGTTTCAGTTGCATGCCTTTTGCTTACTTGCACTTGTTGGTAAATATGGCCCCTAATGTCGCTGACTACTGAACAAGTTATTGTTTTATTTATATTGTAGACTTACAATTTAGCATTTATAATATACAGTGCCAACACGAATGATTTACAGCAAGACTAGAGGTGGGGATTGTATCGCCCATTTTTCTTCACTCAGACCCCTTACTTACCAAATACCTCGGTAACACTGAACAGTGATATGCAAAATATTTTAATGAGCAATTCATCTCACTTGTTTAGTGGTACCCTAAATATGATTGATTTACTAACAATGCTGACAAACTCACCATCCCCAGTTGTACTGCTTTATTAGAAAAATGAGAACATTTCAGTGAACCATTCTACTTGTGAGATGTCTTGCTCAATAAAATATGTTTCATAATTTTAAAGAGGCGTTGATTATCTATTCAACGATACCAAGATATTTAGACAGTAAAGGGTCTGAGTGAGAAAAAATGGGCAATACAATTGGCACCCCCAGTCGTTCTGTAAATCATTTGTTGTTTCCATAATGTGTGTATATTGCCTGGCTACATTGTTAGGACCTGCACCTAGCATCTTTTCTAGAACTTTCTGAACTCGGCAGGATTTTGTAGGCTTTTTTAGACTTTTCTTGCTGTAGAAAAAATGACTAGAGGGACAAATTTGGTAAATTAGTACAGTAGTACAACATATTTATTCTCCCATCAGCCTACAATTTAATCAAACATTTGTTATGGTTAAGGTGTGCATTTGTTATTGGATGCATAAGCTCTTCAGTAAATACTGCTTCTGTACAGCATTTAGCCTTTATTTTGTCTCTTTGGCTTGTACATAAATCTATTATGCTTTCAGAAATTGAATTTGAATCTCAACTGTTTTTAAAATAGCATTAGTGTTTGGCTACGACACAAACATTTTCAAATCACCTGAAGCTCAAAGGCTATTTAAACTACTCCGTCCCCAGAGGTCATCATACCTTTCAAAAGACATGTCTGAGCCAATAACTCAATAAGTGCAATAAAGCCTTAGCAAATAACTTCAGAACCCAATACATTTATAGCACAACAATGCATGTCACAAGTCTCTCCTGTTTTGGTTCTGTCTAAATTCATTTGCCATTTATTCCTTTTCCTGTTTTTTTTAATGGCATCTTCTCAAGTATGACAAGGTAATCGAAACTAGGGGTGTGCAGAAAACGCATACTTGTACTTGGAAACCAATACTGGTACGAATACTTGCATGTGGATTTGACGTCATCGGAAAGGTGGTAGGGCAAACACTTGAAGTGATGTTAAAATGCATTTCTGGCCCTGATTGCCATCCAGAAAGTGACCAGACAGTGGTTTTATGTTTATCTAGCAAGGATTTCAATTGTTTTGAAGTCTTAATGTGTCATTATAATTCCTGTTGAGCAAGACTTATTATTTCTTATTACCACATTATATGTTATGTCTGTGATGCGTTGTGCGGCAGGATGGCTTGCAGTGGTGAGGTGTGGTGACGTCACGGACCAGGAAGTACAGAAACCAAAACAATGGCTGGGCGGGTGAAGCTGAATACTACGGCACTCAGCGTGATTTATTAAATAAATAAACAAAACAAAAGATTTAAACAATAACAAAACACAAAACAAAAAGGCGCGAGGGCCAAACGAATAAACAGCAACAAGTATATGTTAAATATAGCAATTGTTCGTTATATTCTCCTCTCTCTCTCTCTCTCTCTCTCTCTCTCTCTCTCTCTCTCTCTCTCTCTCTGCTCTCCCGTACTCTCCTCTCTACACTCAACCACCGCAGCACCGACAGCTGCAGGTTATTATACTCTGGCCGAGGGGTTAACTAGCTGTTAATTATCTTATTACCCCTCGGCCACAGTCTGCACGCGTTTGGTAAGGATGCGTGACTGTCAGCTAGTTAAATAATCAGTAGCTGATCAGCCACACATCCTCACGGGTTTTTAAATTATAAATAACAATAACAAAAGACGCGGCGCTTTTATCCGTGCCGCAAACAAATATACAAATAATAATAAATAGGGGCGGGACACTCCGCCACAGTTGGCAATTAATGTACACAGTTTAAGTGGAGACAACTTTGATCAGATGCAAATCTGCAAGATGTAGTTATTTATCATAATTAATGTACTATTTATTTTTGGGATTATTGTACTGGGGTGAGGGTGCTTGTGTACAGGACATAGTAAAGCATGATGAGATCAATCAGAGAAACCAACACATCTGCAAGACATTATTTGAGTGTTATTGGGGGATTGAAAATGTTTACTGTATTGTGATGGAGAGATGCTTGTGTACAAACAGAAAAGTTGCATGTGCCCTTTTAAACAACACACACAACTCGTTAAAAAACACACAAAAAAACAACAAACACACATGCAACTATCTGCCAACTCATGTCTGAATGCTCATGAGATAAACAATCAATTTGCCCTGAGGCCATGTTGATTGGTGGAGGCCATGTTGATTGGTGGAGGCCATGTTGATTGGTGGAGGCCATGTTGATTGGTGGAGGCCATGTTGGGAGCTGTAAAGCGCATGTCATGTCTGAGAGGAAGTGAACGGTTTGCAGTAATTGCTATTTCTCATGAAATTTGAAAAGCAGGGTACATTTGTAACATGCCGAGGTACTGAGTGATAGCTTCGTTTAAACCAGGATACACTTTGATATATCAAAATGTACCCAGGGTACATTTCGATTGGTACCCCAGTCGACAAAGACCCAATCTGCATATTGAGGAAGGCTGTGCTTACTTCCTGGTTCCAAAAATAGTTCAAATAAACACCTGGATTGAAATGGGTGTTTTAGCCTGACTAGTAGTCCGACTACACCAGCTAAGGGGCAACTCAAATTTAGTTTTCCAATGTTGTCCTAATTTACCAGCATAGGTTATTTTATAGGGAAAGAGAAATGCAGGAACCACAGGAAAGGGGAGGACATGCAAAACTGTAGTTCAATGTTTAATTTATAAGATACAATATGCTTTTTGCTTTTACAACCAGAGATTATATCTTTATAGACATATATCAATCATTTTCCAGGGCTTCTTAAAGAAAGGAGCATTTTCATTAACACCAGCTACACAAATTACTGACTGCTTCAAATAAGTTGTATCAAATCGGCAGCGTCGTTCACAAGTCAGCATCATAGGTTGTAAAAGGAACCTAAAGTAGAACAAAACAAAACAATGCAGACTTTGTTACATTAGTGAATTGGAGATGTGGTTGAGGACCCCGTCAATGAAAATTATTCAAATCTAAATAAATTGGAGCTCCAGCTAAACAGGGAACAAAACCTAGTTGGTCCTCAATCTCACCTCCAATGGACTTCAGATATCGAGCATCAGGCATGTATTCTATTGGCTAAAGAATCCCAATCTCATAGTTAGGAAAGAAAGGAACTGGATTTTCATTTTACAGGCTAAACAATTGCAAAGGAGCCATTCTAGACCTCTCCGCCATCTCAGTACAGTCAGAGCCAGGTACCAGGCTAAGAATGTAACAACAGCGGTAACATGTGTGAGCTAAAATTACTATATGCAGATACACACCACTCCGCCAGTATATGCTACAGTTGAAAAACTTTACACACAAAACAGTTTGTCAAAACACCTACCACTGCTCTTACTTCTCAGCCTGGTATACATACTCACACAAGCTGCTCCTTATCTAGAACATCCTCCCAGCTCTGACTCTTTCTTCTTAATCAAGCTTTATATATTATCCTGCTACACACAATTGGACTGATTGGTTAATTACACTGCGATTTCTTTACACAAATTCACACGTGTTTTCAAAACACACCAATATAAAATATTCAAAGTGCAATGAAAATGTAAAACCTTAAATCATTTTAAATGCAAAGAAAGTTTAACCTGTTTACACATATTATAAATCACTCAGTCATGAAATATATAGCAATACTCAAAAAAAAAAAATCAACTTGAAGTCTTTTTATTTTAGCATTTCTACTATAAAATATTACTTTTACTAGGTCTGACTGAAGGCAAATATGCTAAATTACCACTGAGGAAGATACAGTGTACTTGCATCCCCACAAGTAAAAAAATACTAACAAGACAATATTGACAGAAAATAATCCATTCCATTAAATTATTTGATCAGAAGGAAGTTTGAAAGCTCTGTAAAAATGACATGTTCGTGAGACACGGCAGCCTGCTTCTGAGTGCAATATCAGTTACATTCATATTTAGTTGTCTGATTATGCAGTTTTCTTCTGAAAATGAATCTCAAGAGATATTGTTAATCAACAGTTTGCATAGTGCTGAGTGAATCAAAATTGTTCATCATTTCATGTGTCCCTGTTTGAAGTGGAAATTAATTGCTACTAATTACTTTTTTTTTAGAGAAATGACAGTCTGTATTGTTCATCTTCCTTTTTTTATAGTCAGTACCAAAAGTCTTACAAATTATTATGTCTCTGCATTTAGATAGTGCTGTATGTAAGATAACTTGATGAGATAACATTTTTTAATTTCATTATTTAAGCATCAGAAAAAGGACTGGCAGACAAGTGTTGCATGACATTAATGGCACAACGCTGCAACAGATTTTGACAGTGAATGACAGGGTTGGATAAAATAGCAAACCTTTTTTGGTGACCTTGGTTACATGAGAATTGGGGATGTACTTGGCAGTCCCCCAAAGAATCTGTCTCCTCTTGTCCATAGCTGATACAGAAAATGTGATTCATGTTTTTGTATCCTCCCTCAATGATTACTTACTCTAAAATATTGTTTATTGGACTCCCCAAACATCCAATTAATTGGATTCAGAATTGTGTTATACGTTAAGCCGAATGTGTTGCCTGCACGGTATGGACTATAAAGTTCTGTTGCAGAACTTGGACCTGTGTAACTTGATCAGCTAATATTCACCAATAAACCCTAAAATGGCACCAACTCGTTCTCTCTTGCTGGTCCTCCCAGTGGACATTTTACTCTACTATTGTGCCCCCAAACTGTCTGTGATTGTTAGGAGACCTCAATCTCCTGCCACATTTAAACTAGCTTCAAGAACCATTTGTTTTCAATGGCCCATGCAAGATGCCTAAGTAAGCTCTCTTCATATATAAAGATTTCACTGGATTGATTTTTAAGAGATGCATTCTATTATCACTCTTTTTACTTTAAGAGCAAAGTGCTGTGTTATAGTTTGTTTGAAAGGGCCTACAGAGCAGTACTGCACATATCACTGGGATATTGATAAAACATCATCAGGTGGAAATGCTGTCAATAAAGCAAGTGCATAAGTAAAGGTAATAGTGAGGAATCACCAGGGCATGTGTCTTTAAAGTGTGCTGATTATAGGGTAAGCAACAGAATGGAGCAGCTTCTGGGCACGAACACTGTAGAGAAGTGAGAAGGGGGAATGAGGAATGTCACGGACTGGTAGACAAATGAGCATTACAAGAGCCAATCAAATCGCCCCAAACAGGGCGAAACATGTCTGCAGATAGTGTACTTTGACTTTTAAAACGCTGTGAATGTCAAAACCGTTAGGCGACTTTCACGCAATTTGATTTGCTCTTGTAATGCTGACATTTGCATATTTACCGATTACCCATTGTTCTCTATCATTGCTGCCATTCCCCTTAACTCAAAAGGTAATTTTATATATTAGAAATATATATATATATATATATATATATATATATATATATATATATATATATATATATATATATATATATATATATATATGTGTGTGTGTGTATATATATATTTTTTTTCTAATTTCATTTTAGAATGTATCTTGCACTCATTCAAATTCAACAGATTTGACAGAAACCGGGCGAATTGCACTGTTCGAAGTTGCTAAGCATTTGCGGAGCTTGATCTAAGAAAAGTAACTCTCCAAATTCAGTTATTAAAATTTGAATTAAACATACTTTATTTTACATAAAGAATACATGAATGTTCATAGGCTCCTTTGGCTATATGACTTGTTATGATAGCTGTAAACAACACACTCAACCCCCTCAGGACTTATGGGTGATTTGGCTATCTAGCCTCATACATGTAATAACTACAGTACTCTGTGAATGTTCCTGTGTGTCCTCTGTGAATACTACCAATAATAATACTAATAATACTAGTGGTAATGGAGTAGTAGTTAGGGCTCTGGACTCTTGACCGGAGGGTCATGGGTTCAATCCCAGGTGGGGGACACTGCTGTTGTACCCTTGAGCAAGGTACTTTACCTAGATTGCTCCAGTAATGTAAAAATAATGTGTAAAAAATAATGTAATTATATGTAAAAATAATGGGTAACTTGTAACATCTTGTAACAATTGTAAGTCGCCCTGGATAAGGGTGTCTGCTAAGAAATAAATAATAATAATAATAATAATAATAATAATAATAATAATAACTGGCTATAGAGGTTTCCTTCACAGATTTGCAAGCACACCTTAGTGTTACAAAACGTCTCAAAACTAAAGGTTATTGCATGCTACTCAGGGAAATAAATAAATAGAGGCCGTCAATACTTTTGGCACGACTGTGCATAAATACTGTAATTATATTATTTGTATCATAAGGTATCCTGGTACTGTTGTTTGCTGTTTCATAATTTACTGTGTATGCAGACTGGTTTTAAGAAATCACAATTCACACATTGTAATCAAGCTCTTTGTATAACAATATACACATTCTAAACATTACTTATCCAAAGTCACCCTTTGTGATTTAACTGTACAGCCTTCTATAAATGTATGGTCCAATATTATCCACAAAAGTATCTCTTTCATATTTTCAAACATACCCCCACATAATTATTGCCAGTAATTTCAAGCAATTTAACCCCAATAGTCTCCCTCCCTTACCTCTAATTTATTTCCGACAAACAGAAACATTGAAAATAAATAATCTGTTCTGTGTTATTAATATATGTAATTTGCTAATTAGTCTGTATGAGGTCATGAGAAGTTCTTGTTGTATTTTACATGTTGCCAAGGCAGTTTAATTGCTACCAACATAAATTGTACCCTTTGTTAAAGAGCACTCCTGCAGTAATGTATTCTGTTGCCTGTCTGCGCATAAAGGAAAATTGAATATTTTTCTTGATTATAGGAGGGATAGAAAAAGTAAAGAATATATTCTACTTTTTCAAGGGCCAGTGGTCTAGGGTTTAGTTCTGGAGTATGTCAGAGAGATGTGCTTTTTAGTTGTATGTGGAGATGAATGTGTCCCCTAGACTGATATCTTTAGGGCCATGTGAAGCTGTTGTAGACTGACCATGGGCTGGTGTCAACCCTGAAAGCCTCAGTCGGTATGGTGAGAAGGTTTTGGCTTTGTGCACACATTTGGACATTTGGCGGCTTAAAAGTAATGCACTAATGCTTCCAAACAGTTAATACTAAGTCAGTGTTTCTCTTGGCACCTTGTGTAAAAATTAATTTAGCTTTGAACATGTCACTCTTATATTTACCTTAATATCTCTGAGGTTTCCACAAGCATTTGATTCTGGATGTACAATGTATTATAACAACAAACCATAATATCACAAGATGTTAAAAGATGTGCAAATATTGTTTGTAGGCTTTTGCTTCAGTGGGTTAGGAAATTGTTTCTTTGACGTCATGTTTTTTATTTTTTTTTATTTTGTAAAATGGCACAGGGGATGGAAAAACAAAACATAAATAAAATACTGTTTGCATGTTGAATTTCCATCACAGTAGGCTGACAATATTATCACTCAGATTTTATTTTTTTGTAAACAGTTTATATAAAGCACTTTTTTTGATTGTACATGTCCTAGATAAATGGCAACCCCACGTTTTAATGCTTCAATGGATAAGACTTGTAAACGTAAATGCATTTCATGTGTTCCAAAGTCCAGTTGTTGTGTAATAGTTTCCTGGTTTGAAATTATAAAGTCATTATTTTTCAGACTAATTCATTTTTTTTTATCTGTTTGTCTAGACTTTCAACCCAAGCCCCCCCCCCCCCCCCCCCCATTTAGATTAATCTGCAACTAATAAGGGCAGCAGTGTGGAGTAGTGGTTAGGGCTCTGGACTCTTGACCGGAGGGTCGTGGGTTCAATCCCTGGTAGGGGACACTGCTGCTGCACCCTTGAGCAAGGTACTTTACCTAGATTGCTCCAGTAAAAAAAAAAAAACCCAACTGTATAAATGGGTAACTGTATGTAAAAATAATATGATATCTTGTAACAATTATAAGTCGCCCTGGATAAGGGCGTCTGCTAAGAAATACATAATAATAATAATAATAATGTAGTTCTAGTTAGTGTTAATATGGTGTCAAATTAAATACATGTAGCATGGTTTCATTACCTCTGATTGCAGATAATATTTAAGAATCATCTTTGTTATCAGAGGTGAAATGATAAACACAGGATTAATATACATTGTGAAGTATTGTATTGCAATATCCCACTGTTCAATTCAAGTATACTCATTTTCTTTGATTAAAATAGCACAATCATGTCTGCTATGTTTGAAATCTTCAGAAACTACTCCCACTTAATCAATATTATATACAGAAAAAAAACTTAACAAATAAGTTTCTGGTTTACATGCTGCATGTAATTTCTGCATAATCTATGTTGGGCAGGTGTGAGTTTTTAACTAAATACCATATTAACCCAAAAATAATGAGCAATAAATGCAGTTTTTTTTTTCTTCTAAAAATGGAAAGCGTGTGAATTTGGATCAGTCCCAGAAGAGAAGGTACTCTATATAAGGAAAATTAAACTCTTTTAGACCAACTGAAAATCTCATAATTCACTTTAGACTACATTGTCAGGAAACTAGAGACTGTTCTACTGTAACAGCAAACAAACCTTAGGGAAAAAAGGCATAAAACCAATTCAACAGGATGGTAGAAGCATGGAATTCATCAAGGAAAGTGGGATGTCTTTAAATGGAAGATAGGAATGAGACTCTGGTGCCCCCTCTGAAATTCAGAAAGCAGTGGGACGAAGCCATTTTCCTGGTAAGCTTGATACCCAATTAGCTTAGCCTTGGCACAATCCTTTGAGAAAACTCAATGTTTATCTGTGCACGCTTTACATTTGTACCAGAACATACAGAAGGGACTGTGAAAGTGTTCTAGTGATACTTAAAGTGTTGTCCATTACAAAAACTTTATTAACAATAGTTAAGGTTTAAGGTTGAAGCCATACAAGTCAGGAAATTACTTACAAAAACGCAATTAAATTACTTTCAGTGGTCAGCTTGAAGTCACAAAAATCTCTTAATATAGAGATCTCAAAACGGCACTAACTTGATGTTCTAAATCTGCAAACATAGAATGTATATTCACAGAACTGTAACAACTATTTTGTTCTTTGCTTTTATGTATTTTATTGACTTATTTGTAGACTCCACAATAGTAGAGGCTAACCAACTGTAGCACAAGTGGGTACCGGGGGAGACTCCACACTTTCCTTTTCTATACTACAATGCCTAGTTAGAACATGTCTTAGTCAATATTGCTATTGTGTAAAAACGTAATCCCAATTTCCCTGGTTTTGTGGGGTTGCGTCACATATGAATGTTATGGTAACATAGTTTTTTTGCAATGAATTTATTCCTAGCTGAGATATTTCATATACTCTTACTAGAGGCATGAGCAACGTTGTGGTATACTTCTACATATAAACTTCAGGACAAGCGTGCTTGTGTTTAAGCCTTGCAAATTGTGAAATTGGAGCGTTGGTGTGTGCCAACTACAACAGATAATCTTTTCCCTATATTTGGGTTTTATTTTTGTGAATTCTCTGTGACGTTGCAATAAGTCAGTGCACAGGTTGCCCTACTTAGCTGGCGAGTAATTTTTTATTTTATATATATCTGATAGACAATATGAACTACCGTTATGCCTTACTGACACAAGTTAATGGTTTGATATGGCAGCATGTATTAATTTGCCCAGATTATCTATTTTCTCTGGTTTAAGTAAAAAGCATTTCAATGTAAGGCATCTTTCTCGTTACCCAACATGCTTCAAGCAACATGATTCAGATTGTCTGGGGGAACTTGAGATCCAGAGTTAATCTTTCAGAGTTACAGAAGATATGTTCTTGCTTATCTTGTTGTGGTGCGGTGGAGTATTCTCATGCTACTGGACTGGAATCCATTACGTTACAGAGGACAGGCTGCTTAACATTAGAGACTGTATGAAATAAAGATAGTGTTTCTGCAACAGTCACTGAATTGAACGGGGATTAAAAAAAAAAAAGACTCTCCTGGGTCCAGTGCCTCACCTGTACAACCCTTTGAACAGTTGTTATTTGATCTTCTGGTACAGTTAACTGTAAACTATATTTCTTAAAATTATTATTATGTGAGCTTCAGACTGAAGCAACACATGTAACTTAGGCCTTCTGTCTTGAAAAATGTTCATAGTTCTTTTCTGTTAGACCTTGGAACATTTTCAGTTACATTACGACCGTATAAGGCCAAGTTATGGTGGATATTGATTACATGTACAGGTTTGTAGCCTGGATGTCTAATTTCCATATTTATAGGACTCAGATTGCAAAATTAGCTTAAAGTGTTTATAGCATGGCTAACACCGACCAAAATATAAATCTATCGACAAACAGTTGAAACGTCCTTTTATAATAACATTTATTTTCAGTACTACTGGATGTCTCTTGGTCGTAATTGCTCTCAAACATAATTATTTACTGTGTTTTTTATGTGCTCTCATTTGAACTTGCTCTTACTACTGATTTAATTGTATTTTATAACTGCTCGTATCTGTAATGTGATATTTTGTAAAGTGATACTTTGTAACAACTGTAAGTCACCCTGATTAAGGGTGTCTGCTAAGAAATAAATAATAATAATAATTCAGAAAAGTGAGTGTTACAGTTCATTACTTTCCCCTCGGGATGGTATTCATGTAAAGGATGCTACACGTAATAATGTCCTACAACTGAAGCCATCCATTCAACTGAAGCTATGTTAAAAATATATAATTGTGACTGCGTCACTCCTTTTATTAGCAGACTTAACAGTTTTCTAAAGATGAATACATTATGTTAAATGTGCCCCCACACGAGAGTCTTTACATTTGTTTTGTTTGCGCTGTTTTTCCCTAGCACTAGAATTTTTTTTATTATTATTATGTCAACACATCTCAGTGCATTCCATTCCATTCTTAACCTTCTGTGAATTTTGTGGTGAATGTAGTTACAGTATATCAGTGACACTTTACACCTGTTTGCCACTTGGGGTAGATGTAAGGATACGTGCAAAGTGATTTGCGGGTGGAAAACCCCCATAATGTGGCCATAAATTGTGTTTAGCAGCCATAAAGTCTGATTTTAGGGGCTGCTAAAAATGCGGCGTGTATAAAGAATAGTGTTCTCCTGGCATTCTACACCCACTACCATCATTAATCCATTAAAATGACATTGAAATGCATTCAAATGAAGAAAAGAGTATGGAATTGGGTGGCATCTGGATACTAAGCGGCATATTTTTTTTTTTTGGTTTGTATTTTCGTGCTCCACAAATGTCATACAGCGCCTACTGCTCTCTGTACTCCTAACTCCATCACCTCTGGGCTGCAAGTGCAGCTGCTAAATAGAACGATGTTCTCATTCAGACCCTCGTTATCATAATTGTGGATCATTATTTGTGAGTGTTGAGAAATTTGCATTTCTCTTAAGCTTGCATAGGGCGCTGTGCAAAATAATTGCCTGGCTGAATTGAATTTTGCATCTGCAATTATTTGCACTGCACCTATACTTACATCTAGGGCAATTGTCTTCCCTGTGGCCTCATAAGATGAGATCGTTTCAAAAATAAACTTGGATGAATACTGTGAACATGTAAAAGTAATGATTGAGATTGACATATAATTTCAATGGAGATAATAAGTCATACACACTCACATGTCATGTCATTCAGGTGTAGGAAGGTGATCAGTATCCTTCAAATATCTACATACAGACCAAGGTTTATCGGTATCATCAAAACTGTTGTCTAGGAGTTCTTTTTTTGTAACCAGTATGTGTGGTTCAGGGAGCAGGAGCAGGGGCTCCTCCTTAGTCATCCAGCCAATCTATCAATTAACCTCCCTAGTTAAGGCCTATCAAACACTCATTCTCTGTCTTTTTGCATTTTCCTCCCCTCCTCCTCCAAAACGCAGTGCCACCTCTACAATCGTCTCCCTATGTGGGCAAGTGACATGCACTTCCCTACCTTAGGCCCAGCCAAGCTGGCTTCAACCTCCGAGAGGAAGGTTCTCCAAGAGCCGAAGGGGACCCCCAGCCAAATCTCTTAACAATCTCTCTATCATTCCAGGTTCCCCTGGGGGCAGGATACATGCTCCCAGTCTTGGAGGTCGATCAGTTTGGTCTCACCTCCAACAGGGCGGCTCTCCCTGAGCCAGGGGGAAACCCTGTATTCTTTAATAACAACTTGCTTTTTTTTTGTTAATCTATTCCCCACATGGCTCTCTCTGGCTCTGAGCATAGGCATTCCTTTTTAGTCAGGGCGACTTCTAGTTTTCTTAAATGTATCTTCTATCCTTCTCTTCATTTTCCCCTGGGGGAAGTTAGACTTGCTTCCCAGCCTTGGAGGCCGATCGGTCTCACCTCCATGAGGGCGGCTCTCCGTGAGCCAAGGGGAAGGCATGTCCTCTTTCTAAAGTCATAAGCACATAATTCCTATTTCAAGTCCCAGGGCTTACTCCTCGCAGCCCTTGCTCCTGTCCTGTGAGCATTACTTCCATGCACAGAGACCAGGTTCAGGCTAGGCAACACCCAGTCGTGTTTTTCAAACAGCTATCTGAACAAACACAATATAGAAACAGTTAATGAATATCCTCTCAGTAATGAGCATCACCTGCATCTGAAGGTCCTGCTTGAAGAGATTATGACAACTACAGAGTTCTCATTCCAGTTCAGAGCAAAGGTAATAGCAGCCTGAGATTGGTGGCACCATGGTACCTGGGGTAGTTTTCAAGTCTGACGATGACTTCAAAGCAAAGACTTTAAAATCAAAGTCTCTTTCATTCTTTCTTTATCATGTATTCCAGTCTCTGGTCGCTCTCTTTGACTTCAATCAGGCATTAAAAAAATAAACAAACAAAAAAAAAAGAATGCTTGTCAGCGATGGTTTAAAAATAAAAATGGTCTATATGTGACAGTGGTGGTTAGTGTAATAACACAAAAGTAAATTAATAAACCTACTGTTTTAATGCATCCAATTTTACCAGCATATGTTGTCAATGTCTTCTAGAATGAGAAGAAAGACATAGTCTGAGATGGTAAATCAAGTCGTTTTTAAGCTTTTTTTTCTGAACAAAATCAAGAGTGGATTTTATTTGATCTAAAATTCTCTGTAAATATAGATATACATAAGAGCAAAATGTATTCACAAATCAGTCATTTCTGAGCTACCCATAAACAACCACTGTGTTTTCTGTTTATATCACACGTAATTAGCCATGTCACGATAAATGTAATCAAGTAATAATTTTTTGTTTAAAGAAATAAACATTACTGTTGCTGCGAGGAGCTCTGAATTCAAAGCCATTGTTGTGACATCACTGCAACAACTAGGTCATTGAAATAAGAAAAATAAATGTGCTTTTGAACACCCACATATGTAGTATAAACACTTATTTCATATTTTAACTGCTCATTGCGACAATTCCAGTGTGTTTATAGTAAACCCTGTTTGCTCTGTAGTTTTTCCTTGCAAATAGTGTATTGCTTTTTCAGTGCATACATGATGGTAATACAGTACATTGTACACATGCAAACTAACTGAGCTTTTCTGTTCTTGATTGTCTACTAAGATGGATTGAATAAAGTATTATTTAACCATTTTATTCCATTGATTGCCGTTTTTTGTTTTCCTAAGAACCCGATTAACAAATATATTTCAAACATTCAATAGCTATAAATCAAGAAAAACAACAAATCCACAACCTGTGTACCCTCTCTTGTATGCTCTACTCCTGTTTCTTTACCTGTTTCCTCTCACAGGCCAATCCCTTGCCTGAAACTATATCCTATTTTCAAAAAGTGTGTGCATCAACTAATTAAGAAACAGGACCATCTTTTTTAAAGGGATACACACCTAAATACAAACTTAACACACAAAAAAATAAAATAAACAGGAAAATCGGCTTAAATAATTTGATATATGTATATATCTTTTTTTTTCCATTCAGAACGTGCTCACAAGGTACCAAACGCTATTTGCATGCTGCATTAAGCACTATTGGGATTACTTTGAGATATGCGCATGTGTCAGTGTGGTTCATTGCATTTTTTCCATGCAATTATTTACACTGTTATTAATGTATTTTTAAAACATCAAAATATATATAAAAATAATGCAACATTCAGCATACAAACTGCTAAAAATACATTATTTGAACTGACAAAGTCGGAAAGACTGAGTATAAAGACAGCTTGAACCTTGCTCGACCAATCACATTGCTTATTTCACATTCCATTGCTAGCCCTGGATTATATATATATATTTTTTCTAATTAGATTTTTGCGTGCAATGTGTAGAAGCTGTTCTGATTTCATTGTGCATCCCGTAGATATATTCTTGTTGAATTCATCAGCACGATATCAGATAAAGGCTGTCATAACTATAGTCGAATCAGCCATGAGGGACCACGGTTGCACAATAAAACTCAAATGCAATATTCTTCAAAAGTTCTGCTGAACAGACCTTGGGGATATGCATTATTTGACTTTATAAACAGGCAGTATTGTAACTGAATTGACAGAGAGCAAATGTGTATTGTGATTTCATTTTTTATACCTTGCAATGTTCAAACCCCATACCGCTACAGGAAAACTCTGGGTATTTTTATCAAAACAGTTAATGTAATAAGGTCCGGGGGAGGTAAGCTATCCCAGAACGCATAAACATTTGCTTTATATTGTAGAAACCCTGTGTACCCCTAGGATAGTCATAAACATGTTTGTAGATAGGAAATTTTGCTGTTATGTATTTCAAAAGCTGTCCTGACTCAATAGAGGGTGTCAGTCCTACAGTATTGCTGCTTCCAAATGTTTTATCATTCAAATATCTTTGTTAGAGGTAGAACATATCTTCTTGCAGTTCTACTCTTATCATTTTAAGTGAACTGTCTCGTTTTATTTGTAGCCCCATGACACTGAGGTAGACCCGTGACACATAATGTGCTACAAAAGAAAGCTGTATTTAATGAAAACTTTTTAAAAATCCAATAAAACCAAAGGTTATTTGTTTAAAAACTTCCAATTATAACTAAAGATCAAGCGCTTGCCTTTCAGTTTCTTCTGTTTCAGATAGGTTATCCCGTTCTTGACTAAAGTTGCTCAAGAGAATTTGTATGTCATTTAAATCTGTGTTCACAGAAGACACTCCAAATAGGTGTAAGTGGTTGCTACTAATAAGTGCTAATTGGGATGTGACTTATAATGTTAAAATAAATAGACCTCTTGATAAACCTATAGCAATTTTAAAATGAATGTTGCTAATACAACCTAAAACTATAACATTCATTAAAAAGAAATATTACCATCATAGTGGAAGTGAAGACAGGCATATCTGACATGTTTATAGTATCCTATACCTTGCACAAACACATAGGCATTTGGGTAATTCTGATATACCTCAGTATATGGTTGGTGTACACAACAGTTGTCTGGTGCAGAATTTGATACTTGTTCTCTCTATTGCTGGACACTCGCTAGAGGATCATAATCTGTAAAAAAAATCTGTATTTTGTTCACTCCTTGGAAAGCAGGGTTTACTTGGTTTTACATATTTTTCATAGAATTCTATCCACTGAGAGGCACAGCTCAAGTCATTTTTCAGTACCTTAATATTATATCTGCACTAAAGACACAAGATAAACGGTTGTCTAGTAGACTCTCTTTCGTATAGTGTTCCCTTTGCATTCTAGTATTTTGAAGTTATAGATGTTAAACTGCATATCTCACAGACTTTGATAGGCTTGTTGTCGGTGTTTGCTTGGCTGGTGTCTCCCTAGCCATGATTATAGCACAGGTTATAGATGTCTTCATTGGCTTTCCACCCCCTGCTTCACATAAGGAATTGGAGACTGTAAGCAATCAGAAATGGCCATGTATCCCTCTAGAACCAACATGGCTTCTCACAATGGCCTTAAACTCTTTTCACAGTCGGTAGGTGTTTAGTTTTTTTTTTTTTTTTCCAATCCTTGTATATAGTTTTCAAAAATTAAAAGTCCAACAGCTTATTTTGCACTTCTTCTGAAATGCAAATTGCATGGCTGTGCCATTTTATATGGAAATAATTTATCATCTTTTGCTTGTAGTTTGAGAAGCACTTCCTTTCAAGTCATTTTTGTTTGGTCTGAACTATTTTTATTTTCCTGAGACAGAAGAGCCAGCACAGTTTTGTTCTGTCGTGACATGCAGCTCAGCATCATTTAAGACCCAAAAAGTTTTCAAATGCATATATACAGTCAGCGCCACTTTATAGGGACACCTCAGGGAGAAGGGAAAATAACCTGAATAAGCGACTGTCCCAATTAAACGAGAGGCATTTGAGATGACCTTAGTCACACTTTTTTTGTTTCTTAAGGAAAAGAAAAATAATGAAATCACATTATGATTAATTGTTAAATGCATAATTCAAAATACGAGTCAATGTTTTTTTTTTTTATTATTATTATTCCTAAACAAAATTAATCGCTGTTTTTTATTTCTACATGAAAGGAAAAACCATTAAATCACATCTTATCACAAGGCCATTTTGAAAACAGCTTTGCAATAGACTTTAAAATTATATGTGTAAAACTTTGTCAGGATGTTAAGAATGAAAAAATTCTGGTACATTATTTAAACAGTTGTAGCAACACGTGGGGACGTGTAACACTATAGTTTTTGGAACCCTGCTACTTACTCTTCAGCTGTCCTGGATCAACATATTTATTGTATTGTATTGTCAAAATGCTCTAAAGATACATTTATTATTATTATTATTATTATTATTATTATTATTATTATTATTATTATTATTAATTTGTGTGCGTTTACTATTCTCTGAAAACACAAGCCTTTCTTTTCAGGATGGTGGCACTGCATATCTGTCACTGCAGCCTTCCTGACGGCTTTGTTTTTCAAAGGAATAAAATAAAAATACACTGCTGTGGTGAGAGTTCTCATCATCCCAAACCTACTGTGGATTTAATTTAAACACCACACATGGACAGACAAACGTACCTTTGGAGTAGATTAGTCTTATGCACTTCAAAATACAGCTACATGGACTGCAGTACACGTACATTTGCTACATTATTTAAGACATGCAGTTAATGTCGGTAATGTATGAAGATCCAATCTCACAGTCAGTGTTGTGATTCTAGGAAATATAAGTACATGGTAGTGTTACTAGAATTCTTGTTGTGTACCTGTATACGATTAAGCATTAACATGAATGGCTTTTTAGGTCCCTTGGTTGAAATTAATGATATGAATGGAAAATGTAATGTATTGTATTTAATATATTCTTTAAAAAAAAAAAAAAAACAGTATTTTGACTAGGCAGTCTGCTGCCAATTATAATTGGTAAAATGTTGTTAGATTTAATAATATTTTATCCAGAGGATAGTAAAGAAAAGAAAAAACTGTCACAAGCAATATTCTCTTTTTTCTGGATGTCAAGAATTTAATATAAATGAAGCTTGCAGGTATTTTTGGTTGATTTTTGGCAATTGCTCCTGGCAAAACTTTAACAAGCATGTGGAAGGTCTCCACCTGCCTTTCACTGTTCTGATGATGTGAATAATTGCCGTGAAGTCTGACTTGGCTCCCAAGATGAAACATACACTGGGGTCCACAGCCAGAACATTGATTTACTCTTGAAAAAATACCCTGGATGAAGCTTTCTTTGTTATCAGACACTAAGAAAATGTGTTCACATTCATAACTTTTTTTTACAGCTGTATAGGAATTGGGCATAATAAGCATTGTACAAGAAAGAAAAAAAAAACATTTTACACACGCAGGTTTGTATATAATTTTCACTGATTTCCCATGTTAACTGTCTCCGTTTTTTTTCTTTTTAATGTTGGTATTTCCAACCTACTGTATAAGTCTAAAAGTATCAGAAACATTTCCATTGTAGATTTACATGGATATATTAACTATGCTTGTGCTATGTTGATTTTCAGAATATTTAATGTATTACCCGTTAACATGTTACTATGTTTGGTTTGCATGATTCTCAGTTTCTGCTTTAAGGTTTACTAACTACTGTCTTTTGGGAAACATGGGAGTGCTTCTGAAAAGCTGCCTAAAATCAGAATTTCTTAAGCGTGGTGGGGTTTGCAACTGTATAATATCTGACCCCCCCCCCCCTACTCCTGTGAACTAGTTAATGGAAATTGTCTCCACAAAATCAGAAACATAAATTCCATATTGTTTTTAAACCACCTCGCTTCAAAACATTTTTGTCAGAATAGTTAGTAAGCATGGTAAATAATGACAGCGAACACACACAGCAGGGTATTAACATTGTATAAATACATTTTGAAACGTATATTTGATCATGTATCTGTACCTAGCATGGCTATTCCCTTGACTGTTGCTTTCTTTGTCCCCTGTCACAGAACAGGTCCCCATCACAAACTGTCACATGAATTCAGAGCAGGGTGTTCTCAGTCAGTTTTTGAGCCATTCTCTGATTTATAAATACAATATTATGAATAATAATGGATGAGTTGTGTCAACAGTGATTAGGAGAATCATTTATCTGTGCGTGAGATGTCTGACTACTAAAAACAGCATGACTTCCAGTGGTTTATTATGTCTCACAATCTTCTCACGTCTTTATTCTCTCAGAAACTCCCAGCCATCAATACTTTCTATACAAGGCCCTGTATTTCAGATCTATTTTTACATAATATTGCAGGTCATTTATCTTTATTTTCTGAAAAATAATTTATTTTCCATTTTTCTAAATAAAGTTTGGAGGTGTGTCACAAAGACGGCCGGAGTGGGTGGCGTCAGACCAGAAACAGGAACACAAACGACAGAGAGATGGGGTTTTGGTGAGGCTGAACGCGTGATCGCGTTCAGCATTTAATAAACAGAACAGAAAATAAAAGGTTGGAACAGACAAAAACACTGGACACGGCACTACACGCCAAAATAAAAGGACAAACAAAACGTACTAACACACAAACGGTGGATGCACAGACAAACAAACAAACACGGTGAGTGAAAACACTATTTTTACGTTACGTTCTTTTACTTTATTTCTCCTTCTCTCTCCCGTTCTCCACTCACCGAACACCCAACCCCCGACTGAGTGCTACGTGTCTATATATACTGTTGTGCTGGGATTCAATTACTAATTAATTATTCACTTGAATCCCAGCACGTGAATTAATTCTGTGCAACCCCGTGCTCACATATTACATTTAACCAGCACGTGAAGTGATTTGTGCTCTCCTCGTGCCTAAATACAAATCTACACTTTTTAAACACACGTGAAACACAGACCCGTTTATATCCCGTGTACCAATCTATACACCAACATTAACACACGCACGCAACATACAACACAGATCACACAAATGCACACAGGGGCGGGGCACTTTGCCACATATACCCCCCCTTGTGCGCAGCACACATGGCCTCAACGGCCACCTCCCCCCTTAAAAACCCAGCAGTCCAGAACAAAGTCTCGGGCTGGGAAGGGAGGCTTCAGTGGGCCCTTGGCTGGCAATGCTGTCAGCACCCCTGCCGGTAGTGGCACGGCTGACAGCCTGTTGGTCCCGTACTGCAGCGAAAAAGCTGCGGGGGCAGGTGGTCCCCCGACCTCCCCCTTCTTCGTAGCCGGCAGCTCCCTCCTGTGGGGCTCCGGCCACAAGAACTCCTGCAGCGAAACTGCTGCTGGGGAAAGTGGTCTCCAGACCTCCTCCCCCTTCTTCGTGGCCGGCAGCTCCCCTTTCTGGGGCTCCGGCCACCGTACTCCCTGCGGAGGTACGGGCAGCAGAGGCAGCTCCTGCTCCTCTGCTCCGGGCGGTGGTGGAGGCAGAGGCAGCTCCAGCTCCTCTGCTCCTTGCGGTGGTGGTGGCGGAGGCAGAGGCAGCTCCTGCTCCTCTGCTCCTTGCGGTGGTGGTGGCGGAGGCAGAGGCAGCTCCTGCTCCTCTGCTCCTGGCGGTGGTGGTGGCGGAGGCAGAGGCAGCTCCTGCTCCTCTGCTCCTGGCGGTGGTGGTGGCGGAGGCAGAGGCAGCTCCTGCTCCTCTGCTCCTGGCGGTGGTGGTGGCGGAGGCAGAGGCAGCTCCTGCTCCTCTGCTCCTGGCGGTGCTGGAGGCAGAGGCAGCTCCTGCTCCTCTGCTTCTGGCGGTGCTGGCTCCCTCTGCTGTGGCGGCTGGGCATGTGCGCGCCGTGCTGCCTTCAGCAGCATAGCGAGAGGCTGCTGGGGGACACCAGCATCCTGCCCTTCTCCCCCCCAAAAATTTTCAGGGGGTTGAGCCTGTAACCCCTCCCCTTCTGGCTCTTGGGGCTGAACCAGCAGGCATTTTCCCTCTGCTGGTGGCTTGGGTCCCAGGGCTGTGGAAGCCCCGACTTGCCTCCCTTTGGGCTGTGGACGCCCCGACTCCTCCCTGTTGGGCTGTGGACGCCCCGACTCCTCCCTGTTGGGCTGTGGACGCCCCGACTCCTCCCTGTTGGGCTGTGGACGCCCCGACTCCTCCCTGTTGGGCTGTGGACGTTCGGGCTCCCCCCACTCAGGCGTAGGACGTTCGGGTTCCTCCCACTCAGGCGTAGGACGTTCGGGCTCCTCCCACTCAGGCGTAGGACGTTCGGGCTCCTCCCACTCAGGCGTAGGACGTTCGGGCTCCTTCCGCTTGGGCTCCTCCCATTTGGGCTGTGGATGCTCAGGCTCCTCCCATTTGGGCTGTGGACGCTCAGGCTCCTCCCGCTTGGGCTGTGGACGCTCAGGCTCCTCCCACTTGGGCTGTGGAGGCAAAACCAGCAGGCATTCACCCTCTGCTGGTGGAGATGGGGACAGCAGGTACTCACCCTCTGCTGGTGGAGATGGGGACAGCAGGTACTCACCCTCTGCTGGTGGTCCTGCTACCTGGGCTGCTGTTCCGTTGATGGTTGCCTCCAGGTAGCTGAGGACAAACTCCACACCTTCCTCCAAGGTGTTTGGGGTGTGTTCCTCCTGAAAGGCCTCCCATCTCTCACTGTCCATCATCCACAGGGCCCGGACGACCATGGGCAGAGACTGGGCCTCCAGCCCAGCATTCTCCAGGAACCAGCCCCGCAGTTTGATGGCGTCTTCTGCCATTGATTTTTTGTTTTGTTTTGTTTTTTTCCCCCAAAACAATATTTGTAATTTTTTTTTTTTTTTTTTTTTTTTTTTTTTTTTTTTAATCCATACCCCTCCTGGTCTGACGCTTGGAGGCGCGGCTATCCCACGAAGACACCACGTGTCACAAAGACGGCCGGAGTGGGTGGCGTCAGACCAGAAACAGGAACACAAACGACAGAGAGATGGGGTTTTGGTGAGGCTGAACGCGTGATCGCGTTCAGCATTTAATAAACAGAACAGAAAATAAAAGGTTGGAACAGACAAAAACACTGGACACGGCACTACACGCCAAAATAAAAGGACAAACAAAACGTACTAACACACAAACGGTGGATGCACAGACAAACAAACAAACACGGTGAGTGAAAACACTATTTTTACGTTACGTTCTTTTACTTTATTTCTCCTTCTCTCTCCCGTTCTCCACTCACCGAACACCCAACCCCCGACTGAGTGCTACGTGTCTATATATACTGTTGTGCTGGGATTCAATTACTAATTAATTATTCACTTGAATCCCAGCACGTGAATTAATTCTGTGCAACCCCGTGCTCACATATTACATTTAACCAGCACGTGAAGTGATTTGTGCTCTCCTCGTGCCTAAATACAAATCTACACTTTTTAAACACACGTGAAACACAGACCCGTTTATATCCCGTGTACCAATCTATACACCAACATTAACACACGCACGCAGCATACAACACAGATCACACAAATGCACACAGGGGCGGGGCACTTTGCCACAAGGTGATATTGACAAGCAGCTAACTTGCTTCTGTTCAATATCAATGGTAAAATCTTTGACCATGTCAAGTTGAACTCTATTATAACGTTAGGAGGGGCAGCCTTGTTATCACATGAGGTAAATTATTCTGCTTCCACCTCACGTGTTTACTTGAGATCACAAATCTAGTATCACCACACCTCTTATTTTATACACAATATAATAATGTTTAATTCTCTCAGTTTAACTGTCATGCAGTTGACTGCTCAACACTGTCAGAAATGTTATTGATAATGTAATTGAAGACAACAAGATTTGTATCTGTATGACATATTTGCTGGTCCAGCTATTTGTTTACACATTATTCTATGGTATTGGACTCTTGGGTATATATAAAGCCTGTTTAACAATACAATACGAGTACCCAAACACACCCTGATCCAGTTATGATTGGTTTTACTGTTCAATCCATTGTGCCAGATATGTCATCTTTCACATTACACTTCTGCTGCAGGGTTGGTTCCCAATACCACAATAGATCTCAAGGGATATGGTGGATGTCTTAAACACAGTTCATGTTATACTGTGCCACTAGACCTGAGTGTAATATTATCCAGTAGAGTACCCATGTTTTTTGAGGTCATTCTTACCAAATGTTTAGAAACTGCATTTTATTATTATTATTATTATTTATTTCTTAGCAGACGCCCTTATCCAGGGCGACTTACAATCGTAAGCAAATACATTTCAAGTGTTACAATACAAGTAATACAATAAGAGCAAGAAATACAATAACCTTTGTTCAAGCAAAGTACAAGTGTGACAAAACACAATTCAATAATACAGCAGATAATAGTGATAGTTACATCAACATATGATTAAATAGTGATAGTTACATCCGGATATGATTAAATACAAAATACTACAGGTTAAACACTTGGCAGATTACAGTATTCTGAAGTACAGGATTAAATGCAGTAAAATAGGGGGCAGATAAGAGCAAAATAAAGCACATTTAAATGAAGGGTGATAGTGTCCAAGGATACAAACAGAGGAGTTCTACAGGTGCTGTTTGAAGAGGTGAGTCTTAAGGAGGTGCCGGAATGTGGTCAGGGACTGGGCAGTCCTGACATCTGTAGGAAGGTCATTCCACCACTGCGGAGCAAGGGTGGAGAAGGAGCGGGCTCTGGAGGCAGGGGAGCGTAGCGGAGGTAGAGCCAGTCTTCTAGTGCAGGCGGAGCGGAGAGGTCGAGTGGGGGTGTAGGGAGAGATGAGTGTCTGGAGGTAGCTGGGTGCAGTCTGGTCAAGGCATCTGTAGGCTAGTACAAGAGTCTTGAACTGGATGCGAGCGGTGATCGGGAGCCAGTGGAGTGAGCGGAGTAGTGGAGTAGCGTAGGCGAAGCGAGGCAGAGAGAATACCAGGCGGGCAGCAGAGTTCTGGATGAGCTGGAGCGGACGGGTGGCGGACACAGGGAGGCCAGCCAGGAGGGAGTTGCAGTAGTCTAGGCGGGAGAGTACCAGGGCCTGGACCAGGAGCTGGGTAGCGTAGTTAGTGAGGAAGGGTCGGACTCTTCGGATGTTGCTCAGGAAGAATCGGCAAGTGCGTGCCAGAGTGGAGATGTACCGGGAATAAGAGAGGCAGGGGTCCAGGGTGACTCCGAGGTTCTTAGCGAAGGAAGAGGGAGAGAGTGTGGTAGATTCCAGAGGAACAGAGATAGAGAGATCAGAGGAGGGGGAGGAGGAGGGAAAGAAAAGGAGGTCAGATTCAGAGAGGTTGAGTTTGAGGTGATGCGAGTGCATCCAGGAGGAAATAGCAGACAGACAGGTAGACATACGGGAGGAGATGGTGGAGTCAGAGGTGGGGAAGGAGAGGAAAATCTGAGCATCATCAGCATAGAAATGGTATGAGAAACCATAGGATGCGATGAGGGGGCCCAGGGAGCGGGTGTAGAGAGAGAACAGGAGAGGACCCAAGACTAACCCTTGGGGGACTCCAGTTAAGAGAGGGTGAGGTGTGAAGGTTGCTCCACGCCAGGTTACCTGGTAAGTGCGGTTGGAGAGGTAGGAGGAGAACCAGGCCAGAGCAGTGCCAGAGGTCCCCAGGTCAGCGAGAGATGATAGTAGAATAGAGTGATCAACAGTGTCAAAGGCAGCAGAGAGGTCGAGGAGAATCAGGACAGAGGAGAGAGAGGCAGCTCGGGCACACTTAAGTGAGTTGGTGACAGACAGGAGGGCGGTTTCAGTGGAGTGAGCAGAGCGGAAGCCAGATTGGAGAGGGTCAAGCAGAGAGTGGTTGGACAGGAAAGCAGAGAGCTGGCGGTGTACAGTACTCTCAAGGGTTTTGGAGAGGAAGGGTAGGAGGGAGACAGGACGGTAGCTCTGGAGGGAGGTGGGGTCGAGGGTAGGTTTTTTGGGGAGGGGAGTGATAGAGGCTTTTTTGAAGGCAGAGGGAAAGATACCAGAAAGTAAAGAGGTGTTGAGGAGGGAGGAGATGAAGGGGAGTAGAGCAGGAGCAGCAGCTTGAAAGATGTGAGTGGGGAGGGGGTCCAAGGCACATGTGGTGGGTTTGTGACCCTGGAGCAGGGAGGAGAGGTCAGAGTCTGAGAGGGGCAAGAAGGTGGAGAAGGAGGACGAGTTAGTAGGGGATGTAGTGGATGTAGGGGTTGGAGCAGGAGAGGGTGCGGGGGAGGGAGAGGTGTTAAAGAGTTTGCGGATATCTGAGATTTTAGAAGAGAAGAAGGAGGCAAAGTCATCAGGGGAGATAGAGGAGGGAGGAGGAGGGGGAGGGTTTAGGAGGGAGGAGAAGGTAGAGAATATTTTACGTGGGTTGTTAGTGGAGGCTTGGATTACAGATTGGAAATAAGTACATTTAGCAGAGGAGAGAGGAGAGGAGAAGGAGGAGAGGAGAGTGCGGTAAAGGTCTAGGGCAGCAGGGAGTTTGGTTCGCTTCCATTTCTTTTCAGCAGATCGCAGTGTGATTCTTGCCGAGCGGAGCACAGAGGAGAGCCAGGGATGGGGAGGGGAGGGGCGAGCAGGTCGGGAGGTGAGGGGACAGAGGAAGTCGAGGGAGGAGGTGAGTGAGGAGAAGAGGGTGGAGGTAGCAGAGTCTACAGATAGTTGTGAAAAGGAGTCGATAGGAGGGAGGTGAGAGAGAGCAGTGGAGGCAAGGACAGAGGGGGAGAGAGATTGGAGGTTATGGCGAGAGGTGACATTGGGGGTAGGAGGAGCAGGGAGAGGGGGGAGAGACAGAGAAAAAGAGATGAAATAGTGATCAGAGAGGTCCAGGGGGGTGACAGAGAGGGTGGAGGGGCAGCAGGCCCTGGAGAAGGTGAGGTCCAGTTGACGGCCAGCTTTGTGGGTAGGAGGGGACGGAGAGAGACAGAAGTCGAAGGAGTGAAGGAGAGGGAGGAATCCAGCAGAGTGGCTGGGGTTGGAGAGATGGATGTTGAAGTCATCCAACAGGACAGTCGGGGTAGACAGAGAGGGGAGGGAGGAGAGTAGATAGTCGAGTTCATCCAGAAAGTGAGTGAGAGGCCCAGAGGGGCGGTACAGAACAATGGGCAGGAGTTGACAGGGAGAGGTTAGTTGGACTGCATGAAATTCAAAGGTATTGACAGAGAGTGAGGAGAGATCGGAGGGGACAGAAAAGAGTAAGGAGGGAGAGAGGAGAAGACCCGTCCCACCTCCCCGTCCAGTGAGACGCGGGGTATGGGACAGGATGTAGAGAGAGGACAGGGCAGCAGGAGTAACAGTGTTATCAGGGGACAGCCAGGTTTCAGTGAGGGCAAGGAAATCGAGCGAGAGGTGGGAAGCAAAGGCAGAGATGAAATCAGCTTTGTTAGCAGAAGAGTGACAGTTCCAGAGTGCACCAGAGAGTGTGCGGGAGGGGGGGAGAGGCAGAGAAATTAGGTTAGAGGGGTTGGAGAAGCAGCAGCGGAGGGAGGGCAGAGGACGAGGACGGGAGGACAGAACAGGGATGTGAGAGGCAGTCATAGCAGGACAGGCAGGACAAAAGGCACAGTAGGAGCAGTGGGGTGGAGGGTACAGACCTGACTAGTAGATAGCTTCTTCTAGAGCCCCGTTCAGTTCAGATCTAGTTGAACAGCGTCTCAGTGCAGGTCTCCCCTTGCTGGACTCCCACAGCTAGACTCCCGGCTCTTTTGTTGAGGCTCTTCGGTTTGCTGGCGCTTCTTGCTGGCGCTGAAATAAGCTGCTTGATTAAATGTTACACCTGCTTGGCAAAAGAACCAACTAAACTGCATTTAAAGTTAATATGTGATTTCTGATTGTATAAGAGATGTCATCTTGTGCAGCTTGGGTAACATTATGTATCTTGTAATAAGACACCCTACACAAAACATATTAACTTATTTTAAAAAGAAATACATTGAATTACTGAAGCCTGAAACTACCATTACACATCATTTTTAATATATTTTTTAACTTGACTTGAGCTGTATTTTCTATGCACAGCATGACATCTGTACATAGGATTTTGACAAACTTAATTTATGATTTATTATACCAGTAGGTAAACCAAATGCATGCACTTTTGGAGAGGGGGCTGGAGATAAACTGGGATACATCATGTATTTGTTCACGACAGACTATTGGCAGCATTGCAGCTTTTGTTTAGGTATCAGTGTAATTTTGAAAAATATTTTAACTAGCAATTAAGGTGCATTACCACCCTGCTGTGTGAAGAGCTATTCTCTCTGGAATGTCATTTTGTTTTGAATAAAGTAAACAGAACAATTTACTTGTGACTGCAAGCATTATTTTCGTGTAGGATTTTAGCATAAAATGTCTAATGCTTTGCCTCGTCACTGCCAATTTTTGGTATGTGCAAGCATTTCCACATTGGGAGTACAGTGCAGTGTATGACAAACTCATTTCTTTGGATAAATCTCTCACTCTCTCACCTGCCACATCACAAGTTAACAAGCATTTCTCTACATTCATTAAGGGTAACACCCAGATTTATTCATATCCATTACTGTATAAAAATATACCAACAGTCTTTATACAAAAAAACAAACAAAAAAAATAGCTTCATTACCTGCATATCCATTGATCCCACACAGACTTTCTCCCCATTTACACACCTTGTTATTTTTCCTGTTGCATAATGTCAGTCTCCTTGTTTATATGTTTAAATTGTCAAACATTTAAATTCATATTTTTGGAAGTGTTCATTAGAGGATATAGCATGGAAACATGCTAAAGACTTCTAGTTGTTTGTCTAAGTTTCTTTTTAGAGAAGTTTTGGCAAAAACAAAACAAAAACAAGGAAAGAGCTAACTAATGATTTAAATTCTAAAGATTAAAAACATTTATATATAAAAAAAATAATTTAATGACCCTGGGTCTGCTGTAACCAGGTTCAGGTTCTGTGACTCAGGGTCAAAGGTTCAATGGCAGCAGGTGTTCAGGGACGTCAGAGAGCGGGAAACCGTTGGGATTGGTGACTGGTGCACCAGGGGGCATGGCCTGGACGCGGGGATAAGTAGCGGGCTGCTGCTGCTGAGAGGAATGGGCTGCTGAGAGGAACAGGCTGCTGCTGGAGTAAGAAGAACAGAGAGACAGATTGGAGAGAAATGGCCAAGGAGAGCCAGAGAGAAGCAGGACTGAAAAACAACCAAGGAAAACCAGAGACTGCACTGCAATGCTACAGTATATATTTTCAGATTTTTCTAGTCATAGTTTTGGTGTTCTAAAACTCCATTTCCTTTTCACAAACCATCTGAATATATATTTCCCCTTATATTATATCTAGGGCTTGAAGTTGTCGGCTTTTATTTTTGATCACATGACTTTAAACTTATTTGGGACCAATTCTGTTTCATAATTAAACAGAAAAAGCTGTTAATTACAAAACAATGTCACTTGTTTACCTTCATATCTTGACTGAATCTGATTCTGTTTCGCTTAATTTTTACTACAAACAGATTAATTACGTTAATTGCTCATCGCTGTTCCTAATTGCATTTCATTCTTGCAGTCGCCTAGTTTATTGTTGTGCTTTTGTTATTTTCAGTCGTTTAACAGTTGCCCTGGCAGATTTTTTTTTCAGCATGAAATACCTAGTATGGAGTGTACACTGATAGCAAGTCCATCATTTCAAATGTCCTTGATTTGTAGCAAAGAAAAACAATATTAAACACAGTCTTTAATTAGTAGTTTTCTCTTTATTAGGATGCAGACAGCTTAACAATGACAGTGCTATCCTGTTATAATGCGGTTATCGGGGTCCATAATTAGGAGACCGCGTTATTTGTGGTTTGCCTTGTAATGAATATTGGCGTTTTTGTTCTCAAAATGATTTACAATGCCCACAAGCCAAATTAATATTGTAGAGTACCATGGAAAATGAAGGAAAGAGATGCACACAATTTACAGGTACTCAAATCCACGGTTAATTGGGGTGATTATTCCCGGCCCCTGTTAGCCTGGGCCACACCAAAAACAACAGACAGTCTTGCACTCTCACAGCAGCACGTCCACACAGCAGCTTGTCTCACTCTTTAGCGCAGAAGTTTTTTTTTTCCTAGAGCAGCCTTCTTTGGAGTTAATCTTATCAAGAAAACCTCTTAGTTTTTGTTTGTCTTTTAGCCATCCACGCAATGCAGATTCTGCAACATGTATATCTTTTGAAACTGCTGCTTCAGTTTCACCTTTTCTTACTCTGTCCACCTCATCGAATTTAATTTTAACATGCTCTCTGCCATGCTTCATACTGTATATTTGGAACGTTCACCCAACGTTTGCGAGTCAGATTGCATTATGGGAGAAATGGGAGCCGCGACGTTACTGTGTTATAACCGATTCCACACTATAACAGGTCGCATTATAATGGGGTAGCACTGTACTAATTAACATTTAAATATGTGATTGTAAACATCTAACACTGTTTCGTACAATACTCTTTCAAATAAACGTATTATGATTTTGAATGTGCGCCCTGGCACCTCTTTCTGTACAAATGAAGCGAAAGTGTGATTGATGTTTAGGCCTTACATACTGTATACAATTATCTGTATATATTCTAATTGAGCAAACTCAAGCTACCTCTCATATTGACTTTTATTCTATCTTTAAATTCCCTGTTGGTGTTCACTATACCTTATTTACAGTATACAGCTATTTGTAGTAGAAAAAAACGTAGATAAACCTAAACACACCATAGAAACGCCAGCTGTCGAGTGTGAAACATTTATGAAGTTAGATGCATTGGCGTTGCACAAAGATGTCTGTTTTGTACCTACTATATGTTCCGAAGACCATTTATATTACCAAACATTTCTTGGTTCGGTCTTATTTCAAATACATATGTCAGTACCTGTCATTGTAAAGTATCTTTATGCACTCTGAAGCTTGTGCCTTTAGGTTATATAGCACTAATAAGTTATAGTTAAGAGAAATAATGTTGAATGCTTGATAGATTATATGCAAATGTATCCTGTTAAACACAGACTTACAAAGTTACAACATTTCTTGATGTCATTTCTAAGTAACAAATCCTTAATCTAACTTTCATTTAAAAAGAACATTATGAAGCTTAAGTAAATTAATTAAATCAAAAACAATTTATTTTTCATCAAAAAATGAATGCATACCCCAAATTTTGGAAAAGTAAATGATTTAATGTTGATTGAGTTTCAGGCCTGTCAATATTAGGTTCCAACATTTTACCTATTAAACAGAACATAGCATTGTTTCAGATAACATGGTATCATACGCAACATGAATAAAGATTGGACGTGTACCATATAAGTATGTATTTTATTTTCTTTATCTATTTGTGTTAAACAATTGCATCCTCAGTGTTTGTATTTACATGAGCATCAGGTTCTTCCTAATAATTGCATATTATGTTTTGTTTATCCTCCTAGCTCAGTAAATCAGAACAAATGTGTGGACACGATTGGAACTGATTTATAAAAAATATAGACAAACAGAAAATACATAAATACTGTAGTTTATTTATGGCCCTGTTGCACCTAGCTGAGTGGGACACTGTCTCTCTTTGTAATACGATTTCTATTCCTCACCCCTCCCAATGCTTGATTTGTCAAGAAGCAGTGCTGAATTAATAAGTTATAAAGTCTATTGTTCCCGGTAAGGACCTGCCTTCATGTCTCCCCAGTGTCTATGGGGAGAAAGTTCTGTTTCATCCTGCCAGTACTGTGAAACTTTAAACAGGCTTGTACGGGAAGTCTTGGCAAGACTAATAATGCTGCATTGAAAGTACAGACATGGATCCCTGAAAAAGCTGAAAGAAACCAATGTCTACCTATTCTACTGAGATCACTGTTTTCTCGCAAGTTCTGATATCCTTTTATTCAGAGCAACCAAAACAGATCTCCTTTCCTATACAGACTATGCTTTCTAGTGGCCAGCAGGGTATAAAAGATGTTTGCCTGCAAGTAATGGCCAACGATATCTACTGTGGATTATTGAAGCTGTTTCATCTTTATTGGAACTGCCATAAGGTATATTTTCAGAATTGAATTTCACACAGTCTCATTATTTCCATGTAAGCACACTTGTGCTATGTGTGTCCCATTTTCAAACAACTTCAGCCTTGAGTATGTTGTTTGGTATTTTGAGATGTGATAAATAATACAAGTTGATACTGTTTAAAGATGGTGCTCACATTTCAAAATGGTTGCAAGGTAGGACAAATGATCTCAGTGGTCCTAAATAAGAATAGTAAATATTTTATTTTTGGCCATCACTTGTAGGCAAAAATGCCATCTTACAGAGCCTTGTCCTTTATACTGTGTAATATTGATAATGAATTCAGTCTATCCTTTGGGGCTCTCATACAGTAAAGGATAGGTGTCTAGATCACTAAACTAGCTACCAACATGCAAAATAGCATTAAATATCAACTCAGAGCTAGAGAAACATAAGGAGATAAAAGGCTGTCAAAAATCAAATGTCTTGATGGAACATATAGCTCAATATATTTGCAGTGTGTTTCAACACATAGAATATTTGGCATTGTCATTATAGTTCAAATGTTTGCAGTGCCATAACCAGCTGCACTCGAAAACCATTGTGTATACAGGTGGTAAAAAGATAAGAATCGCCCCCCCCCCCCCCCCCCCACCTGTACAGCACACTGTAGAAATTAGGTTTAACCACCCATCACATCCTCACTGCAGTAACAACCATGGAATATATACAAAAGAGACTTATTTAGAGTATTTGGAATCCAGCAACATACAAATAAGCAGTTTTCTACTGGGAGAATTTGCTAAGACACCCCATGAATAACTTCACCTAATGTATCATGAAATCTCAGTACCACCATGAAGAAATACCTGTTTGTGCACCTATTATCAAGATTGAAGTTATGAATGTGTGGACATGCCTCCCATCTACACAATGAATCATTTCTTGTATTTCGCCAAATGCCAGCATTGGCACACTCCAATCTCATAACCTTTATTAAAACATTTGTTTGCATGAAGCATTTGCATATAAGTCAAAGCAAAAATGTGCATTGGCAAAATCCCCCTGTGGGACCCTGCATGTAGAAATTACCATCTTTCAGCATTCAAAGAGCACTGCAGCTCTGAAAACGCATCGCGGCTGGAGATAATTGCTGAACCTCACTTACGTTAGTAGGCTTACAAGTATAATCAGGGAGTTTAGAAAGAGCGGCTAGGGTTCCCCACTGTGTGTGGCTGGAGAAATCTCCATGCACTCTCCACATTGAAGCATATTCATTCTCGCATTTGGCTTTACTCATTGCAGGGGTCCTTTGATAACTTGTCATAAGATCAGTACCTATATCCTAAAAACACAAAAAAACTTCCAAAGGGATTCTCATAAAAAATAAAGTGTACAATCCTCATATCTGAGATGCCTCAGGGACCTGGATGAAGAAAAATAACTAAAAGAATTGTTTAATTTAAACATGCCCTGGAAAGACTGACATCTGAAGGAGCTAATGCCTGAACTGTTGTATTCTTGTGTTGATTTCTGCTGCTTAAAGATGTCAGCATAGAAGAGTTTTAATTTGTGGTCCAATAAAATGAGGCACTGTGTGATACTGGCTGTTTGAGAGCTGTGCTTGGGGTATGAGAGTAGCTCCGGCCAGAGAGATTAAAATTATTCTTTTTTAAAGCGGAATAAAACAAGGTGAATCTTCTATTAATGCAATACATTATTTAACCAGGTAAATAACGAGAGCTCCAATAATGCATGGTTTATTTCATATATTGTTTTGTATTGGCTTTTACAATGTCCATGGTATTTTTTTATGTAATAAGTACATTTCAGCCATAGGTAGTTCTAAATCATACTCAAAGTCTGTTCTAGCTCCGGCATGGTGTTTTTATATGTATAGTTTGCATTGACTATGAGTTCAGGAGCTGCTCTTCAGTTCGAGTTGTCTTCCATAGACATATGTAATTTACTGTAGAGTCTTTATATTAGTGCTTACCATTCGTAAAATACAGTACAGCAGTGTATTGTCAGCAAAATAAAAGGAAACTTGATTCAAAGTTAATTCTAATAAGCCTATGTTACATATATCTATGGTGGGTAACTAGAACTGAAGAGCAGCTCCTGACTCGTCATGGTTTGAAGAGTAAACTCAGAATGATTGCAAAGGTCATAACAAAAGAAGAGATCAGGGGCGGTACATGTATGAGTCACTTAGCTTTCATGTTGGATTAAATGTAACATGCAGTACGGTATAACATGTATTAAATTGAGTGTTTGAGGAATGCCGTGTTGCCTTAGGCTTTAAGTCTCACTGAGCTATAGAAATGTATAGGAAAACAGGACCCTAAGACAAACAATATACTTTATTCAAGGTAGCCTACTCTGTGTTAATGATCTAGAAATACTGTACATAAAGTGATTGGTGCTACTAACAGTAAGAAAAAGAGAGAAATGTGTCAAACCCTTTATACAGGGTTTCGCTTCATAAGTACAGCCTGCTATTTAGTCTCATGCTATTATCTGTCTTCAGATGGCCAATACAGTAGCAAAGAAACAGTCCCATGTGCATAATTATCACTTCAGAGAGTGCATTTCCCAGAAAGGCTAAAAAAAAAAAAAAGATCCAATTATTTTGGGAATTAACCATAAAAATATTCAATCATTAGCTCTGAGTTTGGATTACAGTATAATTCTTTTATTACTTTCTGTGATTTTTTGTTTGTTTGTTTGTTTGTTTGTTCAGGGATATGATTTAAGGATGTCATTTTTTTTTCTCTGCTATTCTAATATAAATATTTGCTGTTTCTTTTTAGATATGAATTCATTATAAAATAAGTATAGGTTGCATGTTTATACTGCATGTAAAATGCAAATATCCATATATAATATGTATCTTGTATGAACTCACAGTGTTGCTTGCTATATACTGTATGTATACAAATTAATGGTTAAGGGGGAAAAAAAACTGTTTAATGTTTTACAACATTTGTGTGAAAGTGTGAATCTGGCTCCCGGGAGCTCCTTATTGCAGGTATACTGCTACAATGCATACTGAAGGATACATAGATTCATACAATTAAACTTGGGGAATCGTTTCAAGCACTTCTGAAAAGAAATGTACATCTCAGTGCTTGGAATACACAACTACAGTACTTTTTTCTGAATGTTTAACATATTCTACAGTGTACAATATGTATTATAATGGCCCTGCTCCTCATAATGTTAGTGTATGCTTTATTTAAAGACAGTTTGGTACTGTATCCTCTATATACAGTATAATGTTTAAAAAAACTCTGTCAAGTTTCCATCTGCACTGCCAAACGGCTCTACGAAACTCAAAGGCCAATGATTACCAGTGCTGCAGGAATCACTTTTTCAAATGCCAAGTAAAAATATTTCTTTGATATTTAATTGACAGCCTTTCCAGTCTGCCTTCATGTTTCTTTTGTTTGTAGTTTTTTTTTTTTTTTTGTCTGATGGTTGACACCCACCTCAGCAGTGTAATTTGCAGTGTTATTTTCAAGCAATTTTGTCATTTCCTCAATCAAAGGTGGTGGGAAGAGACAGATTTCTAACCAGCTCACAATCATACCTACGGCTGACAGAGACCCTGATCAAACCGGTTTGATCTCTGTGTACAGGTACAGTATTTGAGAAGATTTACAGTAGAAACACTTGTTTTACATAAAGTGTGAGTTAAAGTTTTGTAAATATGACTGCCCACTATCTCGAGGCACTGGGCATTATGTATTGTAGTGTAGTCAGTTGGCAAAAAAATAAAAGTATAACTACAATATGCATTAAACATCCCCAGCCCAAAATAAAGCAGCAGTCCGCAGTTGTTTTGAAGTATTTGTTTTTTAATTAAATTCCTACCTTTAGTGGATGAAGACTAAAATAAGCACTGCTGTTGTTTCAGTAATCATCCTAATCAACAGGCAGCTGAAGTTTTTCAAAGTCTAAGTTTACATGTTTATTTTTTGTTTAAATTGGTGCACTGTATTAAAGAACATTGTATGCTCTGTGGTAAAAACAAACAAACAAACAAACAAAACAGCACAGCATTGTTTCATTACAGTACAGTAGTATGCACATGTTAGGTTTTAGCCATAAGTGAAAACCCCTGTTAACTTATTTTACAATATACTCTGCAATGAAGTTTCATGTGTCAGATTATTTACCAAAATCCCACCGAATTAAAGAGCAAAAAGCTTATCGTTTTCTTGTCTTTCTTTGCCAGTTTCATGCTATTTGAAATGAACCTAGCTGTTGCTCAAATATGATATATATATATATATATATATATATATATATATATATATATATATAGATATATATATATAGATATATATATAGATATATTTTAGCTCAGAGCCAGCTGCCCAACGTTTCGATATAGATATAGATATAATTATATATATAGATATAGATATAATTATATATATATATATTTTTTTTTTTTTTCTTATGACCTGGGAAGGTTCTTAGAAGTTATCACAATTAGATAATTGTGACAGACAGACCCTGAGATTATGAAACTGGTTATGAAACAATTGGACAAGCATACATTAAAACATACACAAAACCCAGCGAACAACATAAAAACAAGGAAACATTACTAACGATTGTGCGTGCAGTAAACTGTAACGTATCTGACTACACAACAATGTGCAGGTATGTTGTTTGTTTTTTACTATTTATTTTCATGGACTATTGTGGAGCTACCGTTAGTAAACAAAAGTTTGAGCACCCATCTATATATTACTATATGGTGTTCCTTGTTTGTTTGAACTGTTGCCTTTCTGTTCAGTAAATCAGGAAAAGTCATTGTTGAGCTGTGCTACAGGATTTTCCAGTTTTATTCTGAAATTTATTTCGCACATCCAGTCGTTCATAATAACTTAAATCTGAGAATTATACCTGTTGTAAAAGAGTGGAGGGCTAGTTATCAAGTCTATAATATATATAGAGGTGTTTGTATATGTATATGTATTGTAACGAGCTTTCGGCCAAGACTCGTTTGCACCCTTTAAAATAGGTGACCCAGACCCAGAACTGCAAGTTTAGCATGGTTGTGCACTTTTGTTAACATAAATAAACAAAAACAAACCTAACTCCCATTGGAGTGCTAACTAAACTTTTCTTCACTCTTAACTAACCCACTGGACGGCTAAGCCGTTTACCAGTAAAAAAAAACAAAACACTTGTTAAGCAAACAAGTTACACACAGTACACAATATCACCAGTATCTTCTTTTTCTTCAAGCTACACAGGTCTTTGGCCTTTACATAGACAGCCCCAACAAACATTTGTGACCTGCTTTTACACCTGCCTGCTTAATCACAGGCAGGTGTCCCTCATTAAATTAGAGCAAGATGATGCCACTTCTGGCTCAACTCCAGCCCTATGGCATTCTGGGGGATGTAGTCTTATCTCAAACTACATTTTTTTCTCTCCTCTGCTACAGTATGTTTGTATGTATATGTGTGTGTGGCTGTTTGTTCAGGGGTAGGGGGCCCGCAAGTGTATGCTTGCCTAGAGCCCAGTGATGGGTTAATCTGGCCCTGGTGACAGCACCAAGTGATATGATGCTGAAGGACTAACAATTAATTAACCATGTGATTTGTACAATTGTCATTTTCTGTGCATATCGTGTTGCTCATAAAATCAACTCTTTGTATCAGTTAGATAAGCCACAACAAGTGTGCATGTACCCCAGGCTAAAACCGGACATTACTGATTTGATTTTCTGAATGCTAAAATACGGACTGAGAAAAGTATACTGTAATTTCACAGAGTAGTCAATAAAGCTGCTAAATATATACAGTACTGTATATATTGTGATACCGTTTTTTCATTACACAGCGATTACATTACTGGAACTGTAAAATAACCCTGATGAATTCAAGAATCGGATATTAAAGTCTATTAGTAAGCTAATGTGTTTTTATAATCTTGATTACAGAAACAATTTCTTGCATTAGGTTCAAGACTGGACCAATTGGGTCATAATCTTGCTTGAGGGAAGCATAAAGTATAATATTTACAGCTACCAAAGATTCAAAACAACATTAACAAGAGCCCGATGAGCAATATAATTCACTTTCTTGTTTAACATCACACCCTTTGCTAAGCCTACAGCAAAAGAAAATTACACTTTTATATAACAGACCTGGACCGATCCCAACTATTTATTTTCCATTTTTCATATGAATAGAAAAGTAGCAGAGTTCAACAGGAATGCGCTGGGGGAAAAAAATCAAATTGTATGAACTTCAAAAACTTGAATATCTGTGTCTAGAAGAAAAGGAATGTCATTACCATCTGGGTTCCGGATTAGTGCGGTGGAGAAAAGGGAAGAGAAACAATTGCACAAAATGAGCCAGGGCATGCAAATGTCTGGTTTCTGGTTGAAACTGCTTCAGCGACAGACATCTAAACTGACCCCTATCTAGCCAAGTGCAATGCCTTTCAGTGTTTCCATTCCCTGTCTCTTATAGACAATTTATTAAAAAAAAAAAAAAAAAAGTCTGTTTGAAAATGGCCTAAAGTAGGCTTTTTTGTAGCATTTTAAATTTCGAGTCACAGTAATCTGAAACATTTTGGTTGAAAACTGCCATATCATCTGATATACATTAGGACACACTCTAAATTTATGCAGTTACTAATAAACCATGCTTGGTGGATATTTATAAGCATAGTAAGATGCATCTTTTGTTGAGGATTTCTTCAGACTACTCAAACCCTAAGTGCGCAATTACTATATTTGTGATAGCACCATGTATGGTGTAGCATCCCGGGCAAGGCTGGTCTACGCCTCTGAAATATTAGGCCCAGACACGGAAACTGCAAGTTAAGTGCTTTCACGCATTTTTAATAGTTTACAAAACAAACAAACAAAACACAGGAACAAAACACAGGAACTCAAGCACACCCAAGCTTTGGCTATCTGCTCTTTTTCTTTCACCCTCTCTTTCTCTTTCCACTCTCTTCAATCTCTGACTCCCTCTCCTACACACTCTCCCAAACAAACATTTCTCTCTTCCTTGTATACCATGTGGCCAAAAGTTGATTGACAATTAATCATTCAATCAATCACCACCTGGCCACATTCCCAACTTCTCATTCACACATCAATTAAACAATCAACCAACAATCCAATCATCAAAACCATGTGGCTTGTGCAAAGGATGGCACACACAGACCCCCACCCTGTGCAGGGCCTATGCTCTGTCACGTCATGTTTACATTTTCCTAGGGTGACACAAAACAATGTTCTGTTATTTGTCCATGCTCCGGTTTCATTCAAATCATAGCACATAGACTGCTCTGGTTAAGGTTGCTAATGACCTACTTATGTGTGCAGTTTCAAATGCTATATCTATTTTAGTCCTTTTAGACCTGAGTTCTGCATTCGATACTGTGGCTCATGCAATTTTAATTAATCATCTTAAAGAATGGGTGTGCCTCTCTGGAACTGTTCTGAACTGGTTTAGATCATATCTAAACCAGTTCAGAACAGTGGTACTTGGGGGGGTCTGTATCAGGACTGGCTAATATTATATGTGGCATCCCTCGGCAGTATTCTCGGCCTATGTTGTTTTCCTTATATATGTTACCACTAGGTGAGATTATTCGTAAACATGGGGTGAACTTTCACTGTTATGCTGATGACACACAACTCTACATCTGTTAAACCAGGTGATGTCAATGCTACTACAGTTTCATTTGAGTGTTTTGCTGATATTAAAAGTTGTATGTCTCAAAATGTTCTGCAATTAAACCAAGATACGACAGAAGTCTTATTAATAGGTTCTCAGAAACAGATAGAGTTGACAAAAATAGATTTGGGTATCCTGACTTCAAATTTGAAATCCACGGTGAGAAACATGGGGGTTATATTTGATTCTGAGCTAAGCTTTGAATCTCATATTAAACAAATTACTAAAGTATCTATTCATCATCTGAGAAACATTGCTAAAATTAGATCGTTTCTTTCCTTGTCTGATGCCGAGAAAGTAGTTCATGCCTTTGTTTTATCTATGCAATGCTCTGTTTTCTGGACTTACAGGTCATGCTTTGTCACATCTACAGCTTGTGCAGAATGCAACTGCGAGGGTTCTAACTAAAACAAAGAAAAGGGCACCTATTACTGCTGTGTTGGCGTCACTGCACTGGCTTCCAGTTCGTTATAGGATTGATTTTAAAATTCTATTACTAACATTTAAAGAACTTAATGGCCAGACACCAGACTATTTAATTGAGATGTTAACTCCATATCAGCCTGCGCTTACATTGAGGTCAGCTGACAGAAACTCACTTTGTGTTCCGAGGAAAGGAGAGGTTGCTAATGCTCCCAGACTATGGAACTCACTGCGATTCTCTGTCAGAGATGCACCCTCAATGGCAATTTTTAACACAGACACATTTTTACAACTTAGCCTTTTTAAATTGAATGTACTTTCAATGTGTTTTGTTTTTGCTGCCTCTAACGGTTCAAATTAATGTTTTCTTTTAGTTTGTATTACATTGTTTTAGCACTTTTGTACTAATTCTTAATTGTTTTTTTAATTCTCTCCTTTAGTATACATGTTTATTTTCTCTGTATTTTAAAAATGCATTTTCTTTGTAAAGCGCTTTGAGCTGTTTTTAGCATGAAAGGCACTATAGATAAACATGTATTATTATTATTATTATTATTATTATTATTATTATTATTATTATTATTATTATAGAAAATGTAACAGCTGAAATCTGAAACCTGATTAATTTGAGGAGCTCTTTATATATTCTCCCCCACCAGACAGTGCAGACCTCAAAGCCAGTCCTGTGGCCTGAGGTTCACTTGAACATTTACCCTCATCTCAGCCGTGAGTGTCTGGCTTTATGTCCTTAGTCTGAGAACTTTAAGGACAGGACATTACAAACTGGTAATGTGTAATTCCTCATACACAACTATTCTTAAATCTAAAAACCTTGATAGCTAATTTTAATTTACAAAAAATAAATAATAAATAATAATAATTATCAGTTTGGTTGGATGCAGTTGGGTGCAAGAAGAGCTTAAAAACATATTGTAAGGACACTGCACCTGTATAGCTAAATATATTTGTTTTCTTGTTACAGCCTTCGTGCAGGCCTCACAGGTCATAACCTTGAATCCACTACTGCCATGTGCTTCTAAGCTTGGGTTACTGAGCGCCCCTAAGGGCTAACAATCAAACCCAGGGCAATCAGGCTTTTATCTATTGTGCCTTACACTCAGTGTCTGTTTTCAAAAGAAGATTGATTTTTTCTTTTCCTATCTTTTCTTGATTCTTGGAATTGCTTTGGCTGTAAAGGGAGCTATATAATGTTATTGTTGCAGCGGCAGAGATGGAAACATGATCAAAGTAGTGAAAAGATCAGCCATATGCATTGTCTTATTTTGAAATAAAAACATATACCCTTTTCTGTTGAAATTAATATCGTTTTTGAACATAAGTTTCATAAGGCATTGTATGAGGGTGAAAAATTGCTCCTTTGAATTGTCTGTGTTATGAATTATATTTTATAGCTACAGGTCATTTTTATTCCCAACGTATACAGTATTACCGTAATAATCAGTCTCATTTGTTCAAAATGGCAGATTTCTTACATAACGCATTCTTTGAAGTCAGGGCATGAATGAAACCACTTGATCTTGATTTCTTTAGGTTCTTTTTTTTTAGTACTGCATGTCATGAATTTTTAATTAACCCTTGAGTTTCTGCTATGATGTAGGGATGGATATAGAAACATCAAAGTCCCTGTCTTTAGATTGTCAATCAAGGTCATTTCAGGCTGTCTCTTTAGATGTAGACTCCCGGAGAGCTAAACAGGTTTTATACTATAAACAGAACATTAATAGAGAAAAAAAGCAATGTGAGCATCATGCTGTGATAGTTAATTTTTCAAAATATAGCTTAGTGGTTAATGCTATTAAATGCATTACTTCTAGTTGATCTAACTTCGAATATTTAAACTACATGAAGAAGCCAGAGGGAGGGGATAGCACAATACAGAGGTGGCGTGTGCATGCAGCTCTTCAGAAATGGGACGCATTCTGTACACGTTTCTTGAGCTGATTGTTGAAATCGAACCCTACTGTACTGCAAAACTTTGTACAATTGCTTGCAAATAGCATCTGCAACAAACTTCACTCTTAATAGAATGTGAAACAGGTCAACGATATTAGGAAATTATATTAGGAAAATGTAGATATAAAATACACCTGTAATATGATGATCTAACAAGGCTATAACTCGGCGTTCTTCTGCTACATTATATCAGATCCTTTAAGATCTTTTTACAAATAGGGACAGCATTATCATGAACAGACAAAGGCTATGGAATGGATCATTAATTGGGGTTTACTTCAAATAAAATCTAGTGATTCAGTAGAAAAGTCTATTTACAGTTCAGTTGCATGCTGTTTTTTTTTTTCAAAAGTCACAGAGCTAATTCATATACTTCACAAAGTTTTTGTAGCACGATGAAACTGCCTGATGGAAACTTTAACCAAATGTGTTGAATGTATACAAAATTAAATTCAAGTAAGAGAAACCTGGATAGGTGTAAAACATACAAATCTGAGATTTCTGGTTACCTATTGAGCAGGCACATTTGTAAAACATGGTGTACCTTTTCAAATTGCAGAGCTTTGCAATTACCTCAGAGGTTTTTATTCTTCGCTGCCTCTATGACCCTGCTTATCTATTGCATGTCTCAGGAAGCAATTTCATTGCATACATGAAGAAGATAACTCCAGGGTCAGCTATAAATTAGATCCTTCTTTGTTCTCTCATCTATGACACAGTGGAAGAAAAAAAGAGTGACATTTTTCTTTTTGCAGTGCTAGACGTTGTATCCTCATGTAATACAGTATTATCTCGTAAAAATTAAACATTGTGGTGTAAACTGCACTTAGGGTGCCGCTATACATAAAGCATCTCTAAGTACACTATTGTAACACAGTAATAACACATATCATTGTGTACATCAAGGACATACACTACATTTACATAAAAAAATAAACGTTTCATATTTCAAGTAATATATTATGTATTTCAAGATAAAAGCATGCTCAATATTACAGTACTGAAACTGCACTGCTCCGGATTGTGAATTATCTCCTGCTCAATGCTGATGCTGGTGCTCTCTCTGTGCTTGTCCTCTTTGACCTAACAGCCACTTTTGACACCATAGATCATGGCATTCTTCTTGACCTATGCGGATGCATGCAGTCTGTTTTCTATGCTGGACCCAGTGGTGTTGCAAACCCAGTCACTTGTGGTGTCCCCCAAGGATCTGTTCTTGGGCCCCTTCTCTTCAATATCTACATGCTTCCCTTGGGTCATCTCATCTGCCAACACAGCCTCATGTTTCACTCCCATGCTGACGACACCCAGCTCTACTTAAAACGCGACCCTGGAAGACCCTCTGCCATGGTCCGGCTTTCGGCTTGCATTCAAGACATCGAGGCTTGGATGTCTGTCAATTTTCTTGAGTTGAACACTAGCAAATCTGAACTCCTTCTAGTAGGATCTAAAACTCAACTTAAGAATCTAAATATAGCTGCTGTGAACCTCAGAAACTGTCTGCTGCTGCCTTCCCCCACAGTACGAAGCCTTGGTGTACTTCTTGACAGCAACCTCTCCTTTAATGCCCACATCTCCTCCGTGGTCAAATCTACCATCTTCAAAACATCTCCAAAGTACGTCCATACCTTTCCCTCCCAGATGCAGAGATACTTTGTCATGCATTTGTCTCCTCTCGACTTGACTACGGCAACTCTCTATATGGTGGTCTCCCGGCACGCACCATAAACTGTCTGTAGCTAGTTCAGAATGCCGCTGCCAGGATCCTTACCAGATATAAAAAACGTAATCACATCACCCCCCGTCTCGCCCAGCTGCACTGGCTATCTGTAAAGTTCAGGATTATTTTCAAAACTCTCCTGCTCACCTACAATGCCCTTCATCACACAGGTCCCGAGTACCTCCTCAACCTGCTGACCTGCTATGTCCCTGCCTGCAAGCTGAGGTCCTCCAACTCTGGACTGCATGTTATCCCCAAGCATAAGTGCACCACACTTGGAGAACGCCTGTTTAGCTTCATGGCTCCGACTCTTTGGAACTCTTTCCCAGCTTTGGTGAGAGCAGCTCCCACCGTCGCTCGCTTTAAATCAACTCTCAATCAACTATCTGCTATTAGCTGCTGTGTTGCTGCTACTATTTAATGTATTATGCTACTATCATGTATTATGCTCTTTCCACTGTATTTAATGTATTGTGCTTTTTTTTTACTGTATGGCATGTATTATGCATTTCTTTGTATTTAAAGTATATATATATATATATATATATATATATATATATATATATATATATATATACCCTCTATTCTCATTTCAGCATAGCTATATATATATATATATATATATATATATATATATATATATACTGTATATGAGGCAAACCATAGACTTTTTCCAAAATATACTGGTGTTATTGGTTATTGGTTATTGGTTTTTAAGCACTCGCAAGGTAAGAGTGAACACTGATACACGTGTGAATTTCAACTACTGTTACAGTCTCTGATATCACAGATTGAAACGTTATTAGGCATGAATTTTGTGTTCTATACATTGACCTATTTCACCTGCTGAGCACTTAGTTTAAAGACATCACATTCATTGTGGCAGCTTTTTCTTTCTCTCTCAACCATAGTTACCGGTATGCCTTGACACTCATTGTGTGCATGTGAGCAGCCCTTCAGCTGTATCCAGCTGGGTCGAGGTCTGTTGATGTCATTCTTTATTGCAATAGATTCTTCCTTCTGCCTTCCCTGGTGGGAGTTCCTTCCGATGGCATGATTATATCGCTCCCTGTTTATGCCTCTGGTCCTCAGCAGGCACAGCTGTGTATGACACTAAGTGCTACAGACGAGGGGGGTAATATCCGATCATCTTAATTATCACGTCTCTTTTCAATGTCAGACTTCGGAGTCCAGTAACTCCTCTCCTCTACCTGTGAATAATAAAACACTATTTGAAGTTACTCAGCCTTTTTGGCAAAGCTAACTAATTAATCTATAACTTACTGCCATATTCAGAAACAACCTGTGAATGTTAGTGCTTACTTAAGTGTGGCAAGTTAAAGTATTTTCATACCCTGCAGTGTTTGCAAGAAAAGTATTACGTTACCTTGACTGTGTCCCACGTTGTCCATATGGCAGCATTATATTTTTATACATATTGCAGACTCTCTTGACATTTTGAATCACACATCATTGATCGTAAATCAACTGGGAAATGCGTTTCTCAACATTTGCTCTGGAGTGTTTGCCGGAAGAAAAATGATTTCTCCTCCAAATATCATTGTGTATCCGGATTATGCTCCCTCCTGCAACAATGCTGGTTTTCTGTTCCCACTATATCCCGCTCATTGCAATCAGAGCACCAGCATTGTAGCAAGAGAGGCATGATCTGGATTAACTTCAGTGTTTAGAAGAAAATAAATCACTTTCTCCTGGCAAACATTTCTGAGTAAAAGTTAAATAAAAAGTAATTCCATAGTTAATTTACCTATGATGTGTAAATAAAAAATATCAAATTATCTTATCATTTTCCTTACTCTGACCTGCTTCTTACCATAGTGGATAATACTATACTATGAAAGAATGTAGTAAATAGACACCAATGAAATATTTAAGTGTAACACTGAAAGTGATTGTGGAATACTTCAACATGTGCTTAAATTTGCCCCTACTAATTTGTTACAAGAGATTATCTAAAACAATCATCCTCGTTGCATATTTGCCCTTGCTGTAACAATGAAAGAGAGGTGACACATCTGTAATATTATACAGAGCAGCTTCAGCACACACTTCTCTCTCGCAGACTCCTTATTTAGCCTCACCTGTCACTTTTAACCAGGTCCCATATTCCCTTACAATCCCGCACTCTCTTCTGAGCATGCCCTGTGAAGGAAACACAATTAAAAATATCCTTGTACGACATATTGACCATGATAAGGATGATGAATTACTCTGACACAATGAAGGTTAAAAATAATTAACTTGAATGTAACATGTTTCACCCGGCGTATCCCCCACGCTGTCTCCTTGAATGAAAGACATTTTATAATAACATGTATAGGTTTGGTTGACAAAGGGGGGTGTTTCCTAAATTAAAGTAGTGTTGTAATCTGTGAGAAAATGTAATGGTATCCCTGAAAAAGACAAACTACTGCCTCAGTATATTTATAAAGGATTCAGATTATTAACACATTAAAATGCCGTCAGCCAATCAGCAGGGTACCTTAATAACAGCAGAAAAGAACAGCTCAACCTGATCAATAACCATAAAGAGACATTCTGCTTTTTGCAGTTGCTCATAAAATGTTGCACACAGCTGGGTACCAGTGTTAAAAGAGTTGTATACATTAGTTGATCTCGATATTATGGCACTGAAAAAACTAGGTTTGTTTTGGAAAGTTTGTAAGAGGGCATTAAAATAACTAGAAAATAATCTCCACTTGGCTTCTCAAGCAGGGAGACTGTAATTCTTCCATAGCTACTGTAAACGAGAATCCTGATTGGTGCAAGACAGGCCTGGTTTTGGCCTACTTTAGAATCTCACAATTGTTAGATATATTGATTCAAGTCCAGGGAGTCAAAGGGAAACAAGGTTCCCGTTTATTAACAGTTTCATCACAGACTTAACAATGACTATTATAATATTGTAGATACTCCCTAGAAACATCTAAAGGTAGTTCATCTTTCAACTCAGCAAATAGACATAGCGATGCTGGTTTACAGTAAGTAGCTCTATCAGCCACCCGGAGCTATCAATATAGTTGTTAATGTAACAGTATACCACATATTAGCTTGTTACACGTTCATTCCAAATTATTTGAATCGTTTTAAGAAGCACTGCATCACATGTACTGTAGACAGACCATCAGGGATTGTTTGTGATCTGGATATGTCCTGAGTGACATGTCTAAAAAGTCCCAGAAATCAAATGACTATATAGAAGTGCAACCATTAACTTGAATAAAAGGTCTCCTTGCCGTAAACACAAGACTTGGCTATTGTTCAGGGTAGGTTGACCTTTTATTCATCTGTAATGAGCTCCTGTTCATTAGCTCTGAAATATAAATATCACATTCAGAATCACTGGGACCCTTTATGAAGCTGCTTGGCAATGAATCTTGGCCGGTGGAGACGTTAAATGATGTGCAACTCGATTGTCAGAAATAGAGGGTGTGCTAGCCAATGGCTGTTAGTGCTATTAAATTGCTTATTGTGGTCCATTTGTATTGAGAGTGGCTTCTATTGTTGGTATAATAGTATTAATAGCTGAATTCAATCATCTAAAAGAGGCACACGACATCTTATGTTTGGTGATTTCCTTCAGTTATCTTTTTTATTTTATTATTTTTTTTTTTAACAGCAGCAACACAAAGCATTTTAAGTGAATTTATTGTCCAGTAAGGAAATATGACTGTCATTGTATAGCGGTGTGGTGGCATTCAGTAATTTACTGTCAGTATTATAAGACCTACCTGAGCTGACGCTAAATCCTGGAATGGCTCCTTCTCTCCCATATGAAGCAATCTCTATAAAGATGTAACATATACATTACTGTATAAAAATGGCCAAGTTATTTTAAAAAAAACACTATTTTACAATTAGTCACAAAATCACTACTATTATTGAAGATAAATAACAGCAAATATATTCAAACTGTTTCTGAATTACAACCAAATACATTTTTGTTACAGAAATGTGCATTTGTATACTGTGTGGGTGAGGTTTGGATATCAAAAGGGGAAGTTGTTGTTTTGTATTGTAGCCATGGAAACAGTTGCTATAGTAGCAAGTTAACGGTTTAATAGAAATATTTGACATTGCCTGGAAAGGAAAGTACTGTAGGTTGCCTCAATAGCATCGATAACCTCATGAGGAATTGAGGAAATAATGATTAAAAGCTTAGATTGATTAAACGGTCATAGATACGAGGCCTCTGCAGTTCACTGCTGTACAAATATTTTTTTAGTACTCCTGTATTAGTGTTCAAATTGACAGATGATGTCATCCCAGCCAGCACTAGACTTCGGAGGAGGAGAGTATGTTTCATGAGTTGTGCCCTGGAGCCAGAGGTTATGAATTCTAAAAGCATGAAAACTGAAACACATTAGCCGCTTCAGCATTCTCTTATGTTGATTTGTGTGAACCGTTTTTTCATTGTACTGTATTTGCAAAAAGTGTACAGGTCCAAGCCTCTTCCATCATTGAATGGAAGTAGCTTCATCTTGTTAGCTAGAACAGTTCATTCTCTCTTGACATTAGTGCTGCCAGCAGCATACCCGGAAAGACAAATCTAGTTTCACTGTACTTGTGTTGTGTTCAGACTGTTCTACAGGTAACCTGCAGTTAATTAATTTGCAATGCAGATATGAAGGTCAACAACTTAATAAAATGCATCTACTGTGCAGATGTTTGGGCTCGCCAGATAACCAACAGAGAATTACTCTTACATTTAGTTCACTGATATCCCAAAATACAAGCATATCATTATTGGGCATTCCTGAGAAACTGACTTTAGGATCTAAATGCAGCCCTGCAGTTTAATTTCTATTATTCCATCTTATGTTTTTTTCCCGAGTTAATTGATCTTATTGTTGTTTCAGTGATTGGGCAGGTTTACATTGGCTGTATTAAAATTACTCTCTCGATTACTTAACTATACCCTTAATTAAACTAATAATTTTGCTTAACTAGACATTTTTACTTGTTGTCAGCTGTTAAACAGTTGTAGTTCAAGTTATCAAATGTTACAGCTAACTTGGAATATGCAACTGCTCAAGAGCTGAAAGCAAGTAAAAAGGTCTAACTAAGCAAATTATCAGTTGAATTAAGGGTCTAGTTAAGTAATGATAAGGGCGTCTGCTAAGAAATAAATAATAATAATAATAATACTTGAGAGCTCAGTTGGAATGAACACCAGCAGCCACAGGGGGTCCCCAGGACTGAGTTTGAGAAGCCCTGGCTTAGAGCTCTAATGATCAATTGCAAGGAGTGATTATTGACACTGATAGAGTTTATTCTAAACCATGAACAGATTTGTAAGATCCAAAACAAATGAATACAATTCTGGGTAACCTCTGCTTTTCAAACTCAATCTCCTGTCAAATTCTTTATTTTCAGATCCATCCCTTTAACAACACATTGTGAAAAGGTCAGCAGAGATGATGGACGCATGCAGTACTGTCCTCAGTGGTTTACTCGGTAAATAAGGGCTCATTTAATCGAATAATCAACTGCTTGATGTATCACAGTAATGGCAGGGCACAGACGGTTTGCTTCCAGGTCAGACACAACAAGAGAAGACAGCTGAGATAAGCCTGCCTTTCTGGCATTTGAAATTCAGGATTTTAGTTTTAATTTTCAGCCTAACCTGTTATATTGTCTTGGGGGAACACCCCTTGAGTATCTGGGTGTTGATGAAGTTCTAGGTAGCCTCTTGTGTGTTGCCGCTATGTGGTGAGCTATTGCACCTACGTCATGTTACAATAGCCACAGTATGATAATTCAGCATTTTACTCATGCATTTGTTATCATGCTTTGATACACTTAATACCTTGATTTTACTAAGCTTTAATACACTTTGGGCACGAGTCGCCTCTTTACGATACAAGTATTGATGTAACCCACACGCTCAGTTCTATATATCGCCTTATTGTTAATATACAGGTTCAAAAATCCAACTATATTTGTTTTCTTTTCATGGTCAAACTTAATTTAGTCATTATGATTTTCATTGAAAAGAGGGAAAAATGTTGATGAAGCAAATACCGTTCGTGGCTGATTTTGAATTGACTTTGCAGTTGGATAGAATTCTAAGAGGTGCCTTAGGTATATTTATAGGTATGTTTTTTTTTTTTTTTAAGTAGATGACATCAACTGTACCGATATTGATAGTAAAGCATTTTAAAAAAAAGTATGGTATGGTGAATAAAACCTTTTTTATGTATGTGTTCTCTGATTGGCTGTAAGATCCTCAGTAGTCTAAAATTATAGTTACTGTTTTGATGGTATTTTTTTATTGATGCATTTATCCAAGAAAAAAAACAAAATCTTGACCTTGAAGTCGTCTCGGTGAAACCATGTTAATTTAGATTCCTTTAATCCTTTGCATTCCTAACACATTCTGTCATTTGTGATTAACCAATTTCAATGTGACAGTGACCTTAGTGTTAATAAATTGAACAACCCCACTCACACACTTGCATCTGCATACATATAATTGAATACATGTCACCATCATTTCCCAAACATCAGTCAAAACTGGATCCTTTAAATATGGAACACATGGTTATTTGCTGGAGTCTATGAATGTCTTCTGTCAAATTATAAGCTTGTCACTGGGTTATATTTTTAAACTCAAAACTCATCTATGTTAGATAAACAGACATATATATTGCAAACCTGCATGACAAATACAAAAGTTAAACAGGGAAAATAATTCAATTTAAATTCCAATCCTATACATAATACCTTTGTAACCTGTTAACATTTGTATGCCTCTATCCTTCCTCGTGACAGTGTTAAAAACTACATGCTGTCTCTATCTAAAAATATAAATAAAGAAAGAAACCATTTTAGTTCAATTTAAAATGCTATTGTATCTGTGCATTATTGTGGCAGGGCAGAAGCCCTGCTGCTGTAAATAGCGTGTGTCGTAATGTAAGGTTGGCAGGGATGGGGTTAACGCTATCCCTGCCAGCAATCACAGGTGTGGCCATTCCCCAATTAGGTAATTAGTGCTAACTGTGGAGTTACCACAGGTATGAAAGGAGGCAGAAATCCTTTGTCTGTTTGGTTTGGTTTGTTTATTAAATGTGCACTCTTGTGCTTAAACTGCAGCTTCTCTCTTCCTGTCTATAACAGCTTGGGCCGTGACGCTACCTTGTCACAATTATACTTTTCCTGTAAGATACTACATTTTAAAACTGGAAACAAAATGATTAAAAATGTTCTGTATATACTGTACATTTGATAAAGAAGACAGGTGGTAATTAAACTCTTAATGGAAAGAGTGAAAATATGATGTGCGATCTCTGGAGAATAACCTGTCATAGGAGTTTTGGACTCCACAAACTTTCTGGGCTAAACCATGATAGCTTGCAGCCAGAGAAAAGTGATATTTGAAGTACTGATAAAAGATATACATGCAGCAAGGTGGCTATGAATAATTTGACTAACACATGCGGTGATGCACAGTATGCTGGCCCTGTTCATGAGATTACACTGCAACTGGTGACACTGATGGATGGTATAGCACCTTTATCAGTCCCTTGGTCTTCTCCTGTTTTCCCTTCTCATATCTACTGTAAACAGCATTCCCTGCTTCTGTTAGCTATATTCTTTCTATGCATACACTTAAATTAACACTCAATGGCCCCAATGTATCCACAATTTTAACTGTAAAACCCTGTATACTGTTACTGTGTATTTCAGGCTGTTTATAGGTAGCTCTCAAGAACGATTCATGCTGTTGCTATGGGGAAGCTGAACTTCGCACAGGGCGCAATATACAGCCACTGTGTGCTTTCTTTAACCCCTCGTCAGCAGCAAGGGGTGCAAATGCACCCCAGCGTGTTTAAAATGAACATACCTCATTGCATGTTATCACATGTTAATCACTTACCTTTTTTATTTATTTATTTACACACCATAGTCACAGCTTCTGCTTACTTGAAGAACAGGGGGAGCTGGGGGAGATGTAGAAATGGTGAATGGCTTCTAAAATTATTCATGTGTCCCTAAAGATGTATTTTTGTAGCCAACAGTCATTTTCATGAAACTGTGCACATATAATTAATTTCCAGGACTATATTTGTCTGTATTCTGTATTATTACCTGATACTGTACAGTATTGAAACAATATCATTGTATTATTTTTTCTGTCTTCAAGGAGCTGAAAAGAGGTGTACCTTTCATAATCTGTATAGGCTGTACCATGTGCAGCTCCAGTGCTGAGAGTTGTAGGGGAGCTGGGATAATTGTAGAAAATAAGTACTGCTTCTAAAAGTTTTGAATTAGCCCTACAGATTTATTGTTTAGCCATATGTAGTCAATTTCTTATCTTGAGTGTCTCTGTGTGTATAATACATACACTTCCAACACTGTATTTAATTATTGCATTCTTTATAGTGTCCTGCATATTACCTCCAACAGTATTTTTATTTAAAAAATATAATTGCGGGATGCAAAAAAAGATGTCTTTTAAATACTAGGCTACCACTAATGTGCAGCCCCTGTTGACTTAAAATCAATGCCTGAGAGACGACAGGCAATTCAGAGTAAATGGCCCCATCTACAGGAAACTTTGATAACGGCGCTATTTGGATTGGCATCATTTATTTAATTTAGGGCTGCCTGAAGCCTATCTTCCTTTTTTGTTATGTATGCAAGTGCACTGTGGGTTTCTTGACGAAAAGACGCATGTATGCGCAATGCGGCTTTATATTAAAGCAATATATTTAAAAAAAACAGTAGATTGTGCAGGAGACTTAAAATACAGAATGTGCAGCTTAAAAAAAAGCAATATTGTCACCACACACGTTGGGGGTGCTGTGCTTCAAGCTTTACATATTTTAGATAAAATAATGCTACATTCCCCAACCAATCTGGTGTTTGAAACTGACCTTGATAACCTGTTCTGTCAGTTTATACAAGTTCAGTGCATGTTATACAGTAAATACTGTGGAGGCGTACATCGGCGTGCGCAAGAATAACATTTTAAAAATGTGCGGTTTTTCCACTAATTGTACTACTGCAGCTGGACTCAAACATTAAGGGGACACACGTGCCAATCCTTCACTGCACGATATGGGGGAACGTGTGCAAACCGAGTACACGCGCGTCCATAACTGCACGTTATGAGGAAATACGTTCATTTTGTGAGTGTCAGTGACAGAAAGGGCAAACGCCATACATTGATAAGCAGAAATCAATATTTTGGAGATGATTATTGGAGGGGCCAGTGCCCCTGCTTGCCCCCCCTTGTGCGTGCCCCTGGAGGCGTAGATAGGTACACTGTAGATAGATCAATGACAGGCAGTGTAATCTGTATCTGTGCAAGGTCGGTAGTACTGGAAATACAGTTATTATCTTTTACCAACAGAAATATAACTAGAGAGTGTATTTTTAGTAATATGCCCTTTTCATTTAAATTGTTCAAAAAGTATGTGTATTAAAAAGGAATAAATCATGTATGACAGCAGCATAATGCAATGATTTCTACAACATTTCCAGATCAGTCAACGCATGTGTGCATGATAAATGATGTAAAATGTGTTGCAGAAATGTGCTCAACACAGCCTAGTTATTGGTGTCACCTGCTGCTGTGAGCTAGACTCCGATGGGAGAAAGACAATACCTGAGGAGGCCCATAATCAATCAATCAATCTATCTTTATTTTATATAGCGCCTTTCATAGTGGACCACCATCACAAAGTGCTTTACAAGATGCAGCAACAACAAGAAAGTCCATAATACTTTAAATACAGGGAAATGCATAATACATGCTATACAGTAAAAAAAACAATGCATAATACATTAAATACAGTAAACAGTGCATAATAGATGATAGTAGCATAATACATGAAATAGTAGCAGCAACACAGCAGCTAATAGCAGATATCAGGCTTAAAGAGCATGGAAAGCAAGAGAGAACAGGTGGGTCTTGAGAGGGAGAGAGTTCCAAAGAATCGGAGCCATGAAGCTAAACGAGCGTTCTCCAAGTGTGGTGCACTTTCTTTACTGGGGAGTTGGTTACTGGAACCAACTCCCAAGTAATGCTGTTGAGGCTGACACCCTGGGATCCTTCAAGAAGTTGCTTAATAAGATTCTGGGATCAATAAGCTACTAAAAACCAAACGAGCAAGATGGGCCGAATGGCCTCCTCTCGTTTGTAAACGTTCTTATGTTCTTATGTTCTTAAGCAGGCCAGAGTCAGAGGACCTCAGCTTGCTGGCAGGGACATAGAGGGTCAGCAAGTCGTGTGATGAAGGGCATTGTAGGTGAGCAGGAGAGTTTTGAAAATAATCCTGAACTTTACAGGTAGCCAGTACAGCTGAGCAAGACGGGGGGGTGATGTGATCACGTTTTTTACATCTGGTAAGGATCCTGGCAGCGGCATTCTGAACTAGCTGCAGTCGGTTTTGTGTGCATGCCGGGAGACCACCATATAGAGAGTTGCAGTAGTCGAGTTGAGGAGACAAATGCATGACAAAGTATCCAGGAACGAAAGGTAGAGACGGACTTTGGAGATGTTTTGAAGATGGTAGAAGGAAGATTTGACCACGGATGAGATGTGGGCATCAAAGGAGAGGTTGCTGTCAAGAAGTACACCAAGGCTTCGTACTGTGGGGAAAGGCAGCCGCAGACAGTTTCCAAGGTTCAGAACAGCTATATTTAGATTCTTAAGCTGAGTTTTAGATCCTACTAGAAGGAGTTCAGATTTGCTAGTGTTCAGCTGAAGAAAATCGTCAGACATCCAGGCCTCGATGTCTTGAATGCAAGCCGAAAGCCAGGCCATGGCAAAAGAAAAAGTGGAGATATAATTAATGAACTACCAGAAATGTAGGCTTTAAAGTATATTGAATATTCTCTTACTTTAACCTGGTAATTGAGTTTTTATTTCATTTCTATGTATGAACGACAGAAAGATTGATACGCATTTTGTAAGATAAAATATATACTAACTAAAGCAATTAGGTTTAATAGCTTTTTTATATTATTGTGTGTGTGTGTGTGTGTGCATGTGTGTGCGTGTGTGTGTGCGTGTGTGTGCATGTGTGTATGTGTGTGTGTGTGTGTGTGTTTCTGCTATATCTGGGTAAAACATTAACTTTCTTAATTGCTTTTATCACTGTAAAGAAACAGCACCTAACAGGAAATGCAATCCCTCATTAATAAGAGACAATGGCAGCCCAAGAGCCAGCTGCATGGTACCACCTGATCATATTGTGTCACACCAGTGGTTGCACAGTGATATTTAACTAATTAGTGGAGTTTTATGATGTTTGTTTATCTAAATTATTCAGTGTTGTTTTTATATCATAAAATGAAAGTGAATGACAGTGAGATTCCAGTTGTCATAAAATGGTATATAATCAGGAGATTTGCTCTATGAAGGATTTCATGTCTTATACATCTTATAAATTCAATTCCAAGTGACACAGGACGCTAATGAATCCTTTCCAGCACTGGAGTCATTTGATCTGCTCAGAAGACTTACAGTAGTATGAGTTAGCTCTTGGAGTTTAACTTATGAGGGAGCAGACTTTGGTATACCAACAACAGAGAATTACAGAAGTCAATGCAGGATATAATACAATGTCCAAAGCCTAATCCTCAGCATTTTAACATAGCAAACTCTGCTTGTCCTTGTCTGGCACCTGACCTTTACGGGTCTCTGCGGTGTAGCGAGGGAAACCAACCCAAGCCAATTTTCACATTTAATTGAAAAACTGAACCAAACGAACTGACCCCCCTATTCCACTAGAGGCTTGTGCATCCCAATAAATAAACCAAGATCACTTTCTTTTCCCTGTATTGGACCTCAGTTAGAGTATCTTTTCTATTAGACATTTGATGTGAGCTCAAGCCCTATAGCCCAGGCAAATAAATAACAAGACAGCATGTTTCATCCTCAGCGGGCACTCATGCTATTTGCAGGGGCTAATAGTATTACCAAAAGCTGCATAGTGCAAACCAAATGTCATCATATTGTTGTGTAGATAGATTGACTGAATACATGTACTGTATTCATTCGAATTTAAGATGCCCTCAAATTTAAGACACAGCCCAAATTTACCACCCTCAATTTGATGAAAAAATAAAACATCAAATAAATATGCATTTACAATGATACAACCTCAATTATGCTGTTGTATTGTACAAAACTGACACGAAACAGTGTTGTTGTAGATTAACCACAGAGCTTATTTATTGTGTTGCGCACTGTATAATACTTCAGATGGCATCTCTATCGTACACATACCACCACTCACTTACGGCATCACACATCCTGGCAACAGTGTTATAATGTTATTATAATGCTGCCATTGTAAAAAAAAAGATGTTATTTAAACTTATATAATCCTTCCATTGGAATGAAAAAAATCATGTTATGTTATGATCTATATTATAATGCTACAATTCACATTCAGCATTTTTAACATGGAAATTGCCTAAATAAATGGGCAGCTGGGTGGTTAAAAGGACTATAAAAAATAATGGCAGTAACTACTAGGGGTGTGCAGAAGAGCCTTTACTCTGCCATACATACACGCTGGGGCTGGAACCAGAACTAACACTTAAACACATTTGTGGGACTGATCAGACCATGCTTTAATGTTATTAAAGTGATTTGATCATTTTTACCATCAGATGGGGGCATAGCTTTATGCTAGTGTATTACTCGTACTTGGAAAAAAAACCACTCATCATGAATACTAGTTTATACCTATCACTCGGCACATCCTTAGCAACGTCGAAGACAGTTACGAATGCTAAAATATTTACTTTATATAGGATGAAATAGTATTCTTTATTTAAAGTTAATGTTAAGTCTCACTGGCTTTACATATGGTAACTAAGTTTACAATGATTTATGTTTACCATGCATTCATACCCTGTGAATATAATTGTTATAAAGTATCACCAAGTAATTTTAAATTGAATACATTTTATTTCACTACCCTAATCTAAACCTAATCACATTAACTGTTATTAATGCCCATTACAGATAATTACTCTGTAATGAGGTCCAGTTTAATAAACAGTGTGACCAAAAGGATTTTGCCTTCAATACCAACTGATCAAAATAAATTGTACCAATCAAGTATACTGTATGGTTACACAGTCTGACCTGTACAATCCCAAAGATAAAAACAGGTTTTTGATTCATGTCCTCCTGCCTTGAGAAACGAGGAGCGCCCTGTAGTCAGTGCATATTGCTCCCTGTTTCTAGGTAGCAAGGAAGGGCTTGGCATAACAGTATGAAGCTGTCAAGTTCTTATTTTCCCCTTCCCAGGATGCAAGCTTTATTATTATTTTAGAAGAGTGGTGCTGCCCCCACTAACCCCTAGGAACATGATCTTTAGATCTGTAAACTCGCTGTATCCAGTTATCAGTCGCTTTCTCACAGGCACTGATGTTTAATAACATTGTGTAAATTGCACTGCGTCCTTTTCCCATGTTTCGCTGTGTAAACCGAAATAAACAAAACCGTCTGCGATGTCTGAATTAGAATTTTCTACTAAGCAATAAGGCTTTGTTTTACAAAGAACTAGGCATCCAAGGTAGCACTGAGCTTAGCTCAAGCATATGCTTTGAATGTGGTTTAAAATATCATACCAGCCTGTGCTCTTATCTCCTGCATACAGCAGATACCAGGTATCTATCTCTTAGTCGTCTTGTTCTCTGAATTAATGCCTTGACTGACAGTGTGACAGTAAAATTCCATCCACGCACAGTGTGTGTTTGAAATCTGAAAAACATCCCCTGACAGGGTCAACAAGAACATAGCTCTCAAGGTTTTAATACCATAGAACCAGTCAACAAACAGAAAAAGGGAAATGGAAAGCCAGCTTCCCAGGTAATTTATAATTGATAATTAAAACATTAGAAGGAGGAAAATACAATCCATGTGTTACATAGAAAGGTGACTTTGATGATCTAATATAAGCACCTGTTTAAATCAGTGGAAGGTCATCTGATATGCTTATTCTGTCTGTGCTAATATACTCTGTCGAACATATAAGCAGATTAATGTGTTGTATTTTTAGGGATAGTTAGAGAACCATGTTATATGGCAAATGTCCTAGATTTCCAGGTACAAGTCAGACAAATCCCTGACGGATCAAAGATCAGTACTAATATTATAAGTTGGCTTGCTACTATTCAATTTTAATTCGTTTGTCAAATCAACGATTAATATCGACGTTTATTTTTCAAAGAATTTACAGTTTTTTCTTTATTTTTCAATTCAAGCAGAGCATAGGTGAAATCGATCTTTATACTTAAAAAAAAAAACTGACTTTTTATGCCATTGAGAAACATCTCATTTAGTGAAACCCCTTTATAATATTCGACATGCAACAAAACACTAGATAGTTAAACAGTACTAACTTGCACTTATTATTCTGAGCTCCACCCCTCTCCTGCTTCAGCACTCAATCACTGGAGGCAAGGCAGACAGGCCCGCTTCGTCCTGCAGTGGAGACTTCAGCCGTCGATCAGGGTTTGTTACAATACTCATTAAGTGTTTTCCTCTTGCGCCCCATTTTCAAATCAAACTAGTAACTGTCACTGTATATACCTATAATAGCAAAAGCTTACCCACACCTTAACTAGCGCTGCCAGATTTTTTTTCAACGCCCCGCCAAATTTTGGAAGTAACCAACCAAAAAGTAGACAAATTGTGTTTTTTAAACTAGCCAAAAACAGCCAAGTCAAGGGGTTAAGTCAATGTGAATTGAGTAACCATTTCCTGGGTTTTTCCAGTGTTTATTGGCTATACAAAGATTTCAACAGGGTGTTAAAAATAAGCTTCAAATTACATTGTATTATTATTATTATTATTATTATTATTATTACTGCCCTGTTATCTTTTTATGATGTTTGCAATGTTAGTTGTTCTTATTACAATTACTCAAATGTTATGATAAGGGGCTTGAGTTCAGAAACTGCTCTTCAGTTCTGCTTGCCAGCCATAGACATATGCAAAACAGGCAAGATCAGTGTGCTTAAGTTATGTTATTTTTGTAAGTGCAGCACCATCATGTGAGCACCTTATTTTAAAAAATACCTGCTTATGTCTCTGGCTAGAAACTAAAACTGAAAATAATTGTGAACTCAGGTCAGCACTTAACAACACCCAAAGACCGCAAACATCATTTATTTTAAGCTACTTTTAAGGTCATGGGTCATGGCACCAGACAACTTTCAGGCAACTTTTTCTTACAATTGTTGACATTTTCAAGCCAAGCTGCTGATAATAAAGAATGTTTAGATGTTGTTTCATGTACATTATAAAATGGGTTGGGAGATATCTGCGTCCTGATTGGCTGATAGGCATTCCAAGCCATCGAATTATTACAGTACAAGCAACGGGTAAAAACAAGTCCCAGTAACTAAATAATTAGCTGCCGACCACGCAGTCTCACGAGATGTAGTCTGGCAGAGACGGGATGCAAACATCGCACCTGCCAAACCACATTAAACCAAAACAATAATAACACCACACATAGTTTTTGTTTTTAAACCCCAAACCATACATTTAAGTTATAATACAACAATAGTCATTCCTTTTTAAATCATAGTACATTTCATTTACCAGCAGGGCTCTGCCCTGCTACATATTTACGTGCAGGGCTCTGTCGTGCCACAGCATCTAACAAGGTGTTAAGAAGTTATAAGCCTCACAAAAAAAAAAAAAAAAAACACACTGTCAAAACAGCGTATCTCAGAGAACATTTGAGGAAGTAACTTTATATGTTCAGCATTGTAAAAACACTGCAGATGTCAGTGACCAGAGCAACATGGCTGCCATGTTGAGGTCATGTGATTTTTAGGTTTCTGCATGCTAGAGACCTAAACTGAGCAACAGGTTGCCTGCTTGTTGATGGCTTGAACCCATTAACAAAAGCAAGCCTTAAATAAATATCTGCTTGCAAGCTATTCGTTCAGTTACAATTGCTTGGACATTTCACCTTCTGTACCTTATTGGCCCACCGTTTCATATATTTTATGAATAAGAAACAGAAATAGATAACTTTCTTTTATCTAAAGTCGTTTTAATCAGCACATTAGAGACCTATGTCGCTAATGAAGGTACAAAATGTGTGAGCTTTATGAAATGATTGTGTTAGCTACATTTACTTTAAGATAAATTCCAGCAACCTAAATATACAATTAAAACTATGTCAAACAGAACCTCACATAGCTAAATGACTTCTTTAAAAGAAATAACAAAATAAAGAAAAAAGAAAAAAGAAAAACAATCTTATTTTTAGTAAACTTCAATAGGAATTATTTTATTTAACAAAATTCCCTTCAGACCTGATTTTCAGGACAATGACCCCCATCCTGATTGGTTATTTGGTGACCACGGTTATCTTTACATGGGTTACTGAATGGATTTTTCACAGCCTGTTTCAACCTTAATCTCTTTCAGAAGTCGTCACTGTGGTGCCCGCTTTGACGGAGATAGAGGACTAATCAATGAAACAGGGCTTTTTGATATAAACCTTGGACTTGGTGAAATGAAGCTCAGGCATCTGGAGCCTACTGATTACTGAACTGGATTGTGTCAGAAGAGGTTTCCCAATCAAAGCATATCAGCAGGTACATAACAAAAACTTGTAGAAATCAGAGACATTAGAAGGAGGAATCACAGACATTACATGAAATAATACATTAAATACAATGGAAAGTGCATAATACATGATAGTAGCATAATACATTAAATAGTAGCAGCAACACAGCAGCTAATAGCAGATATCAGGCTTAAAGAGCATGGAAAGGAAGAAAGAACAGGTGAGTCGAGAGTTGATTTAAAGCGAGCGACAGTGGGAGCATCACGCACCAAAGCTGGGAAAGAGTTCCAAAGAGTCGGAGCCATGAAGCTAAACGAGCGTTCTCCAAGTGTGGAGTACTTTTGCTTGGGGATAACAAGCAGGCCAGAATCATAGCGGGTCAGCAAGTTGAGGAGGTATTCCGGACCTGTGTGATGAAGGGCACTGTAGGTGAGCAGTTTTGAAAATAATCCTGAACTTTACAGGTAGCCAGTGCAGCTGGGCGAGACGGGGGGTGATGTAATCACATTTTTTACATCTGGTGAGGATCCTGGCAGCGACATTCTGAACTAGCTGCAGTCGGTTTATGGTGCGTGCCGGGAGACCATAATATATAGACTAGTCAAGTCGAGAAGAGACAAGCATGACAAAGAATGTTTCAAAGATGGTAGATTTGACCACGGAGGAGATGTGGGCATCAAAGGAGAGGTTGCTGTCAAGAAGTACACCAAGGCTTCGTACTGTGGGGGAAGGCAGCAGCAGACAGTTTCTGAGGTTCACGGCAGCTATATTTAGATTCTTGAGTTGAGTTTTAGATCCTACTAGAAGTAGTTCAAATTTGCTAGTGTTCAACTGAAGAAAATTGACAGACATCCAGGAACTGAAGAAAATTGACAGACATCCAGGCCTCGATGTCTTGAATGCAAGCCGAGAGCCGGACCATGGCAGAGGGGCTTCCAGGGTCGAGTTTTAAGTAGAGCTGGGTGTCGTCAGCACAGGAGTGAAACATGAGGCTGTATTGGCAGATGAGGTGACCCAAGGGAAGCATGTAGATATTGAAGAGAAGGGGTCCAAGAACAGATCCTTGGGGGACACCACAAGTGACTGGGTTTGAAATGCCACTGTGTCCAGCATAAAAAACAGACTGCATGTGTCTGGATAGGTAAGAGGACATCCAGGAGAGACAGGTTCCAGAGATTCCAGCATACTTCTGAAGGGGGTCAAGAAGAATGCCATGATCTATGGTGTCAAAAGCAGCTGTTAGGTCAAAGAGGACAAGCACAGAGAGAGTACCAGCATAAGAGCAGGAGATCATTCACAATCCGGAGCAGAGCAGTTCAGTACTGTGATGCAGCCTGAAACCAGACTGTAGAGATTCAAGCAGATTGTTCTCCGTGAGATGTTTCATCAGCTGACTGGCTATAGCCCTTTTGAGAGTTTTTGAGAGAAAAGGGAGATTGGAGATGGGATGGAAATTAGATCAAAATTAAGTCAGCCGGGTCAAGGGAGGGTTTTTTGAGTACCGGCGTAACTCGGGCAAGCTTAAGGGCGGCAGGAACCGAGCCAGAGTCCAGGGACAGGTTGAGAGTGTGCAGAATGGAGGGATCAAGATCAGAAACACAGAGACAGACAAGGTTAGTTGGCCAGGGGTCCAGGGGGCATGTGGCAGTAGTTGATTTCAACAGTAAGCTGGAAACATCAGCAATGGAGAGAGGAGAAAAGAGGAAAGGGCAGTAGGGGCAACTGGAGGGGTCGGTCACGCAAAAGAAGAGCTGTGCGACTCAATAAGGTGAGAAAGTATAAAAATTCTCTGACCCATAAAGGGCATTTATTTTTTGTTTAATTTAAAAAAAAATCCGGCTGTTCTCCAATGTAACCAGTGCAGAAAATATGAACTTACTGCTGGCACAATTGGCAATGCTGTACAGAGGTTTGTACTAAAGATAAATGTTTGCACAGGGGTAGGTGCATTGTCAGAATGGTACCACAGCTGTGACATTTTCATTTTACACACTGGTCATAGATTACATTGCTACTTTATCAAGACCACAGTACAATATTGCTTTCAAAGCCATCGTGTTGCTATTGAAGAAAATGCTGTTTTCTGGCACAGCTATGATTCAAGGTCGATGCACTGTTTTGACATGTGTTTTTTTCTGTAAGGTATTTCACATTACCGTTGTCTTCTGGGTAGAAAACCATATTTGAATTTTGATAACCTCTGAACTTACCCACAGGCACCACTTCTGGTTTCTATTAAAAACAAGCTGCAAATGATTCCTAATGGAAGATTATTTCATAGCAACTGAGTCTAATGGGAAAAGGGTTAAGGACCTTTAAGGCTGTTTGCCAAGCAGTTCTTCTGGCAGGACAGTTAAAGACAACATTACTCCATTAAGAATGTATTTATTCGCTTGTGTGTTTATACCTTTAGACATAACAGGCAGACCTGTCACCCAATAGCATTGTGTCTGAAACTGAAAAGTTGATAATTAGTGTTTATTAAATCATTTCTCTCAGTCTCTTTCTGAGCTTGAGCAGATACGTAATTAGAATTCTAAAGCACACATTATGTTAGTTTCCATGGAAAATGTTCTCTTTAAAAGCCACCCTGTTGAAAATCTCAGCAATTATCAGCAATGGTCAATTTAAAGTTAAAATACTAAAAAGCACTCTGTTGTTAACAACCCTTAATTAATCTAATTCCTGTAAATGAAATTTGAAGGTATTTGTACAAAGTCTTGCTGATATTTGATCTTTTCAGTTGCCACAGAAGAACTCGTGAGAACAGAGCAAAAAATAATGATGGTACTTCAGATTATTTTGCTTCACCTGAAGAAACAGTAACTCAAAAGCAACTTTCCCCAAACACAGCCTGCCTCTGCCTTTCCCGGATTGGTTTGACATGCATCATTGCTTCTACTGATGATTGGCGCCATGCACATTGAATATTATGACCCTGGATTTGAGTTCTATAAAAATAAAGCTGCTGAAAAACTTAAGCTGGAACGTGTGTGTGTGTGTGTGTGTGTGTGTGTGTGTGTGTATATATATATATATATATATATATGCTGTGCAAAAGTCTAGATATTTTGCACATTTAGGGGAGGGGGTGGAGGGTATAGTACCATAGAATCAACCCGTGCCATCTACAGAACGTCATGTCATGTATATATTTTAAATAAATAATAAACTACTCATACTAGCTACTCATAGTTAACTAACCACATAATGGGCTTCAAAGCCCTGCACTGCATATTGGTTTGCATGTGGACTGTGTGAAGCGCTCATGGGAGCTATGAAAGAGTGCAGATATTGGTTGTCAAAGCATGACATAGGATGTACTGCGTCAGCTTCCTTTTCTTGAAGCAAAACCATTCAGCAGCAAGCTGTTTTGGTTAAAGCCGCTGCTTCCCTTGTAGTGTACAGCCATGTAGGCTGATGATTTATTTTACTGACTGATACACATTCTGCTTTATTAACTCAGTGGTGCTTAACCCGTTAAGACCTGCGATGTGTTCTAAAGCTGCAAACATAATCACATATGAAAGCTAGATTTTGGAAGGCAAGCAAATGTTGAATAGTATTTTTTAATTTTTAATTTTTCTTTTTGTTTTGCACCCTTGTAAGCACTGAACATTCATTATGGTATTGTTTTTTATGTTATTTGTTTGAAATGTTTTACTGATTGGGGAAATGGTACAGCATAGATAATGAGGGTGAGAAACTCTACTCTCTTTTAATCATACTAAATAACTTTAGATCAATCTTGGTAATGTTTTGTGAACCTTCAGTATATTTAGATTTAAATGGCATGCAGATTTAGAGTTCAAAATATACTTTATCATAAAATAATTATAAAAAGTGGGTGTGAGTGGTTCTTAAAGGACTTATTTAAAACTATTTAAAAAGTGTTTTTTTTTTAATCATGATGTTTGAAGTTATTTTATTTAGGATGTATGCAGTCAGTCTGAATAATGTTATTAAATAATGTCAATGTTGCTCAAATACTGAGGTGTGTCTAACTGGCTTCCATCTTGCTTGCTGGCCTGTGCTGTTTTGTATTTGTTCCTGGTTCTTCGCAAACGGTGGGTCTGCTGACTCCACCTGCGTCTCAATATGTTATCTGTATAGGTAAAACTAAATTCACACCCAGATACAATATGGTGAAAGGGTTGGTTTATCTTCCAACGGGTAGTGGATCACTGCCATTTACTTTCCCCTAATCCTATATTTGCTTTCTTGGGACTGATAATCAGTAAGATTATTCTTAGCAAATGGTGCTTCACTTCACTGTGGCCAGAGAGCACCGGCAAGCAGACAAATATTGGATTATCCTGAAGTCAGTGTAACACCATGATCCAGGGCTGCTTTGTGCTTGTTAACACATACTACACCACCAGCTACTGAGGCCAGTGCCCTGCCAGCATTCTCACAAAGAAGATACTCTCCCAAATTGATCTGTGGATGGGACCATTCTGTAAACAGGCCGATCTGCACGAAGTATTATTTTGCATGAGAAGGTAGTATTGCTATTTTTTGGTGGAGTCTTCTCTTTAAGGATGATTTTTGTGTCATGAACTTTAACTGTTAAGCACTGTAGTTTGTAGGAGAGAAAAAGAAATGTGTATCATAGTTACAATCATCATAATGTCATGTGATAGCTCTGTTCTTTTCCTTTGCGATGCCAGATGATATCTTGCTTATACTATGTACTTCACAAATGTAGGGTATCCCTCTAATGTAGGGGGCGGGTGGGAGAGACACGCAGGCAGGAACTCCCCATGTCTGGTATGAAAAGCAGTTATAAAAGTGGATGGGATGACATTGTAGTTTGAGGCAGGTTTCTAATCACTGCATCTTTTCAATCATTTGTTTAACTGGAGTTTAATACAAGCTAGCACCCTTTCATGTCTGAACTGGTGGGTGCAGGTTGTACAGTAAATTCCACATTGTAATGAATTTGTATAGAATTGCATGGTGACAGTTTAGTCATAATGGTTATTGCAATGATCTCTTTAAGAACTATGCAGGGTTCTGCTGTTCAATGTTAAATTATACATTTTCTCTAAATCTGCCTTTACTAGGCTTTGAACTTTGCCAGCAATGAACATCTTTCATCAGTACATTAAAATCATGGGACAATGTCATCTTTGAACTCTGTCAACCCCACCTACTCTCTGTCTTTATATATATGACAGACAGCAAAGCAAAATGGAGGACAAAAGAAAATTGATTACAAAATATACTACAAAACAAAGATGCTGTAACACTAAAAACTTAACTTTTAGTTTTTTCTGACTCCCTAAAATTCAAACAAATCGATGTAAACGACGATGTCAGTAAATACAACATTCACAAACTCAATAGACTCCTCTGAGAATTCTATGCCGCAGTGAGAAAGTCAGATGGGCAGTTCTATGCCAAAAAACTTCAATAACTATGTGCTATGGACTTCAAAAACATGACTTTCTTGACTGATTCATAAAACAAATATGAACTGCAGACCTCAGCTCATAGTGGGAAAACTAAAGGCCCCTTTATTGTTACCTCCAGGGGATAATCCCCTCAGACTGCGACTTTGGGCATTATAGTGCCCTGTTGGTAACTATAGTTCTTCCCTTGGGGGCCATAGTTAAGAACATAAGAACTTAGGAAAGTTTACAAATGAGAGGAGGCCATTCAGCCCATCTTGCTCGTTTGGTTGTTAGTAGCTTATTGATCCCAGAATCTCATCAAGCAGCTTCTTGAAGGATCCCAGGGTGTCAGCTTCAACAACATTACTGGGGAGTTGGTTCCAGACCCTCACAATTCTCTGTGTAAAAAAGTGCCTCCTATTTTTTGTTCTGAATGCCCCTTTATCTAATCTCCATTTGTGACCCCTGGTCCTTGTTTCTTTTTTCAGGTCAAAGAAGTCCCCTGGGTTGACATTGTCTATACCTTTTAGGATTTTGAATGTTTGAATCAGATCGCCGCATAGTCTTCTTTGTTCAAGACTGAATAGATTCAATTCTTTTAGCCTGTCTGCATACGACATGCCTTTTAAACCCGGAATAATTCTGGTTGCTCTTCTTTGCACTCTTTCTAGAGCAGCAATATCCTTTTTGTAACGAGGTGACCAGAACTGAACACAATATTCTAGGTGAGGTCTTACTAATGCATTGTAAGGTTTTAACATTACTTCCCTTGATTTAAATTCAACACTTCTCACAATATATCCGAGCATCTTGTACACCTCCTCTCCAGTCCATATTTACTATATGTATGAAATAAAACCACTGTAATTGAACATCTTGGAAAATTGTAATAATAGGCAAATTAGCGATTGTCTAATGTTATTGATGACTTTAATAGACCACACATGCAATCAATTTAAAATAGTAAGAGTAAAGGAACACTGAGAGGTTGTGGGGAATTCACTAGACACAGGAGTCAGAAAGTTTATTTGAAACACAGCTGGGTTGCATGGTTTTATTTTTCCCAGCAGAGGGCGCTCTAATGCCCTGGCCCAAATACCGACAACGTTAATTAGGTATTTCACTGGGTTTACCAACAATGGTAGGGGTGAACACATTCCGGGTTGCACTCACAGATGCTGAAAATAATATTCCAAAAACAAAAGGTGAAAACAAAAAAGGAAAATAAAACACAATAACAAAACTACAAACAAAAGGTGCTGCTACTTGCAGCGTCCCGCAGACTCCGCGAGGGACGCTGGTGCCTCGGGCTTCAGTTATTCTTTGCTATTCCCTCACTGTCACTCACAGGGTTGCCCAGACTTCCCCAGCTAAGCTAATAATGTCCCACTAGGGGTACGTGGTAAAGCACTAATTCTTTGTAGCGGCTGTCTTCCTCAGCCGGGCTTGCTTGTCCCTTTTTTCTCGCTCCAGACACTGGCATTCTGGTATGTTTTTAATCCAGGTTTGCGAACAGAGCTCCTGCTGTTGTTTCTCCTAGAAGGGCAAGAACAAAGGAACAGCAAATCGTAATTTTTATTGGTCGATCAACCCCCCTAAGAACCGCCTCCTGACCACCCAGAGAGAGAGAGAGAGACGTGACACACCCTTACCCAACCTGTCTGTGTCTGCCATGATTGGCAGGTGGATCCCACAGAGCTCCTGACCTCTCCCTGCAGGATCATGCGTGCGCTGGATAGCCACAAATTCCCTATCACAAACACATAGCCACAAATCGTAACATGCACAATACTTTTTAGAAGTTAAGATGCCTAAGTAAGGCACAAAGTGGTGAAACATTTTCACACAAGAGTACCTATTGTTTCCATATCACTAGCAGTGTGGAGTAGTGGTTAGGGCTCTGGACTCTTGACCTGAGGGTTGTTGGTTCAATCCCTGGTGGAGAACACTGCTGCTGTACCCTTGAGCAAGGTACTTTACCTAGATTGCTCCAGTAAAAACCCAACTGTATAAATGGGTAACTGTATGTAAAAAATAATGTGATATCTTGTAACAATTGTAAGTCGCCCTGGATAAGGGTGTCAGCTAAGAAATAATAAATAATTACTGAACAAAAATGTAAATTCTCCCACCCAGAGGTTTTCATGCAGGTAGGTAAATAAAGGATATAAATCACACATTTTTGAAAGCTCATATTGTCACATTATTTGAATGAAATGAGGAAACTGTTCAGTACTGCCACTTAAGACTCTACAGACACTCAAAGCTAGGTTTAGAGAATTATAGAACATTGATATTTGACAACAGAACCCAAACCCCCTTAGAATGATTGCACACCATTAAGTAGTAAGTGAAATGTACAAAAAAGCAATTAAATTAAAAAAAAACATTTAAAACCAATTAAATTAAAAGTAACAAAGGAAAAAAAGCAGATCCCTTTATTCTAATGTTTCTGTACATTATCTACATGAATAAAATCTACATGAATGGTAATGATATGTGTGCTCTTGTAATCACGGTATATTCAAAGCCTACCCTTACACCTCCCTACCAAAACATATCAGTATTCAGTAACTTTAAACAATCAGCCCTTTGTACTAACTTCAGTCCCAGCCTCTGGGCGTTGTGATTCTGAGTGAAGGCACAGTCCCGCGTCAGTCAAGACACATCTGTCACATTCTAATAGAATGCAGTTCTTCGCAAACAGCAAAGTGTTTTCACTCTACATAATGACAATCACAGCCAGACAGCTGACAGGAAAGGGGGACTTGATAAGAAAGTGGTAATGAGGGATCTGGCTGTCAAAATAAGGACAATTTATTTTGAACCAGGCTACGATAGGGAAAGAACGCTTTGTGACATAAGAAGACAGGTGAAAAGATGTGATGAGACTGGCATGAGCTTTATACTGTAGACCCACCTACTGCAGCTTATGAAATATTTACTACTAAACAACATATAAAGGCTGACAATGTATGCCTACAAATACATTACTGTTATAGTGTGAACTCCCAAACAAGTTTTATTAGTAGTATTGAAAATACTTATAATTGTGTAATAAATAAAGGTTGCATGTTGGAGTTTAAGTTACAACAGGCAAGACAGCAAGTATAACAGACTTTGATAGAGAATAATTGCCCACCCTTGTTTAGGAAGTGCTGCTATATCCAAAAGGATCATAGAGGAATGGCGCCACAAAAAAAAAAACTAAAAATAATACATTTGTATGCAGGACTATTTCTGAGTGTATTGTAACGACCCTGGGTCTGCTGTAACTGCGTTCGGGAAGGTTTGTGACCCAGGGTCAACAGTTCAATGGCAGCAGATGTTCAGGGACGTCAGAGACAGGTGAATCGCCACCAACCAGAAGCTCGGCTTGTGAGTGGAAATGGTTGCAACATTGTTGTCACAAACCAAGGGATGACATGTTGCAACCATCAGGGGATCAAGAACGGTAAGCCGTGTCTGCTTGGGACTGGAGGCGGGTGCATCAGGAGCATGCCATGGATGCAGGGATAAGTAACAGGCTGCTGCTGCTGGGCTGCAGGAAGGAGACAGGAAGGAGCTGCTGCTGAGTCGAACGAGCTGTGGCTGAAGTGAGACAAAGGAAAGCAGAAGAAACAGCCAAGGAGAGCCAAAGAGAAGCAGAACTAAAAAGGCTGCACTTATTTGCTGTCAGTATACTTTGGACTGTTTTTTATTTTATTTTATTATTTGTCACTGTCTGAGTAGCACTCCGTTGCTCAGCTATAGTTGTACCACTGGCTGGTAAAGCAACACACTTTACCTGTCAAGTGTAGAGTCCCGGCTTAATAAACCTCTGAATTTGAGAACCTGCAAAACCTGTGGGAGCCTGCTTCATTTTCCACGCTACACTACAGTATAATTATTGTCACATCTGGTGTATTATAAATAAACAAATACATATGTATTTATATTTACTTCTACACAGTGCCACTGGCAGCCAAAGTATTTAATTGCAGTTTGTATGACTGAAAGTAAAATCCTAATTACCACATTGTATTTATACAATGTAAGCGGAACACAACAAAATGCTGCTCACTGTACATTATTGTCTTACCTGCAAAGATATCCAAGATCCTGATCTTGATAAAAACAACAGAATAGAAAATAGAGGTCAAACTGAGATGAGCAATGATGTGTCGGTTCTTTTCAGGTACTTATTGATCAGCTCACTTCAGTATGATTTAGATCAGCCCAGTATTTGATCATCTGTAAACCTGTTTTGTATTAGTGTTTAAAAATCTTTTGAAGATAGTGGATCTTTCTTCTCAAAACAAAAGAGAATCATTAAGTAGCTGCACTTTTTTTTTTTGGTTTCTGTTCTCCAATATTTCTCTAAAGCTTGTTATAGTGTAGTACAGCGGCTCTTTTAAAAGTCTATGTTAAGATGCTTTGACTGTGTTCAGCAACTGCTCTTCAGTTCAGGTTGCCCGTCATGACTAATGTGATGTATGCTATCTCTGCCAAATTGTCTTGCATTATTAAACAGCAGTGTTTGTAATAAAACCTTATTTTAAGATTTACTGGATTTCCAAGTTGTTAGATAGCAGGACTGGGCAAAGTAGGGCTGAAGTGTTAAAGGTTGGGTGGAAGCAATTGTATTTGTAAGTCAGTAATAGAGCCAGGAAATTGTAAAGTGTAAATGGTACATGCCTGAAACTAATCTGCCAAGAGGTATGTATGCCCAGAGGATGCTTGCTGCTACTTCTGAGTGTCTATTCACTTCTTATGGGCATATGCACCTCCACTTTCATACTCAGACACTTGCACACAGAGTATTTCCAGCAAAACCAAATTAAACTTGATCAAAAGTGGCCCTTTTTACACTTTGGTTGATCTAGTCGATGTTATATGCGGCAGACAACTGCAACTGAAGAACAAATCAGAAGTCAGGTGAAAGCATAATCTAATTCAGGCTACCTATTTAAGGAATCGACAGTGACACATGCAGAGGAGCCTGGATCGTTTGCTTAGCGCTTAAGAAAGGTCACAAGCTGTGCAAGGTCACCGGTTTTGCACTCAGCCTCTGCCCTGTTGCTATGGCTGCATAATTTGGATCTCGTCTGCAGAGCAGGTAGGGCCAGCAGAGTTGAAAATGCACATTCCCACATGATTTCAAATGAACGAGGAAGAACAGCAACATGCAGGCAACTACATGCAAGCTCAAGGCCAGGCAAAGACAGATATAATTGACTTTTTATTAAAACTCAATATTGGAGAATCATTTAGAACCAGTCAGAATGATTGCAAACATTAAACATTATGATTTTATTTGAAACGTTCTTTTTCACATTACATTTTTCACTCAGTTTGAGCTTGTGCTACTAAGTTCACCTGCAAGTGAATTGAATCGGAGTTCACTTGCAAACAAATTAATTATTTTCAGGTTTGCTTCGGTTTGTTTCACACCAGAAAAGTTAAAGGGAGCTTGGGTTTCTTTTAAAGTGCATTCAAATGTGTTTGCTTGGTTCACTTGTAGCTTCATCTTGACTAGAGTTCTATTGGTTTCACATTGCACTTTCCAAACACACTCATCTCTTCTGCTGATTACTAGTGCAGAAGTTCTCTCTGGAAAAACTTTTTCCATCATGCCCATCACGTGCTGTGGCTGTGCTGATGTTGTCCATGTTCTTTGTTTATTTGGTGCTCACAACATCAATGTCTAATGTCTTTACAGACAGTCCCCCTTTGTCTTGGCCCAATGTTTTCCTGCGAACGTATATGGCACAATAAAGTCAGACACAACACATGTGCTAAATCATTATTCAATTGTCATTTCATATTTTTCCTATGACTTTTCTTTGCCCTTATGACAGTTTTGCTATTAAGCTTAAAGAATGTGCATGCTGCTAGTAAATCTCAACCACTGGTATTAGCATAATATCTATTGAATATAGGTTGTGCCAGTTAATAAATCAGCCCCATAGTATTTACTTTTTGTGATGCACTGTTGTGTACATGTGTGTGTTTTTTTGACAAGCTCTGCGTTGTGTATGTGCAACAGTGGGGAGACACTTTCCTTGGTGCTTGCTGAAGTACTTCACTTCCACAATTCGCTTCGCTGTTAGGAGTGGTTCATTTCCAAGTGAACTGGAATACATTTGGTTTCATATTGCAAAAAGTTGAAACGGAGCAAAGTGGCAAACTTCTAAGCAAACCAAGACCACCATTTCAAGTGCTCTCGGTTCACTTGGTTTGATGTGCATCCTGGTGCGATTACGTGATTCTCAGAGGACCCTTTTATACCTAGTTTGTTTATGAAGATCCGATTTAGAATTCACTTGCAAACTAACTAAAATGTTGCTTCAATTGGTTTCACACCAGAAGATTTCAAACGAACTGCATTTTTCTTCCAAGCAAGTTCAAGTTCACCTTCCCGACTGTAATCGCACCAGAATGCGTTTGTTTTCACAATGCAGTTTTTTAAGTGAATCTGATCGTGAGGATTTGTGCATGTGACCAAAATGATATCTTCCTGTTAATGCCCAGACGTATGTTCATTACTATACATGGAGAGTTCTGCCTGTGCAAGGCTTGCCATATTAGTACTATGTACGTACATTTGGTTTATTCAACATCTGCTGGTAGAATGTCAACACGAAAGCCGGATAATAAATATTACTGAGCTTCTTAACGTTTATACAGCACTGAGAAGCATTTCTCATATACCCTTTTAGCCGGAGTCGCTCGCTGAATACTGCATATATTTGTGAATTTTTATGAGTTTTGTCCATGACTCCAAGCAAACCGAACCACACTTCAATCCACATCAAAGGGTCAAATGAACTAGCTGTGAAAGTGCCCTCAATATCACAGTTGGTTTAGGCCCTTAATTATTGGAGCATTGTGAGGATAATTACAGCTTTTAGTGTTCCTAGAATTAAGCATACGTCAAAACTTGTAAAAAAAAAGAACCTAAACTTGCTTCTATTAATGTAATTGAATGGATGTGGATGTGCCCCTGCAGTCCTTCCTTCCAGCTCCTCACTCACTTGCAGTACAGAACACTCTTAATGGCTTTGCCTCCCGCTGCAGAAAGCAACCACCTGGGAAGTACTTCATTCCTACCTCTGCTCTCAGTCTGCTAATATGTCCCAATTTAAACTCACTGATTGAAGCAACTGCTTCAACATTTTCCTAACTGCTTATATACCTCCGCAGGGACACTCCTCTTTTTGACCCTGTGTTTTTTAGGAACGAGAGCCCATTTAATTTCCCACCAAGTGGGCAATACACAGCATGGAACTTTGCACATTGCTAGTGTGCTTATTGACTCTTTATCGGCCTGGGTCTATTTTACAGAATTGGTCAAGATCCCACAACTGTCGGATCAAGCCAGAGTGATTTGGAGGAGGGGGCTGCATTTTCAGATTGGCGATTCTGGAGAAATGAAATGTCTTTATACACTTTTATACCTACAAAGCTGCAAAATAAACCGTCTAGCTTGAACTACCCTGTCCTATATTCATATTCTACATGAACTGCATTTGGGGTAGATCTGCTTGGTTGATGATTGTGAGGATAAGCATGTTAAGGAAATACACATATATATAAGGAAAATGTAACATACTTATTTCTGAGATTTTTGAAAGCTGTGCTGAATGCATGTAATACTTAATTTAACACGTGGCGTGCAAGATGAGTCACACAGTCAGATGGACGCAGGTTTGTGTCCTGGCTGTGTGTCATGGCCGATCTTCACCCGAGATTCTATGGGAGCATTATAATATGCATTCAGCAGAAAACAATACATACCATACTTAAAACTTCATTAAGCCCATGACATTCAATATACTGTACAGTTCGTACATTTTCAATGCACGTTACAGCATTATTTATTTTAGTTACTATTGTTATCATTTTTTTCACAATTTCTGAATTCTGAAACATTTTGTTGATCACACTGTTTATTAATTTCTAATCATTACTCAAGTTATGCTTACTTCTTTTTATTGAATTACTTATTTTTGTTAAGAATAAGAGCTGGTTTTCAGTTCTAATTTCCTGCCACATATATATTTAACCTAGACTAAATGAGCCAACACCATTGTAGTGATCTGCCACTTTGGAAACCAATTGTTTCTTTAATTTTGCTGGCAATACACTTTTGTTATACAGTACTGTGCTGGTGCTTACAAATATAAAGACACACATTACATATGTTTCTGGACAGCAACTAGGACTGAAGTGCAGCTCCTTGTCAAAGCACCTCATCATTGATTATTGCAAACATCAAACATCTTTAAAAAAACAATGGCTCCTTGGCTGTGGAAACAGGCACAAATGGTTGAAACCGGTGAAGGGATGCAATATCCACAGTCCCCACGGTGTAATGGGAGGAGCAATAGTTTGCAAACCTTTATGAACAGGAGCATGCAAATACAGCCTAATTACTCCCCGGCTGGTGTCTGATTGTCAAAAGAAACTAGGCTTTCCAAGTACTTATGTGCCATGTGTGCATTGGATTTACATTCACTGATGCATGTGCAACAGGGTGCATAAGCAAGAGAGATGGCACAGTAATACAACAATGAATTCAGGTGATGGCCGATTTTCTCTTGGAATAGGTCATTGAAAGAGAATTGTATTATTATTTTTTTGGGCAATTATGGGGTACAGCCGAAGGCTCACATTACAGCTCTAGTCCAGTCCTGCGAATCTATTATAATGGTCCCAGGGACTACTTATGGCCCATGAGTTAATACCAGTTTGTCTCTGTAAAATTCCCCAAAGGTACTTCAACTGGCCATTTCCACACACCCAAACTAATAATCTACTGCTCTACAATTCAACAAGCTCCGAGCCTCATAACACCCTAGTCGCTATGTATCCATCTTTTCTGAAATCTAAAAAATATTTGTAATGCTAGAATGAATCAATCACTGCTAGTATAACCACTTGCTGCAATTTGACATTTACAATGAAATGTCCCCTACATGAAAAATAACTAAATAAAGATTAGATAGATCTAAACGGTAATGATTAAAATATACAGTAGAGCATTAAACAGGCCCCTTTGTGAACTAAGTAGCATTTTGCTGAACAGTTGAGCACTTCCAGACCATACTAGGAGGCTGTGTGGTCCAGTGGTTAAAGAAACAGGCTTGTAACCAGGAGGTTCCCGGTTCAAATCCCACCTCAGCCACTGACTCATTGTGTGACCCTGAGCAAGTCACTTAACCTCCTTGTGCTCCGTCTTTCGGGTGAGACGTAATTGTAAGTGACTCTGCAGCTGATGCATAGTTCACACACCCTAGTCTCTGTAAGTCGCCTTGGATAAAGGCGTCTGCTAAATAAACAAATAATAATAATAATAATACTAGTGTTTTCATAGCATTTGAATCATTCGTGCTAATTATAAAACTCACCTCTGACAAGCTCTTAAATCCCCTAGACTAAGAAGCATAAACACATCTAAATATCAGGAACTAGGCGTGAAGACAACTAAATAGCAAGGAAGATTGTGATTGGGTTCCAGGGACATAAATCCATTATTTATAGACTCGAGTGATAAACCATTCACACATGGTTGGTTACTGCTTATTCTGTGGAAACATTTCCATTCTACAAGGCTCGTTCCTCAAGCAATTTTGACATGTATTGCAATTTCATGATCTTGCAGCATAGTCATCCAAATGGAATAGAAATCGTACAGAGTAACTATTAGTCTCAAACTAAATCTGTGGATGTACCCGGTGCCTGTACAGAGTTACCACATCTGTGGGACTGTCCGAAAATATAACATTATATGAATTGTTCAACCCATCCATCTTCATCCTATCCTGGAGGAGAGCACCTGTTTCCTGCAAATACAATTTTCATTTCATTTCCTCTGTTTCATTACCACACTGAGGACTGACAGGCGCTGACAATGGTTTGTGTCAAAGCACAGTGTTTTTGGGGGATAAACTGAATTGATACCTCATGGACCCTATACATGTTTAATTGTGTTTGGTTTCAAGTTTCACTCTACCCTTCCCAAACCAACAGCTGTTTCCATCTTTTTTAGAGAATACTTGCCACTTGTTTATGGGGTAGCTTTGATGAACGAAAAGTAGTTTTGAACAGCACACTCCACCTCAGACAGATAAGCAGTTAGGTTTATTTAACCAACCGTTTATTTGGATACGTTTATGAGTTACATATTAATTTGTGTTACTTATATGTAGTGGTCCAGTGGTTAAAGAAAAGGGCTTGTAACCAGGAGGTCCCTAGTTCAAATCCCACCTCAGCCACTGAGTCATTGTGTGACCCTGAGCAAGTCACTTGTGCTCCGTCTTTCGGGTGAGACGTAATTGTAAGTGACTCTGCAGCTGATGCATAGTTCACACACCCTAGTCTCTGTAAGTCGCCTTGGATAAAGGCGTCTGCTAAATAAACAAATAATAATAATACTGTACATTTACAAATGACATTAAAAGAGTTGTAACCCTCTTTTCCCTTTACTGATATTTGGAATAATTCTAAATGGACCAGTGTCCCACCCTCTCCGTGGAATTCTCCTGCACATCATTTTTTTATTTTATTTTTTAAACCTAGGCTCTGTGTTCTTACCATGTTTGGCTGTCAAGTATGATACATTATGAATTGAAAATTGTAGAATTGGATTACTATTTGTCTTGGCTAAAATCAGATATTGCAAAATGAAACATGATAAATACTGTACATACTGATTTATCATTCCTTTTTTTACTCTGTCCTCTGTCTTTTAGCAATTCAGATTTTATAACTTACAGTAGTAAAAATCCTAATACTAATATGCAGGATGTACTTTGTAATATAACGTGTAAAATGTGCAGCCGTAACGTAACATGGCATGTCTTTTCAATTAGTATAGCATATCACACATGCAGCAATATAATAACAAGCCCTCAAGGACAAAAGAAAGCGAACCACAGAGGTGTGCAATGGTTAGACACACGTGTTGCTACAACTGTATAAATAAAGTACCTGTAATGTTTCTTTTCCTTGTTAACATCCTGACAATGTTTTACACTTTTAAGTGTAACACTTTCTTTGTGGTTTTTCCCATTTTTTTTTAACGAAATACCATTATCTGTGACTGCATATATATACATATACAGTAACCTGTCATGTATCCGACTGCGGTGGGACCAGAGTAAGGGCGGATATGTAAAAAGTCGGATAAATGAATCCTGTTTAAAATACCATTATACACAGCTGTAACAATTACTATATTCACACAATTATTGTTTTGAGATTCAGCTTTTATTAGGGAACTCCCCTAAATTCCTTGTTTAGCTGTCTGTGACATTGCTGAAACAGCACCTGATTATGTAAGTTAATCAATTGCCCGTATGGCATCGTTATCAATTGCCACACTATAGTGGAAAGCAAAATTAATAGAATTTCCTTGTATCGTGTGTTACTATGATAGTAAGTAGTACATGATAGTAAGTAGTACATTGGGAACCGCTGTTCTAAACTAGACATTATTGCTGGTAAATGATCTCCTTTCAATCTGCTTGCAACAATGTAGTCTTTATTGATTGGTGCCGAGTCAAGTTGTACATCAGCAAAGACAAGTACCACGTTCTAAAGGGCCAATGCAATGCATAGGACTGGTTTGATTTTTTGTATTCCATTCCTACAATTTACCTCCTACAACTCCTAACAGGCCTGTTACGAATCGCTCTTATTGGTGGTGTGGCCAATTTCTTTCTAATAAAAGCAAAATTCTGATTTATGGGTTGTCATGTTGCATTAACTTCAAAATACATTGCAAATCACTTGCTCTTGAGTGTTGAGTCACAACCTTTAGTCACTGAAAGCATTAAAACAACACATGTGACATTGTTAAAGCCATTTGCAGAAATATCTTTTCTATTGATAAAGAGCAAAAACATGATAAATCAATTAGTTCTATTTTTATGATCTTATCGGCAAACCCATGTTTCCACACAACAGTTTGCACAGCACCATTTGTACCCACGTCTGCCTGTTTCCTCTATTACTGAAAACGTTTCTAAAGGAAGAGAAAAAAAAAAGTTTTGTGCAACTATTGAATAAATTCCATTCAGTTCTGAGTGTAGCATTCATTACATTTACAAATGTCTAATTAAATGGACCAAACTACTAATACCTTTTTGATATGCATAATGTAATAGTTTGAAAGATTTTGAATGGAAAACAATTACATTTTTGACGCTAGCTCATTAGCACATAGAAATGAAACCTGTGTCACAGTTTTGACCAGTGACTTCTGCATTACATCTTACTGTAATGCAAACTGTGTTGGAATAGAGTACTCCATTTAACCATGCTAGGCCAGACACTCGGAAGACTGGTTAAATATTCTGAATGTAAAAATTGGACTGTTTTCATGGTAAGCAGTATGAAGATCTGCCGCTGTTTAGATCCTTAAAATAGGCCCCGATATGTACATTCTGAAGAAAAAATAAATGAATAAATAAATTGCAAAAGGGCATACAGGTCTTTTTTTAATATATACCAATATATAGTCTATTTGATCACTGTAGCATCATTTTAAAACCAAACTGTGTTTAGTGGATATTTGCAGTCTGTAGGCTGGGCAAAAGCTGAGATGTCGAAACATTTCTTAAAACGACTCGAAACCAGCCTACAACAAACCCTTTTCTATCGTCAGCATGCATGCTGATCCTAAGGCAGTACCTCAGCTCTGGTCCGGCATGATTAAATGGAGTCTTCTATTCCAAAACATTTTGCATTCCAATAAGATGAAATGCAGAAGTCAGTGGTCAAAGCTGTGACATGGGTTTCATTTCTATGTGCTAACATCAAGAATGTAATTTTATTCCATTCAAAATCTTTCAATTGGCAGTAGGATGGCAGAACGACTACTGAAATGTTAAATCATTCCTCCTGCCTTATATAAGCAGCAGAATCTGTCTTGGCAGTAAACCATATGCCCCTCAGTCCCTGAGGTTTCTCTTTGAAAAAGTAGTCAGTATCTTATCTGTATTCGTCTGCACACCACTTGGTGGCATTAGAGTTCAGTAGCATCCCCGTTGCTGGGCTGGGCTGCATGCTGAGTGGTTACCTCTAATCCCTACGGTGATTTATTTTTTAAGGAGTTCCTTTGCTTCCTGGACAGATGCTCAGCCTGTCGCCTGGGACTCCTTTTAGACTTGAGTCACACCCAGACAGAGAGGTAATCCACAGCCCACTGTGCAGAATTATTTTTTACTGTTAAACACTTTGGTTATTGACCTTTATTATACCATGGTTGTCCATCTGTCCGTGTGTGATTTTTTTTTTCGTCAATAAATGTTAAAATAGTTCCTTCCATTTTTTAAATGCACTTTTTATTTGTTGTTACTATGAGGTGCTCATGTGTCAATTACTTTAAAGAGTAACTTGGCATTGGTATGAAATAGCACTGTAAGCGTCACTATTGTACTATTGTACTTTTTACATTCACTTGGAAAGGAGTGTTGCAGGGGGACAAATTAACTTCATTTTAAATGTGTATCACAGTGTGTACCCTTGTACCTCAAGGACACAAATCTAAAATATGAATTTACTTAATCTTACAGATTTTTTTTTCTTCTGCTTCTTCTGGAAGCTAATGAATCAATGAAGTAAATCTTATTTTTGAAAGTAAACATATTCTTCTTTGTGGAAATGTTTCAAGCTTGAGCGTTTAGTTCGCAGTTCATTTCTTGGGATTATGGAAGAATAATATAATTACGTAACTCACAGGAATTCCATTAAAACACCAGATGAGTTTTACTCTCTTTGAGACAAGCACAGTCAAAATATGTATTTAGTCCTTTAAAGAAATGTCTTTGGGCCTATGTCCCCTGACTGATACAAAGCAAGCTCTTGAAATACTGTACGATTTGCCAAGAGAAAACCTGCATCAGTTGCTGGCTGAGAGAGTTGTTTTTCTATTAGTTATTGTTTTTAGCGGATGAGAACTCATGTGTGGAATCATGTCTGACAAAAATGAAGTGATCTTTGGAAAAAGACATCAAACCTTGAATGATTATTTTGAGAACAAAAACGGGCCATCAAAATTGCTTTCCCTTCCCTTCGAGGAGAGCAATAACAACTCATCACACACCTTTAACATCTCTGTGAAGAGCTGGCTTATTGCACTTTAACAATGTATTATTCTTAATACATGTACGATATTCTGAACACTAGGGAAACATTGTATCCATGCTGAGTGTACAGCCCGAGTACGATCAAGGTTTTTTAATGCAGAATTATAGTTGCGTCTATTCTTAGATTACAGTAAGCATCATTAGTAGCATGTCATTTGAAATGCTTTTTTACATTTCCCTCAGTATTGTATAGTGTTTGCAGTCATTGTGAGTGGTTCTGGGTACTGGGTTATGTTGCAATGTCCCATATTGATTTATTATTATTTTTATATAAATCTTTGTTTACCTGGCTTTGAGCTTGACTGGAGTGCCTGCAACGTCGCACAGGTAACAAAATATCGTATTTTCATACAGTATGTAACTTATTAAAATACAATGACACTTAATGTGACTAAAGGGAAGGTTGAACGACCAGTAGCATTAAAAAGCGACTGTACAGCGCCAAGCAAATCTGGAGAATTACTGAACAGTCAACGTTCTTATTTGCAACCAATCACAGAGAATTGTGGGTGGTTTATCCACTGACTGATTCGCTAAAACGAACTGGCGGCTATCTTCATCAGAATCATCACTCTCGCTGCCTGAAGAGGTTAAACTAGAATAGTCATAATATAATGGCTCATACAGGTACCATTTTATTGTGTTGGAAATATTCTCTTCATCCATGATATTTGTATATTTGCGTGCCGTGTATCAGCACATCACATCTGCCCCCTAACCGCTTATCCACCATAATTAAGCTCTTCAGCACAGTGTGTGTGTGTGAGTGAGTGAGTGAGTGAGTGAGTGAGTGAGTGAGAGAGAACCAGAACCAGGGTTGGATACCGAAGAGTGAGTAAGCAGGTTGAAAACGCCGACAGCTGGGCAAGTAGCCAGAGTTTGTTTATTATTGAACAGATGTTCAGAGATTGAAGATCTCACCAAAGTACAGTCCCCCCCTCTCATCAGCACTGTAATGCTTTGGGCCAGAGTGCAGGGGAACTTAAAAACATGCACAGCATACATGTTGCATTTGTTTTGTATTTGTTTGCTTGACAGATTATCAAGCTCAGATACAAGTACCTTCATATAGTATGATTTTTTATTATAATTTGTCATTAAGCTGTCCTCTTTCTTGCATGAAATTAATTTATTCTGTGTATCAATCATATGAGAGACAATTGGGAAATTGAGGTATGTGTGTCACTGAAAAGTGTGAGGGTACTAGCTTGTCCATTGTGATTTCACAGTGGGCCAAGGACAATGACTGCAATGTGGAAATACCAAGTCATTAGTGTTGCTCTGAATTGGGTTTCATAAATGGAAAAATAGGGCTAGAAATCATTAACCAAGCAATTATTATAACTAGTTCTGCTCAGAAAAGCAAGATTGCTCTGGAGGGATGATGTTAATTACCAATTTCGGGCTCAACATTAATGAAAATTGCAATTGGGAAATTTTAGAAAATTGCAAGTACTTCACGTGAATATTTTGATACTTTTGAAAGTATCTAATTAGTTTTGATTTTACAGCTACTAGTAATGAGAGTCAAAAGTTGAATAAACCTATAAGGTATGATTTCCTTCCATTAAATTCAAATCTCTCCCCATTAAGAACAATGGCCACATTCAAAGAAATTGTTGAAATATGTAAATATTGTAGCATTCTTGCTCAGCGTAGTTCAGGATGAAGAGACAGTTCTCAATTTAGAAGCTCTTTAATGGCAATTCCAAACAATTCTTAAAAGGACAGAAAAACCAGAGAGACTCACAGGGGAACCCATGAATGGGGGGTGACTCTCACATGCTCTCACAACAATTTAACCGCAGGGGACAGTTACAGGGCAAGTCAAAAACAGGCATTAAAACAACTTTGTACATAAATAAAGCATCCCGGTTCGGCAGAGCGGTTCCAAACAATCACTAGTGCCCCACAGCATGCACCGCTCTGCCGCTCATGCAAATGAGCCTTGTCTGTATGGCCAGGATCTTGGTGGCTCTGTCACAGCAGGTTCTCCCATTGCTGTGTTTGTGGGGAGACAGTCCGATAGGTGGTAGCGCAAGTGATCTGCCAGCTCGCTTAAATTTAAATAAACTAAACTGTTTGAGACTGAAAAGATAAACAACGTACTTTAGCAGTAATGTGGTTGATTGTTTCCATCTTCAATCTTAGATATTCGAAATTTCTGTCTCTGAGAGAAAGAAGAAACATTAGCCAAAGCATGTTGTGCATACTGATGTAATTTATCTTTTCATTTAATGATCAGATACATCTTGAGAAATCAGTTGGTAAAATGCTAAACATCTGGAAACCGCACATAATCAAGCAATACCATAATTATCAGACTAGATTGTGCAACAGTGTATAAAAACTATTTGTACAACACAGACCTACTTACTACCTTATGATGCATAATTTTCTGAAATGAATACTGTGGTTTAAGTAAAACGTCTGCATTATTGTGAGGGTTGGCCTATGTTATACCCCAAAAATAAATATATACACAATCTCAATCCAGGGGTGCAGAGCTCTGGCCCTTGAGATTTATTACAATCTGTGATTTGGTTTCCAATCAGGTCTTAAATTAGTTAATTGTCGCTTAGTTGATTTTCAATTAACTAATTTATTAACCTGCTTTGAGTAAAGACCTGGACTGGAATGGATCTTAAATGTAATTTTAAAAATACCAGTAATCATAATCTTTGAAAATCTGTCTGTTACTTCATGAATCCATTGACGTACTTATAAATACTTGAAGCCGAATTTGCCCCTACCAGAGCAGAGGCAGAGCTAGAAGGACGGAAGCAGACACAGTGAGAAGCAGTGTTGAAGAGCCATGCGGAGGAAGCAGACACAGCGAGAAGCAGTGTTGAAGAGCCATGCAGAGGAAGCAGACACAGTGAGAAGCAGTGCTGACGAGCCATGCGGAGGAAGCAGACACAGTGAGAAGCAGTGTTGAAGAGCCATGCGGAGGAAGCAGACACAGTGAGAAGCAGTGCTGACGAGCCATGCGAAGGAAGCAGACACAGTGAGAAGCAGTGTTGAAGATACATGCGGAGGAAGCAGACACAGTGAGAAGCAGTGTTGAAGAAACATGAGGAGGAAGCAGACACAGTGAGAAGCAGTGCTGACGAGCCATGCGGAGGAAGCAGACACAGCGAGAAGCAGTGTTGAAGAGCCATGCGGAGGAAGCAGACACAGTGAGAAGCAGTGTTGAAGAGCCATGCGGAGGAAGCAGACACAGTGAGAAGCAGTGCTGACGAGCCATGCGGAGGAAGCAGACACAGTGAGAAGCAGTGCTGACGAGCCATGCGGAGGAAGCAGACACAGCGAGAAGCAGTGCTGACGAGCCATGCGGAGGAAGCAGACACAGTGAGAAGCAGTGTTGAAGAGCCATGCGGAGGAAGCAGACACAGTGAGAAGCAGTGCTGACGAGCCATGCGGAGGAAGCAGACACAGTGAGAAGCAGTGTTGAAGAGCCATGTGGAGGAAGCAGACACAGTGAGAAGCAGTGTTGAAGAAACATGAGGAGGAAGCAGACACAGTGAGAAGCAGTGCTGACGAGCCATGCGGAGGAAGCAGACACAGCGAGAAGCAGTGTTGAAGAGCCATGTGGAGGAAGCAGACACAGTGAGAAGCAGTGTTGAAGAGCCATGCGGAGGAAGCAGACACAGTGAGAAGCAGTGCTGACGAGCCATGCGGAGGAAGCAGACACAGCGAGAAGCAGTGTTGAAGAGCCATGCGGAGGAAGCAGACACAGTGAGAAGCAGTGTTGAAGAGCCATGCGGAGGAAGCAGACACAGTGAGAAGCAGTGCTGACGAGCCATGCGGAGGAAGCAGACACAGTGAGAAGCAGTGCTGACGAGCCATGCGGAGGAAGCAGACACAGTGAGAAGCAGTGCTGACGAGCCATGCGGAGGAAGCAGACACAGTGAGAAGCAGTGCTGACGAGCCATGCGGAGGAAGCAGACACAGTGAGAAGCAGAGTTGAAGAGCCATGCGGAGGAAGCAGACACAGCGAGAAGCAGTGTTGAAGATACATGCGGAGGAAGCAGACACAGTGAGAAGCAGTGTTGAAGATACATGCGGAGGAAGCAGACACAGTGAGAAGCAGTGTTGAAGATACATGCGGAGGAAGCAGACACAGTGAGAAGCAGTGCTGACGAGCCATGCGGAGGAAGCAGACACAGTGAGAAGCAGTGCTGACGAGCCACGCGGAGGAAGCAGACACAGTGAGAAGCAGTGTTGAAGAGCCATGCGGAGGAAGCAGACACAGTGAGAAGCAGTGATGATGAGCCATGCGGAGGAAGCAGACACAGCGAGAAGCAGTGTTGAAGAGCCATGCGGAGGAAGCAGACACAGCGAGAAGCAGTGTTGAAGAAACATGAGGAGGATGCAGACACAGCAAGAAGCAGTGTTGAAGAAACATGAGGAGGAAGCAGACACAGCGAGAAGCAGTGTTGAAGAGCCATGCGGAGGAAGCAGACACAGTGAGAAGCAGTGTTGAAGAGCCATGCGGAGGAAGCAGACACGACGAGAAGTGTTGAAGAGCTCACAAACATGTCTATATATCTTTCCACACAAATCTGGAAAAACAAGCAGCAGGAAGGTGTATTTATTATTTCAGGTAAAATTAAATAGCCCCTAAGAAAAACTAAATAGCCCCTAAGATGTTATTTCTAAACATGGTGCATCATTGATAGGAAATATTCCGTTAGCACATACTTAACTATTCAGTAGTTTGGCACAAACACCAATTACAACATGTTTTAGTGCAAATATTTATTGAGGAAAATGTAGAGTATGCAAAAATACACAAGTATTTTCTATATACACATTAATTTGGCATCACACCTACCTTGGTTTGACGGCTCGCTAACTGGCCGATTGGATGAGGCAGAGACCCCACCTACATTTTTAAAAAGGTGGAGATGGGGAGGTGGTGGGTTACAATGAAATCGAAACACAAATAAGAGGTAAGTGAAGAGGGCATTTCTAGTACTAACAATCTTAATTAGCTAATGTGTAAATTGAATGATTCAATTTGGTGACGCAGAGATTGGTGTCTCACCCTCCCCCCAAACTTTAGTTATAAACTTAATTTAATGAATGTGGCATTTTTGTGTGTTACTAAAAAGTTCAGTCTCTTGAAGCCCATTGCAGAAAGGACCAAGCTTTTATCAGGGGTTGGAGACATAGCAACCTGTATGTATGACCATGTTACTATTTCACATTTAACACAGTTGTTTTTGTAGGCAGAGATTTTTTAGGCTACAAATAAAGTACAGGAATCCTATTAACACTGTGCTATTACTGATTATGCAGCCCTTTTACCTTTCTAAGCCTTTGGCATTGCTGATAAAATGGAACCCTGTTTTTTATTAAATGAAAATGCAGATTAGTGACATTCATACTGATACATAAGGAAGGCCATGATAAGCTGGCCATTAAAGTCTTCTCAGGTACTATGTACTCAGTACTGGATTTCAAGGCTTTATCATTCATGTTGAGTACTTATCTTTACTTATTTTGGCCAAACATTCCTGCACTGTGCATCTTGATACAGCGTGAGGAGTGGATTGTTAATTAGGGGGCTGCCGGTTATCCAGAGTGTTTTTGTCCTTCAAAGGTTTGGAGAAAACAATCTGTTAGTCTAGGTGATCGTTCATGACACAACAGTATGCATAGTATTGTATACAGCATATTTTACATATGCTTTCTGACACCCATTGTATTAGGATAGACATTCATGTATTATGCAACAACAAGCCATGCAGTTATACTGCTTAATATGTAATTATATCCATGCAATTATACTCTCCTTGGCCACATGTAAATATTGCCTCAATATCTACATATATGTAATGAGGGCCAGTATATGTCAGAAGTAAGGGCTACTGCCATACCAAAAAGAATATAGGATAGGTGGCAGAGTGTGGTTTATCTTCATAGGGTATATAGTAGGTGGATCACTCCCTAGGATTAGTAATAGTAAGCAAAATAAGGAAATATGTTGGAAGGTTAACACAGTATTACTAAACACATCATGGTACTGCAATGGTAACATCTTCATATTTTGATATACCGGGAACCAATACATAATCGTAATCAATAGTACCATGGTACCATACAGTGTCCAAGTGTGGAGTTGTGGAATTAATAGACCCTGTATAAAAATATTGAACCCCAGAGAAAAAAAAAGTTACCTTATACTGCAAGAACCTTCAGTGTCTTTTGCTGTATACCTTGTCATTTTCAAACGTGTCTTTATAATGTCAGTACAATAACTGATAACCATATTTACGACATTGTTTTTCTTTTTTCCACAATAATGTAAACAGTATTTTAGGTAGAAACTGTTGATGCTCACTTTATACTGATGCACTGCTCTTCACACTTCATTGATAAAACTCCTGTTATCGCCATTTCAAAGCAGTTATTTCTACCTTTATAACTGCATTACTCTACATTTTTCAATGTCTGACCCCTGGTAGATATCAGTGGATACAAAAGACTGCAATTGGGAAAAATCATAGAGACTTCCATTTATAGATTCTGTCATATACCTCAAAACCATCCAGCTTCACAGAAAAATATATCATTGAAAACAGTGTTGCATTGCTCACAGTGCAAAGGTCAATGTAGTTCCATATAATTGTGACATCTATGATATCCTTTCACTTGTGAAGCGCTGTCTTTTATAAAGCTTGCTGAGACATCTACAAGTATGCAGAAATGATTTTATGAAGGTGTTGAATATCAGCCTATCAATAAAATGTATCACAAGTGGACAGGTTGATTTGAATCTGCATTCAAATGCAATTTAAACAGGATAATGGATCCTTCAGATATACATCTTATTTCCAGGCAATGGGATTGTCAAATGGGATTGTTGCACATGCATTATAAACTGAAATCTAATTTCTGTGTCAGTTTACTACAGTACATACTTGTGTGGAACAAAAGAAAGTAAAGGGCAAAGGTCTCTAAGATGGGAATTGTGCCTTTGAAGCCAAAAATTAGATATTTACTATGTAAGCTGTTTTGCTTTTAATGGAACTACCATTAAGATTATCTTTTATCATGTGAATAGAATTATGTACGCTCACGTGTGCAACTTTGCTCATTTTAAGGTAGTTTGGCCTAGGACAGGGTTTCCCAGTCCTTGTCCTGGGAGACCCCTGTGTCTGCTGGTTTTCATTCCAACTGAGTTCTCAATTATTTAATTGAACCCTTAATTGAACTATTCATGAGCTTAATTAGACCTTTTTAATTGTTTTCAGCTTTTAAAGAGTTGGAGATTTCAAGTTAACTATACAATTTTATAAGCAACTTGAAATTGACAACTTTTTAGGAGCTGAGAACAATTAAAAAGGTCTAATTAAACACATTATTAGTTCAAGTAAGGGTTTGATTAAGTAATTGAGAACTCAGTTGGAATGAAAACCAGCAGACACAGGGGTCCCCCAGGACCAGGATTAGGAAACCCTCCCCTAGGACATAAGATTTGATACACATGGGAAAAAACAGTAGGCCAGTTTACATGTGTGATTTCCCGTGAATGGACAATACACGTGAAACTTGGTAGGGAAAGCTTGTGAAAGTGTCCCAAAAAGCGGTCTCAGTATTTTACCATGAATGTATCCATTTCTTGTGAGATTCCAGGAAAAGCTTGTGAAATCAACATCCACTTACACATGTAAACTCGAGTTTCTCATGAAAATGTTAATTAGTTTGTTCAAGTCCTTTCCTAAAGCCGCTATAAAGTGAGGGCGACCCCAAAGTAAAAAATAACATGGATTTTATTTGGACAGGATATAGAAAGTATTAACACATAAACATATCTAACATTACAAAATAGTTAAAATGACAGACAAAGCACCATATAACTTTAAATACTGAATTGTAAACATTCTAATAGACACGGTTTCATTAGTATAAACATTGCTAAAATACAAATTTGCAATAAGAAAATGTCCTTTTGTTTAGACCAGGAGTTCTCAAACTCAGTCCTGGGGACCACCTGTGTCTGCTGGTTTTCATTCCAACCGAGCTCTCAATTACTTAACTATACCCTTATTTGAACTAATAATTTGCTTAATTAGGCATTTTTACCTGTTTTCAGCTCTTAAACAGTTGCTCAAGTATACAAAGCACTTCTGCTGCACCAGACATTAGATTTAGTTCTTTCAGGCAGCACTGACATTGAGTATTATTGGATTTAAGAATGCCACTCACATCATTATGAAGTGCAGTGAAATTTGATGGGACTGGCTAGGGAGAGGAGTTGAGCTTGAGCCATAACTGCCTGCCATACTTAGAGATATTTCACTTGCCGCTGATTGTATCATCATGAAATTTTCACACTTGATACCACTCCATTTTTTAAACCCCAGGACGAGGGTGACATTTGGCATCCAAGATTCCACCACCAATTATCCTTATTATCCTCTGGCCACAGAAGCACACATAGAAAGATATTGCAAGTGTTAAAAGACTGATGTCCTGCGTTTTCCATTACAGGAATGTAATATGATTTTTCAGTCCACTACGGTACAATTTTGCATGCTCGTGATACAACTGAGATCATTTTGCCTGGCAATTTCAATGCTGTGGCCTTTTAGCTTTGGGACTTGACATGTGGTATTTGGGTGACAAATATTGTCAAATATGTTGTTTCAGTGAAGAAACTTTTTGAACTCTTAACCTTGTCAGTGCCTATGATGCAAGGTCATTTTACTATCTAATTTGCCAATGACGAGAGGTCATAAATATAGTGTTAAACATAAAGGTTGTAACAGTGTGCAACCTACAAAAAAAATAAAGTGTGGTATCTTTAAAAAACACACTGCCTGTATCGGACCATGCATGCATGGTCCTGCTTTGATCTTGTTTGGAAGTTGAAATCCAGTGAGATGTGGTAGCCAGCTGGATTTAATGGAGACAGATGCATAAGGTACCTGCAATGGATAACTGAGATATTTCAGTGATCTTCTTAAGTATACAGCACACCCTCGCTATAACAGCAGTGTGGAGTAGTGGTTAGGGCTCTGGACTCTTGACCGAAGGGTTGTGGGTTCAATCCCCAGTGGGGGACACTGCTGTTGTACCCTTGAGCAAGGTACTTTACCTAGATTGCTCCAGTAAAAACCCAACTGTATAAATGGGTAATTGTATGTAAAAAAAAAAAAAAAAAAAAAAAAAAATTTGTGATATCTGTATAATGTGATATCTTGTAACAATTGTAAGTCGCCCTGGATAAGGGTGTCTGCTAAGAAATAAATAAATAATAACAAACCTGTTGGGGTTCAAGCCTTTTGTTCGTTATATCGAGGGGTTCGTTATAGCGAAAGGACAATCGAAATGAATGATAAACTGTTGAAGAAAGTTAATAAGATGAAATTGTGAATAAAAGTAAAATTACATGTACCTGTTTGTTTCATGTGTGCAGTATTCTGCCTTTACTTTATCCTATCCGTTAAAGATTTAAAACACAGTACAAAAAGCAAAAATTCAGAATTGAAGCCGAACTTGTATTCAAAATCAATCTGACGAGAGTTCGTTCAAAGTGCACCAAATCTTAATCCAACATGCAGAATCCCAAACTGAGCAAATCAACCCGACATGAAAAGTTTGACATGAAAATTTCATGAGATCCTCAAGGTTTTTTTTTTTGTTGTTTTTTTTTTCTTTAATCAATTTTGATTTGCCGCATGGTTGCTGAACAAGCCAAAAAACAGAGTGCTTTGACAACCTATATTCACGACAGAGATATGCCTGCGTTACTGCTTTTTTCAAACGATCAATATAGTTTCCAGCTTTGTTGCAACATAAAATGATTTTCTTTTCGGAGGCATAGCTAAGAACGTGCGCTTTTTATTAAGACAAAAGAGTTGACTTCACTGCGGAGGTGGCATCCCGTGCGTACAGACTGTATGTTGAGAGTGTGTGTTTATAGTATCTTTTTAATTTTTTTAATTTGGGGTCCAAGGTTCTTTATAATGAAGGGCGTTATAGCGAGGGTTTACTGTATACTGAAATACCTAAAACCTTATAACTGTATAAAACACATATTAGAAATCATCTTACAATGTAGTTTATTGTATGAAAATGTGGATGTGACTTGACAAACGTGGAAGCTGTTTCTGAAACTGACAACAGTCATAAACCTACCAGTTATATTAAGAATTTTAAGATGTTTAACATACAAAATACATTACATGATGGTGTATATTTCAGAGGTATTTACAGAGACTAACAAATGAGAAAATGAATCAAGCCACGAAACAGAAAGTTGGAATTATGCAATGTTGAAAAAACATCATTGCCATGAGTGCTAGACAGTCCAGAAGTGAGATAAAGGAAGCAAAGAACCACCCATACATTGTTCAAGTTCATTTATTTATAAAGGACTTATAAATAAATGTGTATTTTAAATACATTATGGTTTGGATAAATGTTTTTGTATTATATAAATACATTGCTTTGTTGTATCATGAAATAGGTTAATAGATGGTTTGAGATCTGTGTCTTCCAGCTCAGTCTTGTTGGTCAGATGTGTGTAACTGATGGAATTAAATCATTACTGTGTTTAATGCTACTTGCGTGCTGGTTCAGTTCCACCATTATCAGGTGCCTTAACAAGATGGTAGCAAGAAGTGTATACAAAATACCTAAAAACAGAGAACATCTGGGACCTGGAGAGAGCAGTCAGAAGGGAAGAGCTCCTTTTTTATTTGAGGGCCACTGGCAATATTGTGTATTTACAGTAGCTTAGGAGAAAACACCTTTCTATGCTAAAACTGTACAAGATTTGCTTAAACTTTCACTAGTAACTCATATTATTTGACACCACTACTGTAGTTGTAATTCATAGACCAGCCATCCTGACAAACTTGGCCTGGAACTTCACAGAGGATTTCTATCCCTGACTTCCCTGAAGGAATTTAAATTACAGGAATGGTATCCCTTCACGTTGAAACAAGGCTGTGGTGGCTTTTTTTTCCCTCTTTATATTTAAAAACATAATAAGTACAGTATTTTTAATGTCTGATTGTCCTGTAATAAGAACATCTTTATCAGAACAAAACATGTTGAATTTTAGAACATCAATTACCATGGCTGTCTGCATTATGAATGGAACTGTACAGGGCACATGTATTGTATAACAGAAGACAAAACTTGAGATTTAGGATCCTGGTAATAAAAACTGTTTATTGGATTCTGTTTTTCTGGGAAGCTATACCCATATTATGTTTACCACACAAGAATATTTGAACTCTGTGTCATTGTATTTAAACCCAGCACTGAGAAAATCATTCAATTTGTATCTCTTTTTAATCCATTGCATTTATTCTTGAAATTGTATACCCTCAACATCTGCAGACTATTCCATTGTTTAACTGTTGATTAGCTCATGTTCTTAACCATCATGTATTACTGTGTCATGGATATGTGCCATGTTTAATAAAGCCACCAGCTAATTCTACCTTTGGGGTCTGATCAAGCCTGCAAGGCAAGGACTTGATGTAATGAGGCCAGTTTTAAAAGAAAAAAGGTTTGCATAGGTAATTATTTTCCCCCACTGAAATAGACAGTTTTACATATTTTCCTTTGCAAATCATTAATAAACTCAGGGTTTTGGTGGGGATGAAATTACCAGTGCACACCCATAATGTACCACAAGTGGGGCTTTGTATACTGGCTTCATTACAGAAATCCACCTTACTCAAGTTTGTCCCAAAGGTAAATGTGACTTTATCAAAACATTAACACTTTATCATTAACAAATATCCATGAAAGCAGAAAAAGTCATATATTATGGGATAATAAACAGATACAAAAAATACACTTGATGTAAATTTAAGATTTAAATTTAAGATTAAAATTAAGAACATATGATATAAATACATTGTGCCTCATTCACTTCATTTAAAGTGTTTTGTCTTTGTTTGCATTTTACACAATGTTGGTCTGTTCTCTATTCATTAACTGCCCAAGAGCTCTTTTTGAAAAGGCAGACTGGGTATATATCAGCAATATACCAGATAAATACTTACTGTAGCAAGTAGAATTTACAGTCAAGTGACTTCAGCATCACCAGAAACACCTCAGAGACTTACACTAAGTACTTGAATAATAAACAGTGGCTGATTATTATAATGGCAATTAACTCTGATGGATTGAAGCGGTCTTTGTGCACCTGGTTAGCATTCAGTACTTACCAAGACACATGGAACAGAAATAAAGCTGACACATTAGGTCACACATTAACTTAAGGATCCATTCATAAAACATCTATAAAAGCTTTGATGCATATTAACAAGGTAAAGTAACAACCTTATAATGTACAGTTGAATGTAGTTTATTCTATATAATTCCATATTTATAGATGCATTATTGATTGTTTAACAGATCGCTAAACAAATATTAGATTTACCTATTTTTGACTTCTAAGGTTTCATTGTGGGTCTGAATCCTAAAATGCAGAGAGAGAGAGAGAGAGAGAGAGAGAGAGAGAGAGAGAGAGAGAGAGAGAGAGAGAGAGAGAGAGAGAGAGAGAGAAACAGGCTTCCAAGACTGCATAGTTAATGTTGCACAAATGCATTTCAAACCCTCTTTGTTGTTCAGGTAAGGACAAACTCTCCCTGGAGACCAGGGAGTCATGAGTGTTTGCTGCCGTAGCCTTTAATAAGTGATGGTGGTGGTCAGAGGGGGGAGTTGCTTCAAATCCCTCACTGCTAAACATAGGCTGCTAAGAACAAGCTTTCATTCGCTCAGGATACAGGCTGAACAAAGAATCAATAGGAAAGTTCTAAAACCAAGCAAAATACCCAATGTAATCTCCTAGCTCGTATTGACAGCAAATGATAATGATAACTCAACTTTTTAATTTCGCCTTTATGCTACTTTGAGATGGATTCAGACTCTTTTAATAAAAGAGTCCTAACTCATGAACTGTTTTATTAGGTCTTCATCGGTCATTAGATGGTCTACTACTTAGACTTTATTTCAACGTCTTGTCATAAAATCCATCCTGAAATTCTTGGGTAAGGTGCTGTTTATGTATTTTTTACACATCCTCATGGGAGATAATGATATCTCTGAAATGAACTTGCTTCAAAGCCTGTTTTGCCATGCCATTAGGGTTTGGTCATATCTCCGAGTTGGTTACTTTCTAGACATAAAAGTATTATCTTTTTCATTACGTAGGTCATACGAAAATCAATAAGTAAGCCTGGAATATTACTTATGATTTATTGAGGTTAAATGTATGTCATTGACAAGGCATTACAAAGGTCAGCATTGATGGATGTGAGTGATGGGGGTGAATAGCATCCTCACCACACATCTACAATGCACAGTTTTGAAAGAAATATGTGTATTACACACAATATCTGGTTCTACACACGTTTAAAGACGTTCTCAGTTTGCTTGTTTTCAGGAAGTCTGTTACGTTTTCACTTTCAAGATCATTTCACTTCAGCAGTATCTTTTGGTGAAAACATGTCACTGGCTGCAAAGCATGCCAGTCAATAGGAGAAGCAACTAGTTGGTTAGTGATAGGGAAGAAAGAATTGACGGGTTGGATGCAATTTTATTCTGAATGGAGAGTAAAACATGTGGGTTATTGATGCTGGAATGAGAATCATGCTACAATACAGAAAACTACTTGAAATACTAAGGACAAGCCATACAAAGTAAGGCAAGGCCAGTTTAGCAAGGGGAGTAATTGACAAGAACGTGCCTTTCTCATTGGTGCTGTTATGCATGTTTAGCAGTAACTATGAGAGATCCACCACAGTACTTTAGAAGCTGGAATTTAGAAATTAAGTCGGTTCTACTTAATAAAAATAACTATACACCCAAAGCAAACACTGTTTCTATTTACTCAACCTTGGATAGCGTCTTTTTGACTCCAGATACTAACTTTTAATTAATGTTTTTTTTTATAGCCTCAAGCAAGAAACAAGAAGGCATTGAGCTGCATTTAAATGAAACTGGAACAGAAGCATTGAAGGTAGGCAGAATTTTACATGTTTTTGTTTTTTGAGAAGAAATTTATTTAAGCAATTTAGGAAACATACTTTTGGAAGTTGCACGTTGGTATCTCCTATATGCAAAATTCTTGCTGTACTTTTTGTTTGTGCTTGTTATACCTTTTGTTTGTAGCAATGTCAGATGAACAGTGGATTTCAAAGGATTCTTTATGGACTTATTGTGATGACTAGTCAACAAAACCTATTCCTTTAAGAATTCATTTCAAACTTGTATTTAATTTACTGCTGTAGGGAAGACAGGGTTGCTTGTAGTTTAACTGGACATAGCCAAATATTGTAATCACGCATTATTACTCAACTGTCCGTGGAGTTTGGGCTTGTTGTTGAAGGATGAACTTCAGCCTAGCTGACAGGCTGTGACAGGAATATGATTTGCTGCTTCAGTAGTTTCACAGCATTGGTTTGATGATCCAGTTGTGGACTAATTTGGCTATGTATGTGCAATATCATAGTTGAATTGTGCTTTTGTTGCATTGTTACAGACATACTTCATAATCAGTAAAGCCTGTACTTGCGGAGATTTATTTTAAATATGACTCATAGCTTGTGCAGTGATATACTTGTAAGAGCGGGGCTCAGCTTTCTGATGTATATCTGCTACAGATATAAGAGCTAATTGGCTGAAGTTACATACTGGTGAGTGTGTTTTGGCTGTGTGTTAATATTTTTAACGATTGCAGCTCATTATTTGTGCGTTTGTTGAGTAATTTGCATTGCTCTTAAGATTACATATGCCGAAGTGCAAAATAATTGCCTGGCCGCTAGGCTATTTGGATTTTGCAGCCACAGTTGTTTGCACTACGCCTTTCCTTACATCAGCCCCACAGTTCCTTCAGTGAATGCATTCTACCCCTTTTGTGTGTGTTAAATCTAAATCTAATTTAGTACCGTAGCATTTCCTTTGGATTGTACAGCTTCATCTGGATATGGCAACCCCTCCCCTTTCAGGTAAACACAGTAAAGTATACTTGGTGGAAAAACACGTCAAACTATAATAAATGTTTAGTTCCTGTGTATTTGGTGTTATATTTAGTACTTTATATTAAGTACCAAGTTAATGGCAAGTGCATGTTGTTTTATCTAGTCTAAATATTTTAGTGTACTGAAATATTAAACATATTGTAACGATCTCGGTTAACGCAGGGGGGCGCATCACACAGAGCGAGGCAATCCACACACAGACGGAGGGCGTGTGGGCACCCGTCACACTAAATAATAGCGCCGATACCACTGTACAAAAGAGCTGGCTCCTTTGCAAGGAGCTTATATTGGGCCTATGTCTTCATGTGTGATTATATCACCTACCAGCCCTGATGCTGCTTACAATATTTTACATTACTCTTAACCTCCCCTTTTCATTTCATACTTTCATCAAGTAAAGGCAGTGCTACAGTCACTGTACAAGGTCCAACATCAATGCTGTGCATTTGGTTACTATAGCAACGGGGTCAAACAAATACCAGCTTCATGACTGGTGAATTCCTCATACTGTACAATGACATTTCTACATACAGTACTACTGGAAATGTACAGTGTGTATAAAGAAAAACACAAAGCTTCGGTTTTGTCACTTCAGGTTATAACGTTTCTCCCGTGTTTGATATTTTGGGAGGCAGCAAAATAGGCTATGGGAATTACATGGTCATTTTAATTAATGTGTCAATATAAGTTTTAAAGGTTTATAAAACTCGAAAATGTGGTTGAATTTGTCATTCAAGATTGTTTTTAAAAAATCTATTTTGTCTGCTTGTTACTTTTTTTAGCAGCCAACTCAGACCATTTTAAACGACTTTTTTTTGTTACATTTTTAAAGACTGTTTCAATAGCGACTCGAGTTCCAATGTTCCAATGTACATTTTAAAGAATTGACTCAGTAGCTAGGCTAAATGTTAAAATGATTCAGCCTTGGTTTTTGGGTGATGAACTCTCAATGATAACACATTGTAGGCATCTTAGATCAGTAGAATATAATGTAAATAGAAAATGTGTTTTCTGGTGATTTTTTTTTTTTCTTGTTTAAATAAAATGGCAGTTTCGTGACACTGTGAAATTCGTTGTTTTTTTGATTGTCATTTATGAATTTATTTTAAAAATACCATTAGATTAGAAAAAAAGAAAACAAAAAAACAAATAATGAATTGGTTTGATTAGAAATTCTTCAGACACTATGTGGCTCTGACAATTCTCAAAAACATGAGCTCATGAAATACTGTAAGTGGGCTCTGTAGGAGATATAAAATTCACAAAATAGACAGTTTGAAACGATAACTATTTAATGGTCATGGCAATTTATGTCTATGTAAGTTTCTAGTCGACATTAAAGTCCATTTATTTACTGTTCAATAAACTGCAAGTTTCTAAATGGAGCCGGAGGGATGCAAACAAAGGGTTATTTATTTATGTATCTATTTATTTATTTATGTTTAAAGATCAGCATTGATGTATGTGAGTGATGAGGATGACTGGCATGCTTTGCAGCCAGTTATTTACTGTTTAAAACCTTGAACATACCAACACATCCACATACTCAGGACATGCACTATACAACAAATAGCCACACCATGCTGGCAAACTGTGCATCACATTATATTTTCAAAATCATGTCATCAGGATAGCAAAAGCCAAAGAGTATGACCTTCCCTGCTGCAAGATTCCTGTGTAAGACAATCCCTAGGTCACTTTAACCCTTTCTCTGTTGGAACCAAATCCGGCAGGCACAGCTGGTGTATAGAGAGCATTGGGGCACTGCCCCACCAGTTTTAATTCAATAAATAATACTTTAAGTAATGTATTATTTTGTCCTGACCACAGACAGCAGCAGAGGTTAATGTATCGTTACCTACTTTATATAGTATCATTATGGGATTGCTGCTTCTTCCGCCGCATATGAGCATTGGGGTGGCTTCCCCTGCGATTTCCTTACCGTTTTGTTAAAGCAAAGGTACTCAATGTTCAGTGCTCTGTGGGGTGAGTCCACTGCTGCCCCTGTAGCACATGCGTAGCAGTGGTTTCTGAGCTCTGTACTGAATGACAATGCTCACGTGTTCAGTGTCAAATGGGGCGTGTTATCTCTCGCCCAAGTGCAAGGTTGCACGGGAAAACTCGAGATTACGAGATAAATTATCTTGTGCTTGCGACATAACAAAGGTTTAGCTTTTTTTATGATGGCCTCAATGAGCCGCTGTACCATTGGTCTCAGGTCAAAGCCTTTAAAATTAGCTTTGGGCTGTATGTCAAAGCAGTGCATTTGTAGTCATTGAAAATGCTCCCAATAAAAGTGCAATTTAAAAGCAACATACTGTAAGTGCTTCAAGTAATTGTTTTGTTGTGTAAAGGTATGCATTCTCATAACCAGGGTTGGTTCTTAAGCTGCTCTTCAAAACAAGGTGAACAATAAAAAATGTAGAACAGCAAATGTCATGTATTTGACCTTTGAGCTCTATATTGCCAATTTTGCTTTCAGTCAACATTTAAGATTAAGTACCTTCAAATGTCATTTCATTTATCATTTCACCATTTCAACCTGCCTTTTATGATGTTTGTAATTATTTTGAGTGGTTATGGCTTCTGTTGATCACATGGTTTGAAATGAAAGGCAGAATTCTCCAGACAAACTCAAAGGAACTTCAAGTCCAGATAAAGACCGGTGTAGGGGAAAAACAAAGTTTGCCATCACAGCAACAGAATCCAGAATCATTCAGAATGATTAGAAACATCATAAAAGGGAAAAGGGAATGATGAACAAATAAATAAAAAGACATGTGAAGCTCTTTAATATAATACTTTGCTAACAATGCATTACTGCACAACATTGAATTTGCTAGAACAGGTTTTTACTTTCTCAGATAAAAAAAATAAAAACGATTAATTATCATCAGCCAATCAGCTTCCAGTACTAGTGGGAGTTAATAGACAATAGATGTCTGCTGGCATGTCACTCAGTCACCTGTGATTCAACTTTAAAATCAATCCTTGCAAGTACCAGCTTTTACATTTTGACTTGCTGTATTGAAAGCTCAGTTTACATGTATTGGACAGGAAATACTAAACAAAGACACAATTTGTCATTTTTTTTTATTATCCACCAAAACCAGTCACTCAATACTTTGCACCAATGAAAGCAACCAATCCTGTACCCCCAACTGCCGAGTCAGCCAATCACAGCCTGTCAGCGTGAGTGCAGCTCAGACAGCATCTTTCAACAACAAACCGAGACACGGACAATTCAGTAACATTGCTCCATTCAGATATCTGGCACTGTCCAGACAAACTATAAGCAGCTCTGACAAGTAAACACAGTTATTTGTTTAATAAAACAATTTCATTCTCTAATTATATGTGTGATCCTTTATGAACATTTCTGGGACTATTTTCCGAAAACTTTTATCGAACAAATTATTACAAATTCAAGCTAAATCTAGGTTTTACTTTTTTCTTTCTTTTTTTTTAAAGGCAATAATGAGAAAAAGGGTTTTTTAATAGCGATCGTGCCCTCTCAATCAAGGCTCTACCATGTGGTAGTTGACCTTGATTTTCGTTACCGCCCTTCGGCTTGGGACACATGACCCCCGTCAGGGTCAACCAGAGGGCACTATTGCTTTATGATGTTGTTGCAAAAAGGAGCAATATAGCAATAATGTAAACTTTCAAGGTGAGAACATATACAACTTATTTGGGTAAGAATTTTAGTTAATGCCATAAGTGTGTTTCTGATAAAGCATTAGCCAAATGATTTGTCTATGTAAGTTTTACTTCAATTATTTTTGAGTGTTTGAAGTTATGAATACACTTTCAAGGTTGTTTATTTTGTGAGCCAAACTGAAATTGATTAGTATGCCTATATTTTTTTTTAGTATGGTATTAAAAGCCAACTGTGCTAAAGTGTGTCTTTTTCAATCATGAATACTCACTGCATAAACTCATTAAATGGAGAATTTAAAATTATCACATCAAAGTAATTACAAAGCCTTTAGGCACGCAATAGCTGACACACTTCATACAAATCCTAGATTTATGCTCAGTTTTAATTGCTTTCTGATTTGTTTGGAATAATGTGGTTTATGTGACAAAAGTAACTTTTTTAAAGCAATAACAAATTAATCTGTTTCAACATTAAAGTACAGAGGTTCTAGCATCTACAATAGTGGTTCCCTTTTCTAATATGGAGACCACTTTGGGTTTTTGAATGTTACAGACAGACCTGCAACACCATGACAATAACAACATAGCTATTAATAAAGAATTATTTTAATTTACAGGTGTTAAAACACTTTGGATTTATGAACTACTTATGAGAAATTAACCAATTGTCTTGAAAGTACTATTATCTGGATGTAATGTAGGCATTTCAGCAACAGATGAAAATGGTGTTTCCCTCATTTAAATCTAATTATTACTTCGAAAAGGAAACAACTGAGCAGTCTGATAAATTTTCTCTGGTCCCACTCAGGGCACTATTCTGCAGCTTCATTTTATTTTCAGTTCAATTATACCTGACGTGTTTACACATTTTGTTTTATTTTTAATCAGCAAAAATGAATACATAATCAAAACAGGGTCAGGGGAAAATAGGAACGAACCTGCAGCACATGCTGTAAAAACAAGCGAAGAAATTCAATACAGCATTTCTACTCACACTTCAGAGAGCATATGAGAACTAATGAACCAGATAGAGATCTAAAAAAGTCTCACATTTGTTTTGGTTAATAGACCATTAAAACTGATTTCCAAACTAGCAAAAATATAGACACTACAAAAAGATGTCATTATTCTTCATTATTCAATATTGTGCTTGATTTAGTCTGAGCATACGATTCTTAACACAAGGCCTGTAGTAACATTCTCTCATTTTATTTTACAGTATATTATTATCTTAGTCGTATTCTAATCCCTTTCCAGATAGTTCTTCAATTAAGACTTAGGCTACACTTTGTAAAAGTTCTCATTTCTAACTAATAACATCTGAAAAACCTGACAATGTAGCTGACGTCTCACAATGCTAATATCAAAACTCATTTAAATTTTGGCACACACGTTTTGCTAATGGGTATGTGTACCAAGAATTAATATTATTTTTGATGTTTCAACTTATCTAAACTATACTCTCAGCTAATTAATTATTGTGCAGGTAGACTCACACACTGTTATCTGAATAACTGCCATGAAGACAATTTCACTGTGTCAAAACAAACATTTCAACACATGTTGGTGACATACAGTACCTGTATATCTTTTGCACTGTTCCTAAATTTGTATCATGGAGCTGTGCTTATACACAAAGCTACTGCGGGCCCCTTTATAAAACTGCCTTTCCCAGATGAAAAATACACTACTCACATATCAATCAATCAATCAATCAATCAAGCAATCGATATTTATTTTATATAGCGCCTTTCATAGTGGACCACCATCACAAAGCGCTTTACAAGATAGTGAGGAACAATGCATAATACATTAAATACAGTGAAATACAGGGCATAGCACATTAAATACAAACAGTAAAAAAAGAAGTGTGTACTGTATGTACTGTGGCTAGTTTATAACTTACTCTATAATGTCATTTCAATAGGAAGGATTTGTTATAAACAGTCTATAATTCTAATAATGTGTAATAAATAATGCTATTAATACTATTACATGGGTATTATTAAACATGATACAACAATATGACGCTTTTAAACCATGCAGCTACGACGTTTATAAGAAACCTTATAATAACTAACAACATGACATGAAGCTTCACACTAGTAATGTGTCATTAACATGTTACTGTAATAAACTATTAACACTTTACACATTTAGAGGTGTTTTAACTAGTGTGAAGTGGAATACATTGTACATCATCTAGAAAGTGTTGCTGGTGACCCCACAGTACTCATTCTATTGTGTGTTTTTCTTTGCTTTTTATTTCTGTGGAAAAACTGAAATGTTCTTTGTGTGCAGCATATATGCATATACAATGCAGTTATACCTCCTTTCATATATACAGTCGCAGACAAAAGTATTTGGGCAGTTAAAAACAAAACTGAGAAAAAAACACAGAGAAAGTGATTTCTATAATTTCTAATTGTTCTATTGAACTATATAAATTAGAGATTCAAAACTTCATAATTCAAATTATGACATAACATGCATAAAATGAAAAATAACATGTAAAAACTAATTTCATACTTTGACAAAAGTATTTGGACAATCAACATATTTCGTACGAAACCTATTCGTGGCTAATTATTGACAATTATCATGATTGAAAACCAACACCTGATGATAATTATAGAATAAATAGATACATAATCATCAAGTGCTGAAAAACAAATTGGAAATTTGTGATTTAAAAAGCAACAAAAATGGTTAAAACTAGAGTTTTTTTTATTCTAAACACGGATGCGCTAAAGGGATATAATCCCTGATATATGCCCTTAAAATCTTTGTAATCACATCGCAAATCAAACAAGATCACTCCATCAGCTATTAACAAAATGTAATTTAAAGTAAATTTTAATAAGATGTCAATTGAGGACTGTCAACGAAGAGCAATGCAAAACCTGGTCACACACTGTGAGCAGCAGGAAACGTTCATTCACCATCTTCATCAAGCTCTGCCAAAGAGCACACTGCTTCTGAAGCATTTTTAACAACTGCTCGATATCTGGAAATATTCAGAGCAATTACCAAGGAAAATACTAATCATTATTATTATTATCATTATTATTATTATTATTATTATTACAATTGCACAATCTTTTTTTCCGATCTTTGTCCTCAGTTTATCTTCACAGAAGCATTTTAATAAATGTGCACTGATAGCAGTAGTAGTAGTAATAATAATAATAATAATAATAATAATAATAATAATAATAATAATAATAATATATGAATTAGAAGGCATGAAGTGTAGAGGGTTACTTTTCCTTTGGTCTCTTGGGAGCACACCACTGCCTTTATTAAGCAGCTCTGAATCATTGGTCTAATACTCTGATCAATTGACCCTTTCACACACAGCATCTTCCCATTTAGTTGCGTAAGACATCTTTCATCATGCTACACATCTCCCCGGACCAAGCCAGTATATTTTCTGCACATTTTATTAATTTTTTTAAACTCAAAACTCTGTTTTATAATCCACCATGGATTTCAAATCAGATTTCAGTTATTGAACACGAGACAGACCTGGTTTTGAAGTGGTAGCCGGCTGGCAGCTGCAGACTGCCCTGTTGTAATTTACAAATTCAGTTTGTCACTTTGGGTGCCACAACAAATAAAAGGGTGACCATGTGATGCCTGTGGATAAAAAAAAAAGATTTGAAGTTTTACTTCAGAGTCTAGGAAAGCTATACATTTGAAACTCACTTACTGTATTTGAACTGCTGTTGTAAAACCATATTTTGCAATATCAGCTTTTGAAAAGCATTCACATACCCACTGCAGTGCTGTGATGACTCTGTGGACCACACAAAAACATCTTACCATGTTGTAACTGCTTCTTACTTGAGGTGCAGTAAATCTCAATGTTTGTGCCTAAAGATAAGATTGCTAGCTTGTGTGTAAGTACAATTGTTTAGGTGCAAATGTACTTTCTTTTACATATATTGTATTTTTTATCTAAACACTGTTCTCAATGTGTTTCTTCACTCATGAAGTACTCCAAGAACGTTCATTGGGAATCCTTTTTGTATAGCTCTTCACATATTGTAAACAGTCCTGCACTGGATATTCTTCTTCCTCTGTGTAACACAGCAGAGGCCTGGCGTGAACCTGAACACTGCATTAAGCTATTGAATCGCTATGCAAAAGAGCCAGGCTGTAAAGCTCTTAACCTAATTTCACCAACGGGACCGAATCCGTAACATTGGAATTATTCTTTTGATTTATCTACAGTTATACAACATATAATCTTATATAAATAATGGTAGGCAAAAGAAAAACTGTCTGCACAGCCCATTCTGTACTCTGCTATGAAGATCCTGTCTTTACCTTGGGAGCACATTTCAATACTGAATGGCTTCCCACTGAAAAGCATTTATTTGTATGTATTGCTTTTTGTCTATTGTGTACCCTTCAATAAATAACGTACATACAGTGTGCATTTGTGTTGTGTGTGTGTACTAGAGCATTTTGTGTGACAATATTTCATAGACTAAGAACAGAAAAAATAACTCTTATGAAAAATATGTTCCTTTTATTGGCTATCAGTCCATGGTTTTACACAGTAAACCTGTACTTAAATCTGATAACCTTTCAAAACACTCACTGAAACCAGAAAACCAAACATGTGGATGTATTTAAGTAAGGCCTACAATGCCTTACATTTTTGGGTTCAGTCATACATGCTGAGTGCACATTGAAACCAAATAGCAGCACAAGCATTTACACTACATTTATGAAAATATCAGGAACATCCAGTGGTGGACCAGATCAAGTTCAGTGAATATCAGAGAGGAGGCCATTCAGCCCATCTTGCTCGTTTGGTTGTTAGTAGCTTATTGATCCCAGCTTCTTGAAGGATCCCAGGGTGTCAGCTTCAACAACATATGTATAGACTGATTTTAAATGTTGAATTTGTGATACACGACTTCAACATTTATAAATTATATGTGAACGTACACATTTCTAAACTTTTAAGAATGTGTTTGTTAACATTTATGTATTAACTAAATCTATACTTTTTGTGGTTAAATCTAGGAAAAAATATGCGAAAAAAAACACCTGTTAAAATATAAAGTTAAGTTCTAACGTTTTAATATGTGTGTCCGGGGGGGGGGGGGGGGGGCAGTAGAGTTCTCACTATGTTTTCAGATGAATTATATTAGCATTACTTTCAAATCTTCAAGGACACAGTTAAACTGAGCACTGTTTGTCAATTTCCATTAAGATTTATGAAAACCAGACATAACCTGTGCATAAACATGGCTGTATCTGTGTGAAGCATTTGTTAAATAGAGCTGACAGTTTTATACATTTCCCAAAACTTTTCTCTGTGTTAATATGTTTGCGATTGGATACATATATCATACACCAAATAATTCCTGAACAAATCTACTAAACAATGTGCATGCATGCATTATACATCCTGAAACATTATTCTCAAGGTTTAAATCCATTTTTTTATGTAAGATAAATGCACCATGAGATTAAACACAAATATTAGCATATTTATTAAAGATTGAAAAGATCTTGAAAAGACAAACGTTCCATCATTTCAAGGTACAACAGTGTACCTTTTATATTTGTGTGGTTTGGACAAGTAACATGAAATGAATTGATATTAAAAAAATAGTTTATGGAAGAAGATCCTGAGAGATTTGTGTTGTTAATTTATTTTGTGTTAATGCATTCACCCTTGTGTATAGAGGCTATGTCATTCACTGCCTAGTTGAATTTGTGATGCAGTGGCAGTTCTCCTTTGAATTCTAGGCTAGAGACTTACTTAATTAAATCCTGATTGTAAAGTGCTATAAGATACTAGTATCAAATTGTACTTTATCACCAAAACTCTACATGCACCTGTAAACAAGGTCTTTGTGTGGTTAGAAAATCATATCATATCAACACTAACTGGTTTCATGTACCACCTGTTAAGAATTATTAAATAATTATCCCTGTACCTATTCCCTTTTCATTAGCGCTGTCATACATTGTGGCACTATATCAAATAACTGTATAAATGTGTTACCTTGACCTCTCTGCAAATTAATAGTGACTTCTCTTGTGTTCCTGTGTTAAAGCCAAAAACTATTTTTGTACCAATTTTTTTAGTATGCATTTGATAACTGTCGGCTCTCATCGTTCTCCCTCTTGGGTATGTTGACCATTCTGGTTCATTTATTTTTAACAGGCTCAGAATAGCACCTACATTGTTTTCAGTCTGCCCAGTGACTTCTAATCAAACTTTCAGGGATTAAATGCCACCCCCAAACTCACCACTGCATTGGTCCAAAACATATAAAGCCATTAAACATATACATGCAGCCCCTTTGGAAAGTTTGGATTTTGCCATTGATTGGAGACTGTGAGAAACCCTTCTAGTTGAAACGTCTGTCATTTGTACTGGTACAACATACACAACCATTAATGAGTGGTTTCACATACCTAGATTAGCACCTAATCTTGCACTACCTAATGTTATTTTAGGTTAGTTATGGGTATGTGAAACCAGGCGTACGTGATTAATTCTTATGGATGAAATATCTTAAAAAGAGGAAACAAATATTTTGTCCCAACACTTATTTTCTCATGTTTAGTCTGTTTTACTCAAGATGTTTATCAAAGTGACTTAAAAGGAGTTTCTTGTGTTAACCCCCGTCCCCCTTAGCGGTATTTATCAGAACTCAAACCTCTTTACTGTTCTTTAACTCCTAGCCTGTCAGAAACCTTTAACACTTGTTTCTTGGTTTCAGAAAAAAAGAGATCTTTAATTTTATTGATTGCTTAATTTGTGTTGTATCCCCCTCTGCATATTCTAGAACAAAGAATAAGTAGTTTACAGAAAACGTGTGCAGTTTTGGAAAACCAAACATTAATTTTAAATGCCAATTGGGGATAAAACAATTAACAGCCTTTTATTTCTCAGACTTAAATCTCTCACATATAAAAATGAGGGTTGTATAACTAAAAACGATGGATGTGCTGTAAATGTGTTTGATGCTTTTAAAAGATGGTTTCTATGGTAATCATGAACTTGTATCATTTAAAAGCAATTGTGGTATTAGGATGGCAGATGAAGGAGGCAGTGAAATTACTAATGTAGAACCTTTAATTATAAGGAAGTGTTGAGGCTTGGTCAGTATAACAGAGGTTATAAAGGGATACACATGTCAAAGTACTTTTGTTCTAAAAATCAGTCTAGTGTTTTAATCCAACGAATACATATAATTAACAACAGTTTAATAAAAATACACTTGTCTTATCAACTCAAATCTATAAGCATGATTATTTAGATTTTTTTAAATGGAGGACTGTATATACTGTATGTGTATGTGTGTATATATATATATATATATATATATATATATATATATATATAAATATTTAAATCATGATTTGTGCTATGCTTTACATGCTTATGTATTGTTACTTTGACATGATATAATTTCTTTTTGGACCTCTAGGCAGTCTACAAACCATCCCTATATAAAATGTCACAAATCTCTGCAATATCAGATTCAATTAGTTAAAATAGGCAAAGACAAACTACATTTGAATACTAGACCCTTAATTATCCCATTAGCCTTATCAAACCATATTCCTACTGCTTGCATTTTAGCATTTCAGCCATTTCCTTACCATGTGGAAGTATTGACTTTAATTTGAATTGTACTGTCATGTAATGTCAGGACATTTGTCCCAGTATTCCACCGTGCTGTAATGAGAAGGCATGACTTATTTACTAATGCCAGAAATGATGCTGTCATCACCCTGTTTTATTATTTCCATTTATTGTCAAAATATATTTATCGTCCTTTTGCATGCCCTATAAACTTGGACATTTAACTTAAATGATGGGTCACTTTCAACTTAATAAGAAACTACAAGATCAACTGGATTGATCCTTTAAAATGTGTTGTATCAGTAGCAGACTTGTGCAAAACAGACTGATGTGGATTTATGACATGCATTTTTAATCACAGATCTTATGAAAGAACATTAAAGAACTGATGCTTCAAAAATAGTCCCTTTCCCATAAAGAGACTGGTGTACTGTAATATACAAGATTCATGATGCTATTGTAAATCTCTGTTGAAGGAAGCTGCCCCTAATTTAATCTCCTAGGATGATATGTTTACTGTAGAAGTTGCCCAAGAGGGAAAGTGTTTAAACTGTGCTTCAAAACTGCTGAAGTGCCTTTTTTAACCAGACAGGGTGGCCGACACAGTCACTTTTGTAACAAATGGGCCTCTGTGAAGGAACTACTGTGCTAAGGTCACTTTCTTATACACCAGCTGTGATTTTAAATGAAAGATGTTGCCCCTGCTTTTCTTTTTAAAAGGGCACAGCGGTTGACAAATTGTATTTTCCTGCAAGCAAAAAATAAATAAATAAAAAATAACGTCACCCTTTATAACTGTTGTCTAGAAGCTGACTAAAGGACATCATTATTAAATACTCCAAATACAGGATCATATTGCATGTCAGGAAAATCCTGGGCCACACCACGATATGCATTTGCACAGAACAGGTTTTGCCTGTGATTTTTTTGGCTCAATAAACTGTATCATAGCTTTAGAAAATAACTACATATGGCACCTTTAGCATGCTTGCAGTGTTTTTTATATAGTATTGCAAACCTTGCTTATGCATATATGTTAATCTTTCACAACCCCCCTCATGAGTATGGTAATATGCTTTAAAGTGTTTCAGCATGCATGATAACGTCACATTTACTAGCATCAAATTAACCAAATGTGCCACAAAATGTAAACCACCTTCCAAGGTTGACTAAACATGTCATTTGTATTTATGCTGCATCTATTAAACTTGATCAAAGTAAGTGTTAAAGTGTTACTGAACAGGCTTCAGGCTTTAAAACACAATGCATTACTTCCCCTATCTTCCTGATTTGTTTCAAGTATTCGTGCAATATCTTTTTCAACATAATTTGCGACTGTTTTGATGTTTTTACTAACATATCCCTGGTTATAAATCAGTCTTTACGTTATCTTTTGTTTCACATTGGTTATGCGTCAGGTCCTCCTGACTGTATAACATGAGCTGCTAAAATCCAAACTTTTCAATCAGAAACATTTCATTGGTTCTCAACTCCTCTCACAAAATTCAGCATTTTGATTGGTTCATCTGTCCCACCTGCTTGCTCCGGCACAGGTTCATAGGGGCAGAAACAGGTTTATGGTTTATGAGACCAATAATTTTTACTGCTGCTTTATTCTTCATCCTCTTTATCCTACTATTTCTGAATATTGGGTCAATATAGTATTTTAAATGCAAAATGAATGCGGTGAGATGCACAGACTAGTGTATTAGCTTTATGGTTTTAAAGGTCCCTTTTGTTTTCCAGAAAAGGTCATGATAACAGAATATGATGGTGCCTGCACCTGACTTTTTTCTTCATGGACCGTTCCCTTAGCTGGCCGTATGTCACAATGATTTATCATCCAATACCCCCACAGCCGGTGAAATGCATTTATTGTAACACGTTTATTAGGACAAAGGATTCCTCCATGGAATGAGTAAAGAAGCCTGTATGTTATCGGTAAGAATGCTGTGAAATTCATGTGCACACTGCACCATAATCAGCAAGCACTTAAGGCAGAACCAGCTATTTAAATCCAGCTCACATACACAAGTATATTGACTTTTTATTGATATGAGTGCCTTACACTCTGGATCGTCCTCATTATGTTATTATAGTTCTAAATTAGATTGTAAATGACCAGGTATGCTGTTAATAAACAGATATAACTAACAAACAGATTAGCTTGAAATTAGCTGGCATGAAATATCAAGGTTACCTTAACTAGTGTATTCTACTTGCTGTCTTGACTCACCATGTATATATATATATATATATATATATATATATATATATATATATATAATTTTAGTTTCAGTCATCAAATCTTTGTGAAGTTTAAAGTCACCCCTTCGGCTTTAATAGAGCTCAGGGAAACTAACCTTTAAGTGCATCTGGTATACCAGAGTGTGACCCTTATCCTGTCCTCTTGCAACAGTCTGCTTTAAGTGGATGTAGTGTTTCTTACTGGTGGATTTTTTACATTCACTATAGGTATGTTGTAGGGGCCAGGTTCTACCAAGTATACCAGATGCACTTAGGTTGGAGATGATTCTGAGAGCTCTATTGAGGCCATGAGGGGGCTTAAAAAGTTAATAGGATGTGATTGTTGAAACAATAATGATATAAAAGGAATTTTAACAAGACAAATACATTAGTTAAGATAACTCTCTCCAAGTATGAGTATTTATAAATGTTGTGTCCTAGGCTTCTGTGCTGTAGGTTATAGTTAGGCCTTCTGATTTTCTGTGTTTTCCACCGACTTTTCTACTCCCGTTTAAGGTTTAAATTGATACCGGTTAAGCCTCTCTTGTATCTCAATCACAACTGAGAAACGTGTCAATAGTAAAATTGATTTAATTTACAGAGTTTTTCTATGAAACAACTAAATGGGCTTTGAAATCGTAAGTTACTTTTTCATTTCAAGGCAGACGAGACTCCTCTTTATTAATATAAATACCATCATGCAGAATGATTGTAATAAAGTGTGTCCAGCATAAAATACTTTATTTTTCATTATAGCTTTAATAAAGGTTAGTCGCTTATTAACATGTTGCAATCTCGTTTGTACGTTCTGCTTGTTAATTCAAAAATAAGGCTTGGCCAATTTGAAAGTCAATTTAGTTGTTTCATAGAAAAAACCTGTAAATGAAATCAATTCTACTATTAGCACGTTTCTCAGTTGTGATTGAGATACACGAATGGCTTAACAGATATCAATTGAATTCTTAAAGGAGAGTAGAAAAGTCGGGGTAAAGCACTGAAAATCAGAAGCCCTAGTTATAGTTCATATAAGGGGGTTCCTACCTGCGTGAAAACACTGTGATGTGATCAAGCACTGCTAATCCGTTGGCAATATGTGTTCCAACATTTTTGGGATGCCATTGCTGGTAATATTGTGGTTTAGAATGGTAGAGTGTTATTGTTCAACTCTGAATCATGTTTCCAGGGGGTTCATTTTATCTTTGGTAGCGCACATAAATAGTGAGAGACAGTGGCGTGCTGTGACAAAATCTACTGGGGTAGCAGTCACCCCCCCCCCAGATCTTTTTAGAGGTAGCCAAGAATACTGTGGCTGTTGACAAGTGCTTAACATGCTGTCATAGTCAGAAATCAGAGACAGTAAAAGAATTACCACTACCACATAATTACCTCTATTTGAGAAATTGGTGTCTTCGTCATGCCCTCTGAATGCCAGTTCTTGCTTACCAATGCAAACAACAGAATCAATCAAGCGTTTAAGAACCTTGCGATTTTTTCTTACTTGCTCATTGTGATGTATTACATCCCTGTTTCTGCTCATCCAGTTGAATATCAGTCCGAGTTTGTCAGTGGCTCACAAGTGAGGCTATGTGGTCCAGTGGTTAAAGAAACGGGCTTGCAACCAGGAGGTCCCGGTTCAAATCCCCCCTCAGCCACTGACTCATTGTGTGACCCTGAGCAAGTTACTTAACCTACTTGTGCTCCGTCTTTCAGGTGAGACGTAATTGTAAGTGACTCTGCAGCTGATGCATAGTTCACACACCCTAGTCTCTGTAAGTCGCCTTGGATAAAGGCGTTTACTAAATAAACAAATAAAAAGTGACTTTGGGAACGCTCATGTTTTTGTGCTGACTTCATTAGACAGTCTACATTTCTGTAACCAGAGCTGTTCCATATCACCTTTTCTGTACTGAACAAAAGACCAGCAGTTCCAGCAGTATAATTCTTTTTAATTGACAGCTACTGATAAGCCATGGAGACCTTTCATAATTTCTGTTTTGGAAGTTGCGAGTATATCCCTTCCCTTCCTGTGTCAGTTTGGGTATTTATGGTGTATACCTCCCTTTTTTAGCAATCTCTAATTTTTCTGAGGAAGTTCTTCTTGAAAATGGATTCATAACCAAATTGACTACGATGTGTCTGTTTCTGTTGACATTTTAAAAAGCAATTTGAAATATTACTTCAAAGTTCTCAATGTAATTCTCAATAATGGTCTCTATAAGAAGCAGTAACGCGCCAAATTCAGCTCTTCTTACTTATTATTATTATTATTATTATTATTATTATTATTATTATTATTATTATTATTATTATTTATTTCTTAGCAGACGCCCTTATCCAGGGCGACTTACAATCGTAAGCAAATACATTTCAAGTATCACAGTACAAGTAATAATACAATTAAGAGCAAGATAAATACAATGACTTTGGTTCAAGCAAGTACAAGTGTGACAAAATACAATTCAGTAATACAGCAGATAACAGTGTCAGTGATAGTTACATCAGGATATGATTAAATACAAAATACTACAGATTAAACACTTGGCAGATTACAGTACAGGATTAAATGCAGTAAAATAGGGGGCAGATAAGAGCACCGCTTACCCTATCATATTTATGTCCTGCCTCTGCTCACTGATGATTGGACAGCTGCAAAACCAGGGCAGGTCTTTGACTTTCCCATGGATTAAACTCCCAAGACTCAACTGAAATGGAGAATACCTTCAACGGTTTAGGTCCTGCCTTTGCTCACTCATGATTGGACACCTGCATAACAAGGGGCAGATCTTTGACTCTCCCATTGATTAAACTTACTCAAGACCTTCATCCGAGGCACAGAACACCTTCAACTGTTTATGTCCCGCCTCCACTCCACTTACGATTGGACTGCCGTGGAGAAAATGCAGATCTTCTATTGGTTGATCGCACCGCAGGCTCTTCAGGAAAAGATTAGAACATGTTTCACAGCATATAAGCGAGCACTGTAAATTGACTGCTGTCGACGGTTTAGTTGGCACTGTCAGCAGAGAATACCTTGAAGGGCCTGATGGCACGCCCCTGGTGAGAGGTACATCTGGAATTCTTTCAGGAGCCATATTTAAACATGCAATTATGTGGGTCATGAATTTAGTGCTGTTTAAAATTAAAGCTAAAGTTTTCTGTCCATTCACCACCTTCGCATATAGCTTTTTCCTGTCTGTTTTACGAGCTTGCCTTAAACTAAATCTTGATTGCTCCTTTGCTTTTTAGCTGGAGGTCCCTTTTTAGTAACAGCAGTTGTCTTTTAATGATTATTGTGTTCAGTAAAGCTTAAATGACACATGACTTCCACATGCTGTTCCAGCGGGACTTAATGAGTCTAGAGTTCCACACTAATTCATATGAGGTCTCATTCAAAACCCTAATGGCACACTTTACAATTTGTGACAGTTCATGTGAAGAAGAGTTGTTTTGCAGACACTGCCTGGCCACTTTATTAGAACCTGTATGTTATATCGTGTTAAGCTACCGTTTGCCCTGATCACAGCCATGGCACAACGTGGAATTGACCACGGGATGCTGGAAGGTGTGTGGAAATCTATTCAGTCATTAATATTTCAGACTTTACCCTAACAGTCTTTTCCCCCTGTCTGTCACTGTTTGCGGCCACAGTTGTCTCTTTTGGTGACCACTTTCTCTTTGTTTTGCCATTGCTAATATACTCTGTAGAGGACTAACTGTCCTTGGCAACTGGTCAACATGCAACGTATTGTATACCTCCTTCGAATGCATTTAGTTCTTTCCCTTTCCCCATTGCTGGCTGTTTGCAATTGTGCCTCTCCCAGAGCTTTATAGTGCCACATGATCAACATGATTTGCATTTCTAATTCAGTACAATGCAAACAGTAGGGCAGACAGGTTCACATAAAGTTGCCAGCCAGTGCAATATACTGTGGTCCTATGTTAAGCACTTTTATACAGTATGTCATGCATGGTGGAGCGCAATTAAACACAAGCCCACAGTATCACAAGAATTTGTGAACTGAGGAATAGCTCATTGGAGCTGAATTGGGAATACTATTTTAGTTCATATGTAATTATATTGAAATTAATCATTGCTTAATTACCCAATTAATTAGTTCACCAGAGTATCTTATTGTGCAGTTTGGGTGCAAGAGCCACAAAGCTTACTGAAATTCTAATAAATCAAATCAAATTGTGATTTCTTATACTGTATGATATTCATAACAATGCCTTCATTTTACACTATACCCTTTTACAAATATTCAGATAATGTGTATATCACTGTGTGTTACATTATAATTTACAGTAACACTGTGGGCCTCATTTACCATACGCAAACATGATTACTGTGCGCATTTCTGTCCTCATCCTATTTACTACTCACATTTCCGTGTGGAAAACAAGGATTTAGCCGATGCAAAATGAAAGGGGCGGAATAGCACCACCGCCTCATTTCCATTGAATTAATGATGTTTGTGTATGTAAAACAGCATGTTAAAACACAGATAATGAGCTGCCACACATTAAAGTCTGACAAGAATTTTGCGCAGGCAAAAATGACCCCAAAATTTCGCTGACTGAATGCTGCAGCAAAGTGGAGAGCGTAGGCGGTGGAGGCTGTGTAGCAATTTGAAATGGCAGACATTTAAGGTCCTGAATAGCCAGAAGGTGTTAATGCAACACTATGATTTATGTTGGGCTAATTGTAAGTAGACGAAGATAAAAAGAAAATATGCTGAAATAATTTCTTTTAATTTAAAATAAGATTATATTATCTACACATCCTACAACAATGTGAAGCCAACAATGCATTATCATGGTTTGTTTTGTATTGCATGTAGGATAGACAATTATAAAACCCCTGCTAGGTATTCATTTGATTTTACTACAGTACTGTTTAAGCCTATTGTACGTATCTGTATTTTTACATAATGTAATGTGTACGAACACATTGTTATTTTAATATGCCCTCATTTATTTGGCATTAATATATAGTACTTTAGTTTAATTTATATATATATATATATATATATATATATATATATATAAAATATAATATAATATAACAAACTAACAAATAAATAAATAAAAACCTCCTAAGATAAAAAAAAAGGTCCGACCTACAATTGAACTCTGATCTGGAGTTGTAGTCCTGAGAGCTAACATTACACACGCATATTACTGTAATAAGCCTTCTGTTTACCGGCTACTGGATTAATACAATCGATAGTGTGCCACTGCCACCACCTTTGTTTAACCGGAGGGTACAGAATCAATTAATATTAGTTTACTATAAAAGGAGGCGAGACCGTCTGAAAGTCACGGCACAAAGACAACAGGAGCATCAACTCAGGGCAAATAGTTTACTAATACATAATTACAATAGGCAATTAGTGATCTAAACACCACACAGGCAAATTAAATCGTCAACTCAAGTTAATATCACTCTCCCAGTATGCTGGATAAGAAAAGGTAAGACACACCGACTGCAAACCTTCACCAGTGCAAAGAAAATAATAAACCACAAATCATATAACATGCACTTAGAATTCAAATAAAGTGAGAACTTACAATAACTAGTGAAATTAACAATACACAGCAAACTCAAATATACAAAGATAAACCCCCACCAAAGATTGAAGTGTTGTGTCCGTCCCTTACAGATCCACACAGGTTCAGTAATATAATATAATTTAAGGTTTACACAGTGTAGTTAAAACCGGTAATCCACCCAGGTTACACAGTATCAAAGACAATAGTATTGCAGTTTAAAAGACAGCACTTCCCCTTCCCAGAGTGATCCCCAGTCCAAGCTCCAGTTGCTCAATGCAGGTTCTCTTTTAAAGTCTAAATTGGCAGCCTGTAATTGCCAGCACCTGCCTCAGTGCTAATTAATTAATTAACAGACGTGTGTATATGTTCAGTCCTGATGGGGTTGCCAAGTAAAGTCCATCACATTACTATGTGGTTGATGCTGCTTTAAAATAGAAATGTGTGATTAATCGACTACTAGATTCTGAGGCTGGCTTTCACTTTTCTAGTTGACGCTACCCCGAGTGGCTGTTGCTGGTTCAAGAAGTAACAATACTTCTTCCAATATGTGTGTGCATTAGTTCACCAATATGTAAACCCTCTCAGCCAATCAGAGTGCAGGCATGATCTCCGTTTTGTTCTGCTGTACCTGGGTGATTTCTGTTTAAAATACATGTCTGACCTGTTTGCCATTTGCATTTAAAAAATATATATATATAATCTGTTTATTGTTTTCTTTTTCTCTGACAAGACAAATAGTATGGAAAGCAATAGTAATACATTTGAGTATACTAATCCTTTCAAATGTAGTTAATAATAATAATAAATAATAATAATAATAATGAGGTATATTAAAGTAGAACAAAAAAGGTTTAAAAAGGAAAAGAAAGGACAGTACTAAATTAATAATAATGATAGTAATTATTATAATAATAATTAATAATAAATAAATAAATAATAAATTAAACACAAAAATACATTAAAAAAACCTAATTAAAAGAATAACATAAAAATAAGTAAAAAAGGGAGTTGGTTGCTGAGCCATGAATAGACTATGGGATAGAAGTCAGTCTGAGATGTTTAACATAAGAAAGGAAAGGTTGCCATACTTTGTTAAATTTCTCTGTACTACCCCTAAATGTGAACTTAATCTTCTCCAGTTTAAGGAAACACATCATATCTGTAATCCATTGCATTAGGGTTCAATAAGACTAGCCGTCTTGCCAATAAAGTTTAAAAAGCCAGAATGTCCGATTGCTGCTTGGTTAGGGCGGCATTATCTGGGGACACACCAAAAAGTGCCATAAGGGGGTCAGCCTGTAGAGTGACTTCAAGCGTCTGTCACAGGCTGGGTCCATACCTAGATAGATTCTGGCCAATTTTGATTTGGAAAGGTGGAGATGGTGGATAATTTTGAATTGTATGAGACCATGTCTGGCACATATTGATGAGGAATGTACATGATATAGAATAGAATCCCATTCCATTTGTATTTTAAATAGATTTTTGGAACACTATTTTTTATTTAGTTTCCTTGACTATTTTGCCCATCCCTGCAAATAGGATGATTAATGAATGTTTAGCCGAGGCTTGAATAATTTAAGTCATGGCATTAATAATCAATTAATCAATGAATTGTGGCATCTTTAGAACTCCAAGTGCATTTTACTCCAAGTGCATGTTACTTTAGGTCTTGAGAAAAGAAGAATTGACAATAACTAATCCATCAATTCACTGCTAGACTTAGACAGATGAAGACACTGTGAAGTGCACCATTCTAAAGCAAATCATTAGTGCTTTTTGGGGGTAAAAATGGCAATGAAAATACACACACACCTATAATTGTGTGAAATAACTTGGATGTCTATTGAATTGGACTAAACGGAAAGAGATATACATGTTGCCATGGTTAAAACCATTTACAAAGGTCCCTTTGAATGTCAAGGTCATCGAAATCCATACCGGTAACAGTGCATGCGCTTCTTTGTCTGTAGGATTGTGCAAAACACCACAGAGGTGTCTACATGTAATTATTTAAATGTGATCAGTATTTAAATTCACCTTCGCTTAGATCAATTGCAAAAGACCCCAACAGGAAATTACTGTATAATGTTTACTATGCTATATAATTACCAACTAAAGTAATTTCTCTTAGGTCTTAAATGAATTTAAAAATCACTGGCATTAAAAAAGAAAGTGCAAAATGACAACAATAGGTGATGTCATGCAAACAGGTGAAGGCAGAAAAGTGAATTGACATTTCAGTGATATGAATCTCTGGAAATATGAGAATCCAAGTGATGGAGTCTAAACATGTCAACCGCCAGTGCATTCCACTGCTAAAATGCCATGGTGTGTAGCCTTTAAACCATAAAATGTCAACAGCAATGAAGCTTTCTGGCAGACCTGAGAATGAGCTGGGGAATTCAGGGTCCGAGTGACAAGCTAGCCCAGTAACACAGCGTTACACCTTCCAGTGGCCTGCTGAGAGCTAGTAATAAAAACCTTCTAAGATAAGAAAACCATGGGCCCTACTAGCAAAGTGTGAAAACATGAGTTATTTAAAGACTGTTTTTCAAAGTCTTTTTCTGAATAAAGTAAAGTCTGATATCCTTGAAACTGTTCTAGACCATTAATATGTCAACAACAGTCTAGGACAGTTTCACCAATAGAAAACTATTTTATTTAAAAAAAAAAAAAAAAAAACTTAAAAAGGCTACGATGTAGACAACTTGGAAATTGAGATATTACTTTGAATGATGTTTTATCCTCTAAAATGTCGTTGGGTGGATGTTTTTCTTACTGCGCATCGTCACGTGTGAGTCAATTTATGTTTAACAGCCTAAACCAGTATATTGAGGACTGGTGTTCTTTTCTAAAAAAAAATCTTCTGAAGAAAACAAATTGTTTTTTAAAATTGTGGTTATTTCTTGTTTGTTCTACTTTCAAGTTAATATTTCTACAGAAATCCTCTCTACAAGGTAGTTTGCTTTACATTTTCTACATGATGTGGGTTTTTTTTCAAATAATGACCACAACTATTACACATTCAGTGATCACCTGATCACCTTTTTTTCATTTTGTGTTCATCCCTCCTTTTTCCAAGAATGATTGTCTCTGTCAAAGCAGAATTAATAGCTAGATCCTGTAATGGGGTTGTGTTGCTGTTTTGGAGAAAAAAAAGAGAAAAAAACACACGCCATTGACCTCCCCTTTTTAATAGTTACAAATGACATGAAACACTAGATCAGTCAGGCTCATCACAAACTGGAACGAATGTCTTGTCTCTGAAACCACATACTGTCCAGTACATCACAATTAGTACTGCTTTTCAAAAGAGACAGATTCTCTTTCTCCTGAAGAGCATTTGTATACAGCCCTCAGGTTTTACATTTTGTAATGAAAATAATCAGCATTTACAATGATGATGAACATATTTTTTGAGGAGTTTTAAATCTGGATTTAGAATGATATTCATATATTTACAGTAACAACCTTCATCAGGGATTGAAATAAGACTCCCATTGCATATCAGTTTGATCAATTTCTGGTTTCACTATGAGTTTAATCAGACACTTGAGCTTGTTACCTGCTATATACACTTTGGCTAATCAAGCTCATATTAAACCCTGGGATGGGTGAAACTGCTATGCACTCATATTTCCATTCCTGTTTACGGTACTGGATTAAGCTTACTAGCTCAACACAAGCAAATAAAAGAGGCACTTTGGATATGCAGCCATAAATGCTGACTCGTTTTGGCTTCCCTTTAATTCTGGTTTCACTGAAAATATAGTGTGTGCAATGATAATTATCAGTATTTAACACAAAGTCATTTCGGCAGTTTTCACCCTTTTTCGTATTACTTTTTCAGAAGCTTTATCCTGTTTTCTCAACACAAGTTATCTTGTGTAACAGCAAGTAAATATAAAAAAAAAACAAGTGCTTATCATACGTAAAAGCATGCAGCGGTGTGTTAAATGTAAACCCCTGATTTTCACTTTACTAACTGATGTGTTATGTAATAAGAGTCTTACAAATTGAAAACACTGAGAGGTTTTAGTATAGACTGCCCTGACTACAGTCTTTCTAAATCCATGAACATTAGAAAATTGCATTTGGAATTATAAGCCTTAGCAAAATTGAGACGATTGCACAAGAAACAGATGAAAATCCTTCACAGACAGCAAATTAGGGATACCTAATTACTAAACAGGTGTGTAAGCAAAAAAAATACAGCAGTAAAAATGTAATAAACTTGCACATCAGCAGTTACTGCACAGTATACTGCACACACACACCTGTTAAATAGAAAGTAAATTGTTATTGTTTTCAAACAAGTGTGATTTTACTGACCTGGTTTTGGCCTATAATATCTTTCTGACTTTTTGCAGTGGTTGTATAATTATGCATCTAGTCAAGCCTATTTGACTCAGTGTATTCTCTAAAAAAATGTACCTGATTCATCTTTTTTGCATAAAGGAAGGCAGGTCAGAACTTAGTTTAATGGATCAAACAATTACAAAATGTCTTACAGTCCCATAAAAAAAAAAAAGGTTTGTATTACGATGAATGCTAAAACATATGGTGTGACTGCATGTTGAAACCTCCAGGGATGCAATTCAAAATAGGATAATTCATCCACTCTCAAATATTCATGTGTCAGTTATATTAATTCATCTAGTACTGGGATCAGTCTAACTGTGTTCAGCAGTGACTGGAATTAGAATAGGATGTGGGAAAGAGCATTCTTAGTTACATTCCTCAGGTTTTGCTGGGACTGGGAGAGATCAGTGAAGCATCCCAGTGAAGCACCCCAGAGAGACCCAAGTACAGTGGGAGAAAGGGGGAGAGAGATGAAGATTGGATTTTACAGTGTCAATGGAAAACGATTAACTACAGAGGCAATTAAAACACAGTGCAAAGGAGAGATGAATTGAAAATGAATTATGTCACTGCTGATCATTTAATGAGAGTAAAACATGTGAAAAGATATGCAGGGGAAGAAGCCTAACCAGCATACTGTAATAGCATATAGGAAAGTCTGATGTGTGGTGTGTGTGTGTGGGGGGAAAATGATGAAAGCTTTCGTAGAAAGTGTCAGCTAATCAGCAGACACTGAAAGAAGAAAAATTACGCTGAGCAAAATAATACTGGCGGGCACTCCGCAGGCTATGGTGTCTGTTGCTAATCAGGATTGGCCATGTAGACTGGTTTTAGTATCTGTCAGCCATCAGTAAATCCTCATTTTAAATTACAAGGTTTTACATATACAGTAATATGATCAGATAAACAATGCTGTCTTTTTCTTCTCCCATCGGGTCTTAGTGTTCTGCACTGGTCTCAGAAGAGACTGGAATGAATATCAATGAAACCTGCAGGCTATCAGTCTGCTTAATGACTAGACACATCCATGTGGATCGTTCCAATAGTTGTACTCACAAAACAGAAGCCATGGTCACCTGACGACGGTGAGATTGATAGCTTGCAAATTTTAGGCTGGCATGTTGCTCTTATTGGTGAACTTGTGGGTCAGCGGTCAAGCCTCACAGCAGCAGAAGACAAGTTACAGGAAACAAATTCCTGAATGTGTTTTATAAAACTGTTATATCCAGTGTTGAACATGTTGACCTGACTTTTTTTCTCTGAAAGTGGTTTCCAAACAGAGATTCACATATTGTGTGAATCCATATTTAAATCCTTATTTGTTACTATATTTGCACTGGCAATATTATCACTGGTCCCGCTTCTTCTCCTGAAGAGGGTTCTTTGCTTGTGTTTTATACTTCAGTTTGGAATATGAAGCTATCTCAAATACAATACTATAGATTAACAATTTTGGCTGCTTCCTGGTACCTGATGACTTCATATATAGTAGCTCAAACTCACCCATTAGTCTATCAGTAACAAACTATGTTCCCTACAGAGAAGGCACCAGAAAGCACAGCATATTTTATACTTTAGTTTGGAATATGCAGAAATCGCAATGACAACGCTATAGATGACATTTTTGAACATGGGTGTAAAGAAGCAATTGGCTTTGTGTTGGGATCAGAGGATGCACTTTGACCATCAGTTCTTCTGAGTTGTTGAACTGAGGGAACATAACTGGACAATCTAAATTGAAAAGCAGAGGTAAAATAACTAAGTATCTACAATTCTTGGGGCGGGAATCAGGGATGCGAGAGGAAGGGAGTGTTTTGCAACTTGGGATTTGAGGCTCGGCCTCTAGAGCAGGGAAGAGAGAGAGAAAAGGACAGGCCGGACTCCAACCGAGAGAGCCTTCCCTATGGAGTCGAGGCTAGCCCTAATGGCCTCCGGGCCCCTGAAAAGACACAGTTCTCTGACTTCTCGGAGAGTCGTTATAGGCTCGGCCTCGCGACTGGGTCCCAGTTAGCAATCGGGGCTGACCCTCAGAAGACGAAATGGCTCATACGAAGCCTTGACGTAAGGAAGAAAAGAATCTGAAAGAACACAAACAATTGTTAGGTATGGGACTCGAGCACTAAAAGTAAGAGGCCCACATCCCAGGAGGGTAAAGGAGGAAGTAAGACAGAGCCTTCTTTCTTGAGGAAAGATATATAGCTTGAGCTGCCAAAGAATAGTGTGGCCGGTGGGCCCCTCTGACCACACGAAGAACCTGCAGTTACTGGAACACCAGGTCGGGGAAGTGAGAGTCACTATCCCCCCCAGAGGGGATCGACACAGAAGCATGCGGCATCTGAAAAAAAGGAGGAGGAGGAGGAGGAGGGAAAAAGCAAAACACAAGAGAAAGAGCTGAGCTGTGACTGTGATTAAATAGGGAATCAATGATGACAGACAGGGGAAATTAGTCAATGATGATAGGCAGGTGAAATTAGAAAATAGCAAGGGCCTGGTTCACACCCCCCCGAATTTCACAAGTTAACATTTAAAAAATAAACTATTTTAATATGTCTAGCTATGAGGGTGCAAAATAGTGATGTGTGGTTCTAGGGATGCAATGTCATTGGATAAAACATTTTAGGCTTACCTCCATGCTTTAACAAGTCAGGTTCTTTTTTAAACTGTTTAAAATGTTTGCTGATAGCATGTGGAACTGTATCTGTGTAACTCTGACGAGGTGTCTTGATAACATTTTAAGGTCTACAACTGCACATAATCATACCGAATGAATTTCGCGAATGCTAAAGGTTAATCCCCCGCAGACCACTAATGTAATGCACTCATGTAAAGATATACCTTATCTGTGTAAATTAAACATTTTGTCAAAGGAAAACATGTTCAAATTAATAAGATACCTAGCTGACCCACTGCCTGTTGAATGATAACCTTCAATACTGAGGATATCACACACATCCATTTAAGAACCTTGATATGGCTAAGTCTTGTCAAAAATGCAATATCATATTTTATTTTATTTTTTAAGGCGATCTTTGAAAAGGACAGATGGGTTGATGAGAACAGTTTTGTGATGCTGCCTTCACAAACAAATTCATGAAGGTGATAAGCTACAGTTTTAACTGACTTCCATCTTGCAAACCTGTTTTGTTTTGCTGTTTTTTTGTTATTGGGTTTTTAAGTTTTTTGACTCACCTTTGAAAGGTCACAGTATCACATGATATCTCAAGAAAAAAAAATAAGTACAGTAATTTGTCGCATATCTGCCACGTGAGCTGTTCAGTGTGTTGATATGTAAATAAATCATGTTCATCTGTGAGGCATATCAACTTCAACCTCTGTCTCAATCTCCTGCCTGTCACTCAGCAGTGAATGCACGCACCCACACGGCAGACGGCTACTCTTTCACAAGCATTAACACCCTGTATCTTTCTAAACAAGGGATTTAGGGGAGATCCCTAATAAAAGCTGAATCTCAGAATAATAATTGTGTGAATATAGTCATTGTATAATATAGCGGTGTATAATGGTATTTAAAACAGGATTCATTCATCTGACTTTATCCGCCCTTACTCTGGTCCCACCGCAGTCGGATATGCGATGGATTATTGTACAGAAATAACATATCCACACATGCAAGTATGGAAGAACCACACAGATGGTAGCCAATTGGATTGAGAAATCGAGAAACATGAGATCAAAATCTCAATATTAGAGCAACACCATCTTATTTAATGGCCTTTTACTTATATTTTAAGTGTAGTCAGTTCAGCAGTATTTGGTGTAATATAATAAACCAGATTGGCTGTATTACAGATACATATAGGTGATGTGTCTTGACACTGCAGAAGTAACAAGTTTGAATCTTAAAAAATAATAACTTCATTTTATATGAATCCCTTGGACATGGGCAGTTAGAATAATTACACTAACAAACAAACACAAATGTTTAAACATTTCATTAAAATATATATATATATATTTTTTTTTCCTGTCAGAAAAATTCATAATGTTTACAGAACAGCATGGTAAAGACTCCTTCTGTCTATAGATAATGCTTGTGTGTGAAATTTGACTAAAAGCCCAATAGAACAATTAACAGATATTTGTGTAGCAAAAATCTCTACCTCCTGCTATTTTTATCCTGCCAGATGGGATAGCAGGAACCCGGTATCCATTGGCCTTGTCACTGTGCCAAAAGGGTTATCCAGCTTCCATGGTCATTGAGATAATCTAATGCAAATCTAAAAGCACAAGAGAGTAAAATCACTTTTAAAGCAATTGCTCTAAAAATACTTTCATTATTCATTTCTAAGATTTCTGCATATTTTAGGAGAAAATAATGTACTTCATATGATGAGTATTTACCATATATCATTGAGATTCAAAATCTTGTTGCTCTGAATTGTCATACAAATCCATTGACAGCATAGTGACTGCAGCCTGTTGCAGCAATGAATGACTGATTAAACTCAGATCAGCATATGACGAAGTGGTGTCCTATTACCTGTAGCATAGGAAGTGGATATAGAGCATTGACTCCATCTGAGTCAAAGTGAAAATTAAGTAAAACAATTAAAAGATCAACAGCAATACACCATAACATTGCATATAATATAGGAGCTGCCTAAAGCTAATATCTCATTGTAACAGGGGAGATCTGTGCTGACTCTTCTGGCGTGTTCATAGTGCTGCAGGGAGAGGGCAGCAGCTCGTCAATATCTGCCTGTCAGTCATGGCAGTGACACGGAGAGGGGAAAGAGTGGGTGTGCGGACTTTCCTTCTCTCTGAGTGGCTGGGAGGCGGGTCTTGGGGGGATTGCTGACCCTATAAGTTTCATTCTGCTGTTCCCTCAGGTCTGCCCACGGAGACGTAAGCCGGCGTGCGGAAGCGCTGGAGAAAAATCAGCCCGGACGAAAAATCCCGGCGAGACAAACAAATAAGAAACCAAAAGAAAGAAAGATTTAGCAGTAGCGGGGGAAAAGAAAACTCTTGGGCAGCCCCCGACAAAGTGGATAGCAGGCTGAGGGAGCCGCTAGAGTAGGACGGAGACCCGGGCCGTACGGATAGCGACGGTTGGGGAGAAGCTGCCGAGTGCAGCACTTTTTATTTTGTAGTTTTGTTTACTGTGTTTTGTTTTCTCTGTTTCTTTTGCCTTTTGATTAGTGTTCTTTTTGTTCTCACTTCTGTACCCTGTACCGCTCCGGTATAGTTGTGGCTCTGTCGCTACCATAGTTGGTACGGCAGGCCACCGACAACAGCGCCCTCTGCGGGCTGAACCCAAAATAAGTTTCTAATAAAACTGGGCACCTGTGCGGTGTTTTCAGCCTCATTTCTGTCTCCTGTGTCAGTGAATTACCCACCACCCTTCCACACGTGGTGTCAGAAGTGGGATTCACTGGCACTGCCCCCTTCAAGCAGTGCACACCAGCATGGATGCTTCCCAGTTTGCGGAGATGATGAATCTCCTGCGCCAGACCCTGACGGCAGCGGTGCAAGGGCCGGCTAGACCGGCGGGACCTGACCCCCGGTTGATGAGACCAACCAAGATGACGGCAGAGGATCGACCCGAAGCCTACCTGGAGGTGTTCGAGGCGCTGGCGACCTCTGCCGGGTGGGATCAGGCCCAATGGGCCAGTTACCTCTTGCCCCAGTTAACGGGGGAGGCGCAAGCGGCAGCGAGGACGCTGTCTCCCGACCGGATGATGGACTACCCCACGCTAAAAGCTACCATCCTGAATCGCGTGGGGGCCACACCGGAGGGCTATCGGAGGAGATTTCGGGAGGAGCGCTTCCCGCCCGAGGAGCACCCTAGAACCATAGCGCATCGTTTAAATGAGTATGCCATGGGGTGGTTGCGGCCAGATGCGACCACGAAAGCGAGGCTGGTGGAGGTGATTGTGGTGGAGCGCTTTCTGGAGTGTCTAGCTCCGGAACCACGGCTGTGGGTACAGCGGCAGGCACCCGCCACCATGGATCAGGCGGTCGCACTGGCAGAGCAGTACCGGGCAGCCGAACCAACGCCAGCCAGGCTGCCGGGGAGAAGCACTGCGGCATCATTGGCTCCACCGGCCCCGGATAGGGCGAAGGGACTGGGGGGAAGGGGTGTACAAGGTTTTGGGCGGGGGGGGGGCTGTGCGAGCTCCCGGCCCGGGGACCGGGGCAGCGTGGGGTTCCCCGTGGGCTGCTGCGGGGTCGGACCGGGGTCTCGCACGGTTTCCTTACCGTCGAGCCCCTTTGATGGCTCCGGTGTTTCCACCTCTTGCCGAGGCTCCAGGGCGAGAAACTAGCCCACTGCGGTGTTGGACGTGCCGGGAGGTGGGACACCTCGCGCGGGATTGCCCCGTGATGGAGTGTGACCTCAGCCGACCAGGTAAGCCTGTTCAATTACCTCAGTCACTTCAGCAGACGGGTTTTGTTATTCCTGTGACAGTGGATGGTACAAAAACCCAGGCGCTCCTGGATTCAGGGTGTGGTCAGTCCCTAATACAGGATAGCCTAATCTCACTGGGGCATAAACGGTTATTGGGACAGGTGCATATCAAATGTATTCATGGGGATGTACGCTCCTACCCTAAGATAAGTGTGAATATAACGATTGGCCAGCAGGGGACGCAGGTGCATGTAGGGTTATGTCCTCGATTGCCAGTACCAGTAGTTCTGGGGCGGGACTGTGGGCAGTTTAAGGATTGGTTAGCTGCTCTGACAGCCCCGCCCACCCTATTGGCCAAGAAGGAGGAAGTAATTGGAGAGATCTTCCCCTTCTGTGACCCGAATTGGTTTTGCCAGAGATTTAGACCCCGAAAAACTAAACGGGAACGTCGGGCCGCTAAGAATGAGGGCTGGCGATGGAAGGAGTCCCAGAGGTTTCAGGTGGGGGCGGTTGGTGAAGAGTCGGGGGGGGAGGCTGCAGAGCCAGCACAAGCGTCCGGCTCGGCTGCCTCCGCTCCGGACCGACCCGACCCCGAGCTGGAAGCCATGGGAGCTGATTTTTTAGCTCGTTCCCGTGACTTCCGACTCGAGCAAGGGCGTGACGACGTGCTGGGCAGGCTCTTTGACCAGGCAGCGGTGGTTAATGGTCGGGTGGTCGAGCCCAGACGCGCCGCCACGTACCCTCACTTTGAGATTAATCGAGACCTGCTGTATCGTGTTGACAAATTACCCCAGACGGGGGAGGTGCGTCATCAGTTGCTCATCCCTCAGCCCTTTAAGGAGGATTTGCTGCAGCTTGCTCACGCTATTCCCCTGTCTGGTCACTTAGGAAGGGACAAAACCAAAGCGAGGCTTGTGACACGGTTCTATTGGCTGGGGCTGGATGGTGACGTCAGACGGTTTTGTGAACGGTGTGGGGAGTGTCAGAAAGCTAGCCCTAGAGCCGTCCCGCGAGCCCCACTGGTGCCATTGCCCCTAGTGGAAGCTCCGTTTGAGCGTATTGGGATGGACATAATCGGGCCATTGGAAAGGAGTGCGGCGGGATACACACACCTATTAGTCATTTTGGATTACGCGACGCGTTATCCAGAGGCTATACCCCTCCGATCTATGTCCGCTAAGTCTGTTGCCGACGAGCTCGTGAAGGTTTTCTCCCGGGTGGGGATCCCCAAGGAGATACTGACCGACCAAGGCACTAACTTTATGTCCCGGCTAATCCGCGGGACATGTAAACTTTTGGGGATTAAGACCATTAGGACATCGGTGTTTCATCCTCAGACCGATGGGCTTGTGGAGCGCTTTAATAAGACCCTTAAGAACATGTTGCGCAGATTTATTAGTAGTGATGTGCGTTACTGGGACCAGCTGATTCCTCCCCTTCTCTTTGCGATCAGAGAGGTACCCCAGGCTTCCACGGGGTTTTCTCCATTCGAGCTGCTGTATGGGCGAAGACCCCGGGGTGTGCTCGATCTGGTCAGAGAGATGTGGGAGGAACAGCAGGATAATTCGACGAATGCCGTCCGGTATGTGTTGGACCTGCGCAAACGTCTGGAGTCTGTTGGAAAATGGGCGCAGGATAATTTGCAGCAGGCACAACACAGACAGGAGACCCAATACAATAGAGGAGCCCGGTTGCGCACATTTCAGCCGGGGGATAAAGTGCTTCTATTATTACCCAGTTCCGAGTCAAAACTCCTGGCTAAGTGGCAAGGACCCTTCGAGGTTACACGCCGGGTTGGGGCGGTGGATTATGAGATCTGCCAGCCGGAGCGGCGGAGAGAGAAACACATTTATCATGTTAACCTCCTGAAGCCCTGGCTGCAACCGGAGGCATTGATAGTGGCGCAGGCAGATGACGTCACCGACCTGGGACCTGATCTTTCTGTGTTGGCGAAAACAGGGTCGGTACAGATTGCAGAGAATCTGACACCAACACAGAAATGTCAGGCTCGGGCGCTGGTGACGAAATTTCCTGATGTGTTTTCTCCCGTCCCGGGGCGGACTCGAGTAGCCCATCATCACATTGAAGTTGAGCCGGGGACGCTAGTTCGCCAGAGGGCCTTTCTCGCTTTGAAGCGGAGATTGTGTAGTAAGCCAGTGCTATGCAGTCCGGATTTCGGTAAGAGGTTCACCCTGCAGACGGATGCGTCAGAGACAGGTCTCGGGGCAGTGTTGTCTCAGGAGGTGCGGGGAAGCGAGCACCCGGTCCTGTACATCAGCAGGAAGCTCCTTCCCCGCGAGAAGAACTATAGTACCATCGAGAAGGAGTGTCTCGCAGTAAAATGGGCAGTCGAGTCACTCCGGTACTACCTCCTGGGGCGACACTTCACCCTGGTTACAGATCATGCCCCCTTGGCATGGCTTCACCGGATGAAGGATAACAACGCCAGAATCACGCGATGGTACTTGGCCCTGCAGCCCTATGCCTTCAGGGTTGTCCACCGAGCAGGGAAACTGCATCAAAACGCAGATTTTTTCTCTCGGGAAGGCATGGGGTTGTAGGATTTTCGAATGGACCGGTGGTGCCATTCTAAGGGGGAGGATATGTAACAGGGGAGATCTGTGCTGACTCTTCTGGCGTGTTCATAGTGCTGCAGGGAGAGGGCAGCAGCTCGTCAATATCTGCCTGTCAGTCATGGCAGTGACACGGAGAGGGGAAAGAGTGGGTGTGCGGACTTTCCTTCTCTCTGAGTGGCTGGGAGGCGGGTCTTGGGGGGATTGCTGACCCTATAAGTTTCATTCTGCTGTTCCCTCAGGTCTGCCCACGGAGACGTAAGCCGGCGTGCGGAAGCGCTGGAGAAAAATCAGCCCGGATGAAAAATCCCGGCGAGACAAACAAATAAGAAACCAAAAGAAAGAAAGATTTAGCAGTAGCGGGGGAAAAGAAAACTCTTGGGCAGCCCCCGACAAAGTGGATAGCAGGCTGAGGGAGCCGCTAGAGTAGGACGGAGACCCGGGCCGTACGGATAGCGACGGTTGGGGAGAAGCTGCCGAGTGCAGCACTTTTTATTTTGTAGTTTTGTTTACTGTGTTTTGTTTTCTCTGTTTCTTTTGCCTTTTGATTAGTGTTCTTTTTGTTCTCACTTCTGTACCCTGTACCGCTCCGGTATAGTTGTGGCTCTGTCGCTACCATAGTTGGTACGGCAGGCCACCGACAACAGCGCCCTCTGCGGGCTGAACCCAAAATAAGTTTCTAATAAAACTGGGCACCTGTGCGGTGTTTTCAGCCTCATTTCTGTCTCCTGTGTCAGTGAATTACCCACCACCCTTCCACACTCATGTTATACTGTGTAAGGGCCATTGTTTTGAATAAATGGTTGTGCTTATTAAAAACTACACATAACAGTGTATGTGTTTTAGAATTAACCCCGTTTTATTCCAGAGTAGGTCATTTCAAATGTAATATGTAAAGGGTAAATGGAAAAATCTCTCACCTATGTTTCTTTATTGTTAGTAACACATGGATTCCTTCTGCATTTGTTCAAAGGCTTTGTCATTCTTCAGATACCAGTATTTCTGAAGTTTTGGTTTTCAGTAGGGTTCGCTGATATCTTTGCTATTTAAATACATTTCCATAAGCTTAACCAACACTGTCAGTTGTAATTACAATGGCAGATTATTTTCTTCCTTGATGCATTCCCTATGAATACTCATTGAACTCATTTCCAGCCACAGTTTCACAATGATCTCCCATGAATGCATGGTTTTTCTGTTTTTTTTTTATTTTATTTTTTTAAAAATTTCCTATGTTGATTTTTAGCATTGTTTAGTCTTTTTGTTCAAATCGTCTGCAAAGTAAATGTGTGGGTCTTTCTTTGTCTTCTTCTAACTGTTTTCATGTGTAGAAGCATCCTGGGAATTTATGGAAATCAAAATATCAGCACAAAAGGAATTGCGCACTGTACTGTATGTAGGTGTCACACATACAAATAACCAAAAATATATGTAGGCAGTGGAGGCAATTCTGATGTGATAGCAGTCAAGTGGTGAAAATATCAATAAGGACACGATCCTAACAGACAGTCAAGGCTACCAAGACTCGGAAATGGAATGTTGAAATGTTGATTGAATTTGAAGAAGGCAATCTTTGAAGTCCAACAAATGTTAACCCCTTAATTAAGCTTTAAAACATTTTAAAAGATTTGTCTTCTGATTCCTCATTTCTGAAGCTTGTTGTTCCTTGCACTGTAGTTGCAGTGACCATTTATTTACATAGGAAACGCATTATGGACAATAACAGATCATGTTTTAATTGAGCTCCACCATTGGCCACAACTACTTGGTCTTTTTCACAATATTTTTAACATCCAGTACATCCCTGCCACGTGACTTAGTTACAGCCTTTCTGAATTATTTTCATGGCAGGTGTCTGCTGTACAACTTTGACCATGACCTGCATTCATTTGCACTGTGTCCACATGTCCACATGTGCTGTGTTCCTGTCTACCACAATTGTCAACTTGTATACCTGCAACATAATGCATGTTCAGCAAAATAAGCTCTCTGATTGGTTGTTAGTGATCACATAAACTACCGGCCAATTAGATATTGAGCTTTTTTTTGTATTTATACATTAGTTTAACAAGTGACCTTACTGAAGTATAATTTCACCCTGTCTGCTGACACCAAGATCTTTTTCTTTCTTTTCCCATCACTACTAAGTTTTTTGGCTTAAAATCCAAGTACTTCTTACCAGGATATAGGATATAGTAGCATTACAACCCTTCTTTGTATTGCATTCAGCCCACTAGTCATTAAGTTATATGGCCCAGGTAACCAATGTTTTTTTTCAAAATTAGGAAACAAATTGGTTTACAATACAAGCTTGCATTATTTAAATGACAAGCTTTGGGAATTTCAGCTGTGTTTATTTTGACCAGTATTCTTATATATAAAAGTATATTAAAAAAAAGCTAAATGTTGGAGCAATACAACCAGAACATTTATCTTTAAGTATATAATATATCTAACACACTCTGCATTAACCATGACGGTAGATGATGATACATAAGATACATGGTTGTGACTTATTTTAAGGTGTTATCAAAGGAAAAAATATTTGACAAATGTTATCTGCATGTTTTTCTTCTTTGTGAATGGCAGTTTAAGTGAAAAGCCAAATTGCGTTTAATTTCAGATGTGATTGCATCTCTTCCTTTTCTTGTTTTATTGACGAAGATCCAGGGGATGGCGTGCCATTTAAATGTTTAATGTATTGCAAGCGTGTTCAAGGAAGATATTCATCTTTTTTAAAGTACAATCTCCATTGTATCCCTTAAATGTTTAATAAGCTACATGGACAAATATGGATAATCTGATGAATAAAAGGTTAGCGGCATGTATGTTTCTGCTAGAGTAGGTCTATAGAAATCAACAGGGTTGCATTTTTTTTAATGTTTTGCCATGCTTTTAAATGAGCCTGGTATTCAATACAACACCACCACTCACATGTACATGTATCAGTAATGTCTCCCCATTGACTATGATGAAAGAATCATCTGACCATTACATTTCATGGATTTAGTGATGGTTTTCAGTAGCATGAAAGAATAATAAACCTAGTCCCATTTGTTATAATTGGTTTGTATATATCTCTCTTTCTATATATATATATATATATATATATATATATATATATATATATATATATATATATATATAGAAAGAGAGATAATCGTATAGGGGTCTGTACGATACAAGCTGATATCCACTCAACTATATATATATTCTTGACACCCTCCTATTTCCTTAATGTAAATCCACGAATTCACATGTAATATGACAGTTCTTATCAACTCCTATTGTTTTCAATTGCATCAAGTTCAGTTATGCCATTGTGTGAAATACCTGAATTTGAAACTATGAAGCAAAATGTAAAATAATATATAAAAATAAAAATAAAAAAAGTGTTATACTGTGGCAATGTGCTCCGCCCCTGTGTGCATTTCTATGTTGTATGTTGCATGTGGTGTGTTAATGTTGGTGTATAGATATGGCTGCACGGGATATAAATGGGTGTGTGCAGCACGAGTTATTTAAAATGTATAATTGTATTTAGGCATGGGATTGCACATCACTTCACGTGCATTTAAAGTATATAATATGTGAGCACGAGGCTGCACATAATTAATTCAAGTGCTGGGATTCAAGTGAATAAATAGTAATTGAATCCCGGCACAACAGTATATATAGATGCACGTTTTACTCACTCGGGGTTGTGTGTTCTGTGAGTGGAGAATGGGTGTGGAGAGGAGAAAGGAAAATAAACAAAGATAATAATAATAAGAAGAAGAAGTATTTCACTCACCGTGTTTGTTTGTCTGTTTACTGCGTTATTGTTTTTTTCATCTATTTATTTTGGCGCAAGTGCCATGTCCTGTGTTTTGTTAAAACCTTTTTATTTATAATAAACCGGCGCAAGCAAGCGTCTTCATCATTTCATTTCATCTGTCCTGTGTGTTATTCATTTCCTGGATCTGACGACACCACTCAGCCAGCCGTGTGCCATATACACATTTTTCATGTCTTGCTTAATTGTTATTGTTAAAAACTAACTCAAAGGAAGGAGTATTTTGACATTCATATTTTACTTCATGATTTCAAATTCAGGTGCTTTACACAACATTGAGAAGAATTGTCATTTATAGAACATATATGTACACATTTTCTAGATGGTAATAATATCAACTTGAACTGGAACATGTTGCATTGTAAATGTAAGAGGGTGTCATCTTGTACATGCAGGATTCATATAACTATAAACCACGCCAGCTTCGTTCTTGTGATAATAAATTCAATCTAATCTAATATCCCACAGTATATTTAATAGACATCTGGAGTGATATTCTTGTTTATGCAAGATATGCTGTGGTTACCTGAGCAGAATGTAAAGTGATAATGAATTCTCATCTAGCTGTGAGGGTAGAAAATCTGTCTACAGTGACAGCAAGGGTACTTTAGTAACACAAGCCCTTTAGACAGACTGCATACAGGGACCAAGCACCTCGAACGCACCTTGCAACTGAAGCACTCTGCAGATGCAAGGACAGTCAGACAGCTTCTGAGCAATAACTAGAAATGCGTGAAGTCTCTGCTGAGCCAAAGCACATGCAGCTTCAACACTTGGTGTATTCAGAAACTCTGGCAGTCCTTTCTAAATCTCCAGTGCAGAAGGAAGATGGCTTTCAACTGTGGCATTCTTGGTAATTATCATTGCGAAAAACTGGTTCCAAAACTCCAAACAATACATCATCATTATGAAGCCTGAATGGCACGCAAGGTTAATGAGATCTACTGTATGGCTTTTTTTTTCAATTGATTAGATTTGAAAAAAATCTCCTGTTGACATATTTCCAATAAGTAAACCTGTCAAAATGTGCCAAGCTATATCTTTTCCACTCCCTGATTTATTTTATTTTTCTATCTCTTGCACCTATGGGAATTGTAATGGAATTAACCATTACCAGGCAACCCTCAGTAGTATTTACAACATAACCTGTACAAAAAAAAAAAAATACAGAATAAATTACCAAGGTCAAATGTATTGGGGATTTTAAGGAGAGGTTTTGATAGAAACTAATCATTGCTGCTAATATTAATGTGTACCTCAGATCTTTCATATGATATTGATCCAATAGCTGACTCCAGGTGAAGTCTCTCCTTCTTGATTCTTGCTTTTTGTTTTAAAGCAATGTTGTCAATGCATATACTATATTACTATGTGCAGTACTGTGCACATGCATGTTTTCAGATGTATTCAAGGTCTACACATGGATTTGCTTCTTGCCTTTGAATAATTGTTCTCAAAGCATCATTAACTGTATTGCTGATTATTTATTACCTGTCCACTATTCGATTAAAAAACAGGATGCTGATTGCACTTCTAACAATATTTCAATCAGGTCTTTATTTTTTATTTTTTTTAATATTTTATCAAATTGCAAGTATACCCCATACTGAACTATACAGTAAATCAAATACATTTATTTTCAATAGTTAGATATATAAGACATACCCTCCGTAAATGCAGACTGTGTGTATACATTATTGTTTCATTATTATTCATTTTGGGTCTGCCTTATTAGTTGTGTTTATATTTTCCCACCATGTTTCATCTGTAATTCATTCAAAAGCAGAATCAACCAGGTCTGTTCTTAATAAAGCAGAGCCAGCTGGTGAAAAATACATTTTAAGGCTAGAGCCTCAGCTGTTAAAGACAGTAGCTTCAGGTGTCATTATACTGTAATTACTTTATTGTTGTATGGTGTTAGTAGCTTCAGGTGTCATTATACTGTAATTACTTTTTTGTTGTATGGTGTTAGTAGCTTCAGGTGTCATTATACTGTAATTACTTTTTTGTTGTATGGTGTTAGTAGCTTCAGGTGTCATTATATTGTAATTACTTTATTGTTGTATGGTGTTAGTAGCTTCAGGTTTCATTATACTGTAATTACTTTATTGTTGTATGGTGTTAGTAGCTTCAGGTTTCATTATACTGTAATTACTTTATTGTTGTATGGTGTTAGTAGCTTCAGGTGTCATTATACTGTAATTACTTTATTGTTGTATGGTGTTAGCAGCTTCAGGTGTCATTATATTGTAATTACTTTATTGTTGTATGGTGTTAGTAGCTTCAGGTGTCATTATATTGTAATTACTTTATTGTTGTATGGTGTTAGTAGCTTCAGGTGTCATTATATTGTAATTACTTTATTGTTGTATGGTGTTAGTAGCTTCAGGTGTCATTATAATGTATTTACTTTATTGTTGTATGATGTTTCAATCATCCTGGCTGGTTCTGGGTTCTGTTGCTCCAATATGGAGTTATTGTCTAAATGTTTCTCTAAATATGGCTTTGAACTTGTCTGGAGAATCCTAAGTGCTGGGACACACAGCCTTCCTCGCTTCAGTCAATTTGTGTGACAACCTTGAAATTCTGTCAGCATCACCTACTCGCTCTGTCTACAGATATGTAGAGTAGGCGGGACTAGCAGAATTGAAAAGTAACATTGTCACATGACTTGATTTGAATGGAATGAGGAAGGCAGTTCAGTGCTGGCACATGGGATCCTTCTAGATTTAGAGAAAAATGCTACCAACTCAATATAGGGGCAACGTAAGCGAGAAAGACTCAGAATGATTGCAAACACCATACAAGTAGTATGTATAGAAGCAATGTGTATAACAGCTGAAGCTAATTGCTGGAATGCAGATGGCAATGGGACCATTGAAATGTTGTCAAATAGATGCCGTCCAGTCTGCCAGTTTTTATTTTTTCTTCTCTAAATTCTCTATTTTTCTTGTACTGCTATTTAAGAAATGTATTTGCACAACACCCAAAGAGACAGTGAAAGAGGCTTGTAATGTAATCCACATTGTGGTGGGTTTTAACACCTATGTACTGCCTGGTGCTTTACCATTGAGCGAGCATGCTCTGCCTGGCTGGTTACTGAGCAACACTGTCAGGAGAAGCTGTGAGTACCCCTAGATATAATATTATCCCAGCCCTGTGAGAATAATAAGACTGAAGCTTTACAGAACAGTGCTTCTCTAATAATTAACCCATTACTAAATGTTGTCTTACAGTATGTGTTTTGTTGCCCCAAGAATGTATTCATTACTAGTTGGAGGGTACATTGTTTCACCGAGAATGCACCAATCATACTACCAGTAGAGACCCCTAATGCAGCACTGACTGTTACAAACATCAAAAAGTAGCTTCAAAACGTATTTTAAAATATATATATATATATATATATATATATATATATATATATATATATATATATATATATATATATATATATATATATCCCTTTGTATGGTGTTTGCAATTATTCAGAGTGGTTTTAGGTTATGTTACTATATTTGTGTCTCAAAATCTGCTTAACTGGCTTTGAAGCTCTACTGGTAAAATATACTGGATTCCTCAATTTCACATAAACTTGAGAAAGGGTTACCAAAAACCCTTTGCTACTTGGAAGAAATGCATGACTTTACCTTTTCTTCCTTTGTTGTCCATATGGATTTTTCAACATGAGATGTATATTTGAGATTTACATCAGAGGTCATACAGTAAACCAGTTAAGGAATAAAAGCATAATATTTCTCTGATTTGAAATAAATAGCTAGTATAGGGGCAGAAAACCGGCAGGGTTGTTTTATGAGGGAGCATGTGATAACTCATGACCATGTCGATGCAATGAAATGCCCCCTTTTGTGTGAGTAGACAGTTTGGTACACACGCTAACATTGTAAAAGCAGTGGGTACCGTGGTAAAGCACAGGCAATTGTGGTAAATAAAATATGACTGTGATTAAAGCACATGGGGGGGGAATGACCACTCATATGTACCATGGTAAACTTTTAAAAGAGATTCAGTAAAGGCAGGATAGGGACAACATTTTACAAGTATACAGCAGTACAGTACATTGCAGTCAGTAGCTAGCATTGTAGTATAACATTTTGACAGCTATAAGAAGACTATCACTACTAAAGAAGCAAACAAATGAGCATTTGCTGGAGAGACAACACCAAGCTTGAGAATGAAGCAGAGGCCTGGGGGGATTGGTAAAGGCTCACGAATGAAAGAAAAGCATGTTGCAAGGGCAGAAGAAGGAAAAAGATCTAGCAATGACAATAAATAATTGAGGACTTGACAGTATATACTGTAACTACAAGGGAGCTTTAACCTATTCAATTTGCAAGCTACAGAATGGAGGTTATGCTTTTTACATCTCATGTCATGTGTAATAAAACATTTTAGTTGTGTGTTTGAGAACAGATGATCTTAAAATGATTAAGTGCAGTGGTTGCTTTTAGGTTTTAGAGGTTAACACATCTGCATAAGCCTTTTCATTGATTGTAAGTATGTAATTCCTGTTGGCAAGTTGGGAGACAGGGCAAACTGTGTTTCAATACAGTAGGATGGAATTTATCTCCAAAATACATTTCAGATGGAACTGCAGGGCTCGTACAACAAAAGGGCATAAGCACTGATACAAAATAATTGAGTGGTGTTCGGTTGACCGGTCAGTTAGTAAGTTTGGTGTTCGTAACGCTGAGGTATACACACGCACACAGATCTGTATACTGCATGTTTTATTTTTTACTGCAGTTCCCCATATTAGTGACTTACATTGCAGATGACAAGGATTAAAGAACCTTAATAAATAAATAAGCAGCACATTCTAGATCCTTCAGTCTCCTGTGTATATCCGGTTGTATTGTGTTGAAAAGCTGCCTGCATCGTGGCTGTTGGTGCAGACTGCTGTCTCTCTACTGTATTCCTCTCAGCATTGTGGCTGTGGTTAAGTTCTCTCTGCAGGTGGCTGTCATTTCAGACAAGCCATTATTCAGCACGCCTCAGGCTTAAAGCAGCAGTGTCCCACCATAATGTTCAATTTTACACACAAATATCATTCCTTGGTGTCTGTTTACTGGATGTTTTTACAGCTTAGCCTTGTGCAGCAGCTCTTTCAGAGTCGCTTCCCCACTGCATTATATGCGTTTTCTGCAACTTGTAGCAGTAGGATGTTATAAATGCATGTTCACTGTCTGCAGAATTAAGGGATTACCTGGCACTGTAGCTTGTGCAGTTATTAAATGTTGTCCTGTGTTGCTAAAATAATTGAGACTATTGTAGAGTTAATAATACTACTGTGTGCACATTATACTGGCAGTGAGTATTGCCATTTTCTATTGGGTATGATACTATGTAAAGCAGTGTTTTGTTAGCAATGCCATGGTTGCTATTTTATTCCCAATTTCATGGTCTTGATAAGGCTAATTCTCCTCAAGTAATTACAACCACTAAGATAATACCCATCTGCATAAATCCTGCTCATTACAAAACAAAAAAGAGATGAAATATGTATTATTCCGTTTTTAAGATACATGTTAGGTAGCACGGTGGAAAATATATTCATAAAGCAATAGAAGCTGGCTTGTTTAATGTAACTTGTTTTTGGAATTGTAGGTACTGTAATAATGTGTGCTTTTAGGCTGTTGTAAACAACAGCTGAAAAGCGTAATTTTGTTTGGTTGATACTAATAAAATTAATAGACTCTTTTTGGAAATAACAGTGGTCATGTCCATCTTTTCAATGATACAGTGATAGTGCGGCCGATAATACATTTTTCACGTAATATATATATATATATATATATATATAGATATATATATATAGATATATAGATATATAGTTTCGGCAACAGAGAACCAAATGTGCGAAATCAACAGAAGAGCAAAAATGGGCTGGAGTGCCTAGGAAGATTAAGCATGTTTCTGAAAGGGAAACTACCCTTATGCCTCAACAGGAAAGTCTTTGCGAAGACTTTCCTGTTGAATCCTGGACAGACAAGTAGGGCCAGACATGTAGCAGACACGTAGTAAGAACAACAGACCATCGCTGGACCAAAGAGGTATTAGACTGGATCCCAAATGATATAAAGTGACCAAGAAGAAGACCTCCAGAAGATGGCAAGATGAAGGAAGGAAGGAGAAGGAAACACACCTGAGCAACGTGGATGAGGGACGCAGCATACAGCCTTTTGTGGAAGAGCCTTGGGGAGGTCATCCAGCAGTGGACTGAAAAAGGCTGAAGATGATGATGATGATATATAAGTGTGGGAACCCCTGCACTAGGGTATTATAGGAAGTAAGGAATACACTAGCAGATTATATTGGCAAAGTACTATATATGAAATATGATATGAGAAATGTTTTCTGGTATAGACAGATATTTCTATAGCAGTCACACCATTTCATTATATATTTACAAAGTATTCTATCAGAGATTATCCTCATTGTACATTATTGCCTGGGGATGTAAACATTTGTAGTATTTTTCAAAACATAAAAAATAGAATACTAGAAAGCAGTGAATTACCAGTTGAGGAATATTTTGGTATATACATGTATTCAGTTGATCTTAACCACTACTGTTTACATAATTAATAAAGGGTGCAAGTTTGTCTCTAGTAATTTCCTGTCTGAAAATGAAAATACTCAGGAAGGTTAATATTGAATGATTTTTGGGGATTGTTCAGGCTGCATTTATGATAGAAATAAAAAATACAGTACATGGCTTAATGAATCTGTTATCATTGAACTGAGTTATTTAGTTAACCTACATAAAGTCTAACAATGTACACTAACACGGGCATACAATTGTATAGCAAGACCCTGTATGATGGACATAATGATCATACCAGAACTTTGTTGAGATCCATTTTGCAAACTAGATGGTGCAGCGTATTGTATAAAGATGAAATGAAAAAAGAAATACTATTGTAGATACATCTCTGGTCTACCTGACTAACCTTTAAAGAACAAGGCAGCAGAAATGAGAAAATTAATTCAAAGGATTCAGAAGGAGAGAGGAATCTTCTGCTTCTAAACAAGATAGATTGTATGTGTCTCCTCGCATCATCCAAGGCAGATAGGTGATGTGACAATCTATCTGCCTGCCTAGCAAAGGCCTCAAGATCGCAGTTAAACTGTTCAGATCTCTTCATCTCATCCTGCACACTGTCCTGTCCTCCTTTGTCTCTTCAAGGCTGACAGATGGGTAATCCTACAGAGCATCTCCATGGTGAAGGTTTCACTGTAAACAGTAGCTCAGAACTCTGTATCACTCTCAGCCAGACTGCCCTTCCACATTGTTTAATAGCAGCTCCTGAGTAAAATCTACATTTTAGTGATTTATAAATACGATGTGTGTAGGGTGCTTGACCCGCAAACAACTTCACAAGCTTGATACCGTTTGCAAACAGGCTTATTCAAGCTTAACGATAGTCTATGGGATTCAACCTCTACCTAAAAAACTGAAAAAAACACCCAAGTTCCTCTTTTGCACTGCAGCGTTTTACACTATATGGGGTTGGATCATTTCTCAATTGATTCCAGCGCCCCTGACTGCATACTGATTACTTTTTAAACCCACCAAGCCACCTATTATCTTATTATTTACACTTTGTAAGGAATGATGATAAAAAAGTACAATACTGGAGAAATTATTTTAGGCAGATTGCTTACCTATAATCTATCTTGGAAATTCTCATAGGGCGGTAAGAATGTAAAACTCAAAGTATCTTAAACACATGCAAGAAATAAACTAAATGCAATACTGCGATACCCTTTTGTCGTCATTCATTTCTACCTAAATATCTTCATAAACAGCACAGATACAATCCATTCAATCTGAAATATCATATTTTTGTATTTATTAAAATGGCAGTGCCAGAAAGCAGTTATAAACTTAACTATTAAGTTTACTACCCCAGTGTCACCATCCAAGAAAACATAAGTAAATGAACATTATTGTGTTGGTGACATAAGGAGATTTGACTTTATTTGCTTATTATTCAGACACGATGGTTACTGTTGCAAATAGATCAAGTGCATCTGAAAACTTCCAAGATGCAGGAAAAAAGGATTCAAGCTGCACTGTTTATAGAGATTCAGGTTTGAATTTGAAATGCAAGCTCAAAACAAGCCTTTTTTTACAGTGTCAAGGCTCAAAAATTTTGTACAAGCTGCAAAGGGCTTGTTTGACTGTTCGAATTGCAGATGAACGTTTGCTTTGGCTTTACTAAATAACAATGTGGAAATGTTCTCTGCACAGGGTCACATACAGTACAGTACATAAGATGGACTGAAATTGTGACAATTCCTTAATGGTGTATTACTTATAAATATGTATAATATATGGCTGTAGTCTAAGTATACAGTAACTTTAAATGAGCCTGCTGTACATCAACTCAACAGACAAGTGCTATTCAAACCATGATGATAAAGCCATATAATTTTCTACAGACTATAACATTATAAAATGCAATCTCCTGGTTGTACAAACATGAAATGGACAATAAACGATGCCCCCTGGAATCTGTGCTACCTGGTCAAACCCCCTTACCTGGCACACTTTATCCCAGAATCAACATATGGGCATCATCCCCTATTAGTAGAACCCTAGACAATGTGGTCTGCGTTCATATTGGCTTGAACACATTGTAGTTTATTTATGTAAAAAACACACACACATATGGTTTGACACTTACTGGGATTTGTTTTGAATAGATGAAATCACAGTTAAGAAATATATTAAATGTCGTCATAACAAGTGCTTCAAAATGATTGTCATGCAGTTAGCTAATGAATATGTGTCAACTGCTGAGGGAAAAAGCACAATGTTTCATCTCTGATTTATGAAGGTGTTAAGGAAAACTATATTTGTCACATATGATGTTTTTTTTAATAGCTTTCACTGGATAAAGAAGGGTCTATAATATGGAGAATTTTGCCTACAAGTGAGAGCCAACAAATTAAGTTAACCTTTGATGAAACTACCATAGGATATTTATGCAGATATTAAGTTCTATTGCCACATTCTTTTTTTTCATGTGTAGTCAATTCTATGTATGCCTACTGGTGAAATTCGACAAATTAAAAAAAGCATTAACATTTTTCCTACTTATTGCTGCATAATTTTTTTTTTTTCAAAGTGAGTCCCATCAGTAAATAATATAAGGTTTCCTAGGTAGTATTGGCTACACATGGAAAAATTAAGAATGTGAAAATTGACATATTGATTTCTGCAAATAAACTCTATGGTAGTTCCATTAAAGGTGAACCCTTTTAGGCAATATTTCACACACCGTAATATCTCACACACCGTTGACCTTATGTAACAGAAGCCAGTTTCCATGTGTGAACTGGTTATCCAGGTGCTACTAAAATATGCCCTGAAGAAACACTGCAGAGCATCCCAGGTTTTCTGTCCTGTGCACCATTAATTTGAGTGATGTGCCACACAGCATTGCCATATAAAAATACCCTGATCTCCTGGGATAGGAGAACGAATACAGCACCCCGTAAATGTTCTGTTGCTTTAGTAATTAGTATTACTTTTGGTATGGAATAAACACCAATTATACAATATGGCCAACTGAAACCTGTAACAGCAATGCTGATGATCTTTCATCTTACTCAAGTCATATAAATGCAGGAGGAATAAAAAAAAACAAGCTAACATGTGAATGATGTCTTATGGAATCCTTGAATTAAATTACGTTTGCAATTCATGAAACCCTTTTCAGCTTTCCATTTTCAAAACACTGGTAAACCTAAGAAAATGTTTGTAAATCCACTCCTTCAAATATCCCTTCATGTTTTGTGAAAAAAAGTTCTAAGACCTAGTAGAAGCTACGGTACATAAAAGATGGTCTCAAAAAAAGGTGCTTATAAAATGTAAATGGCAGGCCCCACATTACAGGAGAAATCAATCCACTGGTCTCCAATATATATATATATATATATATATATATATATATATATATATATATATATATATATATATTATTATTATTATTATTATTATTATTATTATTATTATTTATTTCTTAGCAGACGCCCTTATCCAGGGCGACTTACAATCGTAAGCAAAAACATTTCAAGCGTTACAATACAAGTAATACAATAAGAGCAAGAAATACAATAACTTTTGTTCAAGTAAAGTACAAGTTTGACAAACCACAATTCAATAATACAGCAGGTAATAGTGATAGTTACATCAGGATATGATTAAATAGTGATAGTTACATCAGGATGTGAGTAAATACAAAGTACTACAGGTTAAAAACTTGGCAGATTACAGTATTCTGAAGTACAGGATTAAATGCAGTAAAATAGGGGCTGATAAGAGCAAAATAAAGCACATTTACATGAAGGGTGATAGTGTCCCAATATATATATATATATATATATATATATATATATATATATATATATATATATATATATATATATTGAAATTGACTTCAACTGTAGTGTTATCCAGGATAAGACAGCCTTTTATTTCAATACAGAAGTAAAAAGTATTTTTAAACAATTGATAGAACACTATCTTAAACTTTGTATAAAGTGTTTATAAAAATATATCTGTATATGAGATGTGTGTTCAGTCCTCTGTCAAGTGAACAATCATCTATGTGCATTGTAAATCTGTATTATACTGCACTCAAGACTGTTTCAGCCAATCGGAGCACAGATAACCATTCAATTATTACGCAGCTAGAGCACAAATCCATATTCAAACACGTCACACCTCACCATTATTAATAAAGCTCCATGCCTCCTGCCTCTGTTCTGTGTCTTTGCTGTCCTTTCTAAAACCTTACAGATAGAAGGAGCCATAAACTTTAACTTCCAAGTCATTACAAAATGAAATTTTCAAGCATCATCATCTGGTAACCTTGGGAATGGTTCCACTAGACCACTTGTAAATATTCCCTTGGTAACCAGGCCCTACTTGATTATTCCATGTTTACCATGCTTTTCACCATTCATCTACAGTGTGCATTTAGTGTCCTTTTCTACAGTGTACGTCCTTGTCATTTACCATGCAAAATGTTTTACTACACTCTGCTATGCTTTGACCATGGTATATCACAGGCAACACTATATAAAAGAATAAGACTACAGCGGTTCATATGTATCAGCAGTCACATGTGTACCAAAGTATACTGTACAGTATGGGGGGCTTAATTATCACAGATTGGCAGCACCATCTTATTGCAAAATTAGTTTAGTAGTAATATCAACTTAAGTATTTTTTCTATTGACAGGGAGGAATGTTTTCATCTTTTATTTATCGGATATGTTAACTCTGTGTGAAAGAAAATCATTTTCTGTCCATTTAAACAGGGCAATATGTGTCTGCAAATATTGATTTTAAAATAGTGATTGTGAAAGCAATTTGAGACAAATGGAGTTTTGGAATAATTAAGGTGAAATGTCACAATCCAGTCAGCTCCAGGAATAGGCAGACACTAGATAAGTTTTAATGGTTTTGAGATAACAACAGGATTCCATAACGGATACACAGTAGCACAGAATATAATTCTCCAGGGAAACTGTAGTGTTGCATTCACTCGCTGTGATACCATTTAGTTATTATAGCTTTGTCCTTTCACGAGAAAACAGTTCTGGATAATTGGCATTGGATGTAAGTTGGGATGCCACATGTTCTTGTTTCACAAACAGAGAGAGACAGCTTCAAGCCCACAAGACCACAGTTTGTGTAACATATTCTTTTAATAAGCAAACACTTATACTGCTTCTTCAGGTTAGTGTTGTTTTGACGACAGTTTAATAGATAATGTTGCTAGAGGTACCATGTCATTTTCACGGAAGACACTTTCACTCATAGAGTATTTTAAAGAAAAGGAAAATTATTGTACATATCACAAATTCAAAACTGGCTAACATTGTAGCCAAGGGAGCGTTTTAAGCTACTTAAACTGAACTACAGTATGTAGCAAGATTTCTAACAGCTGGTTTCACAGATCCCAATCAGCACTAACTAATCCAAACATTTTTTTAACCGTGAAAAGGAAGTTTAAAAAATAAAAAAATAAAAAAAAACAAAATAAAACCTGCTTACAGCAGCTGGCTCTAACAGATGGCCAGATGTGTTTCTTCTTAGTTTTATAAAATTAGGAAAAAGGCTACAGAGCCTAAAATGATTCCAATTACATAAGAGTAGGTGTTAAAACTTCATGCTGTCATTGGACTCAGCTCTTGCCAAGATAAGCACCAGCTAAGACTAATATATCAGTGTATAGCCATGTAGGGTAGTTAACATCAGTACCACATAGGCTCACATTTCAACACCATGGACAGCGTGTGTTTGGAACAGCTCTTTCTATTGATCAGAGGGGATTTTCAGCAATCAGGACCATGGCCAGCGAAGGTTCCTAATCTAAATACAGGCTCCCTAAATATAGCCAATGACAGAAAGGCTCTGATTCCCACAGACTGCTGCAGCCCTCCCTACATCTGACCATATTAGGGCAGGCATTTTCTGCTATGAGCCACATAATATACTAAGTGTGTGGTGTACTTATGATTACTTTTGCTCAAAAATCTGGAACTTTATTGCATTCATGTTAAAAATAAAATTGGGGGTCAAATTGGACCCTTATGTTCACTAAAATGTTTTAAAAAAATAAAATGCCTTCCAACAGTTAACACAATACAGTATGAAAAAAAAATCAGTTTGGTATGAGTCTATAAAGATTTTAGGACCTATTATTAAGCCTCGAAGGAGGTAAATAACTTCCATTAGCTCCCTGTTTAAAATAGTGTCTGTGTTTAGCCTTCAGAATCATTACAAAAAACAAATTGATTTAATGGCATCGACCTGTAGTTTTCCCCAAGTGAACCACACTCCTCAGTAGCTCCTGTAATTAAAGCTTTGTACATTTGTTCACCTGAGGAAACATTCAGTATTCATATTGTAGTCATTCAAACTTCAGTTTCTTATTAGGGTTAATTACTTTTTTTTAATATACAGGGTGATTAGAAAGTAAGTTTACCACATGAGATATAGTGCATTGATATGGTAAACGTACTTTCTAATCACCCTGTACATCAGCCCCTTTTTATAAAAGCAAAACCCTTATTATTTATACAGTGCCTGCGGGGGCTATATTGGTAACACTAGTGATTCACTGCCTTCTGACAAACAGTAATTGTATTATCTGTGATCATGCTTACACAAAACTCGCAAACCTGTGTGTGAATCACTGAAGCATTCATAGTGTTTATTAAAGCTTCAAGAATGTGTGGATCTATTTCTGTTCAATAAAATGACTGTGAACCGTCTGCCCTTGGGTTTATTCAAATTATGTTTTATATTTGGTAGTGGGGATCAACGTATAATCACTGTAAATATAAAGAAACTTGATTAGGACTTCTAAGCTGCATTTACACTGCCACAAACCCAGTTCTGAACACCATTTCCAGTGAGCATGCTGTTCCATTGCCTTCCTGCGCTTCTGCAAGCTGGTTTAGTGACTCTAGTCACATCAGGCTCAGAGCGAGACTCATGCACAGTGCTCAGTCAGACTCACAGACTGTGCTGGTTTGTTTTAAATGCTATGGCATTTATGCTATGCCACTCATTAGTGATTTATACTCTTCACATGGATTCTAAGTTTTCCAAGTTCAAGTTGCAGCTTTCATTGAAGTTCATTTGAGTGGAAACACGTTTTCAATAACTTGTGACAATTAGGGTTATTTTCTTTCTAAAATTGCATACAGATATCATGTTGATGTAGTCTGTTGTATTATACATTCTAATGTAGCTGTGCTGACGTGAATTCAGAATAGTTGTGGGCAGGTTAAGTCAGCACACAGGGCTTAAAGTAGGAAAGATGTCAAAGGAAAGATCATAAACTTCTTTTGTGATATAAAAAATGTTACCTGGTGGAGGAATCAATATCAATGAGTCTGTAACAACCAGAGAATTTACTTAATACTATTTCATCCATCAGTGTCACAATTAACTTACTGTTCTTCAAACACGTTTCTAATAAATGACCATTTTGAGCCTCTCTGTTGGTTGAAAAGATAACTAGCTCTAAAAAGCACAGTGCACATCTACTGTAAGCATGCACTTGAGAACCGTAACACCGGGTCGTGGAAACAGAGCTCTAAGCTGCTGCCAACACACAGCCTACTGGTACTGAAAATGAATATCAAACGAGGGACAGCATTGCAAATTAGGTTATCACTCTACCCTTTTGGGCTGCAATGCACTATCGTCTCCTACCTTGATTAAAATCTACTGTTGACTTGGCTTTAGACTTCTGATTTTAGAAGCATGTCAAATTGATTGCACAGCAGTTTCCTAGGCCACCACCAGTCCTGTGTCCTGTTCATGTGTTTGTTGTTTTTCTTTTTCAAATGGTGTACTTAGCGTGAATATAATTGGCTCTAGCTTAGCCCATGTATGTTTCTCATTGTTGCTTTGATGGACTATTACCGTCCAATACACAGTATAGGTAAATTGGCTTGTCATTACCTTTTAGTCAAAGACAAACTTGGCTTTAAAAAAAAAAACAGTAATATTTTATTATATAGTGCTGCCAAAAACACTACAGTGATTGAGACAAATTCCTGCAACAGGATTTCAGTGTCCATTTTAATGCAGTGTTGTTGTTGTTTTTGTTTGTCTTTTACAGTACCCACACATTCACAATCGGTTGAAGCCAGAATAAGCATCTATAACCCTTTGCAACCCTGTGTACATTGTATTGTGTACGTTGTTGTTGAAAAAAAATGTGCTGGAATAGTTTAGTCAGCATGGTACACAGTCAAAGTAGACTGAACAATACAGAATCATTGAAAACACAAATTACAGTAAACTAAAAAGGATCCAAAAAGGAAATCATTTACAGGTAAGATAAAGTGTCAGTCGTAACAAAAAAATAAATAAATAAAAAAATAAAACCCAGCTGTACAACACATAATGGTTAAAGTGCTTCAGTTATAACAGCTGTTGCCACATCATGGATTCCCATTGAAATACCATGTCAGCAGTCAGGCAGAAATATACAGCAGATGAAGTGTGAATGTGTGATGGGTGCCTTTAGTACAGCCAGTGTGTTCAAGTTACGAGCCAGGGAATAGAAAAAACTATATAGATGTTGGCTGACAACAAAACATTACGCACATTCATGCTGTTTTGGTTACAAATAAATCAAATAAAAACAGTAAAAAGTAATGAATGCTGAATGTAATGCTAGGTAAACATTAAAAAACACGTACTAGATATATTTCAGAAGTAAAAGGAACTCCTTGGGTTTTTAAAAGATAAAATCTTGTCAACATAGTGTCTACAAAAATACTTCTACAATTCTGTAAATGACAGGATTCTACCTGTATCCAGACATGCGTGATCTGTCAGCTGTCAGGCCTATTGAAACATGTCTTACTTTTCTTTAAGCCTGAGATTATTTGCTTCTCTATTTTATTGTATTTTTTCATAAATACTGTGTTGACCAGGTTTGTAGAAACACGTGCCGAGTAGTACCTATTGATTAGTCAGTGACTGTGTTTAAAGTAACCCAAATGCTCACCAGTGAAATTCAATAGTATTGTGTTGGCATGTCACTCACACCTCAGAATCACATTTTTCATGGTAAAAGTCAATACAATAACTCAACTAACTTATTGACTGAATATAATTACCTTGTGCATTGTCTGCTTACATCTGTCTCTTGTCACTTCTATTGAGGAGACTGGGTTCTACAGAGCTCCTGCAAGACTTGCAAAGGAGTAATATACTTCTGTCAACTTGGCGAATGGCAAAAGAGACAATGCTTGTTTTGATGTCCTGTGTCCATTTTAATGCAGTGTTGTTCAAGAATGTGATTCAATGCACTTTAATCCAGCTCCTATCATACACAGGTTATCAATGTAAAGTTGCCATTGTAGCATGATTGTCTGCATGTATTGCACTTTAGAATCAAATAGATTTAATTGTAATTTCCCACAAAGTCTGTTTATAAACTGAACTAATTATACCTAGGTGCCTATTTAATACATTACATTTTTGTGTTTAAATAGTTAAAACTGAAATTGTTAAACAATGTTATTGCACATGATTTAAATGGTATTTTGAAAGCTTCGAGCCATGCTTAAGATACAGTATTTGAAAATATATATTAATGCTGTTGCAATCAGTATTGTTTATAGTGATGTATAAAATAAATGTGGCATTCAGCCTTTTTAAAATGAGTGGAATTTCATGGAATTAAATTATATTTCCCTTCATTCCAATTCAAATACCAATTCTGTATCCTGAAGATTTTTTCAATTCAAATTCAAATTCCAATTCTTGAAATGAATTGGAATTTATCAACACATTCAGAATAGACCCCAACCCCGGTGGAGGAAACCGTTAACACCTGGTGGAGGATCCTCTCTTAGTATGTGTGGCAGGATGGCTCGCAGTGGTGAGGTGTGGTGACATCACGGACCAGGAAGTACAGAAACCAAAACAATGGATGGCGGGTGAAGCTGAATGCTACGGCACTCAGTTGAATTTATTAATAAACAAAACAAACATAAAAGATTTAAACAAACAACAAAACAGAAACCAAAGGGCACGAGGGCCAAACGAATCAGACAGACAAACAAGTATGTGTCGTGCTGGCTAATCCAGCACGTTTTAGCAATTGTTATTTCTGTCTCCTCTCTATCTCCCCGTACCTCCTCTCTGCACCCAACCCCGCAGCACAGACAGCTGCAGGTTCTTATACTCTGGCCGAGGGGTTAACTGGCTGTTAATTATCTTATTACCCCTCTGCCACAGTCTGCATGCGTTTGGTAAGGATGCGTGACTGTCAGCTAGTTAAATAATCAGTAGCTGATCAGTCATGCATCCTCACAGGGTTTTTAAATATAAATATAAAAAACAATAACAAAAGACGCGGCGCTTTTATCCGCGCCGCAAACAAATACAAATAATAATAAATAGGGGCGGGACACTCCACCACAGTATGACTATTGGGTATCAAAAATAAAATTACTCATTGAGTCAGACACTTGGCTGTTGTTTTTAAATATCATACAACACTGGAGAATTCATTAAAGAAATGTATTTGTCTTGAGCAGGGGTGAAATTCTGCCGGTACTCACCGTCAGAAATAATGTGCAGTTGGTCTACAAACTTGACTAGAAGTTTGTGACTGCTGTTTTGGTTACAAATGGAAAATGAGACAACACCATTTTTTTTTTTACACAAGCACAAGCTTTTTCTCCCTCCTTCATTCCACAGCAATTGACAATCGCTCCCACACAACAGACCAGTGAAAAGAAAAACGGCCTTTAAAATGGAAGGAATGTCTGCGTTTCTGTTGTGCTGTATTCAGCATGTGATCTATAGAGTAGCTTTAAGTTTGTCTACCCACACTTTTACTGCAGTGTTAGATATGCAGAAATGCAGAAGTGCTGTAGCTTAATTTATTAAATACAAGTCATTTTTGTTATACTTTGGCTGTATATTACCAATGTGGGTAAACAGGAACACATTGTGTTTCTGCCTTACAGTCAAACTGCAGGGCTACATAACCTTCAAATTGCTTAGGGTGGTTGCAATAGCTAACTCTGGCTCAGTACCAGTATCTGCAGCTGGTGCAGCTACATAGAAAGTTCTGTAAATATTAAAAATAATAATCAATTTCCTATTATAGTTTGTATTCTAACATTAATGTATTGTTTTCAAGATGATACATATCTGCTGTTTTCCTTATTTAATCATTGGATTGCGTTTTCTTAAAAGAAAAACTGTGACTATATTAAATTCAGTATTTTGTTCACTTACTGTAGTAATTTGACTTTTACCAGTGAAAACTGATTATTTGTTGAGAACTTAAAGTATTCTATGATACCATTTAAGTTGTTACAAGTATAATATATAATACTACTTTACAGTGTTTGCAATCATTCTTAATACTTCTGGGCTATGTTATCATTTTTTTCTCTAAATCTGCCTATATACCATTTACTGTCTTTAACTTCTGATGAATCTGAATCTGCACATGAAAGATTTACATTCCAGTCAAAATAATAAGATTATCATTTTAACATATTCATGCTGTCCGGTCAATCCAAATGCAATCAGACTTTTTTTTTTTCCAGTGGTGATTTGTAAAGACCCCTCTCTCTCTCTCTCTCTCTCTCTCTCTCTCTCTCTCTCTCTCTCTCTCTCTCTCTCTCTCTCTCTCTCTCTTTGTCCACAGAGCAGGAATATCACAACAAGCTTTCTCACATTGGCCTGAAACCCTGCCTCAAGCCTTCCCTAAGGGGACCTCCCCCTAAGGCATTGAGGGACCAGTTCAGTCTCAATGGCAATGCCCAATTAAATTCTTGGTCTATTTTTGAGCCCAGTGCCAATTACGTCAACTGGTGTGGTGGCTTTCTGACTTGCACTTGTGTCCACTGGGGGCTGTTTGGGTGAAATGCTGGTGTAACACATAGCTCCCCTGACACTAATTTATAAAATGATAATGTTGCATGAAATATAACACACAGATTTTCGTTTCCAGATTTCATTTTTTGCAGGTTGTTGTTTCATCTGGTATAAATTCACTGGGAACTGTTTAAATAGTAACATCTGTTGTATATCATGTTTTAATCATCCCCCCAGAAGGTCAAAGACCAATTTATAGCATTGCAGTGGAAGATCTAAATACCACCAAGCTGTAACTCTGGGGTGTTCGCCAGTATCTTCAAGGTTGGGATTAAGTTGAGGATTTGGGATAAAATTGTGATTTAAGGTTAGGATCATTTCGGAAGCATTTATCAAAAAAACAAACACATTTCCTTTGGCTATCTACTGAACACTCCAGTATTTGTAAAATCTGCTACTACAGAATTTAAAAAATGGTCCAGGAACTTATTATGTGTTACTTTTATACAGAATACAAACCTATCTTGGGCTTTACTAATGGTAGAGTTAGCTTTGATTTCCTGACATATGCATTGCATATTACAGACCTGGGGAATTGCATTGCTGACACAATATTTTTTTTCTCTTCGATGGAGCTTGCAAAGGTTTGTCTTGGATACAGGTAGATATGACTGTATATAAGAACAGTATACAGTGGATCCATCACATCCATAGCTTAATCAAGAGCAGTGTGTCAATACAAACACGCTCCTGTAAATATTACTTCAGTAGGTCGGGACAAACACCAATCACAAAATGTTTTAGTACAAATATTTATTGTGGAGAATGCAGAGTATGCGATTTTACAGAGAAATATGTTGTATATACACATTAATTTGGCATCAAACCTACCTTGGTTTGAAGGCTCGCTGTCTGGCCTACTGGACGAGGTGGAGACCCCCATTGATAAAACATAGAAATTGTTTTTAAGAAAGGTGGAGATGGGGAGGTGGTGGGTTACGATGAAATCGAAACGCAATTGAGAGGTAAGTGAAGAGGGTATTTATAGTGCTAACAATCTTAGTTAGCTAATGTGTAAATTGAATGATTCAATTTGGTGATGCGGAGATTGGTGTCTGACCCTCCTCCTGAACTTTAATTATAAATGTCATTAATTGTGGCTAATGCAGGAGATTATCTTATGTAGCGGTAGGTCAACTAAGGATGCCTATGAAGCCTGCATTTGCGTTCTAGTGTAAGCTGACCAGCAACAAGCACAGGGGCTAATGACTGAAGACAACCACACTGACTTTGTTTAAAAACCAACAAAACAGAAATAACAGTTTTACGATGATAGGGTGCTATCATTGCTTATGTAAGCATGGTGTATTTTCAGAAAATGTAAAACATAATGTGGCCTTTATTTTTAAATTCTAAGTATATTTATTTTAAATGGAGAACTAAACTGTCTGAAAATCAAGTAGCTGATAGTGCAATTAACGTTCAACCATTAATAATAATAATAATAATAATAATAATAATAATAATAATAATAATAATAATACAATTTATATTAAATATATAAAGCGCTAAAATAGCCAACTCTACTATTAAAGTAAATGGTGACAAAATAATTCCCCATTATCAAGTACAAAGTGGCCATTAGACACATGCATTCCTGGGGGAGGTGTATATTCTTATGTGTTCTATTGAAACAGATTTCAAACCATGGTAAGAATATATATATATATATATATATATATATATATATATATATATATATATATATATATATATATATATATATATATGTGTGTGTGTGTGTGTGTGTGTGTGTGTATATATATATATATATATATATATATATATATATATATATATTCTTCAAATATCAAACCCTCAGCTGTATGCGGACTCCTGAAGTATTATTCATGCTTCCATTGTGTCTGAACAAAAGCTGGTTTATAACGGAAAGCCACTGAGATAGGGAGAGAGCTGAATTGAAAACCAATTGAGGGATTGAGCTGCCACAATGATGTATGTGAAAACGGAACCCTTGTTCCATTGTCTAGAACAATGGAACAGAGTAAGTGGGGTATTAATGTGATGTCATGCAAAGTGGAGGTTTCAATTTCAAACTTGTAAATGTGAGAACAGCACTTGAAAGGAGCTTGTACAGAACCTTGAAAGGATATCCACATCCCTGACAAGCAGCAAATCAAAACAAGGAAAGCTCAAAGTAGACATTGACTAAACCCAGACATTCTAAGAGAATAGAAACTTTATTAGTACTGTTAATAATACAGCCACATGTGCTTATAACAACCACTCAAGGGATCTTAAGGAAATCAAGTGGAATACAGTATAACGGTGTGGTGCAGGTTGTTGATTTTTCCAATACTACATGCTCCTGGAGAATACATACATAATTTGAATTGATTCTGTTGCACAGAAATTTATATTTCAATGATCCTGCATGGGGACTGAATAGCAATTTGACATCTTTGACTGAATTTATTACCAGGTGAAGTTATTCACAAATTTGAGCCATATGATCAAACGTCACAATTGAATTGTTCTATTCAGGAAGTTCCTGTCCCCTGCTGTCTATTTCCAGCTGCTTCCCGGGGCTCATATTCTGAGAATTTAATTAAAATCAAGACAGCGTCACTCTGTGACAATTTCAGTAGCACTATATTGACAACTATTCATCTAGCTTTATTAAATACAAGACCTCTGGGTAATAAGTCTGTCTTAATAAAATACTTAATCTTGGAATCGAATTTAGATATTTTAACTTTGGTTGAGACATGGTTGAAACAGGATGAAAATGCCCCGCTAGTAGAGGCTTCTCCAAATGGGTTCTCTTTTTATAATAAGGTGCGTCCTAGAGGACGAGGTGGTGGTATTGCTGCCATTTTTGGTCAGGAGTTTGCTCTTAAGAATGGAATATAGACGGTTATTCATCATTCTAGCGTTTGTGGTTTGTAGCCAAATTCCTATTCAGGTTGTAGTTATTTATCGTCCTCCAAGACTTTTTTATCTGAATTTGCTGAGTTTTTATCGACATTTGCTGTTAACCATGATGAGGTTGTGGTGTTAGGTGATTCTAATGTACATGCTGATATAGAACAAGATCCCCTTGGAAGAGATTTTATTATATTTCTGGAGTCCCTTGGTTTCACTCAACATGTTACTGGCCCTACTCATATTCATGGCCATATTTAGTTATCTATCGTGGCCTAAACATTCAGAACTTGGCTATCATTAATCTTACACTTTCAGATCACTCTGCTATTATTTTTGAAGTATTAATACCCCAGCTCGATGCATTAAAACTCAATCTCTCAATTCATCAACTACTGACAGTTCTTGGAAGCATTGTCCACTTCATCTTTTACTCAGTCAGGATCAGTTGAAGAGCTGGTGGAAAATTCTAACAACATTCTAACAAACATCTTAGATACTATTGCACCTCATACGTATGAACAAAAACGCATGTGTCGGAAACTAGAACATAAATGGAGAGCTACTAGACTTCAGGTCCATTATTTAATTTGGAAAAATAATATTTGGAAATACAAGGCTGCACAATCTGCAGTAAGATCAGCATATTATTTAAATTGCATTGAAACAAATAAGAATAATCCTACATTTCTATTTCAGTCTATAGCCAAGTTAATGAATCATCCTCCAAAGTCTGTCCAATCAAGCACTATATCATCGGTAAGTTGTAATGACTTCATGAATAACTTTAACAAAAAAGTTGCTGACATTAGGTCTCAGATATATAACAGCGTACCAAATTTAGATGTGTCATCCAATATGCTACTTTTACCTTCGGTCGCATTACACCAATCCACATTTTTGAGAATTTTTCTTCGATTAGTCAAATGGATCAGGCTAATAAAGTTAGGAAGATTAAATCCACTACATGTGTGTTAGATCCTATCCCTACTCCACTTTTTAAAGAAGTATTCTCCAAAATAAATACCACAGCATTAAATATTGTTAATAGCTGTCTTTTATCAGGTATTGTTCCTCACTCTTTCAAGACTGCTATAGTAGAAAGAATAGTTGCAGAGCAACTTAACAAATGTCTTGAAGTACACAACATAGACGAGAAATTTCAGTCTGGGTGTAGCAGGGCGGTAGAGAGCCCTGTACGTATTTATTTATTTTTAGTTCGGGGTCTCCCCCTCCGCCCCTGTGCAGTGTATTTTGTATTTGTTTTGTTTTATTTATGTATTTGTGACGGCGAAGCGCCGCTGAGTTTGTTTATTGTTTTATTTAAAGTGTGTTCTGGCAGAGGCAAGAGTGGTGTTCGTCCTCTGCCAGGAATAATTAATAAACTCGTGCAGAAGGTGGCCATCTCCCGAATTAATTAAGTGATTAATTTTGTTGCTAATCGCGAGATGGTCACCTGAATATAAAAGCCTGCAGCTCTCGGCACTCGGGGTGGGTGTACGAGAGGAGCGTAGAGAGCGAGGAGAGAGAGAAAGAGAAAAACTAAACTTAAAAAAAGACATAGGAATAGTGAAGGCAATCTGTCCAGCCTGACCTGTGTTGTTTTATATTATTTTGTGTTTGTGATTTGTTTTGTTTAAACCTTTTATTTTGCTCTGCGAGCACAGTCTTTTTCTGTTTAAATATTTTATTTATTTTTGTTAAATAAAACGGCAAGCGCCTTTAACTGCAGTACTCCCTGGTGTCAGTTTCCCTTCCTGCTTCTGCCGTGACGTCACCGCCCAGCCACCCTGTCACACTGGGTTTCTATCTTATCATAGAACTGAGACAGCACTGATTAGAGTGGTTAATGATGTGTTGTTATCCTCGGACACAGGCACACTTTCGGTTCTTATACTATTAGATTTAAGTGCTGCGTTTGACACTATTGATCATTCCATTTTAATTGACGAAGTGAGAAATTTAGGTGTGATCTTCGACCCAAATCTTTCTTTTGAGTCACACATCCAGAATATTACTAAAATGTATTTTTTATCCTCTAAGAAATATTGCCAAATTGAAAAGTATTCTTTCCCACTCAGATACTGAGAGAATGATGCATGCTTTTCTATCTTCTAGAATTGATTACTGTAATGCCATATTCTGTGGTATTCCTAGCCATGTTATATCTCGACTGCAATTTATACAAAATGCTGCAGCTAGAATTTTAACCTGGACTAAGAGAGGAGATTACCTTACTCCTGTGCTAGCATCTCTGCACTGGCTTCCGGTCTGATTCAGGATAGATTTTAAGGTGTTGCTTTTAACTTATAAGGTATTAAAAGGCCCTGCACCATCGTATTTAAATTATCTTTTAATACCATATATTCCAAGACACCAACTCAGATCACAGAATGCCAGGTTGTTTACTGTCCCATAAATTAAAAAACAAAAAAAAACAAACAGGTGGTAGAGCATTCAGTTATAGGGTCCCAAAACTCTGGAATGATCTGCCTAGCTCTGTAAGAGAAGCACCACAAGATTAAAAACACACTTTTATAATGTAGCATTTTTATTATTTATTTCTTAGCAGACACCCTTATCCAGGGCAACTTACAATTGTTACAAGACATCACATTATTTTTACATACAATTACCCATTTATACAGTTGGGTTTTTACTGGAGCAATCTAGGTAAAGTACCTCGCTCAAGGGTACAGCAGCAGTATCCCCCACCTGGGATTGAACCTACGACCCTCCGGTCATGAGTCCAGAGCCCTAACCACTTTTTTTCTTGCTTTCCTTGCTTTCTATTATTAATATTTTTATTTCTGTGAAGCGCTTTGCATCAATTTTTTATTGTGAAAGGTGCTATATTAAATATAAAGATTATTATTTTATTATTATTATTATTATTATTATTATTATTATTATTATTATTATTATTATTATTATCATCATCTGATTGTGGCATCTATTTTAATTATCTCAACAGTAGTGGACCTAAAAACTGTTGTTTTTTACTAGTCTATGTTATTACCAGCTGGGGTTTTTCTCACCGTGGGTAATTTACCCCACTTAGGGACTGAATAGCAGATAGTTACTTTATGTTTAGGATTATTTAAAGTTTTAATATAAGATTTAAGATTTTGACTACATTTATGTTTTAGATTACGTCAGAGGGAAAAGATTTGGCTATTATCATTAGTAGTAGTATTTATTCTAATGTACATCTTAATGGTTTGATAAATTACACTGCTTCAGGCTATTCTACTTGTGCAACTACTGTGCAATTTCACCTTCATGTTGTTTCCTTAGTCCCAATGAGTCTCTCAATCATTGGTCTTGAAATGCATCCTCTTTCCTTCCTGCATTAAAGACTCTGGGGCCTAAGTATGTGGTGTGCTTGATACCAGCCATTGATATCCCTGCATGTTTCCTAATTAATCAGGAAATGAAGCTTCAATTTATTAAACTGCTCATGCACAGTGGAGTTTATTCAATGCATCCAAACAGTACTTCTGTTGCTTAGATCATTAAAATAGCCAACATCTCTAATTGTGCATGTTAGCGTGTTTTTGTCTTTAAACATGTAAAACTATAGGAAGCCTGCTATTCTAATGCTATGTGCGTGTGTGTGCGTGCGTGTGTGCATGTGTGTGCGTGTGTCTGTATAAATATAGTTTTATGGTTTGTTAATTTGAATTTTCAAATAAAAGACATTGTATAAGAAACACACAAACTGTCCCAGACAACTTGGACCTGCTCACTGTTTAATCAAATGGCTATTTTTTAACTCAACATATTGCAACACACCTACTGTATATGTTCAATTTCTGTATTCATTATTGGAATAATCGCTGAGACATAATCATTTTCATTTCAAAAACAGTACTCGTTGCTTTTTTACTCAATTATCTGGCTTCTTTTTATCATGTTCTGCTTTTTTTTTCGCTTAGGGAATGCTGGCCACTTATTCCTATGCAATTACATTTATCCCTCTCGTTTCCCCAGGGCAGAACGAGCCAAAAGGCAGTGAAGGCAATTACAGAAGGGTGCATCATTTTGTGACCCACATAAACCAGTATAAAAGTGGCTGAGGTTTGCACTTAAACACCTCATGATTTCTGTTAAACGTGGGAGAGGAACCCATTGCATTTACTGTTATCTAATACATTTAGCAGTTTAGATGATTGGCTTAAATAATGGTTTGCAGGCCTTCTGATGCCAGGTACTGTATATATCTATTTGAATATTTGTACAGCATTGAACTGTGGAGACAAATATCTAGTTTTCAGATATGCACCCTCTCTATGTTAATGGGGGTTAGGACATTTTAGTACATTATAGTAGACAAGGTCACATTTAATCATCACTGCCATTAGATACTACAGAACATCTTGGAAATTTAGCTTCCTGCTACCTTAGAGACTGAAATAAGACTTCCGGTTTCACAGCGTAGCTTAAATAGGCAAACCACTGAGCAGAAAGCTTATCAAGCACATTGTAAAATCTAGACTGGCTGAAACTGCTGTGTAATAGAAGTCTTATTGCATCAACAACACTTTATACACCATTTGTGTTTTTTTGTCTCCCATCCAATTGCAGACCAGACCCATTTCAGTTTCTGTGATATAACAGAATCAGAAAGTGTTCAAAGTAATTGACCATTAATTGTATTTTAAAACATGAATCTTCATTATAAATCGATGAACGCATTTAAGACAATCAGAATTTTGAAAAAAACTATATACTTTTGTTGACACTATTATTAATATTAGTGCCCAGTCCCTGACCACATTCCGGCGCCTCCTTAAGACTCACCTCTTCAAACAGCACCTGTAGAACTCCTCTGTTTGTATCCTGGGACACTATCACCCTTCATGTAAATGTGCTTTATTCTGCTCTTATCTGCCCCTTATTTTACTGCATTTAATCCTGTACTTCAGAATACTGTAATCTGCCAAGTGTTTAACCTGTAGTACTTAATCACATCCTGATGTAACTATCACTATTTAATCATATCCTGATGTAACTATCACTATTATCTGCTGTATTATTGAATTGTGGTTTGTCACACTTGAACAAAAGTTATTGTATTTCTTGTATTGTAACACTTGAAATGTATTTGCTTACAATTGTAAGTCGCCCTGGATAAGGGTGTCTGCTAAGAAATAAATAATAATAATAATAATAATATTATTAGTATTTATTTATTTGGCAGATGCCTTTACTCAAGTTTTCTGTAAGTGCAAATTATACAACTAAAATACATGATTTCCATTACATGAGAGTAGATGTTAAAACTTCATGTTGATTTGAACTCGGCTCATGCCAAGATAAGCACCAACTAAGACGTAGCTTTACAGTAAACTAAAGTGATCCATCTGCATCTCCATCCATTTGCGTTTCTTGCCATCTGATGTAGATATCCTTCTGCCTAGTGTTGATGGCTGAAGTGTAATGCTGGCTCCAGGGATCAGCTTAGTTTGCCTCCCCAGCGCATCAACACACACAATGGCTGTGATACTGGCTCCAGGGATCAACCACAACCCCAACGCATCAGCATGACAACCATCTGGATTGAGCTAAGTAGGGTACATCTCTGGGGTCTTCAAGTGGGCACCTTCCGTCCTCAAGACACCTCAAGAGGACTCGACAGTGATTCTGGCGTCCCAGCATCACCTCCCCCTCCGTCCCCCAATATGAAATAAGATTAAACAAGATTGCAACAATTTATATTTACAATGACATAATAGTAGTATAATAGTAGTATAATAGTGCAAGGACAGTGCATCAGCTGAGGATCCAGTAATATGGTGCTTAGGTCAGGCGAATACAATACATAGTAGGATGGTTAGATCAAGAGGTCTACAAGTGCAGTCTTGAGGAAGCGGAAGAAGGCAGTGAGAGACGGGGCAGAAGGGAAGGAGCGCACATGGGAAGATGGAGAGTGGAGGGAAGGCATGGCCAGAGGAGCAGAGAGGGTAAGATGGATGTAGGGAGACATGAGGCATTGGAGATAGGAGGTGGGGGGGGGGGGGTGTTGAAGAGAGTGGTAGGCAAGAACAATGGTCTTGAATTGAATTTGAGCAGAGATATGTTCTCAGACGCATCTAGCTCATACATATTTTCAGGAATTGTCTTCTTGAGAGTAAGGCATGGAAACAGAATACTTTCTTTAACCTAGTGTAGTACGTGCCTATGTTTTCTATAACTATTTTCTGTTTTCCTTTCAATACTGCACATTTGAGACCTACAGTATACACTATAGTGAATGGAAGTGCAAAGCAGGTTAGGTTTTTTTTTTGTTAGCTACAATCATTACAATGAGTTTCTGTGCCAAAAAAGGTTGGGAATCACTGTTCTAAATGGCTGTGCTTTATTGTGTTCATTATGTAGTTTGATGCACAAGTGTTCAAAAGACACATACAAGGAACTGTGCTTTCATTGTTATTTCTTAGACATGCATGGAATTAGAGCCCCTGCTGTTTCAGAGGTTGCCAAGTTTGAGAATAACAAGCACAAGATCAACACTAAAACAAGCACTGTCACAAATGCAGCAGCTGTAGATTGATTTCCAACTGTGATTCATTTTTTAATGTTGTTCAGCAGTACTTTTCAAAAAGATTGAGGTGCTGTGAATATATAAAAACAAAATCTTTGAACACGGAGAATTTTAACAGGAATGTACGTTCAAAGCACAAATCCATAAAGCACATGATGCGAATGTAAGTTGTGAGAATTCTGTATGACTAGGGGGTTATAGAAGTGTGTAATCACTTAATCTGTTTAGATATAATATAGAGCTCTTAGTGTTCCAACATTATTACAATCACAGTCTTTTTAGTGTATTTCTTTCTATAAAAATGTGTAAATGCTGGGTCCCCGAGTTGCTCACCTGGTAAAGGCACGGCCGTGTGGTGTGCAGGGTGAGTCATACAGTCAGGGGAGTGCTGGGGAGTGTCTTGGCTATACAAAGTTACTTGTCTTTGCTCAGGATTCCAGAAGGAGTGTTCCATTGGCTTTGGCGTTCCATCGGGATAAGGGAAGTAAACCTCCAGGGACTGTTTCTCCTAATCGCGCTACAACAGGCCATACTGGCTTAGCGCCCTGTGACCTCAAACAGACACTTGCAGGCTTGGTCTTTGTCCTGCAGTCGTCAGTAAACCGCCGACATGTGCTCTCCAGTTCCTGAGTGTAGAGAGGCAATTGTCAGGGTTGTGGGATCAGAGGACTCCCACTGACCTTCAATTCTCCTGAGATTTTTTTGTGGAATTGCTACGACGAGGGAATGAAATTTGACATTGTGTAAATGGCAGGAAGATTTCAACAATAGGGTGGTATTTACTTTTGTCTCTGTTAAAATCATAGACCCCACAGTGTTCTTAAGACCTTTTTTGCTATTTCTAAGATGATCCACATTAATTAATTATGAATATGTGGTCATTCATTTAAAGTATTCTGCCTAACTTGAAAATGCATTTGAAAATGGAAGGGTTAGGGAGGCAAAATCAGCCTGGCCTGTTTCTCCTCACGGCACTTCAGTGGCACATACTGTACTGGCCAGTTACCTAGTTAGCACAAGCAGATCTGTGTTTTGACCTGCAGGGGCCCGTAACTTGTCGACTTTTGTTGTGAAGCCCCCAGATTTGAAGAGGCATTGACTTGGCGATGGGAAAATATTGGGCATTCTAAATTCAATCAATAAATAAATAAATAAATAAATAAATAAAAAGAAAAGCGTTTCACTGTGAAATTGTTATTGGCTGACTTTATTAAGCTTTTACCATTTTAGTCATAGAAGTTTATATTTCACAGACCGGAGGGGCAATATTAGGTTGTGGGCATTTCTTTTTTTTGTATTTTTTTCTACATCTTTTCCTATTAAATCACTGTCCAGCTGAGATGCACCAGGAGAAAATTGGCATATTATTTGATCCATGATGAGGTTTTCTTTCGACACACTGCACTGAGGCAAATTACAGAGAATAACAGTTTTTACTTTGAAGAGATGTACAAGAAAATCAGCCTGGAACTGCTAAAGATATATGCCTGCTGAGCTACTAAATCAGTTAGAAAAGTATGTATTCTAAAGCTTAAAATGCATTTTAAGTGTTCAAAGTTTAATGCTGATGTACCCAAGAGTTTTATCATGTTTATTTACTTATACAGTAGCAGTAAAGTGAACAAATTGTTTATTTGTGTGTGTGCATAAAACAATCTCTATGGTCTAAAAGCTTAAAAAGATATAGTTAGCATTTGTATAGTGTAATATGATTTCATGTTTTCAGTGACTTTCTAAGTTTAAAGTCTGCTAATGCCTTATCATTAAGACAAATAATCGCAGATAAACTACACACATCGCAAACGAGTGTCTTAACTACTATGCAAGAGCTGGATTCACCTGATTTTTGCTTCACAAAGTCGAATTAAATCTGCGTACTACATACTGCGTTGTCATTTTTCATACACTTCCCGTCGACTTTTGCGGTATCATTTTGTAGTTTCTTTGATTACATGATGTTAAGCAAAAGATCCAAATTATGTTCATATAGTTTTTTATTTTTATTTTTTATTATTAAGTCTCAATGCTAAAAGGTGATGCAACACTATTGGCCGCAGCTGAAAAGCTTTTAGCCTCCTCTTACTGCCAGGTCAGAATCCGTACAGACAGTGCATCACACAAAACAGCCTGTGACATTTCCCCCTTAACTCAGCGATCAGCTCTCTTTGTTCTTATAGCACTTTTAATATCATCTCATTGACATGGGTCAGAATCCGTAACGGCACTGTATCACATCAAATCGCTGTTACATTTAAAGACTATTCAATCTGATATGACTTTCCCCTTTGATTATTCCCCCGGGGATGTTTGTTTTTGTTCAAGTAGTTAGGCACACACTTTGTCGTGCTTATACTACAGTATACTGTATGCCTGTGAAAAAAGATCGTGGTGAGCTGTTAAGTGTATAGTAGTGAAATAAGTGCAATATGCACTCTAAAATCACTTCAGCTACTGAGAAAAATTCTGTGAAATCCATTGCCCCATTATAATCGGAATACCTTTTCATTTTATCGCTTGAATTACAGTAAGTGCTCTCTTTAGCCTGATGACATGGAGTGGAAAAAATAAATCATTAGACAAGCTTAGGTGCTCACCTTCTAAATGCAATAACATTTGTACAGCTTACGCATTCTTCCAGTCTCAAGTCTGTTACATGGTGTTGCATGTTTCTTTTAAAACCAAGTTGCAGTTTTTATATTTTGTCTTGCCGGTTCATTAATCAGCTGGGCATCGCTACTGAAGTCATTTCATCCCCCCACCACTCATACTATGTTAGGAGAACTCCTCCTATCAAGTCTGAACATTCAAGAGGTGTTCACAAACACTGTGATCTTAATAGAACTTTGTGAAACTGGAAGGTAGTGTATTGTGTAGCAAAGACAGAATACTAAAAAGTTTTATGGCTGTATGGTTTGTTTTACAATATGCATATGCTTAATTGTATTCAAAGTGAGATTATTCCATACAATAAAGTAGAACCCCCAACAGAAATGGTTCAGTAGGGTTTTAGGACGCTGTATGTTTGATCATTTTAAGGTATAGTTACACGCTACAAGTATCGATATCGTCTGTAGACAGCCGCTTGTCTTCCTTCAACTCTATTATATACTGCTTTGCTCTTGCTATATAAACTAGAAATGTTCCTAATGTTCCAAAACATAGTCCATTTAAACTCAGGGAAAGAGATGTTTTCCTGGTAAGACTGTGATGTTTTGAATTGACCTTGCAATTGAAGGGACTGGTGCCTCGGGTATGAAGGTGAAGTCAACTGTACTTTCAGTATATTACAAATCAAGTACAGTAGAAACTCTAAAATGTGCAATTGATGGCAGGAACAGGGACCAGTTGGTTATTCAGCCATCCTCATTACTGGAATACCTGCAGTACACTGTGAAATGTAGTCTCAGTTCCTCCATTTATCTTAATGTACGCCCCAAAAGTGCCACTCTTCACATTGAGAAATATACAGTTCCATATAAATGCAGTTGGGATCTGAAGGTGCACTTTTGTAGGTTCATAGTATGTTAATGTATATGTATCACATCTGCATTCACATAGATCATGTTTAGGGCAATCCTGTCATTTTCTTTACAATACATAGGTAGTTTCACAGGCACAGTTGCAGTTGGGCACAATTAACTTTTCAACTTTTAAGAAAACTAAAAGCAACTAAGTTGAAATGGCCCAAGCAAAGTAGATTCATGAGGTGTAAGCTCAGGAAATATACATCAGACTATCTATTCAACCTGAAAGGCTGTACTTCAAAACGTTAACCTGTCTGACTGCAATACTTTCTCTGCAGGAGCAACCTAAATATGTTCGTAATGTGACAGCTCTCAGTGGAATGAAATGTCTGCCCAGAGTGCTATACCCATTGCCCCTCTGAGCTTTGCTGAGACATTCACATCAACATTATGTATTCATTATACATAAGATTTGGCATGCTTTCAGTGGCGCTCAATTACACCACAATCCAGAAAAGGCCCGGTGTCACTCCCTGTAATGACTTTCTGATTATCTGTCTTTAAGTGATGAATGAAATGAAAATGTACCGTTCAAACTGAATACAAGATTGTTAGCATGCCAAGTGGGCATGCAAACCGTGGTGTTTGGAATGTGAGGGGAGGGAGGAGAAACCCCAGGATCTTCATAGAGAAAATGCAGAGGAACTCCTGCTAATGTTATGAGAATGGCTATTTGCTGTAATTATGTTTGTTAAGAAGAAAGCAGTTAAGAAGAGTGGAAGAGAAAATATCTTGTCATGCACCCAGCCATAGTTATATTTCACTCAAAGATACAAAGTTTAAATTTGTAGTCTTGTTCTGTGCAATATGTACATGTAATATATAGTAGACCCTGTTATTGATGTGATACAGCCATCTGAAATGTCTTTGCATCAGATCATTTGTATCGGATTAAAATTAGCTTTACTGTTTACGGATTTCGGGTCGAGTTATCCACAAGTATCAGTATTTTTTAAATTGTTTAGGTTTTAAATTCAATCTGGTTTTAGCATATGTTTTAACTCATGTACTGAATTGAATGAGATTGAATAATCTGCTGCTTTCAGCTCTGCCGATCTTAATTTTGAACCACAGTAGATACGGATGCAATAGATATACCCTAAGAGACTCATAAGCAACTTTTCAAATGACAATGGTGAAAACTACACTGGCAGAATTTCACTGAGGGATAGAAAAGACATGGCCTTCCGCTTCTTTAAGATCATTAGTGCTATTCCTGACATTTGGGTATAATTTAATTTACAGCCTTGAACATGAAACCATATACTGAATGTCATGAGGTGTACACATCATGGCAAGTCTACTCTATACAGCAGTGTTTCTCATTGTTTTTGAAATGAGGGACCAATGTCTTTGTTAAACATAGTGGACCATTTCTAAAGAAAGGAACACTTACATTGAACCCTTATGAGTCTGCTTTCTTTAAGCATTTTGTTCCATTGTATTGCTCATTTTGAAAAACTACAAATAAACAATCAAGACAGTTGATTTAAGTGCATCTAGTTGCTTCTATTGGGATTTGGATATTTGCAGATGTTTCTTCTGCTCAAAAACACAAAACCAAAACAAACCATACAAATATTATTTGTTTGTTTTATATATCCCAGGCACCAGCAAGGAGACAGACCTGGCACTGAGACACTACAAGGTGCTATATGGTATGTCATATATTGGTTTCTAAAAGGACAGACTAAATGGTAATGTCACTTTAAATAGAAGTTTTTAAGAAATGTGGCGCTATTTATATTTTTACTAACTAATATTCAGCTGTGGGTATACTAATAGTTTAATTAAACAATACAATATGTATCACAAAATTCAGGTCAAGGAACAGTTCTTTTGGACCATCTATAAATCACATGTATTCACATTCAGTAATCGTATCCAGTGGCTGCGCAATGCTTTTGGTAGTATGGCAGCCAAATTATCATTTAGAGATATCTCTAAATATTTGAAGATATCTTCAAATTTTTAAATATCTCTCTAAATCATTTTAAGATATCTAAAATACATTTACCAATATCTCAAAATGCTTTCCAGATATCATTAAATTGGATGAGATATCTTTAATAGATCAGATATCTTTAAATCATTAAGATATCTCAAAATGTTTTTGAGATATATTTAAATACTTTTCAGATATCTCTAAATCATTTAGAGATATATCTAAATAACTCCCTGTTCATTTAAATATATCTCTAAATCATTTAAAAGATTTAGAAATATAATTAAATAATATGGAAACCATGTCGATTTTGCTAGCATGGTATGCCAAACTGTCATTTAGAGATATCTTAAAATGGGGAATTTAAAAATATATCTAAATCATTTGAAGATATCTCTAAATGACATCCTGTTCATTTAGAGATACCGCTAAACCATTTACAGATATCTTGAAATAACTTCCTGTTAATTTCAAGATAACTATAATTGGACAGGAAGTCAATTAAAAACAAAGAGCATTTTCACAGGAAGTCATTTAGAGATATCTTGAAATTACTTACTGTGTATTTCGAGATATCTCAAAATGAACAGGAAGTCATTTCAAGATATCTCTAAATGACTTCCTGTAAAAATGTGCTATGTTCTGAATGGACATCCTGTCCATTTAGAGATATCTCCATTAAATTATAAAGATAATAAATGAAAAAGCGCGCGAATACCCGCTTACGCATAGATCAGATGATTTCTGCAATAATACATTTTGATAATGTACTGTATTAAACCACACGGATTATCAAAACACAAATTAAATATGCTTTAAATATGGTACCAGGGCAATTAATCGAATAATAAATATTTACTTGGGACTCGCTAAACAAAAGCCATGAAGATCAATAAGTAATAAACTGAACACGGTTAATCTCAATGGAATAAAGTGTGCCGCCTGTAAAACTGAACTTTGATTTGGACGGTGTAGGAAACACTGTTTCAAACAGGCAGCTTATACATAGTTAAAAAATGATGGCTCCTCTAATAACAAATAATTCCATCTAGCACCAGAAAGCTAAAATTCACACCCAGCTTGTCATTCACTTAGGTTTCCTGTACTATTCATGAAACTTAAAATGCATTTTGCATTGCTCAATTACTTCTCCATCAGCCCTGTGTGGACACTGTAATGACATTCTGATTATCTGTCCTTAAATGACGAATGAAATAAGTATGTACCATTCAGGCTACATAATAGATAGTACCCTGCCATTTAAAGTAAATTGGTGGGTCTCTGCCTTGTACAGACATTGAGTGAAATATACAGGTTTTTCTTTTTTTTTTTTAAATCAGCAAATGCATTAAACTATGCTCATGGGTTTAATTGGCATCATTCAGCAATTTCAGACATTGTATAAGCCTGGAAAATTACTAATAATAATACAAAAAACATTCCTCTGTAACCAAGTAAATTTGCTGGAGTGGCTTGTGTTTGTTAAACTTAATTTTCTGTTTCAGAAATATATGATTTTCATTTAAATTTAAAAACAGGAGTACAAGTGTAAACAAACTATAACTAACTAATACGGTTTCATGTTTTAAATCAAAATAATATTTATTAAGCATTGTTTAGATCTAAGATACAGTAAGTTTGGGCAGTTTTTCAAACCTTTTAATTGAAATCTGAACTGTCATTGAACCTTCCTTTATGTTTTAGTGCAGGGTCAGTTTGGCAAAAAGAAGTAATTGGCCCATTGACCAAGTCGCCTGTTAATCTATTATGTTGTCTTCTGTTCGAATGACAAGGTCATTGATTCTGTACTGTAAGTGTTTTCATTTAGATTATATAAAAATACTAATGAATCAAATGATAAACCAAAGTGCAGTAAAACATTGCAATGTTTATCCTGGCAAAGCTGGTGGAAAAAAAATTACATTTGTTAAAGGCTGTTATGCTGACAATGAAGATATTTCCGTAACCTCCGAAAGAATTTAATTGTGCATTTGATATTGCATGTATGTGATTCCTCTATAGAACATGCGATAAGAAATTGTAAAATTGGGCTTAAGTGGTCCTTTTGTTTAACAATGCTGTTAACAGATCAAACCAAGCCAGAAGGAAGACTGGAGTACAAATATGTTATATATTCACCCTCTTTGATACATTATATATATGTACCCTCTTTGATACATTATATATATATATATATATATATATATATATATATATATATATATATATATATACTTTCAGTGCAGCAAACTCTCTCCAGAAGTTCAGTGAGGATCTCTGAATGATCCAATGTTGACCTAAATGACTAATGATGATAAATAGAATCCACCTGTGTGTAATCAAGACTCCGTATAAATGCACCTGCACTGTGATAGTCTCAGAGGTCCGTTTAAAGCGCAGAGAGCATCATGAAGAACAAGGAACACACCAGGCAGGTCCGAGATACTGTTGTGGAGAAGTTTAAAGCCGGATTTGGATACAAAAAGATTTCCCAAGCTTTAAACATCCCAAGGAGCACTGTGCAAGCGATAATATTGAAATGGAAGGAGTATCAGACCACTGCAAATCTACCAAGACCTGGCCGTCCCTCTAAACTTTCAGCTCATACAAGGAGAAGACTGATCAGAGATGCAGCCAAGAGGCCCATGATCACTCTGGATGAACTGCAGAGATCTACAGCTGAGGTGGGAGACTCTGTCCATAGGACAACAATCAGTTGTATACTGCACAAATCTGGCCTTTATGGAAGAGTGGCAAGAAGAAAGCCATTTCTTAAAGATATCCATAAAAAGTGTCGTTTACAGTTTGCCACAAGCCACCTGGGAGACACACCAAACATGTGGAAGAAGGTGCTCTGGTCAGATGAAACCAAAATCAAACTTTTTGGCAACAATGCAAAACGTTATGTTTGGCGTAAAAGCAACACAGCTCATCACCCTGAACACACCATCCCCACTGTCAAACATGGTGGTGGCAGCATCATGGTTTGGGCCTGCTTTTCTTCAGCAGGGACAGGGAAGATGGTTAAAATTGATGGGAAGATGGATGGAGCCAAATACAGGACCATTCTGGAAGAAAACCTGATGGAGTCTGCAAAAGACCTGAGACTGGGACGGAGATTTGTCTTCCAACAAGACAATGATCCAAAACATAAAGCAAAATCTACAATGGAATGGTTCACAAATAAACATATCCAGGTGTTAGAATGGCCAAGTCAAAGTCCAGACCTGAATCCAATCGAGAATCTGTGGAAAGAACTGAAAACTGCTGTTCACAAATGCTCTCCATCCAACCTCACTGAGCTCGAGCTGTTTTGCAAGGAGGAATGGGCAAAAATTTCAGTCTCTCGATGTGCAAAACTGATAGAGACATACCCCAAGCGACTTACAGCTGTAATCGCAGCAAAAGGTGGCGCTACAAAGTATTAACTTAAGGGGGCTGAATAATTTTGCACGCCCAATTTTTCAGTTTTTTATTTGTTAAAAAAGTTTGAAATATCCAATAAATTTCGTTCCACTTCATGATTGTGTCCCACTTGTTGTTGATTCTTCACAAAAAAATACAGTTTCATATCTTTATGTTTGAAGCCTGAAATGTGGCAAAAGGTCGCAAAGTTCAAGGGGGCCGAATACTTTCGCAAGGCACTGTATATATATATATAATATTCAAGCTGAAATACGACCCCATCGGCTTGGGGATAATTGAGTCCAACTATTGAGACAATCAGGAATTAGTCATTATACTTATTGACAAATTCCAAATTAGATGATGTGGTGTCTGGAATGAGGGAAAAGACAATAGCAAATAAAGGTATTGTACTGATGTGCCATTATCCCATTTAGTTTAAGTTGGGTTCCATGATGATAAGCAGTCAATAGATGTGCAATGTGAGTGTGTATGTATCCCCTATTATACTGCTATTACAATGCTTTGCATATATTCAGTACATATTTATAGCATGTTTGTTTAAACTAAGTTAAACGTTTTGGAATAATACTGGTATCGTATCACTTTCATATGGTAAAATGTTCTGTTGAGTGTCTGAACTTAAATAGTTGATTGCATATCAATTCAATACTTTATGCTTTACGACTGAACGAACAGACTCCTGCTTTCTATTCAAATCATTTGACAAAATGGTCTTTCAGCTTGGCTGGTCCCATCTACTAGCCCTCTATATATGCAGGGTAGTTTGGGCCAGCACATTTTTTAATTAAATGTATGATTTGAAGGGAATTAGGAAGTCTGTCCAGTTCTACTGGTAATAACTCAGTATTGAAGCATCAGAACACAGAGCCATGTCAATGAATGTCAGCATCATAGAAATATAAGGGAAAGGTGGAACAAATAAATAAAATGACATTTGAGGCTGCTGGCTCTTTATCTTGAAGACTGTGATGATATAGTCTTCCAGTTGAATGGAAATCCTCATTGATAAAACACATAGAAAAATATGTTGGCCAAATAATTCATATTCTATGAGCAATATATGATTACTTCAGGTTCCCAGCAATCTGAAATGACACAACAAAGTCATTTCATGAGCCTCTTCAGTCAAAGTACAATGTTAAGAATGCCTCTCAGTAAATTAAAGCGATCAATAGAAACAGTTTCTGACTTTGTATTTGATGTTGATACCCGCATTTCAAAGCTCAAAGTAATACATTCACAATCTGAGATCATTTCTAATTAATAGATTTTTTACATACAGATTAATCCCCTTAATTCATATTTTTTGACTATTAATGCTTTCAAATTTTAACAGGTGAAATTGTCATTCTGGCATTCAAATCACCACTGATTTTAATTGAGTTTTTTATTAATACAGACATCTGTGCATGAAGGCATGCACGTTAGATGAAGCATTAACATACAAGGCTAGTTGACTTTAGCTTCACATTATTGAAAAGGGTGGAATATGCATCAACCTTATGCACTTTGAAAAAGTGTGAATAGTACATTACAGATAGGGTGAATAGGTAATTATCTGAGCGCTAACAAGGGGGGCCAAATAGTGGACTAAAGGAGACATGGCTATCAACTAAGTACTTGCTACAATTAGAATGCAATAGCATACAAAAGGATTACCAGGCCCCTTAAACAAGATGTTGGCTTACACCTGAGAGAGCCAATATTCTCTAGCATGCCATTCAGTACCCTGCATACATATTTCAACTAATTAAAAACACCTGCTCCAAAACTAGGACATAAGTGATGTACCTTTAGCAACGTTGGCATCATATTCCGCTGTTCTGGTATAATGTTAAAATGATATTTGTCTTCTGGCAAAATGCCTTTCTAGTAGAGATCTGTCAATTTCACAGTTGGCCCTTTTGAACACAAGTGTGCTATCACATACGTGCCTAGGTTGTGTGTGCTAATTGGCTGCAGCTTTTTCACTCGAGTCCCATTCAGCAAGTTGTAACAGTTAACATCCACCTCAGGTTGACTCAGTGTCTGCTGAGGGCTTTATGAACTTGGTATGTGACACCGTTGCCAATTACTGGAATAAGACAGCACAGCACATATAGACTATTTAGCTATTTTTCCTACCTTCTTTCAGTGCTAATGTGCAAGTTTCTCCAACTGAGAACAACAAGTAACTAGAGGTGCAATCGGCACCCTAATTTTGCATTTGAATAAATGTTAGGGTTTTTTTTTTTTTTAACAGAAGATCTAATAACTAAAAACACAGTTGTGCAATAATAGTTTAAAGGCACAACTTGCATTCAAATTAGAACACTTCCAATTATAAAGAAAGAAATACAAAGGACTTAGGTTTAAAAACTGAAGAATATGCATGCGTCCGCATCAGATTAATATTGTAATAATAAGAATAAATACTATATTTTAACAGAAGTAATTTTTGAAATATTGTTGTTCAATACTGTTTACATTTTATGTCCAAAAGCAAAGCATTTGAATTAATATCACAAACCCTGACTAATGTAACTACCGTACTAAATTCAGCTTATTTTTCTATAATTTTGCCATATAATCCAAACACAACATGCTTTGAAACAAAAGGTAATTGGTAGATTTAATAGATAACAAAAAGTGCTGCCTTCATTTTTAAATAAAAAACGTGACTACTTGGCCTGCTTCTGATTTGTCTTATCCAACGCGAAATGTGGGCTTGACGTGTGTATCCTAGCAACGCGCTAATCTACCGTACTAGCACTAGAAGCAGTGCACCCACACTCAAGGTTTTAGTGGTGACCGGCAACAGGAGACTTAAAACTGGGTACTAATTCAATGCATCGATTCACCAAAATGTAATCGAAGCTTCGTAAAATTTAAGGACAGATGCATCAATTATTGTTGCACCCTTACAAGTAACGTATCACTTAATAGACATATAGATACAATATCCATATTAACAGTGTTTAATACTCTCACCTATACTTTTTGCTATTGTTCTGTTGCCCTAATAAATTCCTTTACCATCTTGCTTGGAGGCGCATGTTGGTTTGCTGTGTGTCTTTCGATCCTGGTTCACGATAAAGCATGTCATTTTGTTTGGAACCTGTTAATTCCACTAGCTCCACTTGCTTCTACACTACGACAACACAGGTGGAACCAGTGGAGTTTAAAGGTCACAAAATCAAGTGATTTCTCCAGGAACCAAGGATACATGGCAAAACAAGTCAAGTGCGCAAGCAATACAGCCAGTCAAACAGAGCAAAATTATAAACATTGCAATATTTGAGCAACATGACTGTCGTTATAGACTTAAAAGTTAACCTGAGTTGTAAGTTTAATTTCACAGCAAAATGTGGCATCTGCTGTATTTATTATACAAATGCAATTGTAAATATTATTGTTAGATGTTATAATAAACTCCTCCAGAATGTATTGAGCTGCTACATACTGTGTCGAGGGTTTTTGTCATTAGCGATTTAAATCCTTTACTAAATCCGTGTTCCTGCACTACCTGACATTGAATTATCTTTTGTTATTTCAGAGCTATTGACTGTCTGCTGAAATAGTTTGTCCAAGGACAGAAAACAAATTTATGCTTCGTAAATTATAATTTGTTGAGTTAATAAGTCATTCCCAGTATTTCACATCTCCCCCAATGGCTCTGAGTAATTGTTACTACTCAAAGAAAAGCTGAGTAATTTGTCTAAAACCCATTGCACCGTATTGCACGATGGGAATTTGGAAGATGGCCCATGTTAATTGGAAGGGTCATGAACTCATTGATCAAATGGAGTGATGATATCCACTTCTCTAGATAATAATGCTCTGAAGACATGATAATGGTTCCAGGGACTGACTGATTTGAACTGAGCTTTAAACACACAGGAGAAATTGCTGGGCAAGGTAATGCTTTTAAAGCAACAAGAAAGCTTTTTTTGACCCCAGATAATCAAAAATACAGCTTACACTTGTCTTTAGGCGTATGATTTATTTATTTGTTTGTGAACTTAATTATTGGATTATTCACATTCTGACCCGAAGAAAGTCCATTGAGACGAGTCATCTTGTTTCGAGACGTTTACTGGGGGACAACAATACTACAGCTGCACTCGTTTAAACATGCCTTACATACAACATAGACATGAATGGAGAATGTAGTATCTCTACTGGTAATGCATTCCAATCAGCAGGGGCTCTGAGATTCTCCCAGCAGTCTATTGAGCAAATTGAGCTTTAGGTCACTGAGGGTGAAGACAACTGTGTCACAGAACTGCCTGCGTCATCAATAATTCTGGGTCTACAGGAAAATCTTGTACATTTAAGACTCATCCTTTTAAACTTTTAAAGTGTAACTTTTTGAATATGTCATGTCTTCAGATTTATTAAATATCAACCAGGATGTTGTTTGGAGACCTAGCTCTTGATCTTAAGAAGCTGTGTTTGGAATCAAATTGCAGTTGTTTGGGCTCTGGTATATGCAGAATAATCTAGGAAGTTACTCACAAACCACAACTCGTCCGTGTATATTTGTAATTACTGCCAACCAGTACATCATAATGTGCTGTTTGTTATAAAGACTCCTTTCCCAAATACATTTTGATGAGGGTCCCTGTGGTGACAGGATAGTGCCACGGCCCAAGCTGTTACTGGCAGGAAGGAGACTCAAAACCTGGAAAGCTGCAGTTTAAGCACTAAAGCGCAGGGGGGACAAAACAACAAAGAAACAAATGCGGCAAGAGGGCCAAAATAAAGAGTCAAATACAAAACTTACAAGAGCCAGTCTGAGCTACGCCTTCACTTCTCCAAACACCATACCCAAACAAAGGGTTTCTCCTTGCTTTTATACATGTGGCCACTCCCCAATTAGCACTCAATTACCTGATTGGGGAATGGCCAGCTGAGAAAAAGGCAAATTGCAAACAAGCAAACTGTACTTCTGTGAAAGCAAATGTTTAATGTGTATTGTCTGTAAGTATCACTAGGTCTCACTCCAACAGTGAAATACCGCGTTTACAAAATTAAATCTGTTTTGCAAAAGAGTTTCAGCGTGTTTTGGGGACCCCCTGGGCAAACTCTGTAGACCCCAGTTTGAGAACCAATACTTTACAGTATCTACACATATGGTTTATTTAAATTACAGTATGGAACAAAAAAACAAAACAGTGACAACAGGTTTCTTTTTATATAAAGGAACAGAGACCTTGGGTCAATTGTACCAGTATTCATCAATTCACAGAAACGGTAAAGCTGCAGTTGTGATTCATGTGCTGTATCTGTAAAATCTATACGAAAGGGCCCTGCTGTACCAGGTAAATTATTCCCCAATTACAGTGAACTCGCTTTCAAGGAATACATGGTAGTAATAGTCTTAGTAAAACGATTATTTATAAAGTGTTGTTGCAATAATCATAATTTACCTGTTGTAAAAGTGAGCGGTGTTTCCCTTGATAGCAACGTGTGGTTTTTAGGACCGAATTCATTCCATAGATATTGCTGTTTCCCATTTTGTTTGAGTTTATTTGTGAGAATGCTGCTTTATAATAGGGATTCCGCTTGAGTTGCATGATAGCCGAGTATATATCTTTTAACACATGTACATTACTATGATAGGATATACTTCCTACAGGGTTTTGTGTATGTTACAAAGATTGGAAAATAAAATAGGATTCTTAATTCAAGACAGTATTGAAATAAGTAACAGTAATGTATCTACTCATACTGTATATACACTGTACTCTATGTATGTTGACCGCATGTACAGTGTAAAGGTGTGTTTGCAGTTGAAGATGCACGTAGGCCCATATACAGCGACAGGCACTCAGAATTGCAATAAGCCTGTGAAACCTCCAGGATCCTCTGGTCATACACAACTCTAGGCATGTTGGTTTCTGGCACACATTACATTTACATGTTACTCTTTCTTGGGTCCTTCACTGGTTTCCATCCTACTCAGTCAGCTCCTCCAACTCAACTACTACTCAGTTCTCTGTGTGCAGTGTGGTTGAGCTCGGAGAGGGGAGTGGTTTCAAATAGCTGCAGTATGACCTAATATACCACTGGAGACTACCACTTATTTTGTGTTCTTTTTTTACTGTTTTGTGTTGCAATAGAGGTGCACCACGCACTGTGATTTCCAGCTGTGCGTTTATTTGATTTGGGCACATCTAAAACAGGAACCAGTCCATTCACTTTTCAGACTATGCATAGAAGTAAAAGCCCTGCAGTTTTTTAAATCTACAAAAAGCCTGAAAAAGCTCAAATCAAACACAGAAAAAGGTTCTGAAATATAATTATATATAAAGTAAACTTAATGTGGCAGGTGTGTACATTATAATTATAATGCTGATTAATATACAGCTCAAAGAAAATTAGACAAAAACTGACTAACTGAGTGTTTCTGTTGCAGCAGATTCATCAGTTCTATTTTCCCTTTCAACACCTAGAGGGATTTCTACAATGCTGTTACTTTAGATAGAATACACAACGCTTGCAAAGCAATTTTTACTTTGTTTTAATTAACTGTACTGCCTGCACAGCATACGGTATTAGGATAATTTGGTGTATTTAAATGTGGTTTAAACAGATGAAAATTCAATTCCAAACACAGTGGTTCATTGAGAGACAATAACGTGTGAATAGCTGTGCCTGTCCACATACTAGATCCATTAACAAGGTTTTCTAGGTGATACCTTTTCAATACGATCAGCTAAAATATGTGAATTGAACATCCCATGTGGTAATGTTATACATTGAAATGCCATCCATAGGCTATTTCTTATTGTTTCAAGAGATGTCTTCGTGTGCAGGTTTTATACTGTTTGCTCAAACTGTGTTATAAGACACCCTACATATGAATAATTGACTATAAATCACAAAACTGAAGATTATATTCAAGAACTGATGAGCATAAAATGTGCTGCTTTTTAACTTTAGAATTGTGCCTTATGTTTTATATATGGTGTAATGGCTTAGCATCTCAGCCCATCGTATTGAACAGAAAAGCAAGAGCTGGACATGAACTGCAAACCTCGCAGTTCAAAGAGTAACGTCTTACCATTAAACTAAAGAGCAAGCTCTGTTATCTAAATGCAAGTACGCGTCTTCTGCTGATGTATTATTACACGTCAACCGCTAGGAGACGATCCATAACACCCAGAGGACAGCTGTTCACAAGATGTACAGATGTACTTAACAGTGGTTCATTTTTCAAACATCATGTATAACTGCAAAATTATCATTCCTGGAAACTAACTTTACTTTTTCATCTATGAAAAAAAAAATCTCCAGTGATTTTATCAGACAGTCCATCCAAAGACAGTTTACTTTTTGATTCTCTATGTTGCACTGCAGTATACATATCAGGTTTCCTGAATTTACATTGATTGCATTTGACCCTGCTGCAAAGTGGGAGTCGACATCACAAAACATGTAAGCATCTTTGAGAAGATCTGATTTAAACTTTAAACCATAACAGGACTTGATGAAAATCAATGTGTTGTTTCATGTAAATTATTAATCTACAAGTGAATTGTTAATGCCCAAAAGGGTGATCATTCCTGATTGCTCTTTACTTAAAGGTAATATTTCTATGTCTGATTGGAATCGGCAATTATTTTTCTTATTTTCTCCCCAATTTGGTAAGCTCAATTATTGTTTATTTCAACCCGGCTCACTGCTGCCACCCCCGCGCTGACTCAGGAGGGACGAAGACGTACACACACGTCCTCCGAAACGTGTGCCATCAGCTTCTTTTCACTCAGGCAGGCGCCCGGCCAGTCTACAGGGGTCGCTGGTGCGCTGTGATTTTAATCCCATAAAAGTTTATTTAGAGGAAGTCAGGGAGACTGTTCCTGGAGCGGGACCTCCTTTCTAGGAGAGTAGAGCTCAACCACTGTATGGTTAACTTTTATTTTCTAGTTGTTTTGAACTGTGTTTTGTTTTTGCATTTTTGTATTTACTACACTGTGTTTGTGTATGTCCTCCCGCATTAGGACTACAATTTCTGGTACCACAGTAGTGACCATCTACCACTGTAACTAAACCTATAAATCTTATAATAAATCCTGCGCGCCTGCATGCCGGGGCAATTACAACCTCGCTGATTCTCTCCTGTCAATCAGCAGAGACCCACAGCATTAGTATTATTGTATTCTGACTGAGAAGACTTTTCATATCTTAACGTTTTACCACACTACAGCTGTTAAACACATTTTCTCACTAGCCAGCAGAGAAAAGGAAACACTAGTTTCTTCCAATGAACTTAACTGTTGCATTCTTAATGGAAAGCTAATTATGCGCCCAGACTCTGGAACTCACTCCCTGAGAATTTAGGTTAAAAAGTTTCCTTTTCGATTAGGCTCATTCTTGATTGTACAGCACTTTGTGATAACATCTGTTGTGAAAGGCGCTATATAAATACCTATTGTATTGTATTGTATTGTATTGTATTGTATTGTATTGTATTGTAGTAGCCAAACACCTTTGGGATAACCTCTATTCAGGCATGAAACACACTTACACAAAATATCAAGAATAAGGAAAATTGCAAATACTGAGGCGAGAGTTTTTCTTCTTTGGTGCAAATATAGATTTGCTGACTGCTGCCAATTTAGGGTTACCAGGTGTCCCAGGAAAACTGGCATTGCCCCAGTTTTCAACCCCACATTGATATATATATATATATATATATATATATATATATATATATATATATATATATATATATATATATATTTGTCTTGGTTGAAAACAATAACATTAAAAATGTCTTCCAGTTTTGCTATTATACTCATCTGCAATAATCACACCCAATATTTAACTTTTAAATTACGATTAGATTATTATTATACAGTTATTTTAACTGTTCAGAGTTGCTACAGAGTCAATAAATTGAAGAAAAAAATATGTCCCGGTTTTTCACTCAGGAAATCTGGTAACCTATGCTGACATCTTGACACAGACAGTGTTGACCATCACATGATTCAGTTTGTATTAACAAAGTACCCAGCCTTTTTTTGATTATTATTATTTCCAATTCCATTTATATACGGCCACAAATTGGACGGCAATGGCAACTGTAAGGTGATTCTTAATTGGATAATTTATTACACGCACTATTTTCTTTACATTCATTGGCTCTTATTTGATTTTTCAGTGATGTGATTGGCCAAATTAGTATGTGTAATAATTAGAATTACAAGACATACTAAGTTAAAATTCGAACGTGTTCTAAATATTTGAAGCATGTATTAAACACATTTTTACCCAAATGGCCTTCCATATGTATACCATTAGCATTCCAATTTCAAGACCACGTCACTTTAACATACTTTGCATCAAATATTTTCTAAATAAAGTTTTTAAGGCAGGGGAAAGGCTGACATAATTCAAGCACATTCTATCGACTTAATTTGCTAAACTTAAATAAATATTGCTTTCAGGGATAATTTTAATCAATTAATGGACTTGAGAAATGGTCGGTTTAAAGTGTATTGATCATCAATTAATGGATAAAACACTATAAAACATTATCAAGTCTTACTTGAGCAGTAAAAGGTGTTGTTGATATTTCATCCATCTGAACAAACCAGTGATAACTGTAAGAAACAATAGTTTCAGTTCATACTCGCATTAGGGTTTCTAGTTTTACATCAGTGTTGATAATTTATGTTATTGTAATTTAAGGTTTTAGGGGAAAATAATGAGTGTCGGTCTCTGTTTGCTTCATAAATGAGTTCAAAGTTGCATTGAATTCAGACCCCATGGAGATTTTAGCATAAAACATAATGGGTAGTTGAATCATGCGAAACCTCCTGCTGTTTAACAATTAAGCCAATAAAACACAGTAACATGAAACATTTTGTCACAGTAACTATTAAACCAACTCATTTTATTAATATCTGCAGTTTGAATATAATATGACACATAATGTGTAAATTAGCCACCCATATCTTTAAACACTCAGTCATAAGATCTTAAGCTGTACTGAATGACAGTAGATGCACTCTGGCAGAGCTCTGAGTGGGATTTGGGCAGCAGCATCTGGTCATGTGGTTGTCAGATTATTGTGAGTGAAGTGAGGATATAAATCATGAGCTGTAAGAAAATCGACTAATACCATTTTTACTTTCAAGCCTTTACAGTTATTGACGAGATTATGATTATTATATTTAATGATTTACTTGCTGTAGTTTTGAAAGGATATATGTCACCAAATACCTTTTACCTGGTGTTTCAAGGGAGATCTAGAAAATGCACCAACTTTTGTCAATTTTGATCACCTTTGACCCCACATATTAAACAAGAGGCCACACAGTTATGATGTATTATTGTAAAGCATGCATCATGATCTTTCCAAGGGCAATAGTTTTATTGTTGCTCTATGATCATTCATTTTTCAATGTTCTTTACATAATTCAAGTGCATTTAGTCCAATATTCTTTTTGATTTTATATATATTTATATATATTTATATATATATATATATATATATATATATATATATATATATATATATATATATTGTGAGATAGAGGGTTGTGAGAGACAGCAGGGAGGGGGTTAAAACCTCCCTGCGAGGGTAATGCACAGTTTTGATTTGTGTTGCTTTATTGTTTCATTTGATTTCTTAATTGTCTTATTGTTTTGTTAATTTGTTTATTGATTAATTATCACCCGCACCGGGGTATTTAAGACGTGCAGCTTGTCTGCACAGGGCTGCTGAGTAGAAGGAAGCAGAAGAGAGGTGCTCTGCTTCCGAGCAGTCAGACGAAGTAAGTGCTGTGTTAGCGTTTGTGTTTGGTGGCAGGTAAACGGCTTAGCCGTCCTGCAAGGTAGTAAGGGAAAATCCTGTTTAGTTAGCGCTCCAGTGGGAGTTAGGTGTTTGTTTGTGTTTTGTTTATTTTTGTGTTTATTAAAAATATAGCGCGACTGCGCTTAAAAACTCCATTTCTCGTGTCTTGGGTCGTATTCTTAAAGGGGCAACGAACCCGAGTGGGTGAGTTCGTTTACAATATATATATATATATATATATATATATATATATATATATATATATATATATATATATATATATATTGATAAATGGTAGATAGGTATGCCATGCAGATACATATAAGCAGACAGACAATAGATTTAGAAAGACAATGCTGTTCGAAGAAAGCAAGCAAAGTACCATACAAAAAAAATAATAATTCAGACAGTAGACCTACCCCCTTTTAAAACACAAATCAACAGTCTCTAACAAATTTCATACAAGTCTTGCTGTTTGTAAAATTCTGATTCATCTACTTACAGGACACGAACAATGTATGGGTATCTAACCAATCAATCTAAATCTATTCACAATAATAGTGTTTAAAACATTGCAAAACATGTGCAAGTGTGAGTACAAGTGTGGTTCTATTTGAATATTATTTAGATCCACCACTTTCTAGATTGAACCCAATTGAAATTCAAGGTTGATCCCATCATTAAAACAGAGATACTGTACATTTTAAGGCAAAAAAGTCGGTCCTTAAAACAATTTGAGACCACATTCAAATAGGAATAAACAACGTGATTTTACCTTTATCATTAAGATACATCACAAATATGTCACATGTTACCTAGGATTACTAGGATAAACAGTATATGGCTCGTAACACAGTATTGGTAAAACTTCTTTATGGTACAACTTGAACACAACCATGCATCAGCTGATTTTACCACTGATCTGTTTTATTCTCAAAGAGGCTAATATTATACAAAACAATTGAATAAAATACTTTTTTTATTTTTTTTTCAGGAACAAACAAACTTTTCTGATTTGATTTTAGGGCATCAATCAAATGATCAATGAATAGCTCCTGATTATAATGAACTGTACATTAGTAAGCCGGAGCGTGTTTTGACGAATCTCACTCATTATTCATTCTTAATCAATCTTTATTTCAAGGCGAACGCAGCCCACATTGCACCTGCTGATTGAATGATCTTCATTCTTACGATGACTATATAATAGGCAGCATTAGGTTCAAGGAATAATGTGAACTCACATTGAGAAGTACAGCCTATTTTGCATGTGAGTTGAAAGTAAGCAGTGTTTCCTGGTTAATTCATTAAAATATGTCGCAAAATTAGATGCATTTGTAAGTAGAGACTGTTGGACAGAAGCAGGGAGGCTCAGGTTAAATATCAGGCAGCGTTATGGTTCTTTTCAAATTTATTTTTTACAAAAATAAAAAAATGTGTACCAAATCTAAAATGCCCAATTCAAGCCATTCACCTCAGCTGCCGTACATTTGGACGAGTTTGTTATCCCTCTGCTATACACCACCCATGACATTAATACTGTGTGTCATGTTTTATAAGTACTGTATGATAATCTATTACTTTTGCAGTATGTAGCTTGTCCCTCTCGACAGGTGAGCTGGATTCTTCAGACCCGGTGTTTAGTAAAGTCTTTTTGAAACTCCTCTTTTAAAATACCTTGTATATAAAATGTATATAAAAGTTTACTTAAATTGGAAAATATTGTGTGTTTTTGTGAATATCAAGTTTTTCAAAGCAGGATGCTTTTCTATAGAATGTTTGTGTTCCAGTTTGTCACAATGTTAAAATGTATTTGGTCACTAACTTTTCATGACTTAACAGAAAAATAACTTTTAGCCACAAGAGTGGTATAACTTATGTTAAAAAACAACAAAACTAAGCAAAGACAAGCTGTAGTCTGTATGTGCTCCTCCCCTTTCCATTAGTGTACAGTATGCACTTAACACACCTGAAATTAGTTTTTAAAAAAGCTAGACAAATAATCTAGTTGACTCTGATTTGTTTAATTAGTGCAAAGTGGTATTTTGTTAAATATCTAAATTATTGAAGAAGTAGTCGATAGATTAATCAAGATTGATAATCATTCGATATAGCTCTATATACAGTGTATATGTATATATTATATTATATATATATATATATATATATATATATATATTGTGGTAACGTGGCAGGCAGTCAAGACTGACTAGCAGCAGGAACAGCAAACACCCACAGACAGAGTTATCGTTCAGCGCCTTGGCGCACTTTTATTCTCACAAAATAAAACAAAACACAGGAACAAAGTAAATATTTGAACCAAAATACTATAAACCCTTTTTACAAACAGAACAAACCAAAAGCCTATCTTCACTTGAAGATACTAACTTCACTGTATTGAAGTCCCTAACTCACACAGGACAGCTAAGCTGTTTCCCTGTCTCAAATCCAGTTTATCAATTATTTTAATGCCTCTGTACATTCTCCACATTCAACACTCCTGCCACCTCCTTCCCCACTAAGAACAAAAAGACAGTTTATATAGGACAGATAATTGCAAACACTCAGTCAATTAACACCCTATCTACCCAATTAGACAGGTGTTTTTTCCTTTTCTGGCTGAATACCATCAGCCCTAAAGGCTTCTGGGAAATGTAGTTTCCCCAGCCACTTCGGCCATGACGCCTATCATGAACTACAAGTTTTTCACCTTAACAGGGGAACATAGATCTTGTCAGCCTCAGACTGACATACTTATTAGCCCTCACTGCCCCACAATATATATATATATATATATATATATATATATATATATATATATATATATATATATATATATATATATATATAATGTAATATAAATATCATACAGGGTAGTTTACAATTCAAGCTGATATTAATGAGTGCGCTTACTGGCAGCTTTGACCTTGAGGGGGAAAAAATCAGGTTGTATCTTACCCGTACCCTATTCTATTTGTATCATATATTTTGTTAAACGCAACTTATTAAACAGTTTAGCTAATTGTAATGTGACGTCATTTCTATCTGATACCAATCACCTTCTTCCAGGTGACTGTATCACATCAATATCTGGGCTTACCATTTATTATATGTATGTATGCAACATTTATAGAATAGAATGCAAGTGTCAATCTATCATTCTGTATAAAGCGCATATATACACATTATAAATATGCAATGCGTGAGAATTTTGTGAAACGGAAGTGGTTTTGTGTGTAAAGTATGGTTGATAATGCAACATTTATACCTAAATTTAGATCCTCTGTTCTCATTTGCAGGGACAGGGACCTGTTTTCAATCTCATATCGCTTCCCAGTAGGTAGCTGCATCCCCAGACTCAGAACCCCATTCCATTCCCTTAGAATAATTGCTACTCAGCTTTCATATAATAGTTTGACTTGAGACTGACTGCAGGGGTCAGCATTAAAATAGGCAGGCAACGTATCATTATAGCGAATGAAGAGGGACCTGGGGAGGGGGAGGAGGGAGACGATTCAATTTATTCAAGTGGCAGCAGCTCAGGGTTTTTACAACAGGATTAGGAAGAGTCAAAAGGGACATATATATATATATATATATATATATATATATATATATATATATATATATATATATATATATTCTTAACTAAAGTTCTAGAGTTTACAACATGTTTTTTAAACACAGTATCCTCGCAGATAGTGAAGCTATCTATTTTTTGTCAGCTATCTTTTGTGAACTGCCATATATATTGACCAGTATTCCATTTCGGTCTATTTTCAGTGACAATGTGTAACAGTCAGTATCATTTGATGCACTGCCTTTGTGTGTTCTGACCACTGTCTGTGAGATGAGGTGAAAAGCTCTACAACCAGACATGCAGACAAGCCTGGCTGTTTTGCACTTTGGTTCAAATGCTCTCGTGTGGTAGGTGTGCTCAGTGGTTCATGCCTAGCCTGTTACCCCTTGACCCAGATCTTATTAATTGGCTGCAGTCAATTGACAGAGTTAAATGAGGAAGATTGTTAACAAACAGGCAGTGTTGTCTTTCTGATTGTAACCCTTGTGGGTGAGGTGAGGTTTATGAATCCACACACAGAGGAGCATGGTTCTTTTTTCATAGTGGTTAAGATTCTCTGTTGCAGTGTTAGTGGTTGGTGGTTTGCACCCAGCCTCTTCCATGTTACAAATGCAGCGGTGCTACAATTGAAATGCAATGGTTCTGTACTGTAATCAGGGGTAATAGCAGCACAGGTGCAGCTACAGTGGTGCAAGTCATTCCTTGGTTGCCAGAATAAGGGCAGCAGTGTGGAGTAGTGGTTAGGGCTCTGGACTCTTGATCAGAGGGTTGTGGGTTCAATCCCAGATGGGGGACACTGCTGCTGTACCCCTGAGCAAGGTACTTTACCTAGATTGCTCCAGTAAAAACCAAACTGTATAAATGGGTAATTGTATGTAAAAAATAATGTGATATCTTGTAACAATTGTAAGTCGCCCTGGATAAGTGCCTCTGCTAAGAAATAAATAATAATAATAATAATAAACCAATACTGCTAATCCATTGCAGTGTCATGGTACCTGTGTGCAGTATTTGTTTCAAATCCATTGTAGATGTCTTGTCATTGCTGGCTCAGGGTTCTGTTTGGGTTTCTTTAGGATAGGTGATAAAATGATATCCCAGCACTTTACTGTGAAATTTTGGTAATATATTAAATTGCTGGATAAAGTATGGTGGCTCTGAAGTGCAAAAACACAAGCAAATAAAATGTTAGCGACTTACAAACAAAAAGGTAGTGACATACAGACAAATTCCAAAACTGGAAATCACTTGGAAAACAGAACTGGAACACTTAAGTGGGCAGGTGCTAGTTAGTGGAAGGAAGGATGAATAAATAGTGTTTAATACAAATAATAAATAATCAAAATAAATTTGACTAAACAGTTGTACACCCTACATCATTTCAGCTTTGCTTAAAATACTATATTCTCATTTTCTGTTTAAAGAAATAAAAAAACACATACCAATGACTGTGCTCCTCCAATCACAGATCAGTGTCCCTCCACTCTCTAGCACCCGCCCACTTAAGTGTTCCATTCCCGTTTTCAAAGTTATTTCCATTTTTGGAATTTGTTTCTGAGTCACTGCCCGTGTGTTTTTATGTTGCCATTTTATTTGCTTGTGTTTCGCACTTCAGGGCCACCATAGTAAAGTGCAAACGTGCACAATGTTAAAAAAAAAACAATGTCATTTAACAATTACAAAAAAAGAGTATGGCCACATCATTTGTTCTACAAAAACCATAGAACTGTTGAAAAAAACTTGGTTTCCATTAAAAAAATAACATCATTTCCATACAGCATCGCAAATTTATATTGCCATATATAAATCCCTTTTAAAAGGTCAGGATCCCAAGATATGCTCCATATGCTTTGAGTGCTTGCAGGTGCTGAACGCAGCACGAGGGTTACAATGCTCTTGACTGAACACTGCTTGACATTTAAAAACTATGCATGTAATTTAGGATTAGTTTGAGGGATTAGTATTGTAAAATGTGCTGTACTGCTGTTAGAAACATGTTTTGATTGGCGTCACTAGTCGTACATACAAGCTTATACTTGTAAATTCTGTGCAGGTTCTGGTACATTATATGATTCAAGTGTACAGTATTATAACCTAGGTGCCCATACTCAGCAAATGATGAGCTATTTACATACACACACTACTCCCGTCACACACCTTCTGTTCTGAAAATGAAAGTGTATCTATATTCTATAACAAGATCCAGTATTGTATTTTGTTTGGATGTGCCAGATAATCATAGCTGTATAACAATACTAAATTCATTCTTCACAGTTGTTTTATTTTTAATATAGTAGTATATTATAGCATTTGTCTGGGGCATATACTACAACATATTTTCAAAAATATTGAATTATTTATAGTGTGTCATTAATAATATATTGGGAAAAGAGGCAATTATATTGAGCAATATATTATCCCATATTGTTCCACTATGAAGTATTTCTTGTATATATTTTATAAAAGTTTTAGTGAATGTTACATCATATCTGTATCATATCTCTAAAATATAGTGTGAAGCACTTCATGTCATTTGTTATTTTTGTAAAAATATTAACAGTTTACCATTTAAACTTTGATTATTTCAAGAGACACATTGGGGCAATTTCCATGGAAAAAGAAAAATAAGCCTCACCTTTTTCTCACTCTATTTTAGTAGTACTTTCGGGTTGTGTGTTTCCATGTAGTTTTCTTTTAGCCTGAGAAATAACCTAATTAATATTAAGATATTGGAGGGCATATTTAAATGTTTGTGCCTGTTCCAAAGATCTTGATAGCACAAGAATTTGGAATGATGAGATAGTCATAATGAGCATTCTGTTTACTACTGAATGCACGATCAATCCTTCTGATGCTTCTCAACATGGACTAGTGTGTTTAAGTTCAGGTGTTGTTGCTGCCAGTGAGATTACAAATGCCTTGCTCGCTGCTCAAGGAAAAGGTGGAATTGTGCTGATGGACTTCTTGAACCAGCGACTGCTTTCTGCTACTCAGGACATTTTTTCCCCCATCAATAGCCAGAAACTGAAAACATTCAGTGATCAAGATAAACCAAAAACAAAAGCAACAGCAGCTGGCAAAGACATGATTCTTCATAGTGACAAGTTTGTTGCAAGACTTCTTGTATTAGGTCAAAGTAGGGAAATTGATCTCAAAGGAATTTTGACCTATTCTTTGGGAGCAGTTTCCTACCCTCTTGCTTGTGCTAACGGTACTCTGGCAAAAACCAACTAACTAGTCAGCTCTGCTCGATCCTGTGGTCCAGACGTGGAGACTGCCTTGTTGACCATGTTCCAGAGAATGATGTAATACTCTTTGATGGAATGGCTGTCATTCAGATACGTGGTGATGTTCCTTCTATGTTTGGTGAGCCTGTAGACACCATTTTGGTGTACATGGTTAAGCTTGCAACAAAGTACAAGTGTACTCGTTTGGACTTTGTTACAAATCAGTATTCCCATGTGAGTATAAAAAGAATGTGGAGCGGTCCTGTCGAGCAGCTGGTAGCTCACAAATTATACAAATCTACAGGAAGGAGTAGAAAACCCCCAGCCAGTGGAAGGTCTCTTTCTGATGGCAGCAATAAGGAAGCACTTCAGAAATTCTTGTACACTGTGTGGAGGAATGCAGATTTGCAAGCTGTAGGCAAGGACAATATGTGAATCTCCCTCCACTGATTCACAGGATGTGATTCTCAAGTGCCTTCTATGGGAAGAGAAAGAGAAAGACATTTGCTGTGGCCTCTGAGAGAAGACTTTCTTGATGCTTTCACAGACCTTGGAAAAGACTTCACACTACAAGACTTAATATTCCTTGTGCTTGAGAAATGTGTGTGCCATCTCTATGGCCAAGCTTCATCACAGGATGTCAATGATGCCCGATACAAGGTGGTCTGCCTGGCATCATCTTCACTGCCTGAGCAGAGCATGCCACCAACATGTGACGCTCTACACCAACACAGCAAGCGGGCAAATTACCAGGCTGCTATGATGAGGCACTCTCTTGTTAATAGGATGAATGCCCCTTCCCCTGTTGGTAATGGAGGGAATTTAGAAAACAATGAGCTTGTTATCACTTGGATGACAAAGAAGTCCAACACCAGATAGTGTTTTGCAGGCAGTACATTTGGCCTTCAAGCATGAAAAATGTTGAACAGGGAGGTGTTCCTGTCTTGCTGCTGGGCTATCCTGCACAGAACTTTGACAAAAAAGCTACTGAACCTGCCCTTCACAATGATGTGTCCAACGAGAGTGACTTTGATGAGTAGGATGCCTTGGTTTTCAGACTGGGAAATAAAAATGTATTTCAAACAGGGAATAAGCACTACAGTGCCCACAGCAAGACACATGATTAAAAACACTGGATCTGAATAAGACAATACAGTCTTCATTTATTTTAATAATTAAGTCAACTCATACAAATCCAGATAAGCTGTCACTTATAATTATTGGAGAAATAAATCTCATATACAGTCAATTCCAGGAAAATTTATTTATGTGGTTTACTTTTTTTAATGCTGTTGCTGAGGAAAATATGCTGCTTTTGATGGAAACTAGTAATATTTTAGGTACAAAACACCTGAGTAGGACAATAAGTTTTGGCTCTTTTGCTTAAAATAAATGCTTAAAATAAAATAATGTTCACCCAAATTGGCCCCTATTTTATATATTTAAAATATCGGATATATTTAAAATATATTTTAGTCTGTAATCCATATATTCTATATGGATTACACAGACTAATGAAAATATATGGTGCACCATATATTTTCAACATATAAAATAAATATATGGATTACATACTAAAATATATTTTAAATATATCCCATATATTTTAAATATATATAAAAATGGGCCAATTTCTATATATGAAAAATATAAGGAGCATATTTTCTACCATATATTAAAAATATATGTTTTTTCCATAAGGGAGTAAACAAGGACAATCCGTCATGCTCGAAACGATTTGATTCCTGTTGCTTAATTCCATGTGAACAAAGCATAGGACTAGCTCCCCTTCCTGCAGAGTGGTGACTCCTTAACAAAAGGGATTACCTATCATTTTCTATAGGGCTGTGATTCCATTACCAATGAACTATAGGTTTTTCCTGCTAAGGTTAAGATTCCAAGTGATTCACAAGGACTGTTTATCACTGTCATTTACAGAAATGGCAGCAGTAGGATTTTTTTTAATTTTTAAAGTGTTTTTATTTTCAAAATTCCATTTTATTAGACAACAAAAAATCAAATGCTCAAATGTCTTTAAACAGTAAGGAGCGGGCTGTATTTTCTTATTTTCGTTGATAACAACCTGACAACTTTTTACACTTATAACTTTAAAGCCTGTTTCAAAGCTTTCTTCAAAATGTCTGCAAATTGAGTAGAATGTGTACAACATCCCATAGGTGGATTTAGAGTATTATAGGTATTGCCATATGAGTTACCTCCCTAAAATACACTGGCAACACCAGTGATGAAAAGAGAAAACATCTCCCCATTGTGAGTGTATGTATTATCTGCATTTTTAGATGGGGGTGATTCCACATGAAACACTTTTAGTACTGTATTCCTTCCAGGAATGTATTGATTCCCTGTAAAAATGATGAATGCGAACTATCTTTTAGCCAGTAAAAAAAAAAACTTTTACCTCCCGCAACTAGCAGAAACTAGTTCTGTCAGCTCTGTCCCCCATTCTCCTGTCCATCTCTTTATTGAAAACACCTGAAGACATCAGAATGTTGGCCTAACAATCAATAATCCTTGTGAATTCTATCAGCACTGCAAGCTCCCAGAAATGTCACAGTATTGGCAGCAAAGAGTGATTGAAACTTCAAGCATGGTCAAAATGGAATGCATTCAATTTAAAGAGCAGTGGAGAATAAAAGCTGAAATTGGACTCCTATGGTATATATCTATAGAGAAATAGATAAGATGGATTTGGTGCATAGCCTGGTTGGCAGTATGCAAGTCTAGCTGTGACTTTTCTATTCTGATTTTCTGTCTATTGGAGTTAATATCACTGTTTATTTTAGGATACTTTGAAAAAGGAGCTATCTTACCTTACAAATATGAAAGGTATCCATGGATTAAGTAGTAAGTACCCATAGGCAAAGATGATCTCTCCTGGATTTAGCCGTAAGCATGGATTGCCTTGTGGCTGTGTGCTGTTTGTTTTTGGTTTTTGTGTGTGTGTGCAAACTAGACATTCCACGCTGTGCATGTAGTTTTGTTATGTATGTGAAAGTGAAATATAATCTACAGTGTTGTGTTATCCATATGGGGTTTTAGTATCAGTGATTTATCTAGCGCCTTGTAAACAGCAAGAGAATCCTTTCAGCACTGTAGTATCTGGTCAACAATACAGCTGTAAATTCCCAGAAGAAGGGATTATCTGATCTGTAGTTTTATTTGTATACTCTCACTATAGTATTCCTGCGAATGCAACTGCAATGAGAGGCACATCATCACTGCTGTAGACTTCCATGCTGCTGGTTTCTGAGATTTGTGGTCTTACTCAGACCATAGACTAAGTCAAGAACATGTGTTTATAGTCACGTTGCAGAGCACAAGGATAGATAAGCTGTTTGGCAAGATCTAAATCGAGCAAGTGCCAAGACAGCTTTCCAAGGAAGGGTAAGATCATTTTAACACCATCACTGGGGCTAGTAACATTACTTGAATGGAATGGGGAAGGCTTTTAGTCGCCTTTGGATTCTCTAGACAAGATGAAAGTAAGACAGATTTAGAGAAAAATGATAAGAAGTCAGTAGTGGAGCAAAATAACCCAGAATCACTAAGAATGATTGCAAACACCATCAAATAGTAAGGATGTTATATAAAAAAAAAAGCAATTAAGCATGAAGCTACTTTACTCTTTAATGTACTTTGCCAAGCATTGCATACATTTTACAAGTGAAAGTACAGTTAGTCCTTTTTAATATAACTTCAAAAGGACTAAGCAAAACAGACACAATAAGGAGAGCTGACTTTAACACCAATAAACTGGCAAAATAAGACATTAACTCACAGAAGTGGTGCTACAACAAATACCTGTAGTTCACTAATAATGACTTTTCAGTAAGAGCAGTCAACTAAATGGTACCTACAGAACACAGTGTAATACTTAAAAGCATGTACACTTTATAGTGGTATGGTTTTTCTTATCAAAATGATATTAAGTGGGGTGGAAATGAGTTATTATCACACTCCTTATCAATCACTTAAGTGATATCAGGGTCTTGTTTGCTTTGACTCAAATGTTCAATGTGTTGATATGAGGAGGGTACTATTTACAGGACTGATATTAAACCGATTTGATTTTACACTAACACAAAGTTACACTTACTCTTAGCTGCCTTTGCTCTTCAATAAAGTCGTTCATCCATTTTATTTGCTAAGAATAGGGTTCATTATTTTCAGTCTAGGTTTCAGACAATGCACTCAACTCTTTGAAAAAGCCTTCTTTCTGTAAAAGAGTAACCCATGTTTTATTATCTTACAGAGTACATCATTTTTTTTTTTTTTTGCATCACTGCACTGTCTGAGAAAGACTCTTTGTTGCAGCTCATTTCACAGTTTGTGGGAAAGAAAAGACCCAGCATCGACACTGGGATTCATATGATTAAACAATAATGAAATTTGGTTCAAGGTGTTGTCTTCGTTGCGATCCAACAATGAAGTGATGCTGCTGCTGAGCATAATTGGCAGGTCTTTGTACAGATACAAGAGAGGACACAGTTCAGTTTCAGTGTTCATCAACTTGTCCCTGAATCAGCACTATTGTATTGTTCATCCTTCTGTGTTGGGTTTATAGTCTTAGCATTAGGCATTTGTGTGTAATATAACTCGGCTATTACTAGTGATACCTGTGTTTGTAAAGAAAATCTAGATACACTATAAAATACTAGTGTAACTCTGTAGATACACTGTACTATAGCTGTACTTTTGATACATGTTTTAAGATGTACTGTACATGATCAGGGGGAAAAAAATATGATGCATTCTGTTTACATAGTAAATATAAGTATATAGTAGTTACACATAGTTATTCTACCTGTATTATATATATATATATATATATATATATATATATATATATATATATATATATATATATATATATATATATATATATATATCAATTCAATTGAACTTCCCACTGAACTAAAAAATAAAAATCCTATTGTAAACATAAAATTCAATGCCCAGCTTCTATACAGATTCCTAGTGGGTATATCCAATGATAAATCATCCTGATGTCATAAAGAGATTTAAACCTCAGCTCATATTCCAGCCTTCCCTGAATAACATTGACCTGCTCTTTCAAAGGGCCTGTCTCCAGTACTGCACAATAATAGTTGAAGGAAAGATTCAGGCACTATCTTACATGATCATATCCTCATACTGCACTTTGATTTGGTATTCAAAATCACTTGCTGTCTTTCTTTTCAATTATCAGTCAAACCGGAAAATATGTCTGATATTGTTTTGAAATACCTTTTATTTATTTCACATTTTTAAATAGAGTAGCATATTTCGTTATACTTCTAGCTGTAGAAAACACTTGATGCTATATGTTTAAATGTATTGCTTAAATAATTTACAGTGAAAAAAAACCCTCATATCCAAGGGAAGTTACAACCAAAAGTCTTAAAGGAATACACTAAACCATCTAGATTTTCTTATATTGGGTTTCTTACCTGTTTATACTCTATTATGCATGTTCTGTGTGTATATATATGTATATATATATATATATATATATATATATATATATATATATATATATAGATAGATAGATAGATAGATAGATAGATAGATAGATAGATAGATAGATAGATAGATAGATATATTTATCACTGTTTCTTTGGTGATCATTATATACTAGGCTTACTCATTTAGGAACAGGGCTGTTCTGAAAAGACCTCCTCCTAAAAACTCCTAAAGATGCTGTTTTAGAAATGTCCACAAGGGGCATGCAAGAGTAATCTGATCACCCTCTGTGACTGTGGCAACTGTGAGATATTATTGGAAAATATATGCAGTTACAGTGGGGACTGACATTTCTCAAACCACTTCGCCTCAAAAATATTTCCAGAAGCACACCCAGAGTTTGAAAAATTTTCGGGAATAATTTACATACATGGTATATAATGATCTATCATATAGAGAAGTTAGGGAAAACACATAATAGGATATTACAGAAAATAAATGAATTATTATGAAAATGTAGGTGACTTAAGTTATCACCTTAAACTTATTTAAAACAATTTTAACACAGTGTTGAAATCAAGCCATTATCTGCTTGCTATAATCCCCAACAATGTCAGAAAAATTCCAATAACTATCTATCTGTATTACATTATTAAGGATGCTGCGTTTGCAGCGTAATTCTAATAATAATGGCAAATACAAATTGTTCTAAATTGGATTAATAGTAGAGATGGACTTGCCTGCTCATATCCGTTCAAGCCCCTCAAGGAAATTGCCTGAAAGGAAGGATTTGAATGGGATTACCAGAATAGCTAAAACAACCATGAAACTCAGAGAGGAGCCTTTGATCCCAGTATTGCGTGGGCAAATCCCTCTCTAAATAACACATACAGTATGTGATGCTTAAGTCTCATTTTTCAATTTCACTTGTGCTGGTGTACTTGGAAAAGCCCTTGTGTTCTTAAGGAAGAAAATTGACAAAAAAAGGACTGCCCAGTTACTTGTACCTTGTTATGAGCGCTGACATAGTTCTGAGCTTCTTGAAGGACAGGGACATATGTCAGATGGTCAACCTTGCTTGTCAGGCAGACAATTTCTATTGCTAATTTCCTAATTTCCTTTGGGAAATGGTGATAGTGACAGTTGGTTTAATATAGATTCCATTTATCCTGTTGCAAAGTGTGATTTGGACAGGATCATTCTATTTCAATGGACCTAATAGTTATGGTATGGTATTTGAGATTCAGTGTGGGAAATGAAAATCTTTTAATAGATTTTTATTTTTTTTTGTATTTGTGGGAAAATATTATATTAGCACAGAAAGTGTGCACTTTATTGTGTACAGGATTGTGTATTGTAAATATTTGTATAATGTGTATAAATTTATTTGTATAAATATACGCAAATGCAATCAGAAAGAAAGTACTACAATAGTCTCCGGCTAAGCAAGCAAAGTTAGCCGAAGTGTTCTTTAATACGGAGCTGACAACCAGACACAATAAATACATAAATATGTATTATTTGTCATGACACACGTCATCAACATATGAAATGAACAAAATAAGTAAGAGAAAAGCAATAGTTAAATGTATGTTAATAAACTATAATCATAAACTAACTGCCAAACTAAATTAACACAGCTACACACGTAAAAAAAAAAAATGCAGCAGCAGCTCTCGATTAATTATGCAAGCCATAGTTTTTTCAGGAGCTTGAACAATTTCCAACTTTTTGTAGCAAGAGAAACAGCAGCGCATTTCACTGTTTGTTTGTTTACATGCCATTTTGTAGCGATAAAAAAAAACATCTACCTGGAGTGTTTAAGGATTTCATTTGTATAAAGCAAGTGAATATAAATATATATTTCTGCTGCTGAATTTAGTTCCAATAAAGATGTCATTGTTCTGCAATAGAAGGGTTGGTTTGGGTTCTGTTGTAAAATCAGAAATATTACACTTCCCGTATCCAAACATGTGGTACATAATTTATTTTAACCTTAATGGTCAAATAAAATGTGTCAGTTAACTTTCTACACTGCAATATGTCATCTTTTAAGATAACAGTAACTAAGTCGTTTTGAGGTCAAATTTCTATATTAGCACTGCAATCGGTATGTTTGGGCGTGTATGTAGTTTCATTGTGGCAAGCTTCATTGTCTTCTTGTGGTCACAGATAATACACCAATGATTAATAAGTGTACTCTCTTTTAAAATACTGTTTTTAGATAAAGCTTTCAAGAAAAGAATACATTAAATAGTAGTTTTTACAAACTGGGACAATGCAATACAAAACCAGTTAATCACATATGAGTTCAGTGCAGTGATTGATAGAAAAGGGACCGGTTTGATATGTATCGTCTTGGAAACATACATAGAGGGAGGCAGATTTCATCAGCAAAAGGTGACCCTGCCTGTCTGTTTGGGTGGGCATTAATGAGTACATACCTTCCAAACTCGTTATTCAACCCTATCACATCCATTACTGTCCAATTGAGAACAATGGGTTTTGTTCAAAAAGTGACATATACTGCAAATGATCTCAGAACTGATAGCTAAATAGCAACTACTCGGATGTTGTTTGGCTCATACTGTGTTTTTTGTTGATCTGCTGCTGTGCTATGTGTTGAGTAACAGATTAATGGTTTAGGAGTGTGGTAAATTCAAAAGCATTATTCTGGATGCTCTCACAGACCATATTATATAATAAACATACAGGGGTCAACAAATCAGCCTTTGGGTCTGAAATATCAGCAGGATTAAGATCAAGGGTAATTATTTAGATCTGTCATGAAATTAGTCCTTGTGATCTGATGCACTGCACCGTGAATAGCAAAATGTTGATTCATTTTAACGCATTTGCTCTGTAAAGAAGGGCCACAAAATGCAGAATATTATTTGAGGACAAGACACTACAACAGGCATTTCCCAGTGCTGAATTCTCTGTCATGCATGTAATGTAGTATGATGTATGATTCAGAACTTTCTCTTTTGTTCCCAAGATACTGTTATGAAAGAGATGAAATGCCACAATTCATTAAAGAAGGATCTAAACAACTATAAATGACTATAAATACATATACAGATAATGATTATCAATGCTTGATTAAGTCCCATAATAAATTAGTTGCTTACAGCAGAACATCAAAAATACATGTCGTGCTTAAGATTATCATCTGTTCACTAGTGGCCAAGGGACACAAGTATGTCTGAGGCCTGTGGCAATGTTCCATCTTCAACATAAAGGCCTGCTAGATTAGATACAGTACACAAACCCAAAGAGCCATGGATAATTTACCTAGATCAATTCATTTTTACAGCCCATGGCAAACAAGCCAATATAAAAATAAAACGTTCTCCATGCCGCTTGCATTGTGGTGAGCTAAATCGAATCCAAATAGAGTTAAAGGGATGAATAGTGTATTCTCAGTCGATAACATTACATCCCTGCTCAAAATAATTGGTCAGTACCCAATGCTTCTGTGAGATAACAAGCTTTGGGTGTGTAGACTATTTGGGGTTTTTCTTTCAAAGAAACATTGCAATTTTCTTTGAAGACTAAATGGTTTCAAATGCTGACTTGTGTCGCTATGTAGCTGCCCTTATGGAAATATTGGCCTACTTGATTCACCTTGTTCCTGAGCAACAGTACTTCAGAATTTCATAACCACCACCATCAGATCATAATCAGCTCTTACATATATAGAGTCTAGAAAAACAACAAGTAGGGTTTTTGCCTAAATCACATCAATATGTGTTTGCACATGATAATGCTCATAGATCTATTATTGGTCAGGGTATTCGGATTGGGCAGAATGCTTTATTATAAAAATATGTGTCCATAAGGCTCGCAAAACATTGTAACAAGCACTGTCCTTATTAGGCGGATATGTGAAAAAGTCGGATTTGCGAACATCTATAGAAAAAGCATTTACACATCCATAAATCGGTTAGTGACGAAAAACAAAATGCAAACTGCTTAAACATGGGGACATTTTTTGCTTTAAAAGTAAGCAAATGTAAACAAGATTAATTAGGCTACAAATACACAGTGTTGCTATGCGGTTTGATATAAGCCATCTCCACACAAAGCTTTTTTTTTTTTTTTTTTTTTTTTTTTTTAATAAATTTAGTTGTTGCCAATGGTTTTTACCTCAGTTTTCTCCCCAATTTGGAAATTGCCAGTTGTGTTGTTATTAATCCCGGTTCACCGCTGCAAACCCCTGGCGACTCGGGAAACAGAGGCTGACACACGAGTCCTCCCAAACGTGTTCCTGCCAATCCGTCATTTTTCGCACTGTGGATCCACAGCAAAGCCACCAGACCTATAGTGCTGGAGGACAACACAGATCTGAATGGCTCCACTGCAGACCCGCAGGCGCCCTTATCAGCCACAGGGCTCGCTGGTCAGTGGTGAACCATGGATTGCCCTGCTGACCTAAGCCTTCCCTACCCGGGCGGCACTCGGCCAATTGTGAGCCACCCCCTAGGAACTCCCGGTCACAGTCGACAATGACATAGCCTGGATTCGAACCTGCGATCTCAAACCTATAGGGCACATCCTGCACTCCACGTGGAACGCCTTTACTGGATGCGCCACTCAGGAGCCCCGTGCAAAACTTTTTTTAAACAAATGGTAAATGTACAGTAGCCTGCAACTGATGGTTTCTTCCTTAACTCTAGAAGTCCCTGCCTCCCTGGTTCTGCTTTCTTAATATCTCTGTCACAGTACTTTGCGCTCTTTCTTGATATTGCCAACAGCCGATAAGCAGCTCGGTTTGAATATTGCTTCGGCTATTTTAAACAAACGTCCGGTAAGCATTGCGTTTATGAAGCTTGCTTTGTTTAATTCAAATGCATTTAAAAGTTACAACATGCTGCCAATATCTGCAAGTGTGCGCTCCATCATATAAACACATTGCACAAAAAAAAGCTTTCTCGACTGGTGCATTGAAACGTCACTGCTACACGCACACAGCCCGCCTCTCTTAAAGGGGAACGCACCAACAGGCTGATTGCTATAACGCTTTCTTTCTGTTTCCATCGCGGAAGCTGCATTTGCTGCCAATGCCATTACTCTCATAGCCTACTTTTAATATTATTTATTTAGCTTGGTGGTTAATTGATCGGGACGGTTATGTGATGGTCGGATATGCGACGTTCCACTGTACTACGTTTAATTCTATAGTACTCCTTAAAGGAAATTACATAGAAAACATATATGATTCATATTAATTACAGTAAAAGTACAGTAGCTTTTTAAAAAATCAGCTCATGGAAAAATAAATTTAAGAAAAAACTGATTTTTTTTATCCCAAATGAATTGTTTTTGAAAAAGTTTTAAATCTGAACTTATCTTACTAAAAATGTCTGGTTTTTATTGGAAAATGTGTGTTGGGTATCACTGAATTTGACACCCTGCTCAGCTGGCACAGCATAGTAGTGCAAATAACTACATAGGGGAGTCTGACAGCCCACCGGGGATTAACTAGTGTGAATCATGTCTGCTTGAAATCAATTGCTTTGGGAGCCAGTTTTATAACTATAGCTCCATAGTTGGCCTGCTGGAGATGAGAAGGGCTTCATTAGCAATATGGGCATGCAGTGCTCCTGCTAAGGCCTTGTGCTTCTCAGAGGACATGTATCTGCAAAGACAGGCTATCTGTGGTCTTATGTCTTTTAATTTTTAACTGCTTGCCATTGTTAAACAAATTAGGGCTGGAGTCATTAACTTGATCTTACGAATGCACCGATTGATGGCATTAAAATCCGGTACCAATTGACAGGTCTGGTGTGATGTTAACAAATACGAGGTTCCGCTAGCTGACTCTGCTATCTGATTGACAAGCTTGCAATTTGGCCCTCATTCTGTGAATCTGTAAACTTGAGGGAATAGTTGCAGCCTTCTGGTGTTTAAGGCCTTTTCTGAATACTAATTAAATGTGTATACTTACCAAATAAAATCCAGCCCACTCAAAGCAGTTCTGTCTGAATCACCCAAAAATTAATGATTGAATAAAAATGAAGTGTATTGGTAACTGTGCGTCTCTGTTTTAGGCAGGTCTGACTAAGTGGAGACAGGGAATAAGTTATTTGCACTTTTCAATTATTTTATCTTTATTTACCATTATTTACCTGTACATTAAAATGGGGGTTTACAGGCAGGGAACTCAATTTTAAGATAAATTAAAATCATAAACATCATGCATATTAGACACCCTCATTATCAGAACATTCGTCAGTCAAACGGCTAGTATTTCATTCGTCATGCGATAAACAACACGTCCAGTGATCAGCTAGAGGGCTTTATACCTGTTTTTCGGCTTTGTCTAAGGGGGGGGTGCAGCTATCCTTCCCCCATGCCCATGGCTTCCCTACAGTGAGCCTCTCCACTATCAGCAAACTAAATTATGGGCAAAGGTACCTTGAAGGGTGAGGCTAAAGGCCAAAGATGTAATGGAAATATGTATTACATACTATTTGTTGTCTAAGCTTTTGTTCTCTGTGTGATTTCTGACTGAAAAATAATAATTTTGCAACTTTACTGTCTATTTGAATAATCTAAACTGTGGCTGATCTTAATCCTAAACAAGTGAGTCAATAATCCACTCCTGGATTAATACAGAGTTACAAAGCAGCATCATTTAAATCTGCCACTAGTTCAGTTTTTAAAAGACCATTTTCACAAATTCAACAATGTTTCATTACACACTGTGAAAGTGTAACGGTTAAGCGTTCTTTGCACTTTATTTTGTATTTATAATGGATTAAGATGTGTCGTTTTTTTATTGCACTTTGATTATGTTATATTGATATGTTTTTAAAGCATGTGTGAATGTGTGCAAGGTAAATCGCAGTGTATTTAATCAATTAGCCCAATTGTTTGTAGCTGAATACTTTATAAAGCTTGATTAAGAAGAACGAGGAGGAGCTGGGAGGACATTCAGGATGACGAGCAGTTTGTGTGAGCATGGATGACGGGCTGGGAAGTAGTAGTGGCGGTAGGGGCTTTTGAGAAACTGCTACTTTGTGTGTGAAGTTTATAAACGGTAGCGTATACTGGCAGTGGTGTGTATCCACATATAGCAATTGTAGCTCAAGTGTTGCCGCTGCTGCTACATTCTTAGCCCGGCGCTGGCTCTGCCTGTAGTGAGAGGGGTAGGGGGAGATCGGAATGGCTCCTATGTGATAGTTTAGCCTGTAAACTGGAAATCCAGTTCCTTTCTTTGATAGATGTGAGAATGGGATAATTTAGCCAATGGAATACGTGCCCGATGCTCACACAAGTTTCTTCTCAGGGTCCCTATCTGAATTTAATATTATGTTATTGTAAAATATATTGATGAATCAGCTAATTGAGAGTTGTTGGAAGCAGTCTTAGACATGATTACGAAAGCTCTATACAGGCAACAGACATTCCACTTATGAGTTTTAAAAAGTCACCAGGGTGTGATGACTGAAACCAAAACTGAAACAAATTGAATCTAAACAACAAGATAAAACATGTTAGTTAACATAATTGGCATTTTATACTCAAACCAAGTTACTCTTTAATATTTATAGAATAAAACCCCAAACATTAAAAAACCCTAAAGAAACCATTAGGAAACATTTTAAGAAAGAAGATACTGTGCTCCAACTCAAATACTATAGGGTGTCCCATAAGTAAGGCTTCATAGGCAATATCATATATTATTCTGATCAGGATGTTCTCTGTTAAATTGGGTGACAACATCACACTGACTACCTGCACTGCGCATCAAAATAATCTGAAATCATTTCTCTTTGCATAAGGGGAGTTCACACGTGACAAAAATAGACAACCAATACTAACAATTATTCCTGTAATGCCTGACTTATGGGACACCCTGTCCTGTACGTATACTATTCCGTTCTCTGCTGACCCTTTAGCTAATTGAAGGCCAGCCTGTCTGTGTCATCAGGAATGTTGTGCCTCAGAGTGTCTTTCAGATTTGTAGTCTGCCTGCATGTGCTGTTACAGTGATATTAGCACTAACATGAGTGTCTGTAGGATGGCACCCATGACTGATGCTTCCAAATGCATGGAGTGTCTGGAAGCTCAGAGTGAACCTTGCATCATGGAGTAACTTCTCTTACATTACTAATAGAAACGTGAATTTGATTATTAACATTATTTATTTGTTTATTTTTCAAATGTTTTATGAAGCTTATTTTTTTAAACAGCTCAATGTGATTCTGGGGATGTTAATAACTGTAGCACACATTTTTGCTTAGATTTTTAACACATTAGGCAAAATTAGAGCAAGCTTCTTAAGTATGAGGATGTACTGTTGCTCATATCTGTATGAAATGTAATATTATTCTGATTGTTTGGCTCAAAGTACAACTGCCAGTGATGGGTAAAATCTAATCTACATAGTCGATTATAAAGATCATTAAAAAAAGAAACGTGTCTGATACAATGACATAAACAAATGTAATATGCATTATCAATTACTGAATCATTCTAATGTTGTGTTTGTTGGCTCAAACTAGAATCTCAAGAATATTAATGAGAAATGTATCATTATGTGTGTGAGTGTAACAGGGTCAGGTTACATACGTGGGTCATCACTGAATAATACTGAATCAGACACAGAGCAGTGGGTATAGACACACAGCAGGGGCGCACAGATTTAATAACAACACAGGTGCCGACGCTAGGGTACCAACAATGGTAGTCAATGGTAAAACAAAGCTAAAAATAAAAGTTTGCCACACAAGGCAAGAGCTAGCCTCACTAAAAGAAACGTCCCGCTCCAGGAACCTACTACACTACGAATCCCTCACTGTACTTAGTTTGGCATAAAGAAAATTAAAATTTCCCAAAAATGCACTGGGCCTGGGAATTAGAGCCAGAATGAATTAATGAATTATACCTGGCAATAATGTAATGAGGGACATCTGCAGGCAGGTAGTCAAACAGGTCGTAGAGGTTGGTTAAGTTGTCTGTGTGAGCCTGTGGATCAGGGTTGCCAACTGGCTCCAGAATTTACGGACACTTTAAGCCAGGTCAGGTTTTTTAACTCGCCTCTCTAACCGCAAATTAATTTATTTTATTGAACATGTAACATGAGTGTGAATTGTGTGAGCTGTCGCTAAAGGAATGTCATTGTTTTGCTAACTATTACTAAAAGCACACACCTGTCTGGGGGCGAGAATTACTTGCATATTACCGAGGATCGTTTCCATCAGTCAGACCTATACAGCTTGCTGATTTGCTGTATTTGTCTGATTGAGGCGGGACTGTGTGAATCAGAAATAAGTATTACATTAATAGAAACCCCAAGGTTAAACGAGAAAGAGTGCGGTTGAGTGCATAATTCTCTATAACGACGGAATTGCACTATTTTAATACATATTCTTTACCATATAACATTTCAAGCAATATGATTTTAATACATGTTATGATGCTCTCCGGATAAAATTGCCATCGCAATTAAACAATTGAACACATTTATTGAAGCCGTTCACGCAATTCACACTCACGTTACATGTTCAATAGAATCAATTAATTTGCGGTTAGAGGCGAGTTAAAAAACCTGACCTGGCTTAAAGTGTCTGTAAATTCTGGAGCCAGTTGGCAATCCTGCTGTGGATAGACCTGGGTGCCTGTGACCTTAAGAAAAGATACACTTTCAATAACTAGTGGAACTTGTCTTGTTGACAAGTATTGTGTAAATCAGTAAACGGCTTAGCCGCCCAATATGTAGATAGAATTTGTTAAAAGTTTAGTTAGTACTCCTTGGTGGACATAGGCTTGTTTTTTGTTTTGTTTAATGAATACAATTACAGGTACCGCCCTGTCTATTGTTGTGTGGAGAACTTCTTTTTACACTAGAAGACAGTGATAGAGGTTCTGAAATAGTGGCAAACCATCGACACTAAAGAGGGTGGTTTGTCACAATATATAAAATAGTGCATCTGCTGTACAACATGTATGTGATCAGCTTTGTAGAACCATAATGATGGGGCAACGAAACCTATATAACTGTAGAAAACACCCACCCCCTGACTATTAGGAATTGTCATTTACAGGAGCATTTAGTCATGATTTACGGTGTTAATCAAACACTCTTGTAGTTCACACCAATATAAATCTAAATGATTAAAAAACAAAGGCATAAACTTTCTGTATGATGCAATTAATACAGATTGATGCACCAAGAAGGTGAAGTTAACACTTTATATGGGAAATTTAATATAAATGATGTATTATAAACCTAAACACACAAACCCAAATTGTCACAAGCTGGGAGCAGGAGGAAATAATAATAAAAAAAAAACTGCATTCTGTATACAAATTATAAACTGTGTAGGATAATTCCAACTATTTGATATGTTCCCAGTGTATACACTGCCCTGAGGTAAAACTATATTTTGAATAATAAAGAAAATAACCAGAACATTTGTCTACTTGACTTGATTAGAAGTGACATTTCAATATGTCATTATATCAATGCTAAAAATGTATACAATTCAATGACAAACATGTAGACTATGTCTTTCTCAATGTCCTCAATCAAAGTACAAAAAGTATGAGGAAAATATTTAACTTTCCTTTAGCCAATAAAGGAAAATGTAGCTGTAACAGGGGGCCAGCATGGGCAGAGCCCATCCTGTTCTCAAAAGAGAAATATACATACTATTGTTATTATGAATTGACTTTTAAATGCCATCATTATCATTAGGGTTACCAGCAGGTAATAATTGTAGTCCTGACTACACCACCTTCTTTAGTTTTTATATAGAGGTGAGAGATCCCCTAGAATAATTAATCCCCCTCCCCAGATATAAAGGTGAACCAGAATAAAGAGTTCCATGCACACAGGTTCCTTTATTTGGAAGATCAGATGGACACGCAGAAAGGAGTTTACCAAAACAGAAAGGTTTGTTTAAAATGAAACAGTGTTTATTGTTGTTACAGTACCATCCTATTTAAAAAGTATGCCAGTTCTAATGGTTTCTCAGCAGTTCTACACAAAAAAGTCCAATATATGAACAGATCATTATTAGCAGCACTGAATAATACTTCAGCAGGTATCAACAATTAACATATAGTATTTCAATAGCTATCAATAATCATTAATAACACCACATAGTATGTCAAATAGGTAGCAACAATCACTAGCAATAAATGGAAGCAGGCTCCTGTAAATTAGTACATTTAAAAAGCACCAATCACTATCCACCCCAATGGCTAGGCTCCGGATATCCTGAGGGGACATACAAGCACTTATAGCAGGAATGGCCCCAGGCAGCCAAGCACATCACCGCCAGTCCCCCCCCCCTTACCTCAATGGCGCCATTTCATTAACTAAGCTTGCCTACCTGACCAGCCAATCACCACCAAACCCATCTATTGTACAGAGGATGGTACATTGAAAAGCTCCTGCTCCTCTACAGGAAGCAGCACTCAATACACGCCTCAGGACACCAGGAATACAATTTAGACCAATTAACCTCCCTCCTGAATCAATTAAACAGTGCACAACCAGGCTGGGACAGTGATCATTTACCAATTACACACAACATTCATTTAAAAATCACAAACTTAGGACTGGTAAAATAAAATATAAAAATGACTACCAATAAAGCATATTGCACTAGGATATTTAGTTACGTTTCATTCCAGTTTTCAAGTAGATTGTACAACATTTTCTTTAATCCAAGAACTTATATTCTAAGAGCTACATACAATTTCTCTGCTCACGTAACAAGGTCCAGTAGTATAATAATGTGCTTTCTCTTTCTCGACATCGGCAACACAAAAACAAAACCAGCACGTGGAAATGGATTCAATCAATGCTTCTGATGTCATCTTGCTCCTGTTCTGAGGACAGCTGTCAATCACTACAAATCTACACCCTCTGAAATTGAGCAGGATCATTCACTCAAGGCACGGATGTTGGGGTAGGAACACAAAACAAATGAGTCACACACGCTTTATGCTGTGATCATACAATAATTCAATAGTGAATAAACAAAATAAACAATCATAATACACACTAAATCCTAATAGTAATCTAAGTGATACTAAATGAGAAGCAGTATTGTGAACATGCACATAGAAATTTATTTTGTGGTACTGGTAAAATAGCACTGCCCTGATACTGTTTCCTACTTGAAAGCATTTCAGTTCTGAAGATTTACAGTTAGGGTTAAGGATGTGATATGTCACCATCGTATTTCTTTTAAACTTGAAAAAATATTGGCAGCTATAAAATAAAAAAGATGACAATTTCATTTATTTTATATGCCACGATTGATGTTTTAATGTATCCTTTCACATGTGACAATATCATTGCTTAAAGTACTACTTTTCTGTAGTATTTGACGTGTCTATTTATCGGAGACTGCAGTTGTCATGTAGTTTTCAAATCGAGCTACATACAATTTCTAACAATTTTCTTCTGAGAATAGCAAGAATGTAACAATTATGGTTTATATTTTCGGTGAAAAGGGGCTTGTGAAAGGGCATAAACAACTGAAAATAAGAGCCTTTCAATAGCGTAAAAAAACTACTCTGATTTTATAAGATTCTAAAATCTGGGAAAAAAGTGCAACAAATGTATTTTGGACAGGTCTGTGTTACGGTTTGTGGAGCCAGAGCATAATTCGTGTCACTCTTTCTCCAGTTCTATTTCATGTACAGTGCAGTCATTTCTAGCATCACATTTGACCTGATTTTGCATTCATTTTATTCAATGGTCAATGGCGTACCATGTCATTTAATGTGCTGTGTCAGTGGATCTAAAAGCATGCAAATGGAAGCCTTCTATTAACTTCACTAAAAATAATAAAGCAGATTTATAGTTGTTAGGATGCCGTTATTTCATTATTTGGATCTGTTGTTATTTAGATAATTAAAATAAACCCATTGTTTAATTATGGGTTACAAATGAAAGTGCAATGGTCTGAAATGTTTAACAAGGTCCATGCAGTTAAGCTTGAACAGTAACCTTTGCATTGTTTGTCATTCTAAGATAGTGAAATGTTTCTGTGTAAGGAGCTTTGTTAATATTTAAATCGGCTTAATTTCCACAACTCATTTCCAGTCATCTACCCAGTTACAGAATCTCTTTCTCCCTATTAATATGTATGGAGCACAGTGCTAACAAAAAGCAGTCTATTGTTACCAGTGCAGCCCTTCTTTTATCCTGTTTTACAGTTGGGTGGAATGGAACAATGTACAAGGTCATGGTTTGAGTCAGTGGCTGAGCTGGGAATTTGAACAAAGACAGAAGAAGCTCTGAGGCATCACCTCAAACCACTAAACACGTGATCCTCAGAGGTTTGGACTGCTAGTGTAAAAATAGTATGCATGAGCATTGGCTTAGGAGCACACCAGCTGCCCAGGTGCAGCGAATGCATCAGATACTGTAAAGAGCATCTGGTTTTAAAATGTGGGGAACAAACAGTGGTATTCAACAAGTTCAATGCACTTAGTCTGCTTTTTTCTAAAGTGTTCTGATTGTTGGCTTGGAAACTGTTCTTATACCAACTGTTCACTTTATTAAGGTGGTACACATACCAGTCGTGTGTGATGGTCCCTCTTGTGTAAATTGCTGCCCACTGCTCTGATGAATATAGTTTGCTCATCTGCAAATCTTAAAATCAGTTCACAAAGTTAAACCTAGCCAATGGTTTAAATGCAGCACAGAAACCAGGACCAGAGGACACAGTTGTACATTAGGTGCATGCAGACTTAGGACAGAGGGTAGGAGATGCTTCTTTACACAGATAGTGGTGAGGGTATGGAATGGGTTACCTGGCTATGTTGTTAATGCTGAATGCTGTGATCCTATAAGACTGATTTTACAGGCAGAAGAATATAGGAGCAACAGAACTCCAAACAACTGACTGTAAACATCATAACAAGATAAAGTGAACAAATAAATACAATTACATTTTAAGGTTCTTACCCTTTAAAATGACACCAGAAATATTGTTTTTATTTGTAGGTAATAAGTTAATTTGATTGTTGCTAAAGTTACTGGGGCATTTAATATTCCCTAAACACGTGTGACACTGTGGTAAAAGAATGGTAGGGGACCAACTAAACTTTGTTTACCATCAGGCAATTTAACTAAAGGCATTGCACTGAAGGGCATTTTCTTAAAAGGGACAAGGAATTGATTTTTGAATATCTTGGTTACTGTAGGTCAAGTTGTTGCCTAAGTGAATTATTCCAGGGTAGCAGTCACCTTATATATAGATTTTAGCATTTTAAACCATAAATCACAAAAATTGCCTCGTTACTTTAAAGAAGCCATTGATTTGAAGATCTAAGGCAGAGTTAGAGTAATTTGCACTGCATCTAAATAGATAATGGTATTTTGTACTTGTCAGCTGTGCTATTGTTAAGACAAAAATAGTCTGTAGGCCTGTTGTTCAGAAGCATGTTTTTTTGTGTCTATTATAAAAGGTATAAGCTTCATTCCAAGATCAGAACCTTACGTTTGCTTTCAACAGTTCATGTGATGGATTGTTTAATTGGTATTGAAAAAAAATAATAGGCTAAGGATCCATGAAATATAACATTTTGTTGTTCATTATTAACAAGGACTATCAATTTATTACAATACATCTGCCATGATATTTTACTTCAGGTCATGGTATAATGTAATACAATATGGTTCTTCACAATGCCTTAGCCGCATTCACACCGAGTATGGTGCCACCTCAGAGTGAGCTCAGAATTTCTTCATGTCATATAGGACACATTCAACTCCGCTATAAACCGTCCACACAGCATCAAGTAATGGCTTCAACCTTGTCAATCACACAGCCATTCTCATGATAACTGAAGCTGCTACTACACAAGCACACTGTACAGCTATAGATCCGGCTGTATGTTTACTTGTGGCACCAGTATTTAATGTGTCTCTCCTGCCAACATTGATTGAAAGGCTGTGTTTGTAAAAAAATTTATTATGTAGGATGGACCACTTTATGGTACTTGGAAAAAAAACCTATTGTTTTGCTATTTTCTGATCATGGTAAATTTATCAGATAAACCATGCAAAGCGATAACCATAAAGTATAATATACTAATTAACATCATCTGATCCACCTCACTTGTTCACCGTGATTTCAGTAGTATGATGCCATAGCTAACAAATTAGGTAGATGCACTGCTATTAACATTCTTATTATTATTTAGATGAAGAAAAAAAAAACTTACCTTACAAGAGATGATCTTAATAAAAAAAGAGCTTCTTGATTTAGCATGTGTCACCTTGTGTCAGTTTGATGCAAATTTGACAGGAAAACGGAGGCAGTCTAATTAAAAACAGAGATATGACAGACAAAATATAATTGCCTACCAAAAAAGCAATTTGCCAACAAGTTTATGCAGAACCCTGCCATAGACTCTCTTTGTTTTTTTTAAAGCTTTCCTGCAGTAATTACCTTTGAACTTTGTTAGCTGGTGTATAGATCAGCATCCTCTTGCATTATATAATTGACACCGTATGGTAAACAGGTTTAATATATAATACTGATTTAATGATATCACAAACACAGCTTTGTGGCTGATCAGTCACGTATGCAGGAGAAGGGACTAATAGACTTGCCATTCTTCTTATGTGTCTCCCCATACTGCAGCTGATTTAAACAGCAGCAAAAGGCACAGCTGTAAGAAGCTTTGTGCTTCTCAGCTCAGTTGCTTCTTTCGCTAAGTTACTGGAAAACATCCAACCCAAAGCTAATTTCCATTTTTTAAATAGCTTGTGCTGCATGGCCAAAGTGTACAAGGGTCATCGTGGCTCAACCTCAACCCTATATTGAGGGACTGTACTTGTTGATCCATAGCTACAAAACACTCCATTGTAAGATATGAAATATTACAAAGGAACTAGTAAAAGGATTAGAGGAGACGCGTTTCTACATACAGCCTGAAAGAGTTCAGGCTTTTAATGAACTGTTACGGAACAGAGAAACAAACTGAAAATGCTTAAGAGACCTTGAATTATTTTAACTTGCTGTTTACTTCTAGTTTTGTGAAAATTAAAAGGGGTTTTACGGCTTTCAATAAATAGGAGTTTACTTAAGGACTGGTGTACACTTATTGGAAATAAAGCTATCATTTGTATTCCTAGTCCCTCTTCCAAAAATGTGGTTATGCAGAGCAAACAAAGAAATAATTGGACATTATGTTTTCAACAAATATTATGTTCTTGGTTGTTTTCTAAGAGCAATAGCTTAAAAAGCATCACAAGTCATGTCTATATTACATATGTATTTTTTTATTTGGTTTAATTAAGATAACCATTCATTATTGCATATATTAAATGCATTTAAATGAAAACAGAAATAAATACAATTCATATGATATATAAAAGTGATATGGAATGGTTTATAGCAATACGTAGAACAGAAATACATCACTGGTTTCTTACATATATTGTAAATAATAGATTGCTAATTAAACAATACCAATTAAGCTGTAATACACAAAGCATATTAAACAATATTTCAGCAGATTGATAAACACATTTTTGCCTCTGTGGTAAAACAGTAGGATATAATGGGTTAAGGTTTCATTTTTTTGACATGGTACAGAGATTTGTTTCATTGAGGGAGCTGACATGTTTTCAGGTTTTTACTGTTATTGTCAGCTGTTAAAAAGAAATGATTACAATAAAACCAACTACAGTGCTGAGTAGGTTCTTTATAAAGCTATTCTAGTTCATGCCAGTTTTCATAACTACATACCCTGTCTGCCATTGGGGATATATTAGACACAGCAGGCCTTTTTTATTGAAAGCTTTGTGATCAGCAAACTCGAACAGGTTTTATATTTTGTACCACAACGTCACTTAAGCAGAAAAAAGGATATGTGATCCTGGTATCCATATAGTAGTTGACATAACAGTGCTCCCTCATTATAATGCAGTAGTCAGGAGACGTGGTGGAGAGACCTCGCAATTTATATGGTCACCCTTATAATGAGCATGGAGGGCCGTAATAGGAAAATATAAGAAACAGCCAGTCCAGCCTCTTAACCTGTTCTGAGTAATAAAGGACTGCTGCATAATGAGGATCTGCTTGCATTTCAAACTTACTATATATATATATATATATATATATATATATATATATATATATATATAATGTTTTTGTTTCGTTTTTAAAGCTTAGGTATGTGAATGTCCCATGGTCACCTCCCATGGAGCAGTGACCTGGAATGGAGCTTCCCAAGTACTAAGATTCCAAACTGAAAGCTTGGGAAATTCTGATTGGCTAGCAACAGAAAATATGTAAATATTTCAGTATGAACAATGTTAGTCTTAACACAGAGCCATGTCATAAGTGATCTGGTGGTTGAATGTCTGTACATCATGCTGTCTGTTAATGCTTGAGTGATATATATTTACCTGCTGTAACAGAAGGATGTGCTGCTGCTAACCTCCAGTCCTCTGTAAATTAAATGCAAAGCGCAATTCATTATTTTGGGGTTAAATTTAAATTTTAGACCTAGAGGGTGATTCTAAAAGCTTTTTTTTTAAACTATTTTTTCTTTTATGAAAATAGAAATCAACCACCCAGAAATATCATTTAAATTTAAAAACAGCAGCCATATGATTAACCTTACCTAAAAGATTCCAAACTCCTATGCACCCTTAAGCATTCATGAGCCTACCAGAGATATTTTATTCAAAATCATTGCTTCAGTCAGGCCAAATTGTTCCAGTGGTGTGTCAGTTTTAACAGCTGCCAGGCTGATCTCTTAACAGTTGTCACAATGAACAAAGTTAGCTGCTGATGTGTTTGCAAAATAGACTGGTGTTAAACAATCAGGAGTTATTTTTGTTTCTGAGCGCCTCTGCAGTGCTTTCTGCTTTGGCCACTCTGGTTATTTTTCATGTTATTGGTCTGGTAGCTGTGAACTAGCCCCAGGGCAGAGCTCAGTGTGTATTATTTCTCTCTTTTTTTTTTTAATTTAGTAGTCGCCAATTTTTTTTAAAAATTATTTTCTGCCAATTTAGAATATCCAATTATTATTTAAGCTCGGCTCACCACTACCACCCCTACGCTGACTCGGGAGCGGTGAAGACGAACACACGCTGTCCTCAGAAGCATGTGCCGTCAGCCGACCGCTTCTTTTCACACTGCAGACTCACCATGCAGCCACCTCGGAGCTACAGCGTCGGAGGACAACGCAGCTCCGGGCAGCTTACTGGCAAGCCCGCAGGCGCCCGGCCAGACTACGGGGCTCACTGGTAGACACCTTGGCTGACCTAACCCCCCCCCCCCCCAGGCGGCGCTCGGCCAATTTGTGCGCCGTCCCCTGGGAACTCCCGTTCACGGTCGGCCATGGAATAGCCTGGACTTAAAACGGGTGTGTATATTCTTTGTCTTGATTTTATTGTGCATTATTGAGGGTTTCTGGCACCACAACTCATGCTTTCACATTGGAATGCCACTCTTGATGGTGCGGAGTGAATGAACAACTGGGTCAATCAGAAAGGGACTGTACAACACAAAAGATTATCATTTTGTTCACACATGCATGCACAGACGCACACGCGCACTGTACACACACTTCTGTCTATTTGTAATTTGGATTATTTCAAAACGTTTTCCATAGAAATTTGAAAATATTTCAGGATTATATGATAGTGAGCCTGTCTCTTATAAGTCTTCTTGTGTGCACTATTGAGGTTCACCCTCTGTCTAAATTAATTATGTACAGTGATATCTTTTGTTTCTGTAATATACTGTACTAAATAGTTAACATATCAATATTACTGGTAATACTAAGAGAAGGACCATGTTAGTAAGATCAACCTTGGTCCTGTAATTTGTTTTGTTGATATTTTAACGATGTACTATAGAGTATAATAAACAAGGTCATTTAACTTTAGCAGAAACAGGTTTGATTACAGAAAGTGGGATGGAGTATAATTTCCCCCGCTAAACAGCATGATTTATTTCAAGCTGGCAAACACGCCCATCGTCGATCCTTATGTCCTCAAAGGTGCTCTCATCACAGCTTGAGCACTCTTCATCTGCTGCAGGTTTATGTCCAATGAAACACACTATTATAGATTTTATGGGTGGATGTTAAAAAAAAGTATTTTTATCACTATCAAGTATTCAACAGTTGCATTTCTTAAATCTCTGGTACAGTACATGTCACACAATGTCACACTAACATGTAATTTACTACATTGGATGTTTACTGCATTCTGCCTTCTGTGCACTGTGCTTTGTCAGATACCAATCATTCTTGGCTCACCAGTTTGTTTACATGACCTAGGATAGTTTAAGCTACATGTACACATTCTCCTTGAAGCTCAAACAGCCTAAAGCAGCAGGGGGTTTAACCTAAGGGAAGCAATATCAAATTGTAAATAAAGGCATATTGGTAACAACTTTTTTTGTACATAGAGAGAGGCCCAGGACTGAACCACAGGTGGTATCTAGGTCAGGATAGATTGGGCAAAAGCTTAGCAAACGCATAGATAATTCATTTTGAACCTTTTGCTGTAGCCCATAATGCCCTGTTCCATTTTGAAGTCACCCCCAGTTTGTTGTTGAATTCATGTCTAATTTATAATGGCATAACACGATTTCCAGAGCTCTGTTTATTCGTATCGAGATCATCTATTTTACACAACCCATTTAACTGTTTTTAAGTGGGATTCCTGATTTTGGTCCCTACACAGTAGTTGCCCTTACTTTTTATTTACACTGAGAAATTGTGACTAGAATAAGAAGGTACCGGTAAATAGAAAAACATACATGTGAATGTTTCTGGGGAATTCTCACTGCTTTCTCTATACCTTTGCCGGTAGTCTGCCCACTGATGGACATTATCTGTAGTAACACAACCCCTATCCATATCAGAGATCCTCAGGATTGAACACCTGCTACCAGATACTGCATTATTTGTTCTCCAGATTACGTGTGTGATGGAAGCTGTGGACAGAATCTGTGCATTCAGCAGTACTGGAGCTTGGAATGTGCATCAGTGATTCATTTTTCTTATTATTTCTCAGGTGTGCCCTGTCACTAGGTGGTAAATATATAGTACTGGTGGTAGTTGCTATAATAATGGTCTGGTTGGATAAAACCACAAATTACTAACCAATGATTTATAAGATTATACAGATGGAACCCTGCTGGGAAAATCTCAATTGTGGTTCTAATCTGAAGAAACATGGATCCCTGAGCTATAGACTTCATTCTACCATTAACAATATAGTTCCCTGTTGTAACAGCTATTTTTCTGCCTGTAAAAATACTGAAAACACCAGGGCTGGGCTTTTTTGATTTAAACAACATGATCATTTAGATCAGCCACGGTTCATTTCGACTGAATAGATGTCATAACCCTTAACTAAAGTAGGAGAGTCTCAGCTGCTTTTCACATTTCCTAGCAACAATAAAGGCAGCAGGTACAGTGGGAGCCACAGCCAGCTATTTATATGTGGCGATACTGTCGCGGTGCAACAATGCAAAAATGTCGCAGCTTTGCAATCCTGTTTTTTACTAAATTAAATCAGCTGCACTTCATTAGCCTTGCCACCAGGTGGAACAAAGGAGCAGAAAATGCATTAACACTAGAACCGCCGCGGTTATAATCACACCTAAAACAGCCGCCGGCAGTCATTATGACGGTACATTTTAAACAACATCAGTATTAAAATGAAAGGCAACTATCCGATACAACTCCAAAGTTTTATTCAAGCACATCATATCAAACATCTTGCAATGTAAATCGGGGTGTGGAAAATCAGTCATACTCTATATGTTATGCACATTTGTTCTATAAAAATACAGTAGGTCTGTGATTTGTGTTCATTATTTTGACTTTAGTGTCCATTGCCTCTTGGGCAGAGCTGGGAAAAATTAATAAAATGCAAGGTACTGGAGGCAACCGAAATGACAGCATGTAAAAAGTGAAACTGAACTCCCAAACGGAACTGAATCAATTCTGTCCTGCTAGAGCAGAGTTTACTGTTTTCATTTTTTTTATCTTGAGTCCTATATAATAATGCTGTGCGGATAAATTCATAATCATTAAACGGCGACAAATACGGTAATGTGTGTATTTTTGCAAGGTTTGATTAAACATAATGTATTTATTATATTCATACTATACTGTAGCCCAGGGATTTTCACTACTTCTAATGGTCAGTAGTAATCTGTAACAAATCAGTTTCTAGTCAGATAATGCCCATTAGAGATTAACAACCTGGCAGAGTAGTATACAGTGGTGCATACATTATAAATAAATAAATAAATAAATAATCTTCAAAGTGTTTAACACAGCCTCTGAACATCCTTTAAAGTTATTTTTTTTACTTTTTTTAAAAGTCTCTTTGAGTCTTTGCTTCATTCGTCTCAAGAGAAGGAAGAAGCAGATAGCAAAGATACTTAGCATTGAATAATAATATTACACCCATCTGGATGACAATATTTTCATATTTTATTCAAATGCAAGTAATTATACCATCGCTAGCTCTGTCAAGGAAACGACAACATGACAGAAATGCGTTCCAAATGGCTTTTCACAAGATGAATGTATGTGCTGCCAGGAGGATCAGCAATCTTTGTATCCTCAAGGTTTCTTTCTTTCATTCTTTTTTAAAGTAAATGTGCAAGATTGCTCTCTCTGCCACAGCATGATGGCATAATGCTTCTTCTGTCCATCTGTTCTTCCAGCATACATAACAGAAGCAAGTGATGCTCTTAAATTCAGCGCAGTCCTTTACATCTAGTCGGTTGATTCATTCTTTATCTCTGAGAACAATATCTTCTGTGTATGCCCCAGGAGCAGTCACACACACACACACACACACACACACACACACACACACTGTTGTGGTGGTACAACCAGCATAAGGGCTGGGCATTGTATGTGCCTTCTTGTAATCCCTGTGTCATGTTTTTTACATTGAAAATGATTTGTTTGATTTACACATTGTTATGACTTGACCAGGTATGACAATGAACAGGTAGCACATTCAGCTTGTGGGAAGAACAACATGTAATTGTGTCTGCTGCAGATAAACCAGGGTTAGTGGTTGCTGAGTACTACTGACAAGCATTAGGAGGGAGAGAGGGAGGGAGCCAAGGTAATAATTTAACACTTTTATTTAATATTGCATCATTTTTATTTTTTGAAGTTTTACTATACAACTATGGTCAAAATGTTATAAATATTTTAAGGACCACTTTAGAATACAAATAAGTATTTCATTTTTTTTTATTATTAAAAAAACGGGTATAATAATATACAAGTAAATGTTACTACAATAATAGCTTTTAATCCACAATCAGTTCCTTAAGTTGGAGGGCACATGGAAGCATTTATTTGTGTTCTATAAGTAGTTGCACATTTGATTTTAATAATTCTTTTTTAAATGTTTCCTACTATGTTATGATGCTTGTAGTGATAATAAAAAAAAACTCAATTTTAAAGCCAGTTGATTACAAAATAGTAAGGGAATATAAAAATTATATGGATATGTGTGTGTGTGTGCGTGTGCGTGTGCGTGTATCTGTTCGAATCGCCTTTGTTTTTCAATAGACAAAACAAGTGTATTTTGAAAAATGCTATTGCTTGCTCTGGATGTGTCTTTCGGTGGCCACACAGTGCCTATCAGCTTTGTTTCTGGTATGAATTTGTATTTTCCTAAAAACCCTTTTCCTAGCAGAAAGTATATTACATTTGGGCCCTAAGTCTTACATGTTTCCTATAACAGGGAAAGATCACCACGTGCAGCACAGACCAGCCTACCCTTCAGAAACTTTGAGAACGTTGTCTTGGTCAATTCCATTGAATTCAAAACACACATTTGTCTCTCCACGGACATGTAAGATTGAACCCAGGGCAATGGTTCTAGCAGGATTTTTTTTTTTTTTTTGGCTACGGGCACATTTGTACATTTTTCATAATGTCAAGGGCATAATGATTTTTCTCTACTTGTTAACTACTTACTGCAAAATGAAATACAGATGTATCCAATGGCATAAAAGCAGCAGAGACTGAGAGCCCAGAGTAATTAGACTGGAATGAGTTCAGTACCCCCCCTCCCCCCCAAATACAGTAGTACGGTTTTGTAATATGCATGATTATGTCAGATGCCATCGCAGGTATAACACTGTGGTCTCGCGACACAAGGACCACTGGGAGCAGGAGGCAGGTCAAATCCTATTAAATTTCAGAACATTTTTTAAATGAGAAGTTTTCCAGCTGATAAATAAAAAAAAAGGTTGATACTGGAACAATTGTATTTTTCCTAAACTTCATGTTAACAGTGGCTCTGTTATTTTAAGGAATGACATATATTTATTAAATCAAAGTAAAGATTTGAGTACATGCTCACCTATGAGTTACTATCTGTATTTTCCCACATTGAAGATACCTCTTGTCTGCCTGTATTTAATCAGATCCTTTTAGATTACTGTGTGATTAACAGGTTTGGGAGTTCAGTGAAGAGCACAAATGGCTGAACCAGCATCTGTTTTTTAGATTGATTGTACAGAAATGAGACATGTGACGTTTCTTGAATTTAAAAGGACACATTCCACACATCACATGTCACAATCCCTTGCCAGCTTACAGACTTAAACTAATCAAACAACTGTGAATAGCCTTCCGATGCATTACATTTCTCAATTTTTTTTTTTTTTTTCTTGAGCACAGGATTTTACCAGATCAGGCACATGGATGAAACATATATCTGCAAAAATATGTTTCCAGGGTTTACATAAAATATTAATATAAAAAATATATAAGAAATAGTGTTTACTCTTTATTTTGGCATAAGTATTTAATTCAATTACCCATTTACTGAAGTTGAGTTTCTTGTTAAACAGTCAATTGATATGCAGTACGGGTGCTTGTGTGTGTTCACCATTAAACTACTATTGCATTTTTGCTCTTTTATGCCATATGTGGTTTTTTTAAAATTTTGTTTATTAAGGGCTATATAGGTAGTTTTCTGCTCCCACATATTTAAGATGAAAAAGACAGCTATGTAAAACATGAGTTAAGTCTTGGAATAATACTGATATATTGTCATATTCATATGGTTATATTTCCTTATTACATATCGGTTGACTGTTTCTAAGATGTATAAACTTATATGGGTTATTGCATATCAACTGAAAACTACAGTATTTAAGCCTTTCACCCTGCACTTAAAAATGTAGGTGTGTTACCAGTGTTGGCCAGCAGGGCTCTAACTAAAAGGTTCCTGCCTCTGGCCAACACAGGAAACTGGGGAACAGGAAGCCCAGATATGGGCATTCTGTTAGACAGGTGGCCAAGTTGATTATTTAATTGATTAGCAATTAACTCAGCACATGCTTTAAAAGCAACTGGGTTGAGAAACCAGGCAGTCAATTTTTGGACTCAGGCAGGAGTTGCTGTGAAGTGCCTGTTATTTATATGTTTGTTTGTTTATTTTTTGTTGCCCGTAACAGAGAGCTGTCTCTTTGACAGCTCTCCAGTGGGAGCTTGGCTTTTGTGTTTTAGTTTTCATTATTCTTTAAATAGAAGTGCTCACCAAAGCTGTAATTGCATATGTGTGTGACGTGCTTGCACCTTCACAGTGCCACATTTTTTTTCCATTTCAAAATTAAATTTAAATTACAGGCAGTGTACATTGCCTACAACACTGTACAGTTACCAATTGTATAGATTTACTACCAGGTGGGCACTATTAACAATAAAGTAGATGTAAAGGTGGAATTTTCACCAAATGTGTTTGGAGGATAAACAAAACAGTGCATAATGCAGATTAAACATGTCGGCTCTGTGGTGTTTTCTACCATTCTTAGTGGCTGTGTTGTTCCAATATTGAGACTGAATGATTCTTTATGGTTGTCAGTAATAGGTTTGTGAGCTCTGCTGGCTACGGACAGTAAGTGATTGGTTAGTCTTTCATTTCCTCAATTAAAAAGTTATGCAATTCTTACAAGTGCCTATGGATTCTGCCACCTACTCAGTGTACTATACATATAGTATGTTTCGGAATGACATAATATTGAACATGTTGAAAGACTCACAATAGTTTATATTGTAATTGGTGTCAACTGATGAATCAAAAAACACGCAGCTCGGTGGGGTGTAACAGGTAGTGTGATAGGTATATGAATCTGCACGAAAGGGAACCATTCAAACCTATTACATTAATTAAGATTCAGGGATCCCCAAGGGGCTCACCTGGTAAAGGAATGACCATGTGGTGTGCAGGGTGAATCACAGAGTCAGGGGAGTACAGCTTTCTAAATAAGGTACTACCAACGTTGCTGCAAAACCTTCAGTTTATTTTAACAACACATCCTGAAACTTTGTAGAAAGTCAGTTACAACCAAGGTCCAGAACCCTATATACAGTATATACTGTATATATATATAAAAACAGATAGATCACTATTTTCTAACTGGATCAAATTTGCTGTCAAAAAGACTAGTGGCCATCTGTTATAGCAGCAGCTAACTCTCGTTGAACAAACAATCTGCCCAAGATAGTAAAATAACATATCCAAAACCCCCAGCATCTACCCAATTTTACAGCTGGGTGGCACTGAAGCACAGACAGGTCAAAGGATTTGCCCAAGGTCAAAATGAGTTGAGATTGGAACTGAGGCATCGCTGACTCATAGTCACCTGACATGTTTAATTGTTTCCCATAAGCAGCTGCCAAAGGTTATACAGTTATTTAAAAAAAGAGTCATCAACAGAACCTAAACATTTGATTACATGTTTTACTGGGTGTAAATAAAACTGTCGAACATCCCTATGACTTCATCATTAAACACTCTAGGGGACAGATTATTTCCCATACTGTATTTCCTTTTCCCGACTGCGGTAAAGTTCAATTACAAACAGGTGACGGATATATGAAGAAAGATGTAATCCTGCAGCCACCATTGGCAGATTGTTTATGGAGAATTCGATAAAGATCACTTTGGAGAGCACAGGGTTATAGTCTCTTGTACAGAGACCAGAAATGCAACCAGACTCTTGTTAAATATGCCAACGCCCTCCAAAGAAATAAGATAAGAAAATGTCTTTTTTTATTATTATTTTTTTACAGTGAGCTGTCTAATCATACAATTAGATGTTATTAAATCTCATTTATAATGTAGCACAAGGACAGATCCATTGGTTGCTAGCACAGTGCTAATAATATATGAGAGAGGCAGAAAAGTAAAAAAAAGTTATTTTCCTTGAAGAATCAAAACATATAGTTGATTTTCATGAAACGGCACAGTTATAGAGATTGTTGTGAAGGGGGCAATGCAGCTGATCCTATTGTTTTACTTGCACATATAAAATGTGGCGACTTAACTAATAAACTTGCCATTCGGGACAAATAGCAGCTACAATCTACCATCTACCAAAAATAAATCAACAGAAGACAATTAAATAGTTTGCAGAAATTAAGCAATGAGATATTGCTAACAAGATGTTGGCATTCGCTGAGTAGGCACATTTTGAACAGTGGGCCAGGAAAGGTGTAGAGCAGGTGAGGTACCATAGATACTGTACAGTGATTCATGGTGACAGAGCTATGTAATTTGGGCTGCATCTCTGAAATTAGAGAACATTTTTGTCCCTTGACAATTGACAAGTTTATAATAACGCACTTAGTGTTAGGGAGTAACGCATTACTGTAATATGATTACATTTGATTCCCTCCAGCACCTACACATGTAAAATCGATCATACTATCATTGTGAGATCAATCAGCTACTTGGAACTGGACGAGCTTAGGTGAGCCGAATAGCCTCCTCTCGTTCGTACTTCTTGTGTTGTAATAATATCAGTAGAAGAAAAATAACTATTGACTTATACTGCATTTATACACTATCTTCAGTGATTAAACAGTTCATACACTGTACAAGGTAAATGAAAGCTGTATTTTTCTTGTTAGAGCAGATAATGAGGATACTAATTGTCATTCTGCATCAGTTTTCAAATTCTTGTACCATGCAGTAGTTAATATAATGGTATGTATTTAATCCAAATGAGAAACCAATTATGAATTATTTCACTAGCAGGCCTTTTCACTATAGCTTTATAACTTTGTAGCGCTACATTTATCAGTTATACACAGCAAGATATATATGCATAAGCAATAACAATATCTTCACCCTTTATTAATATGTGCTGATAGATGAAATGGTAGCCGCATTAGAGGTAACAAAGAGAAGGAGATGTGATACTTTATTGGACTAAGTAAACAAAACATATTTTGTTTAGTGTATATATATATATATATATATATATATATATATATATATATATATATATATATATATATACACTTTTTATTTATAGATTTTTACTATGACTTATTTTCCTATATTAATATTTACTGTTACAGTTTTTTGCATTTTATTCATATAATGTATTGATTTACTTTGTCTCTGTTATTGTCGTCGTTTATTATTCATTCAATTTTTGTTAAAGTTCTGATGCCACCTTTGAATGTAAACATAAATCTCTTTCCTATTTTCACCTGAAGAAGAGACCTTTGAGGTCTTGAAAGCTTGTGATTCATGTTTGTTCAGTTAGTCCATCTCCTTCATTAATATGAAATCTTGGTGCTACTCATTTACTGACCTTGCTTCTTAGTGTGCCCCTACTCTATTTGTTATTTAATGGTAATGTCTGCTTTGTTTCCACTGTTTATAAATAATAGTGTTCTCCTCATTCATGGTTATTTTGCCTCCCATTTTGACAGCCAGCATCCATGACTGAGGTGTTGTGCTGTGGCGCTAATGCAATTGTTCTAAGTGGCGTTCATTAAATCATTAAATTAGAACTGTCCCTTTTACTGATATTTAGTGACATAAATACACCTCACATGCACTGTTAGAGGTTCTGAAAGGCCCTCTTTTGATTAACCTACCAATGGCTGTATTTAGGTGTTGGGACCAATTGAATAGACAATTGGCGATATCTACAAATGAAATCTCAAACTGATTTACAGATATCTTTAAATACTATGAAAACCATCTGGTAGCATGGTAAAATTAAATTAAATCATCATTTAAATTAAATTAAAACATTTTAAAAGTTATCTCTAAATGAACAGGAAGTTATTTCAAGATATTTTAAATTATTTAGAGATATCGCTAAATGAACAGGAAGTCATTTTAAGATATCTTAAATTGAATTTCAGATATCTTGAAATTATTTAAATATATCTCAAAATGCATTTTTGATATCTCAACAGTATCTGTTCTACGTTAGCACTGGTGCATAGGCAGCACGTTTCTGTGGGAAATAACCGTTTTCATCTGTATCAATGAACATTGGCCAACACTCTAACCCTGAACCCAAAACACAATCTGTGGCTATGGATTAGGGGAGGCCAAGCATGTTTTTCTGGTTTGTTTTTCCGTATGGATTGTGAAGGAACAATTAGACAGAACACAATTTCATTGACTTTGCAGAAAGCGCTGGGGCCAATTAACATCAGAAGGGTTGAATTCGACTCGTTTTGTCAGGGGACAATGCATCCTTCTGCAGGCCCGGTTGCTATGGCGCTGGCGTGAATCCATTAGTTCCGGGGTGTCTCCCAGATTTGCACATGAAAAGGCAGATGATTGTACTTGTCTTACTAAGTTACACGGAAATTCTACAAAGGGAGGGCGGCATTAAATGGATTTAGAGCTGACAAGATGTTTAATGCTAACATGGTACAACAAAATACAATATAATTTAATGAATTATAGGGAAAAGGGATTATTCCCTTTACAGAGGATTATAATGGTCAGCGTCATGATACTCAGTTTATAAAATCTTTACCCGATTAAGACTGGTTGGGGCGCTTTGTAATTGAATCTATCGTACTATAGTGTTCCGAGCTTTTGTGCAGAATACAGCATTTGAGATGAAAAGAAGGATTCATTTTCAGAGGAATGAGGCCCTAGCCGTTCATCCGACTGTGTGACAGGTTGTCAGTCTTTACCAGGTGTGGGACACAGAGCAGCTGAGATAACCTGAACGATTATTGTCAGTCAAGTCTGACTTGTAAAGGTGTAGAGCTCAGCAAGGATCTTGCAACCATTGTAACCCCCTACCCCCCTTTAGCCATTATCAAGTGGATTGTATAAAAAGAAAGCCTCTTTATTTGTATCTGAATTTCATTTACTGTTTAGAATTTGTGGAGTATCTGATTTTTATACAAAAGATGCTCAGAATTCTGGTGTAGAATAACTTTATTCTATTCAACGCTAAGGAGTCCATAGTATATATTTACCAGATCTCATTTTGTAATCCATCTTGCAAATCTAACAACAAAATGAACAGGCGAATCATACCTACGCTTAAATATAAGTGCATGTTATCTAAACAACATACCCCATGAACGTTAGTTCCCTGGTTATTTCACTCATGAGGACAGCCTTAGTAAAATACATGATTAGCATGCTGATAAACCCACAGTGGACAGTAGCTGAACATTGCATGGAGTGCAGTAGTTATGACACCTGAGGGATAGCAAAGCAACCCACTCGACCCCTTTGGGGGATCCTTGGTTATTCAGCCGTTCTCACTCATGGAATATCTACAATACCTACAGGAACATTCATGTACTATCTGCTACGGACTTATCTACATGCTAAACCACCACTGTAGTGAGGTGATGAAATACTGTAGTTGGATGCAACACACAGTAATTACACGTTGTGTTCTTTTACTGTAGTTACTATTGTATTTAACTATCACCTAGTAGAATTACATTTTAATTATGCATGTTTGGGTACTGTACTTTAATCCACAAGGGCAGCAGTGTGGAGTAGTGGTTAGGGCTCTGGACTCTTGACCGGAGGGTCGTGGGTTCAATCCCAGGTGGGGGACACTGCTGCTGTACCCTTGTCAAGGTACTTTACCTAGATTGCTCCAGTAAAAACCCAACTGTATAAATGGGTAATTGTATGTAAAAATAACGTGATATCTTGTAACAATTGTAAGTTGCCCTGGATAAGGGCGTCTGCTAATAAATAAATAATAATAATAATAATAATAATAATAGATTGCCAGCTGAATCAAAAGGATTTAGTCCAATACATGTCTAAAAAAAGTCTTCCCATCTTGAGTTCTCAAAATCATATATATGTTCAGATTTTAACTTGATATGATCTTGATTTTAATATAGATGTTGTCTCTTAAGGCTATGTTTCTTATTATAATGATATTTGTTTATTAATCATATATATATGGTGGCTCTCGTAATAATCAAAATAACTTGTATTACTGACTACCAGATAGTACTTTAGCTGTGTATGGTGTTTGTATTGGATTTAGCACAAAGGAGATGGTATGCTGTGATATCCACAGCAATTTCTTTCATCGTGGATGGATCAGTGTTCATACTCTACAAGAGATTGTACAGGATCATGCTGCAAGTGTTTTGACCAAGCATACTTCTCTACTACAGTAACTGAGCTTTAAGAAGCACAATCCATTCTGTTTATTGTATATACTGTATATAAAAAAATGAAACCTTGGGCTTTAATAAAAAAAAAATAATAATAATTTTAATAAGAACTTACAAATTAAATGTCAAGTATTAAAAACCCTGATACATTGTGTAGCCTGCACTGGACACTGGATCAGATACACAAGATAACATATATGAGCACTACACTCAAACACTAGTCTACTACTCCTATATTAAAACATTATTGTAAAGCTGTTAAAATAACCGACAATCCCTTCTGCATTGTATTCAGCTGAGGGGGCATCTGACAGGGAGGCCTGCATCCCATGGCACCAGAATTAAACTAATTATTTTACTCTAATTGTTCATTAAGGAGCACCAGACCTTAAATGTCTTGATATTAGGTGTGAACAATGTGTCTCTATGGAGCGATAATACAGGGTTATCAGGCTTCAAATCAAATGGAAAATCAACATCTGTAGACTTCTTCATGTCTTACTCACATCATGTAAATAATAAATTAGAGTGTGTTAGAAATGGTTCGTTTTTGTCTTGTAATCCTGGAAGCAAAATAACAGATACTGTTCATTAGGCCACCAAATGAAACTGTGAACTTGTCCCGTCACCTACAATACATGTGGGACAAAAGCTTATTGTACTGATGTAGTGCTTCAAATGCAGGGAATGGTGCAGTAAAAAACTTTGATGTTTTATTAGACAGGGTGCTGATCTTACCTTGTTAATATAATTTTTGCTTTAATAGACACATGTTTAGTTTAGTTAACATCTAGCTTACTAAAATATTAAAAGATCTGCTGTACTAGGGTAGAATTTGTTACAGTACTCAAGCACAGGTGCTAATACATGCATCAAAAGAAAAAGATCTTTAAATAATAAATGTACAAGAAAAGCTTTAGATCAAAATGAAATCAGTATATTTTCATCACTTACAAGAAAAGAAAAATATTGAAGTTATGTATTTTACAATTAAATATGGTACCGGTACTTTGGAATATTGCTAAGGACTGTGTGACAGGACGGCTGAGTGGCGACATCCCCAGACCAGGAAGCTGACAGAAACAGACAGGTACTGCAAGTGAAAGTGCTGCTGCGCGTATTTATTTAAAATAATTTAAACAGAAGCAATGCTCACAGAGCTAAATAAAAGATGAACAAAAATAAATGTCGAACACAAAACACTGACACCCAACCCAGCACATGTAGCAATTGTTATTTTCTCTCTGTCTGTCTGTCTCGCTCTCCTTGTGTTTTTAACTAAACACAAAATACATTACATTTTAAATCGCCCAATACATCCCCACAACAATTCATACAGTGAATACCCAGGCAGGGCTCATGCTCTGCCACATTCCTACACACAGGGCTCTTCTGCAATGTTATCTTTTATTAACATCTATATCAGTGAAGTATTCTAACCTCTCCACACCAGGGCAAGCCATGCCACCGTTATGTAATTTATATAGAAAAGTGTTACGTTTTCAATGAAGCGATTGTCATTATGCTAGTTTGAATGTAAATGTGTTCATTAATACTTTTTTCAGATTTTCATTTTATAAGATAAGAAATGCAGGCCTATTCTTCCGGAGGTGCTGTCATGATAGGCATTTTATCTTTAGTGTCCTCAGGTATACACTAAAGTCAGGCTTATTCTATGAGGTGTATGAGTATATTAGAATTTCATGAGGATTCTTAATATGATGGCACTTTTGCTCAAAAAGCACATAGTTCAGTTTCTTTTACAGCACATTGTACATATAACTTTGGGCCATTGACTGCACCATGATAATATCGTGGAGACAGTACTACCATATTTTGACATGCACATGCTTTCCAAATGGTGGACGTTTCACAGCCAAATGAAGTATTGCTTGTGAAAAATCAAAACTCCACATCCTCATTGGAAGTACAGTAGTATAAAAATTACAGCTCGTTCTATAACAGTCAGCAAAGCTAACTCATACTAACAATGTACAGTGCCTTGCGAAAGTATTCGGCCCCCTTGAACTTTGCGACCTTTTGCCACATTTCAGGCTTCAAACATAAAGATATGAAACTGTAATCTTTTGTGGAGAATCAACAACAAGTGGGACACAATCATGAAATGGAACGAAATTTATTGGATATTTCAAACTTTTTTAACAAATAAAAAACTGAAAAATTGGGCGTGCAAAATTATTCAGCCCCTTTACTTTCAGTGCAGCAAACTCTCTCCAGAAGTTCAGTGAGGATCTCTGAATGATCCAATGTTGACCTAAATGACTAATGATGATAAATAGAATCCACCTGTGTGTAATCAAGTCTCCGTATAAATGCACCTGCACTGTGATAGTCTCAGAGGTCCGTTTAAAGCGCAGAGAGCATCATGAAGAACAAGGAACACACCAGGCAGGTCCGAGATACTGTTGTGGAGAAGTTTAAAGCCGGATTTGGATACAAAAAGATTTCCCAAGCTTTAAACATCCCAAGGAGCACTGTGCAAGCGATAATATTGAAATGGAAGGAGTATCAGACCACTGCAAATCTACCAAGACCTGGCCGTCCCTCTAAACTTTCAGCTCATACAAGGAGAAGACTGATCAGAGATGCAGCCAAGAGGCCCATGATCACTCTGGATGAACTGCAGAGATCTACAGCTGAGGTGGGAGACTCTGTCCATAGGACAACAATCAGTCGTATACTGCACAAATCTGGCCTTTATGGAAGAGTGGCAAGAAGAAAGCCATTTCTTAAAGATATCCATAAAAAGTGTCGTTTACAGTTTGCCACAAGCCACCTGGGAGACACACCAAACATGTGGAAGAAGGTGCTCTGGTCAGATGAAACCAAAATCGAACTTTTTGGCAACAATGCAAAACTTTATGTTTGGCGTAAAAGCAACACAGCTCATCACCCTGAACACACCATCCCCACTGTCAAACATGGTGGTGGCAGCATCATGGTTTGGGCCTGCTTTTCTTCAGCAGGGACAGGGAAGATGGTTAAAATTGATGGGAAGATGGATGGAGCCAAATACAGGACCATTCTGGAAGAAAACCTGATGGAGTCTGCAAAAGACCTGAGACTGGGACGGAGATTTGTCTTCCAACAAGACAATGATCCAAAACATAAAGCAAAATCTACAATGGAAAGGTTCACAAATAAACAGATCCAGGTGTTAGAATGGCCAAGTCAAAGTCCAGACCTGAATCCAATCGAGAATCTGTGGAAAGAACTGAAAACTGCTGTTCACAAATGCTCTCCATCCAACCTCACTGAGCTCGAGCTGTTTTGCAAGGAGGAATGGGCAAAAATTTCAGTCTCTCGATGTGCAAAACTGATAGAGACATACCCCAAGCGACTTACAGCTGTAATCGCAGCAAAAGGTGGCGCTACAAAGTATTAACTTAAGGGGGCTGAATAATTTTGCACGCCCAATTTTTCAGTTTTTTATTTGTTAAAAAAGTTTGAAATATCCAATAAATTCCGTTCCACTTCATGATTGTGTCCCACTTGTTGTTGATTCTTCACAAAAAATTACAGTTTCATATCTTTATGTTTGAAGCCTGAAATGTGGCAAAAGGTCGCAAAGTTCAAGGGGGCCGAATACTTTTGCAAGGCACTGTATATGCAAACAATGCATACAATGATAACGAAACTCAATTATTCAAAGACAGATGACAGCTCTTGTAAATTAGATCCTCCTTCAGCGGCAAGGTGGAAAGAGGTGCAAATGTTTTAATGTAAAAGTATTAACACGCATACATATTGCTAAACAGGATACATAATTAGTTACATTGTGCCCTAAACAACATTAAGTTGGGTTTCAGCTGATTCTGGATATTTTTTGTGTATTTATATATCTTACTTATGCAACATGGGCATTCTAGAAATGTTATATTGAAAACAATCACTTAGCTGCAAACTGTGGAGTTTACTTCCTTGGTTTACCTTGTGCCCATTACTGTAAGAATGAACAGTGATTTGTTTACAACTTAAACTGTAAAGATACAAATCTAATGGAGACTGCACCAAACATTGTTTTATTTCTGTTTAAATTCTTCGACCCAGATACAACGATCTCAGTACCGACTGACACTGAAATTTCTCCAGTGTCAAGTGTGTTATTCTCTCAGTGAAAACAAACACCAGGGTTGACTAATTCAAAGATAACGCTAATTCAAAGATGACCTGTTGTAGTACGAATGCAATCATTGCCTGTCAGTCATCTTCACACAAACTGCAACCAGGCAACGGGCGTGATGAGTAATCTACGCTGGATAGTTTTTTCAATAGAAATGACATATAATTACTGTATTCAGCATGTAAGCGTACATTCTTTCCTTTTTCATGTTACTGTTTTCTTTTAAACATACCACAGGGTGGAATTAGTGTTGGTGTAATGTATATGTGGAAATGGGTTTTGTTTTGTTGTTTTTGGAGTTATGTTTGATCAAATGATTGTTTACAGACGGGCGCTCGATTAAGATTTGGTGCATAATACCTGTCTTATGTATGTATCCTCTGTGCGTTACCATCGTTGGTAGCGTCACATGACCCGTTTGTTTACTTTCTGTTTTGTGTTTAATAAATCCTGCATGCCTGTGCCGGCGTTTCAACTCCAACTCCTCTGTCTTGCAATGTGGTTACACACACATGTGACTTGAGTACCTTGTCACAATACCGTTTAAATGTTGCTCAATGTGAAGGAATCTTCATAAAAGTATTATAAATTTGCCATTTTGGTCATTATTCTGACACAGAATATATAGTTCTATTATAGTGAACACCCCAATAAAACGAACATTTCTCCAGGTCCCGGGGGTAGGGGGGTTCATTATAGTGAAGTTAGCCTGTATATATGCATGCGCTGCATAGCCTATGAGTGTAAAGCTGATGTGATATACTGTAACACAGGAAGTGAATGTCTAGTATTGAAAACAGAATACTAGAAGAAATACTAAAACAGTAAACAGCCTGTGAAGATGAGCTTTTCAAAGACTTCATTTTGCCGTTGTCCAGGGGCCAAGCCCAGACAATAACTTTTCTTCTGTGTGTTTGAGCTACATTTGGACCAGTCCCTTTGTGCAGTATGTTGTGTTACACCCAACTTTATTTTGTACAATCCAGTAGCTTGATACACCAAACATAATCAAGGCCCTGTAAAATGGAATTTCTGTTCATGCAATAAACTTCAATGGAGTTTTCACAAACTAAAGAATAGCACTCTAACACACACTACTGGAGAAATAAGCAAAACAGCGCCAGTTATTCGTTCTTTTATGTTACAAATACACAGTCACAGGGGCGAGAAAACTCCTGTATCTCAGAAATGAAATCATACCTCACATGAACCCACAGATACTCCTCTATCCTTACATTCTCAAAATGGGCCCTACAATTGTTACAGGCCCCTTTCTCAATATGCCCCTGCACTATTATGTGTATTTTGTAAAGCCCCACATTATCACATATTTAACCTTTTTTTTATTAAATTCTAAAGATCAAATGACTATTCTGAACCGTAAGTGGTTCCAACTGTTGCGTACTAGCAAGACAACATTGAAGTGTAAAGTATATCACAGTTAGTTAAACAATTACAAGATTAATATTTTCTTAATCCATTAAAGCTGAACTTGGAAGTGCAATACACACAATGTAAAATGCCTTTGCTTTTATACATCTATGTGATTGGCTAGAGAGAAGTGCATTTGTTATATTTTTAAAACATCTCAAATGTGTAGTTGTAAAACTATATTCATTTCACATCTTATACAGAATATGATGAGGAAATTGAATTCTGCAGTTGAACTTGAACCTTGAACAGCCTGATATCCAGGTTGGTGTATGATTTTCATCTGGAGCTCACTTCCACTGAAGTTTTGCGATAATGGTTGCTTTACAGCGTTATAAATCAGAAAGAAGGAACATTATTACATGAGTGTGTACAATTAAATCCTCACGCTGTAGGCTGGCTTGCATTTCATTTAGGGAAACGTAGCCCTATCTCAAGGATATCATAGACTGTAATATATCAATGTCTTCATGACCATGTAGCATTTAATTTTTATGTAAATATATCAACAAAATGAATCCCTTTTACTGAAGTAAAATTACCAAATGCTGTGAATGGCTGTCAAAAGTTCTTAAAGAATACAAAATATGGTGTAGTTAATCTGCAGTTCAGCCACATTGAAACAGTCCACAAATGCATGCTTCAGAAAGAAAAAAAAGTGGACTGCCACTGGCTCCCCCCCACCAAGCCATTGGTACTAAGAGGAGTACAGGAGGTAAGGAGGTCAACACATCCACTTTCTTGATGCTGAGTGATGATTAGATGTCAGGCTGATAAGCCCTTAGTACATTAATAGCATTACACTGTTTGATTGGTTTCACAATTTGATTGATAAAAGGAAATGTACTAAGGGCTATGCTGCTTCAGAGAGTGCTATTGTCATTAATATTAAATGGAACCCTAGTTGTCAGCATGACATAAAGTACTTTATATAAAAAAAATGGAGACCTTCTAAAAAAAAGTTTCCAGTTGCAAATATGCACGCTAATTTGTTTGCTTTTACCTTAGCTTTTTTCTTCGTTAAACAATTTATGTGGCATCGTAGGTGCAAAACAATACAAAACATTGCAACCATAAAAACAATCAAACTAATAACAAATAGACAACTTGAGTAGAACATCAGCTTTTTTACTGACAGGGCTTCAATAAGGGGAAAATGTTTTCTTAGCATTTCAAATCAAAACAAGTGTTGGTAAGTTTTATTGATTAAGGTCTTCTGTGTAAAAAAGATTCAAATGGAACTGTCTGTGAGTAGCCAAGGGCAGCCACTTAAGAGATTTTAAAAGGTCACAGTTATACACAGTACAGCAGGGATGAAATTCTCAAAAAAAAAGTGCAGGTACATTTTAAAAATGGAGACAATTTGAGTGCCAATGAATAAATACTTTTAAAATGTATACATATCGGTACACGATACATTTATGAACACAAAATAAGCTTTACAGTATCACTCATGTACTGTAATATAACACTAAAGTTAAACCTTAAATGACAAGCCTTAAGAAATATTACACTATGCGGGAACTGCTGTAGAGAGGGAGTTTTGTTTCAAGAAAAAGGGATGATGTAATAAAAAATGGTATAAAAAAACAACTGTGCTAGAAAGAATTAGGTCTAAGTCAAACAACGCACAATAGGGGGCTAAAATACCCCTCAAATGTATTATGTAACTACAAATGATGTACTTGACTTGGCCATTTTAATCCCCATACTTTCCAGACCCTGGGTACTCACCTACAACAGGGCCTGGCCATGCTACAATAATAACCTTGGATGAGAACATATATGCCTGTTTCTTTTATGTATTTACTTATCCTACAATAACATATTCTGTGCGTTTCTCTGTTGTGCGTCTGTGTAGTATCCCTGGTATTATGGTTTCTGCACAATAAACAAAGTGACAAAAGAAACATGTTCATAAAATAATACCAGTACCGTGGTTTACTTATGCTTTTTTTATATAGATGTACACGCAAGTGAAAACTCATGTCTAACTTAAATAAACTCATCAAAATGTTTTAGAAAAGGGAGAATTGTACAAAGAAAAAACACCCCACCGTTTTGGTTTTCATTTATTACAGTCCTCACAACAGAAAATACTAGGATCACAACAAAACAAAATGTTGATCACTATACTTAACATGAACCTTGCAAGTTAGGCCCGGGTTTGAAAAGCGTGAAGCACACCTACATCTGTATCCCGATTCTGACTCACCAAATCTAAAGCATCAATTTTTTGATCCTGTTTTTTTAATGTCAATCCCTACTGTCCCACACATCACTTGCCATTTTAGAAAATGTCATGCAAATTCTGACAATGTGGTAAATCGGTGCAAGGCAAAACGTGTTTTGATAATTTATAATATTTATCAACTATGTAATTTATAGAGAACACTGATGTGGCCGTTTGCCTTCAAATTCACGTACAGCAATGTTTTGAATATTTCAGATAGTTTCTCCGCCGCACTAAAAAAAATTATTACTTCATAATAATCAAAATTACTCCATACTGCTGTTGTCACATTGCACAGCTAAGGTCTTTTCTCGTTGATCACCGAATGAGCACTGACACAAAGCGAAAAGGGCGGAGATTTGTAACTCATGGAAAAATTAAATCTGATCAAAATGAAAGCTCGGCCAATCAACACGCAGTGATTATACTGACGTTAATGGTGGCCAACAGCAGCTAACAGAAACATTTGAGAAACGTTGCGCTAGTGGACTGTGTGAGTGGATGGAATGCATCTGCGTTGGATGAAAAGCAGATTAAATAAGTCCCGGTGACATTGTTGGTGACATTGTTGGTGACATGTTGTATTATTCTGCATGTCTTCATCATGCTTTACATAAAACAGAACTTGATTGTATACATTAAATGTGTGTATATATCAAATGAATAGTAAAGGACCAAGAACAGAACCTTACACAAAAGTATGGAAAAATAACTGTCCTCAATTATTTTATGGATGTTGGAGTCTAATTATTAGCCAAGCATTACATTTTTAGAATTTTGTTCTTTCCATATTATCTTCATCCACGTCTTTTACATGTAAATATTGTAGTGATTTATCAATAGTTTTTTTTTAGTTTTTTTTTTTGTATTGTTGGTCTCTAATAATGGATTTTTAACTGTACACAAACATTCCAAGTATGTTAAAGTTTAAACATGTTTATTCGTAATACATTAAACAAAGCCTAACACCAATATCATGCAAAAAAGGTAAAGGCAAAATATTTGAATCCATATAAATGTATTCTGATTTAAATCGATCAGTCATCAATATTTCAATTGCGGTTTGTGTACCTTCATAACTAAGGCATGCAGTAATGAAATGTTAATTTGTTGTCAGCCACACTGCAAAGATCATAGAAGTTAGGGGGAATGTGGCTTTTCTGCTAACTTTTGTGGAACAATTGCTGACATGACCTTTTTACAGGCTGTGTTAGACAAACTATAATTCATCTTTGTCTACACTGCAGTGTACCAGAAAGGTGCTTTTCTATTAATTTAGAGTAGACCAAATCCCAGTACAAGTTACTTTATTACATTATCTTTATTATTAGCAAACTTGAAGAAAATGCTTTTATACTGTTTTCTAATGCTTGGTAATATACCATTTGTAAATGCACAAGAGTAAGTTAGCTTCAAATGTCTGTTTTTATAAAATAAAATGATTATAAAATGTTTGAATTGTGCAGCCGACAGGACTAACTTATTCGTACATTTGCTGCAACTTATGTTTAAACTGGCTAGAAATAAGGGTTAATACAATGCTTTGTTTGCACACACTAAACAACTAAAGTATTCATGGAAATGTTATCGTACAAGAGCTTATTCAGTACCATTTCTATGACACTTGACACAGGTCAGTGTCTCATATATATATATATATATATATATATATATATATATATATATATATATATATATATATATAGCGGCTGTTGGGCAAAAAAAATGGGGAGGCAGATAAAAGCATAGGGCTTGGGGTCCCCTTACGCCCCCAGCAGCAGTAGAATCATATTATTGTATTCTGACAGTCAGCCCTTTTCATCCCTTCTTAATGTTTTACCCCACTTTGGCTGGTAAATGCATTTCTTTACCCACTAGCCAACAAAGAAAACGGTAGTTTATTCTAATAAACCTGTTTCACACTGCCAGCATGTGTTTAAAAAGACACTGTATACAACATTAATATAGCGTTTGGATTTCAAGACCATGTCAATAACATACTTTGCATAAAATGTTGCTCTAAACAAATTTGTTCAGGCAGGAGAATGATATAAATCAAGCACATCCTAATCAACTTAATTTGCTAAACTTAAATGATAAAATCACAGTTACTCATCTAATTGTCACACAATATCCGTTTGTGTGTTTTTAAAGTCGCATTTTTTTGCATTTGTTAACCTGTCTGGTCTATCTTTAAATACAGTAAACATATTTCCTTGTTAGTGAATGAGCACAACTTGAAACATATTCAAATAATGAAAACGTGCCTCCTTCATGATATTTAAGCATCAATTATGACCAATACTGCAGGGTGTCCTATAGATAACTGACATGAAAATAAAGGCAAGGACACTTAATAAAAGGTACATTTTCTTGCATGAATGCACACTGCAGAGGACAACAAAAAATGGTTTCTATTGAATCTTTTTTTTTTCTGCATCGTATTTGTCTATTAAACTGTCTATCACCCAAACACATAGCATCCATTTATTTGTAAACCAGAGTAAATTGATAAACAGTACAGTCTCTCTACACTACTTAATAAAACAACTGCACTATCTTGTTTTTTTAAAAGAAAAAGAACAATTACTGCGATAACAGCTGTTTGTGAACCCTGCTTTTTGACACTTTGAAATGTGTTTTAGTAGTTGGAATCCTGCAGACATGAAGATTATGTAATTGATTAGCTTACCTTGGTGTAACCCACTAGATGACAATATTTTGTCATAAAAATATTTTATACTACGGTCTATCAATAATTTTACACTATAATTGGCAGTATGCAAATTGCACTGGTGATAGCTGTCACCTTTGGAGTCAGCAAGGGTATAACTCGGGAGCAATTTTGCTGATAATTTTTCTAGATATGGTGTAACTGTCATCATCATTCCAGGTTAGCAGCCCCCTCCGACAGACGGGTGTAATATACTTAGACACAATTGATTAAAAAAAGTGTGAAAAGTTTTGGCTGAACTAAAATCACACTACATGATTTACATACTGAGCAGCTCGGAATGCTTACTGGCAGCTACAGTACCCAGAATGGATTTACATGCAGTATTCCAGTTTCACAGCTCATGTTGTCTTTTTAGTTTTGTACACATTTTTAACTGTGCTAACTCTGTACTGTATGAATTGTAATGTCAATATCAATTTACTATGTTTGTAGACATAAAACAATATACAGTACATTAAGCATAAAGAAACTGCTGAGTTGATTTATCCGTGATAATTACACCCCGAGACTACACATCTCATTTCAGGGAGGTCCTTGGGTAAATGACAGAAACACAAGAGCCAGCACACATACTTAAATACAAATTAAAAACAAATATACATTTTATAAAGAAATACCCAGTAGTTCAGTGATTTGCATGAGAGCATTAGATTGTTCATTTTTCAACATCTTATTTTCAGCTAAACAGAATGTTTATAAACAGATTATATGACATATTTAATTGGCAAGGTGAAGCTCCACTGAGTGACACACAGTAGTCAAAGCTGTGTTGAGGACAGGCAGGCACCAGGATTTAAATCAATTGAATATGTCAACTAGAGCATGCAACATATTAACAATGTTCTCTCTATACAAATTCATCATCTACCTTGCTGTTGCTGGCAGCGTGTACACAAGTTACACAGTATATTGCTCTGTCTTACCATGAAGTACCTGTTATAGCCAAAGGATTAGTCAAAATTGCATTGTCAAAATTAGATGCACTCCTAATACTGGTAACACTTTAAATATTGGGCAAGGTGGTTAAAACACCAAATTAAGGAACTAAAAAGTGCATCAAAATGTTCAGTGACTCAGAACATAAAGTTGAGGAACTATAACTATATACTGTAACCCAGTGGCTAGAAGGGTAAGCTGGAATCAGAATAAAAGCGCTTGGAGGCTGAAAGTGGTCTTCAAAGCAGGACTGGCAGTTTATTACTTACAGGTTTGAAATAAACAAGAAAACAAAAAAAACCCACAGCACCTCACAGGGCACAAAAGAAAAGGCCTAACTCTGCACAGAGCACTAACTAAACACAGGCTTTCCTAACCTACGGTTGGAACGGATAAGCTGCTTATCCAACAAACAAAAAAAACAGTTACCAAACCGTAACTAAACACAGGGTTAATTTCTGTAGTAAGGGATTATTTTCCTTTTCACAGACCATGTAAAATTACCTTGCCTTTAGTCTTCCACATTCTCTCACTCGTGATCACCGAGCACTGACAAAGAGACAGCTTATATCTCTGCCTGATTTAGCTTAATTGGAGACAGCTTGACTTCAGCTGCTCCTAGTAATCAGCTAGTTAAGCATGAGAGAGAACTGGCTCCTGATCCCTTAGTGGACATTCTGCACATAACCCTTTTCTTTAAAAAGTTTTAAGATCAGGAGCTTTCTGGGAACAGTGCCCTCTTCATTCTCAAGCTGATATATCTATTTTCAAACACAATTCCACACACCCTATTACAATACATATTTCAATACACTGTGTATGTGTTAATATTAATGTAATCCAAGTTTACAGTTGTATTATTATTTGTAATAATAGTTGTAGTTATATTAGTGTTATTATTAATTGGGTAGTATTAGTAGTCATAGTTGTATTTTAAGATATTCAATAAATACATAGTTACTGAGACACAACATATTGTTTTCAGGAATGCCCTGCACCCATTTAGAGACTGAAGAATTGATTACTTTTAGAAATAGACTGGCCAGTGCATGGGAATCAATATCAACAGTAGAGTATCAGACCACTCCACCAGCAGCACAGCTCCCCTAACACCATGCTTAGACATTGGTTATCCTTTTGGAGCACTTGGTCCTCCATGGAGATACCCAACCCAAGTACTGACCGAGCCCAACCGTGCTTAGCTTTGTCTATAGGAGAATCCAAGGTGGTGGGGCTTCAGCTTTAAATATCAATATGGCAGTTATAATGGGTCATATTCTCCACATTTAGTTCGCTATTGCTTCCAGGGGATCCCAGCTTGACTTGACAACCCCTGCTGGTTCCCACAAAAACCAATGGAAGCCAATAAATACACCGAACATGGTGCCCACGGCAGTTCCCGCAGAGTCATTAACACACTCTCCTCCCACAGTTTAATCTCTCTTCAAAGAGGAGGTTTTACCCCCTACCGGGAAGCCTGATACATCTTTCCACAGAGCAGGCATCCTACCCTGAAAAGCAGCCCTTAGATCTGAACACACCGCCACAGACGAAGAGGCTGCGTCAGCAAAACTGGAACAGTTCTTCTGGCAGTCTGGAGCCTGCAGGCATTTACTGGACATTGCTAAATATTCTGGGAAGCATATCTTCTGGCAGAATGAATGGAGCTCAAAGACGAAATGTTTCGAGTAGTGAAGCAGGCCACAGTTGTCAGTAATTAATATGTAAATAGGACTGCATTTTTAGGGTATGTTTTCTTGGTAGTTCAATGCTAAAAGGTAGCGGCATACCTATTTTCATTGAACCTGAGATTCTTCCGGGGCTGTTATTTAATATTAAAAGCATCATTTATGATCTATCTTTTTACAATATTTAATTTTGGTCATGTTTTAAGGGTTACTTTTTAGTTTATTAACTCTAAATGAATGTTGTTAATTTTGTGTTATTAGTGAATATATAATGACCTTTTTATAAATATGATATCATATACACTGTGTAAACAGTACATAGGTCATGCTGATCTTACCTATAGCTCGAATTTTGAAGTTACAGCCAAATAAGACCCTTTAATATACATACTGTATACATACCCTATTTGCATTTTATATAGTATCCAATTAGCTGAAAGGCATTATCACTTATACAACTACTAAAGTTAATAATCTATAAATGTACAAACTCTTAGGCACAAATGCAACTAAACTAGCTAATAGGCTATGAGGCTGTAGGTTCAGAACATTGAATTAGCTTATTTGCATTTTGAGAATTAAACCTAATTAATTCAATAATTAACATGCAAGACATTAAGAGATTTTTGTTCTGAAAAAAACAAAAATAACTGTTGTTTGTTATTCCTTTTTGAAGTCGTGATATTACATAGTTAGTTAGCCCTAGACCCTACCCATAGTAATATTCCATAACAATTACATTTGTACAATGTTGTTTGCATACATTTCATGGGTATATTTAGTTCATATATAGGTTCTCACACACACACACACATTTTGTTGTGTGACTCTTTCTCTGCCTCTTTCAGTACAGGATTAAGAGAAGCTGTACACCCAGATTTTTTGGTGACATATACATGTCACGAAACATCAGAGATAGTATTACAAGCTTAGTATATCCACAGTACGGATGGATTTTTTTTCCTTTTTGTTTTAAATTAGATATAAATGATTGTGGCAAAGTGGTAATGACGTGCAGGTGAGTGCAGTGCAGAAGAATCACACAGACAGACGTTGGTACAGGTGCAAGGGTGTTTATTTATTTTTGTAAATGTCCAGAGCCTCAAGGCAAAACCTGTAAATGATAATAGTGCTGGAAGTGATACAGCGGCGTGTATCACTTCTAATTTATAATCCCGCGGGTTTGACCCGCAACCCCAAAGTCCCGTTCCGACACCCACACTAAACACGAACACAAAAGACAGTGCGTGATTCAAGTGCTAAAAGGTGCAAACACAAAGACAGTTGGTAGTGAAAGGTGAGTGGTGAAGTCCGGGTTTTTCGCTGGCCTGCGGCTGCAGCTCCGGATCGTGCTCAGTAATCCTCTGTGACAAATAACACACAAGACACACAGTGTTAATACACAGACACAGAACACTCACGGTTTCCTCACAGTACGGGCTCCTTCTCGGTTATTTAACTTAAGCATATGCAAAGGAACAGATCACTCAAGCCATGCCCCCTATTTATACCCTCGCCCATGACCCCGAGGTTAACGAGCGCATCCGCTCCTCCAGTCCTCGGATGCCACGCCGCTTACCATCTGGGTCACTGAGCTCGGGTGCCATGGCTCCGCCCCCTTCCGAACTGACCGACTTCCATCTACCCTACGGAATAAATTGTCGTGCCATTTCATTAAGGGTACTCTGTTCCTCGTATACCGTGCTCTCACAGGTCGAGAGGGAGATCTAACACTAAGACTCATTCGATCTCTGTCACATATCCCACCGCTCAGAGTGGAGCCGAAGGAACACTCGGCTAAACCTACCTTTCCCATTACTCCCCCCTCCCGGGAAAAATAATCCGCATTTTGGTGGTCTTTCCCTGCACGGTGTACCATATGGTACATGAAGGGCTGCAATGCCAGATACCACCGAGTTATCCGGGCATTGCTGTCCTTCATTGTGCTTAACCACTTGAGTGGGGCGTGGTCAGTGACAAGATCAAATGAGTGTCCCAGCAGGTAGTATCTTAAAGAGTGAGTAGCCCATTTCATGGCCAAACACTCTTTTTCGACGACGGAGTAGTTGCGCTCCCGAGGGAGCATTTTTTTACTTATGTACAGAACAGGGTGTTCTACTCCGCCTACCATTTGAGACAGGACTGCACCCAAACCGACATCCGAAGCATCGGTGTGGAGGATGAATCTCTTAGTGAAGTCTGGAGTGATGAGAGCAGGGGCCTGGCAAAGTCTCTGCTTAACAGTATTAAACGCCCCCTGACATTCTTCTGACCATTTAATTAAATTTGGTGCGCTCTTTTTGGTGAGGTCAACTAAGGGATTAACCACTGTGGCATACTCGGGGATAAAGCGGCGGTAATAACCGGCTAACCCCAGTAGCGACCGCACCTGAGCCTTGGTTTTGGGGATTGCCGCGTCTACCAAGGCCTGGACCTTGGAGACAACGGGTTTCACCCTGCCATTCCCCATTACAAATCCCAAATATTGTGTTTCTCTTTTGGCAAACGCACATTTTCGCAAGTTAGCTGTCAGCCGGGCTGCCCTTAGAGACTGAAGGACGGCTGTGATCCTAGCCAAATGCTCTCGCCAGGTGGAGCTGTAAATGACCACATCATCAATATACGCTGCCGCATATTCACGATGTGGGTGTAAAACCTGGTCCATCAGTCTCTGGAAGGCAGCAGGCGCACCATGTAACCCAAACGGCATGGTTGTAAAATGAAACAGCCCCTCTGGTGTTGAAAATGCGGTTTTCTCTCTAGACCTACGAGTTAACGGGATCTGCCAATATCCTTTCGTCAGATCCAGAGTGGAGATGAACCTCGCCATCCCCAGTCTATCTAGAAGCTCGTCGACCCGAGGCATGGGATACGCATCAAACTTGGCAATAGCGTTTACCTTGCGGAAATCAACGCAGAAGCGGTTGGTGCCGTCCTTTTTGGCCACTATCACAATTGGACTGCACCACTCGCTCCTGGAAGGCTCAATCACCCCAAGTTCGAGCATGTCCCATACCTCTTTGCGAACGCCACTCCGTCGACTTTCCGGGACCCGGTAAGGTCTCTCTCGCACTGTGACACCTGGGGGAGAGATAATGTCATATTCAGCGAGGTTAGTTCTACCGGGCGTGTTAGAAAAAACATCGCTAAATTCCTCAATTAACCTGCGTAGTTCACGTTGCTGATCAGGAAGTAACTGTTCCCCCATCGAAATGTTCTTTGTGCTAGAGGGTTCTAGCTCGGGCCCTAAATCATCCTCTATATTGCCTGGGGCTATAAATAACACCTCTCTTGCCTGCCAGGGCTTTAATAAATTTATGTGATAAATTTCTTTTTTGTTACGGCGATCGGGCTGTTTAATTTCGTAATTCACCTTTCCTATAGCCCGAATCACCTCATATGGCCCTTGCCATTTAGCACATAGTTTGGATTCCGCTGAGGGAAGTAGCAGCATTACCTTGTCTCCAGGTCGAAAGGTTCGGATTAATGCATTTTGATTGTAATGCTGCTGTTGTCGATGCTGAGCCGATCTGAGATTGTCTTGGGCCAAACGACCGACCAAATCTAGGCGATCTCTCAGTAGGAGCACATGCTGCACTACATTTTTGGACGAGCCTTTGTGCTCCTCCCACCCCTCTCTCAACAGATCGAGGATGCCGCGAGGCTGTCGGCCGTACAAGAGCTCGAAGGGGGAGAACCCTGTCGAACTCTGCGGCACCTCTCTCACTGCAAAAAGGAGGTAGGGGAGAAGCGATGCCCAATGTTTTTGATCCTGATTCACAAATCGTCTCAGCATCGCCTTTAGAGTCTGATTAAAACGTTCCACCAAACCGTCCGTCTGTGGATGGTAAACCGACGTTCTGATGGGACGTATTTTTAGTAATTTATATACCTGCTGTAGCGTGTTTGACAAGAAATTAGTTCCATGATCAGTCAATATCTCGTTGGGGATCCCTACTCTTGCCATAATCTGCACTAGTTCTTTGGCTATCGCAGCAGCACTAGTGGACCTCAATGGAACTGCCTCTGGGTATCGCGTTGCGTAATCTACCACCACTAATATATGCGTATACCCGGAGTCAGAAGGTAGCAAAGGGCCGACTATGTCCACTGCGATGCGTTCAAAGGGGGTGGAAATAATCGGCTGTGGGACCAAAGGGGCGGGGCGCACTCGACCCGGCGCTACTCTCTGGCAGTCTGGACATGTGGCTACATATTTCGACACTTCTTTATAAACACCTGGCCAAAAGAATCGAGCCAATATCCGTTCCCTTGTCTTGTCAACTCCGAGGTGCCCCGCAAAAGGGATATCATGCGCCAGCCTCATGACCTCCAGCCGACAAGACGGGGGAACCAATAATTGTGTTACAGGATGTCCTGTGCCCGCGGCCAGGTTTACCCTATATAGTAATTGCCCCTTGATAATGAAGTGTGGAAATACTAGTGCCCCAGCGCCTTCAACATCCTTACCTTCAATGGACCGGACCTGTCCTCGAATGTGCACCAGTGATGGGTCATTGTCCTGCTCCCACACTAGGTTCACATTCGAGTGCCACATGTCCGGTATATTGAGCGGGGCGGGAGTAACATCTGCCCTTGATGGCCCAGTAACCTCGCCCTCTCGGTCACACTGCGTTCCGACCCCCTTTGACTGACGTTTTTCACCGTTATAACAGGCTCCCACCAGCCCCCAGCCTTGTCTCATTAACGCTCCCTCCCATTTCCGCAGCCTTCTCTCTTTGTTTGTTTTTTTCGGCCGGAACAGGGAAGAGAACATTTCCGCTTGAAAGGGAAAAACATTACCAATTATTTCCCCTTCTACTTTTTCTGCCACATTTGCGTGTATGGCCGGGACTGCCCTTAATTTCAATAAATCTTTATAGTTGGGCCAGTCCCGACCCAGAATAATGGGATGTGGTAACCTTTCCGCTACCCCAACTACCAGGGAACGTTTCATCGGACCGACCGATAAATATGCTTTTACTGTGGGGTATGTTGCCGTGTCTCCATGGATACAGGAGATCGCCACCTGACCTTGTGGCTGCCACACCATACCGCCCAAGAGAGATGCTCTAATTAAGGTCTGACCACACCCTGTGTCCACTAATGCATGGGTCTTCACATTTCCAAAAATCACCTTAACAATACAAGGCCCCTCCCGACCATTTTTCCCTCGCTTACCCGCTTCAGATGCCAGATTACAGACGGCCACGTCACACTCCATCGCAGATGGGCATGACCTAGCCTGATGTCCCGGCTGGCGGCACCTAAAACAGGTAGGGGGAAAGGAGGGCACAGTATTAAATGGTCTGTCCCGCTGCTGGTATGGCAACGGGGCAGGGGCAGCACCTCTACCCCCGCTGGGGGCCAACCTTGGTCTCCATGAAGAGGAGGCAAGGTCGCCCATTGGGGTTGGTGCTCTTGGAGGTCGTTGAACCGGTCCTGGTGGTGGGGCTGATGGAGCAGAGAGAGGAGGTGGGGCTCGGCCGCTCCGTTGAGGTGGGGTGAGTAGCTCGGTCTGGGCGGATACCAGGGAGTCCTCGAAGTCCTCAGCGAGCTTGACTGCCTGTTCCAGGGTGTCGGGGTTGTGGCGCCGTATCCATCCTTGGGTCTCGGCGCCGACCACATGACAAAACTGCTCAATAACGATGGCCTCCCCCATCTGGGCAGTTGTTTTTAGCGCCGTGTTTTTAGTGTATCATGTGGTCACAGAGCTTCTGCGCGACCACCCTGGGGCGTACGTTCGGGGACCTCCTGTACTCCCTGAACCTCACTCGGTGCATTTCCTGCGTAATATTCAGACGGCGGAGAATAGCCAGCTTTACCAGGTCATATTGAGCGGCGTCGTCATCCCCCATTGCCTGGTATGCTGCCTGCGCTTCCCCAATCAGGCAGGGTCCCAGCTGGCTTGCCCAGAACTGTCGGGGCCATGACGCGGTGGTAGCCAGCCGCTCAAATGCCACCAGGTATGCCTCTGGATCATCATCCGCCGTCATTTTATGCGTCCTGGCTTTGGGCGCTATGAAGCCGCGCTCCACTGATGCTGTGGGAGGTATTGCCAGCCCGACCCTCTCGATCAGCGCGGTGTACCTCTCCTCTCTCCGTCTTTCCTCCCCCTCCCGTCTGCTGTCCAGCTGCTCCAGCAGCGCCGACAGTGTGGCGTAGTCCATCCCACTTCTGACACCACGTGTGGCAAAGTGGTAATGACGTGCAGGTGAGTGCAGTGCAGAAGAATCACACAGACAGACGTTGGTACAGGTGCAAGGGTGTTTATTTATTTTTGTAAATGTCCAGAGCCTCAAGGCAAAACCTGTAAATGATAATAGTGCTGGAAGTGATACAGCGGCGTGTATCACTTCTAATTTATAATCCCGCGGGTTTGACCCGCAACCCCAAAGTCCCGTTCCGACACCCACACTAAACACGAACACAAAAGACAGTGCGTGATTCAAGTGCTAAAAGGTGCAAACACAAAGACAGTTGGTAGTGAAAGGTGAGTGGTGAAGTCCGGGTTTTTCGCTGGCCTGCGGCTGCAGCTCCGGATCGTGCTCAGTAATCCTCTGTGACAAATAACACACAAGACACACAGTGTTAATACACAGACACAGAACACTCACGGTTTCCTCACAGTACGGGCTCCTTCTCGGTTATTTAACTTAACCATATGCAAAGGAACAGATCACTCAAGCCATGCCCCCTATTTATACCCTCGCCCATGACCCCGAGGTTAACGAGCGCATCCGCTCCTCCAGTCCTCGGATGCCACGCCGCTTACCGTCTGGGTCACTGAGCTCGGGTGCCATGGCTCCGCCCCCTTCCGAACTGACCGACTTCCATCTACCCTACGGAATAAATTGTCGTGCCATTTCATTAAGGGTACTCTGTTCCTCGTATACCGTGCTCTCACAGGTCGAGAGGGAGATCTAACACTAAGACTCATTCGATCTCTGTCACAATGATTCAAAGATGTGTTAACATTGTTGCAGCATTTTCTTGAATTTGAATATTTAAAAAATAATTGGAAGTTTGGAAGTCATTTTGATCAGCTGATTTCCTCTGTTAAAATGTTAATGTCAGCTGTTCTGAGGAGAAGAATGTGTGTATTATCTACAGGTGGTACTCGCATCTCAAACGGGTAGTTTATACAGATGTACAGTACATGTTTACTACTAATTATAATATAATACATATAGTGTTCAAGACCACTTATACTTATTTGTATATCAGGCTGGTCATTTTCATAGTTTCTGTCTTTTCTGTCTGCCAAATAAATTCATGGCTGGTTTTACCCCCTGATTAGAACTAATCTTGGAGTGCCTAATGTTAGGTAACATAAGCCTTTGCTGTGCAGCATCTTTATAATGCTAATTATGATACCTTGTATAGGCTGCATTGTGCTTGAAATGTGTCTAGGCAACCTGGCTTTTTTTCTATGGGAAAATGGGATATGCTTTGCTACAAACAGGAAATGCATTGTGCCTGCAGTGTGGACAAAGCCTTCAGTATGTTACTGTGGGTAACAATTCTGCAATATACAGACTCAGGTCCAAATTAAACGCTTAAACATACAAGGTACAGTACTCCATTCATTTTGCAAATAAACAGAAGGACATTTCCCCGTACTGCAGATCTATATGTAAGTCAGTTGACTCGCCCAAAGCCATAGGAGGCTTTTTATGTCATACCCAGCTAGTCTGAACAGGATTTGTGAGTAATTAACTCTTTAATTAAGATGAATTGAAGACATTAGTTCTCTTTAAACTCTGCTCGTCAGCAATTACAAACAGAAAAAGACAGATGTTTTCCTCAGGAACTAATGTATCTTATCTTGTGCACCTTGACAGTGACTGTCCTACTTGACAAACAAATTCAAGAGTAAACTGCAGACGGCTGGGATTTCAATTGGTACACCAAATCAATAGCCCTTTGCCTAAACTGTATGCATTTCATGTATTGTGTTCTTGAGCGTTCTATCATTTCCATCTCTTAATGCACAAACCAAATACAGGCTTGTTTTTTTTTGTACAGTTAGGGTGAATATGTCCCTCTCAGAAGATTAGATTGCATTTCATGGTGTAACTTAGAAGATAAGCGTTGCAATAAGCCTATTCACTAGCGGAATTGGAAAGAGGTCAAGGGCTAAACATATTGAACTAAAAGCAACCAAATACATTTAGATATTTATTGCTGTCCATTAATAGTAAATCATTTTTTTTTCCTTGAAGGATTTGAAAGGTGTCGTACGCAATTTATTTATTTTTTTAAACCAAATTTGGTATTTATATTTATTTAGGAATGTGATACTTAATAGATGTAAACCCAAAGAGATAACTTTTTAAATCTAACCTGGTCATAAGCAGGTCTCACATTGTAACACACATGTCTTACTTTCCTTGTGTTTCCTGAGGTCAACTACATCGCCATACAGGCAAGTCAGGATAGGTAGTCTGAATGGAGAAACAGGGTTTGGTTTCATGTGATATACTGTATATCAAACACCACCAACAGTAATTAAGTATGACTAGAAAAATTTGTGACCTTTGTCTACCCCTTCTATTCAGCTTCCTTTTTTCCATCATAAGACTGACAAATTAGGATGTCTCCCCTTGACAAAGTGGATATACTGTCTGTTAATAGACTGTGTGGAAGACAATGCTTATTGTAAAAGCTGTTGTGATCTGGTGTAGTTTGGGTGAAAGGATCACAAATCAAAGCTGAGGGATCCTGATTGCTAAAACTGCGAAAATATGTTATACTAATAGAATAGCGATTTATAAAGGAGTTACAATGTAAAGGACCAAAAGCTCTTAGCTGGAAGTCTTTTTCAATTTCTTCAATCGAAAGACTTCTTGTCAAAACATTTGTCAAAGATAAATTACAAACAGCTGGTTTTAGAGACCCTGAATAGCACTAATCTTGGACTACTTTACTTAACATTAGATAGTCTAGGATGAGTGCTAATCATCAATGTGAAACCAGCCATGTGCTTATTTTAGCACGTTGAGTGAAGACAAAAGATTAAAAATGAAGATTGTACTCAGGAACTACAATTACATTGTACTGTATGTTCAATGCACAGGTATGGCATAATTAGGTACACAAATCTGACAATACCATATTCTGAAATATATGCTTTCCAAAATAGATGTACTGTACAATTCATCAGTTTCTCCCTTAATTTAACATGACATTTAAATACCATCATGACAAGATAATTACTGATGGCACAATGTCCGTAAACCTGCTTAAAAATGCAAACAACATAGGCAGCACTTTGATGCAAGCACAAGACAGGCACAGACAACAACAACATCTCTGTTCTACCCTACTGTTGGTCCTTTATCCTTTCCTCTGTGCACTTCAATGCAGCACCATTACTGAACTGAAAAACAATTGGGTCTTGTTGATGTTTCATACACTTCAGTAACAATACAGTAGACTATCACCTAATTAACCATCATATTTAGTCTTCAATATCCATCAATTTGCCTGTCTGTTTGAATGTGTTCGTCCATGAACCCTTTTATCTATAGCCGTGGTCCTCAACGTATTTGGCACATTTCTGTATTTGTAATGTACTGTGAAATAAAATGACATAAAATGGCAGAAAGGCTATTTGATGTCAAATGCGGGATGTCAAATGCTATTTGATGTAAAATGCGGGAGTTTCCATCAATTTTCCTCGAGGCATTGTGCTCGAGCCAAATTAAAAATGGCCCTATACATTTCAGGTTTATTTTCGGCCACAAACCTGATCCTCTCTAGCTGTTCTTCCAAACGTGTGCACGCATCATCACTTCACGTGTAAATAACCACACATGGAAACTCCCCCAATGGAAACCCGAAATGCATAGGGCCATTTTTCATTTGGCTCGAGCACATTGTCTCGAGCAAAATTATAACACACACATGGAAACTCACCCAGACTGACAGCACAGGGTAATAGATAGCAGTGGCTTTATTTCCCCTACCCATACTGATTTGCTGCCGCCATACATTTGCCCATAGCGTTAGAAAATATTTGTGTGTGTTTTTTTTTTCACACCAATGTGATATCAAAGTGCAGGAAATGGTCTGTGATAAATCCCAGAACAACGGTACTATCTTTGGTTGGGCACTCTTCCAACACCCATCTTTGTGGCTAGCACAATTGGCACAGGTCTGTTGGGGTATGTTCTGCAAGGTGAAATGCATTACAGAGCCTTGATCTCTTCCTTCATGACATACTTTATACAAAAAGTATGAAGTGCAGAATCTTTCTTGTAATCATGCTACAGAATTGTTTTCTTTCATTTTTTTTCCGTATCTTATTTTGGAATCTACACTATATTAATTAAAATGAAAGAATGACTGTACGGGAATTTTTTTTTTCTAAATGACATCCTTTGCTAATCCGATGCAAAGATTTATCAAAGTAAAGTGGCACCTATAGTACTGTTCTGGGTTTTGAGGTACATGTCAGTTAATACATTTCACAATAAAACATGGGGCAGATTAACAAAGGCAAAAACCGGTTGGCTGACACCATTTTTTTGTTATGAAAGAAAATGTTAGTAATGATACGAAGCTTAGGGACACGAGTCCTTAAATAAACATTGTGGTGCCATTCACACTTTGGGCTAAAGCTAGTTTGAGCCTTCTCTTGAAGCATAGCTGGTCTGTTGCAGGCATATATACGTTTATTGAGGAGTATATCCTTTGAAATCAGGAACATAGAAATAACATCTCATTTATTTTCTTTTTGTCATTTTATTTAGCTCAGCAATACCTGATGTGTACAACTATAACAGTGTTCAAAACCTTGATAGCCACAAGAGAAAATGTGCTACGAATGAAGCTTTAAAAAAAAATCAGTGAACTCTTGAAAATTTAATTAGTAATCAAAGTCTTAAATAGCACTGGCATTTACTTATGCTATGGCATGTCTGTCAGTATCTTTCGCTTGAGATTAATTATTAGAGAATAAGCAGGCACTTTGCTAAAATGTAGTTAACCCTGTCGTAAGACCAAATTCAAGTTTAAGTTTTTGGTTGCCACCTTTTTAAAGAGATTTGTAGTGTCCACATGTCTAATTTTCTCTTTTTGGAATATTTCAAGTGACTACTTTTACAAGGAAATGTTGTGTAAAGGTATCTAAAAAAAAAAAAAAAAAAAAAAAAAGCATACAACCTGTCCACTATGTTATAATAGAGAGGGAGACACACAGTATTTCCTCTAGTTAAAGCAATTATATGCAAGTGCTTTGGACTTTAAGGTCCTGGTTTTTCTTTTTAAAAAGCCAGTTAAGTGCCACTGAGTTTGACCTCAGCCGAATCAGACATTTGGCTTGAAGCTGTCTGTCACTACTTTGTCTAACATTATGTATGTTTCTCCGTACCATATCATTTTATTGCAGGATAACAGAATGTGGAATCTCCATGAAGGTGAATGGCAGATAGATTGCACTTGCCTTGTCGTTTCATTTAACAGTGTTGAAACATTCTGCAATTGTAATGTATTATCTAAATTGTAATGTTATTATTTTTATTAGAAAGTTTCAGAATTTGAAAGTAGACCACTTATTTTTGTTGATTTTACCTTATGATGTAAATTTTACCACAGCAAAAAAGGTGACAGAGGGCAATTTTACAATCAACCCAAACATTTATTTATTATTTGAAAAGCAAAAATAAAGTATAAAGAAACAACCGAGGTGCAAGTAGAAGATCTTAAAAGGAACCTCCCAAGATATTTATTTGAAGCTTTTAAACAACGTTTTGTTGATTAGAAACAGGTGTTAACTTAGCATAGTGGTAAATGCTTTGCGAATATGGCCCAGTCTTCAGGAACATTCATTGGAATTCCATAAGAGTATTTAAAAAAACAGCCCTGTGTAGTCAGTCAGTCTAATGAGACTAAAGGTCTCCACACACCAGACGCGATGTGATTTTTTAATTGGCGACATGACCACACACACCAGAAGAGACACAGAGGCGATGCGACAGGTTTGAAAACTGCCAGATCTACACAACTGTTCAAAATTGCTATTGAGAAAACTATGATCAAGACTGGTACATATTCATCAGGATGTGGACATTATTAGCATTTTCTCTGACAGCATTTCAACATATAGGGCAAGAAGTCATACACACCAGGCTTATCCAGTTCCTTCGAAATGGACTCCCATATATTATATTTAAAATCTGGATCTTTATAATTGTGATGCCCTTTGTCATAAAGCTCTGGGTATTTTTAACAAATATTGTTTCCTCCATCATTTTGGATACTGCTACCCTGCTGGACCACGTGCATTGAAGATGTTCTATGATTGCTCAATGCCCTAGGCGACACGTGTCAAATCACAAAAAATAGGATTCAATACTATTTTGCATTGCCCTGGTGCCACTCCTGCATCACCTGTGACGTGAAAGATACTTCTCACAAGTATAGGTTCTATTCATTTTGACACATCACTGCACAGTTACGCTTGCCGCATCATGCCTTGTAGGTAGCAGCCCTAAATCTGCCGTTCCGTGTAAATTCAGAGCAAAAGTGTATGACATCAGCATCCATGCAATACCAAGCATTTCAAACTGGTTGATAAAGACTTCACTTAAAAGATGTCACTTCAAAGTTTCCTCTGACTATTAAAAATCACCTCCAATCCTTCCAAATCCTAAAGCAACAATATTATAAACTTTCCATGTCGTTGATCATCTGTAAATACCTTCACACATGCACGATGTATGACAGCAAGACAAACAATACATAGCTGGCTTTTCCATCTCTTTAAACTTCAGAAGATATGTGACACATATTTGATCAGCACGGTTATGCATACACCTACAGTGAAGTAATAATTTGCAATACGGTTCTGTGAAATGATAATTACAAGACTGTAAACAAGTGAATGTGTGACTACTTTTTATTTGTACAAGCAGCATTTTACAAGTTGATTACAAGCAAGGGATAATTCCTATGAACTGAACACACATGTGTATTTCAGGGGAAGCTATTCAAAAGTGACAAGTTTTTGCGGTTTTTCTTAATGTTGCAGAAAATTACACTTATCGGGGGAAGTAGGAAATCTACAGAAACGGGGCTGCATAGGGTTCAGTACACCTGGAAATAGGAATATAGCAATAGCCAAGTACATTTCTGTAAGTACACCATATGGTAGTTCCATTAAAAGGTAAAACAACTTCCACCGTAAATATTTAATTTTTGGACATAACATGCATACCTTATGCTCAGGGTCTGGGTTATGTTGTTCGAGCCCAGCAAGATCTCTGTTAGCCTATATATCACACATACACACATGTGTATGTATATATATATATATATATATATATATATATATATATATATATATATAATTGATTTGTGGTGACAGTAATTGATAGAGTTGCGTTTCTATGAAATAAACATTAATGCTTCCATATGAATGTTTGTTTTCTAATCACCTCTGTGGCACACTTTGTTTAATGTCATTAAATGTCTTCCTTTATTAATCATCAATATTTTTGGAACAGCTGGTACGAAAACTGGAAACAAAAAACAATGAAACATACCAAAAAATAAAATGAATCATTACTCTTTAATAATATTACATGATATAATTTAGTAAGAGTTGGCAGTATAGACAAAAAGAAATACATTTACAAGTTACCTTTTGAAAATAGTGTGAGAACCAACACTTTATGCACTATAATCAATTATTAAACAGGCTGCCAAGCTGTACCTTCATATTTAAAATCACTAACATTTAAGAATCTTCTTTGCATGGTTTATTAGCCTCACATCTAATAAACAAAGCAATAGTCAGTAATAAATCAGTATATTAAGGAACTGAAAATAGGCAGTTTTTCCCCTATTACCAGTTTCATTTGAAGCTTTTCATTTTGGCTCAATGTTATTTTAACATTACATTTAAATATGCAATTGATATTGATAATTGTTATATTAATATGGGTTATACTACCATAAAATACACTTATCTAGAGGCAGTCCAAATCTGCAGGAAAATATGCAAAAGAAACCTGGTGCAATTTTAATTAGATATCTGCAGAGTGTTCTGTGGAGCATCTTATGCATTTAGTACTTGTATTAATAACGAATCAATACAAATGTAAACACTCATATTAAACAATGTATGGGTTAAGTACAGTACTTCCAATGTAATAAATAAAGCATTTTGGTCTGTAAAATCTAGAAACTGTCAAACAAAATACACATAAGACTTCTTATGGGACCACATTTTCAAAGCCTTAACTCCAGTCTTCAATCAACTCCTACTCTTTGAAGGAGACAAAACACCTGCTAATTTAATAGAACTTGAACTGAACTACTAAGTTTATGTATTTCAGGTCACTTTAGCAGTCTGTTTATGATAATTAAGATGACAATGTAGCTGCAGAATGTGGCAAACCTGTGGAAGACTACGAATTATGTGGGAGCCTGTGAATTCTGATGAATTCTGTTATCCACAGAGTTGGACTGCCTCTACTCATACTATTAGCACCTAGTTATTTGCAGGAGTTACTGACCCCGTATCTTCCAAACTGCACAGGATGCAGGGATGCTGGTTATTCCTCAAGAAAAGCAACACGAGAGGTAGGGCTCCTAAATTATGGAATGATCTGCCTTAGTTTGTCAGGGAAGCTGGGACCGTTACATTAAGTCAAGACTAAAAACTTTTAAAAAATGGCTTATCTTAGCGGGTTTTAATAACTTTAAAATTGCTGCTTTTGTATTGCGTGTATACCGTTATTTAAATGGTCTGATTATGGAAGTTGTGTGACATGCTATACAAACGTATTGTGGTTGGTTCTTTTTTTTCTGCTGTGTACTGTACAGTGCTTTGAAATGCTTTTGTATAAAAAGCGTTATATGAATAAAAAAATAAATAAAAATAAATGTGGGCTATTGATGAACCTAAAGAGTTTCAAGTGTAATTGATATACCCCCCCCCCCCCCCCCATACTGTGTAAAAGATCACATTGTCCTGTGATGTCAATATAATGAAGAAGGCTGCTCAGTCCCAGCACTTAGGACTCTTCAGACAGCTCATAGCAAGTTCAAAAATCAGGTATAGACAGAGAAAAACCATTACAATAACTCAATAATGGAGCAACTATACCCAGAAACCACTCGGAATGACAAGACACCAACAATAGTGAGGGAAATTTTTAAAAAATAAATACAAGTAATTAAATGACATTAAGGTAAGTACTCTTTATACAGTAGTCACCCCTCAGGAAGCAATCAAAATATATAGCGGAAGTGTGCTCCAAGAGGGAGTTAGCCACCAGACACAATATGAATCAATACTTATTACTTGTCATGACGCACGTGCATCAACATATGAAATTAACCGAATAATTAAAAAGAAAAACAAGACAAGTGTATGTTAAACTACAATAAACAGACAAACTAACATTAATAAACTAACTGTCAATCTAAATTAACACAGCACCTCTACACACGTTAAATGCAGAGACATGCACATTATTTAACAGAATTGTGAATCAACTCACCAGAACAGAAAACACCAAATTGTTCGGCAACTTGCTGATTAATTCCACCCCCCCGCCCCCCCAAATTAATCTAATCAATTTTTGTGAACAAAAATACATATCAAAGAATGATTCTATGTTTTCAGTATGAAATGTGACACACTGTCAACATGCATCGGTTATGACCTCCCTGAGCATTACCATAATCCTGGCAGTGTTGACACATAGATCTGATCAGTCTCTGGATAGATTGCTGTGGGATGTTCCGCCACTCCTCCTGTGCAGCTGCAGCCAGCTGGCGAAAATTGGCTATGTTGGACTCTGGTCAGGAGAAAAAGATGGCCACGGCAAGACCTCAACATTGTTTTCTTGAAAACGTGCAATTGTAGACTTCCTGGAAAACCGACACTTCCGGATTGGCTTGCAGGAACATAATTATTGCCTCAAGGACTTCGTCAATGTATCGCTGAGCAGTAAGATTGCCCTCAATCTGCACCAAAGGCGTGCTTGTGTTAAAGAAGATTCCTCCCCACATCACACTTCCACCACCCCACCGGCTGGCTTGAATAACGCAACAGCATAGCGCTCACAACGACTTGGTGGGCTGGCCATCTGCCTCCCAGGACAAGGCCTGTCCCTCAGAGAGCCTATTTCCTGGTTTCTCTGGACTAGTCTGCTGATTGTTGAAGCAGAACATCTAGTGGTTTGGAGCATCTTTCTTTTGTAGTAGGTTTTGGAATTTATTTTCTGTTAACTCATAGAATTTGGTGTTCAGCCATTTTCTCTTGCAGAAGGGGGGAGAAAGGTGTTCCTTTGTAAAGGGGGAGAACTGACAGTGATGTGAACCAATCACATGATAGGCCGAGACTATGGACTGATAGTGTAAGGATGTCAGGGCAATTGTTCAATCTAGTTTTCCTCCTATGAGGACGTTTTAACCAATCACCGATTCATATTTATTTATATAAAAAATAGTGGCTTACCGTAGCTCTAGGGGCAAGACTCTGCTCACTACGCTAATCCTATTGGTTCCTTAACCTATATAGTCCAGACTCACCTTCCAATACTTGTTCTGCAAGTCTTACTCCACCTCCCCCTCCCCACGCCTCCATTGCAACTGTATCTCCCTTCTGGGGGTCGACAATCCTCCATCACCTGGCCTTGGTGACCTCTGAGGTCACACCTCAAACAAGGGTAACAGCTATTGGTCCAGCAGGCAAGAGAATTAAAGAAACTCATTTCTAAATTGTATGCCTTTAAAAGATGAAGAAAGCAATACCGAAAATCTTTTTTGATCAGACAAAATGCACATGGCAAAACATTGTTCCGATTAGGTTTGACCTAATCTGACCAGCATCTTTACAGTTCAAAATAAAGATTTTAGTAAGTAAGGGAATCCGAGGCATTAATAAATAATATCACACTGGGTTCATTTCTGACAGCTAGCTTGACAGGTAGACCGGTTGGTGTTTGTGTGGTGTCTGCATTTTTAATGCTCAGGTAACATGGTATTCTACAGCATATATTACATGTAGAACTGTTCTTAACTAATCCAAATTATAATTAAACCTTGCTTAAAGGACACCTTACAAGTAAGGCAACTTTGTTACTCTGATTTGCTCTGTTTGAAGGCATCATGAAGCCACATTCAATATTAAGGCCACGATCAGCAGTCTCAGACATAACAAACCACTTCTAAATGACCAGTACCTAACCAAGAAGACCAACATGCTGTTCACTACCAAGCTCTCTGAAAACTATAGACAACATAAACTAAAAATAACTTGTACTATCTTAGTAAAAGTCATTCTCAATGGTATCAACCATGTACCTTCACTTTCAATACCACTCACCTATTCAGGCCACATTTAGTTGGTCCATTGACTTCTTACAGACAGGTACTGTACTTTTGTAATTTCTTGGCATACCATCTAACATAATTAATACCCTTTGTGCTGACATTCTCATGTATTACACCATAAACATCAGTTCGCAACACAGACCTACCTGTGAAATTCTGCTGTTCTTAATGTTTGTTTCTTCAAAAATAGTGCAAAGCAGCACTTTCTAAATCACACAGTACTGTAATAAGCCTTCCGTTTACCGGCTACTGGATTAATACAATCGATAGTGTGCCACTGCCACCACCTTTGTTTAACCGGAGGGCCCAGAATCAATTAATATTAGTTTACCATAAAAGAGGAAAGAGCGTCTGAAAGTCATGGCACAAAGACAACAGGAGCATCAACTCAGGGCAAATAGTTTACTAATACATAAATTAAAATAGGTAATTAGTGATCCAAAAACCACACAGGCAAATGAAATAGTCAACTTAAATTAATATCACTCTCCCAGTGTGCTGGATAAGAAAAGGTAACAGACATACCCACTGCAAACCTTCACCAGTGCAAAGAAAATAACTTAAACCACTTGTACTGTGATTCTGAAATGTATTTTTGTTTACGACTGATAGTCGCCCTGGATAAGGGCGTCTGCTAAGAAATAAATAATAATAATAATAATAATAATAATAATAATATCATATAACAGGCACTTAGAATTCAAATAAAGTGAGAAGTTACAATAACTAGTGAAATTAACAATACACAGCAAACTCAAATATACAAAGATAAACCCCCACCAAAGGTTGAAGTGTTGCATCTGTCCCTTACAGGTCCACACACAGGCTCAGTAATTTAATTTAAGGTTTACACAGTGTAGTTAAAACCGGTAATCCACCCAGGTTACACAGTATCAAAGACAATAGTATTGCATTTTAAAAGACAGCACTTCCCTTCAGTTAAGACTCCAAATCAGACTACTAATCTCTGGTGCTCAAACAGCACAATCCCCAGTACAGGCTCCAGTTACTCAATGCAGGTTCAATTTTAAAGTCTAAATTGGCAGCCTGTAATTGCCAGCACCTGCCTCAGTGCTAATGAATGAATGAATGAATGAATGAATGAATGAATGAATTAATTAATTAATTAACAGGCGTGTGTATATGTCAGTCCTGATCAGGTTGCCAAGTAAAGTCCATCATAGTACTTTACACAACTTGTTCTATAATGCATGTGCTGTATATGGATAAAGATAAGTAGGACTATCTAGTTTAACAGCAGTACGTGTGGGTGCACCAGTATTTATACAAATATATGAATACATAAATAATTCTTCATTTTCCTCTTCACTGCAGCAGGTTGCATTCATTCGGCGGGAAATATTTACTGTACCCTTGCTTCCAGTATTTTTGACATAATACAGAACCAACTGTTTGCAGCTGAACAACTTAAATGAATCTGTTTTCTGTTGTATATACCTGCTGCTTTTCAGTACCGTACAGCAATTGAGCGCGTCCAAATGCAAAGCATACAACAAGGTGTCTTGGCACCGTCCCTCAAAGGTGCTCAGCAATATATATCAAACCAGCTCGTACACTTTCACATACATAACAGAACCTTCCCTTTTTCAAAAGCGTGATTTAAAAATTACATTATTATTATTATTATTATTATTATTATTATTATTATTATTATTATTATTATTATTTACTTGTATAATGTTCTTATTAAACCATGAGCATTGTGTAAGGGTTAAGTGCTTTACATTTTACCTGAAACGTGCGTCTGATGTAGACGAATCCCTCCCCCGATTTGAATGGTAGTTTCCAATCGGCTGTGCTTGAGAGAGCTCCCAGTTCTAAGCCTGGGATTAGCGATCCCAGTCAGACCGAGCTTCTGTTTTGGGTTTAATCAAAGGGAAAGGTTGTAGAGAGACACATTGAGCTTTATCTTTCAGTATGCTTAGTGTAAGCATTGCAAAAGAGGACAACTAAGGGAGTCAAATTCCTTTTTTTAAAAACCTTTGGGTTTTTATTTTTGTTGTCCTTCCTTTGCTAGACGGCAACTTCAAAGTAAAGGAATTATTTTACCTGGAAAAGGAACGTTGCAGGGGAAGCAGAAAAAAAAAAGTTTCTTCGGGGGACGGATAATGCTGTAAAGGACGCTGCTTCATACTGGTAAGTCTGTTTACTTGTTTGTTTATTTCCATGCATTTTAAATGGTTCCATTCAGACTTTGCTTTTTTTTTTTCTTAGTGCCTTGCTTGCTAACCCATTAAGAAGCGCAGCATCTATTTCCCCTGCAGTCCAGGAGTTTAAGGAATTCCCTGGACCCTGCAATAGAACGATATAACGGAGCTGTACTGCAGAAACATTTGCGTTTTATTGTTATAATTGATGTATGCTTCGTGAGTATGCAACAGAAATGCATGCTGAACGTATGTGCGTATTCCGGTATGTCTTGAAATGAAATTTAAAGTGGAATGCGTTCCAATGCGAGATTTCCCGAATCGAAGATGCAATGACAATGGACTTCAAAGGAGGCTGACACTGTGCATAAAAATGAATGTATCACAGATTCCATTATTCTGTTTCTTTTACAGAAAGCTTTCAACTCGCAAGGCGTAATGTGAGACATGGTCGTGTTTTCGTCATCAATTCTTTTTCTTTTTATTTGAACAGCGCTTCAGCGTGACACCTAACTTGGATATTGTATACAGTAGTATTTCTAATACTAGTACTACTACGACTACGACTACTGATATATTACTGTACATAGGGGGGAGTGGGTATTGCCATCCCCCCCCCCATATGAACAGTTTCGTCATATATGATAGTGATCAGTAGCAACTTGTTTTTGTAAATAAAAAAGACGTAAAAAATAGAAAACCACACCTGCTTCTTAGCATTATATTGCTTTGCGTTCACTTGGCTCTTAATAGAACATGTTTTCTGGTGTTGACGCTTTTACAGGGCGTAGATATTCTGTACAGTCTATACATTTCTTGGGGGGGCGGGGGGTAGAGAAGGTGTTGGAACATCTTGACTGCTTGCAATTGCCAGCGCGTGCAGGATCCATTGATCCTGCTTGATTAACTTTGCTCCACTTTGCTTAGTGAAGTGTTCAATGAGAAATTACATGTCTGGGTTCCTTCTTATAGTAAATGAATACATGTGCAATGTAAAGGCTAATAATTAGGGTTTTTTTTAATGCTGTATGTAACAGTATCAAGTGGTCACCAGATTCACCTGCTTCCTCAGGTTTTTTTTTTTTTTTTTTGCAGGTAGATTACAGAGGAAAAAGAAGTTGCTTGTGCTCAAATATGTCGCTCTACAATACATAATCTGATATGATTTGTAATTGTAAATATGTGTTTTTTGTGGTTATGAAGGACAGCAAATATAATGTTCCATATAATAGATCATGGGGATCTATTTCAGTGATCTAAACAGGTTTAACCTATTTATTAGTCTAGAATAAAAGAAAAAATACAGTGAAAAACAGGTTGGCTAGTGGTATTAAGATCTGCCACTGTTTAGATGAGTAGAACATTTTAACTTTGGGGTGTTCGACAAGAGTCAAACAAGAAGTTCTACTCTGCCCTGCAGATACTCTGGTATCAAGACAGTGTGATCAGGATATGCTGTACTCACAAGATATACAGGGTGGTTAATAATTTCCCAACATTGTCAGAGCATCACTTTATGCAGTTTAAATAACTGAAACCATTTGCTATTGTTTTAGCCTACATACTAAACTGAGTACAGGACCATGCAAGGTACCCCTAAACCGTGTAGCTCACTGTTCAGCTCTGCCATCGATTCTGTATTGGAGTGGTCTGACACATGACCACATGACAGAACACCTTGCTGTATGTTCCACATCGACTCCTATTTAAACAAATTAAAATTGAAGAAAGGTTGTTATCTGAGCATTTCATTACTGTAAGTATGGTAGCTCCACAAGCCAGAAAGCTCTATGTTGAACAACCCACAAAGTAGACCACTCCTCTGTAAGCTTGCTCACTGTACCTTGGCATAGAGAGGAACACGCAGTTAGTGTAGGGTCTGCATCTTTGGCCTAGTCAAGTTTGTCTTCCTCTGTTTGGCAGTGCCTAGACAATGGTAGTCTGAAAAGAGTATAATGGATGGAAAAAGAGTATGGGTGGGGTTGGGGCAGACCATGTGGCTGTTTATGAAAAATATATCCTGCCCAGATTGCAGCACAGAAAACAGTATCTGCCGAGGAGGACTGCGTAGAAAAGGCTGTAAATTAGGCAAAATGGTTGATATCTAAATTAATCTAGAAAACTAATCTTAGACAAATCACAGAAACAACCAGCTTACTGCATTTTGTTTATTTCTTGAGTGTGTCGCTTAATTTTACATTCTGTAAGGCAAGGTGATAGTTCCTGAAATCAGTAGGCCTGACGATCAAAAAAACAAAACAAACAAAAAAACATTGTTCAATGAAATGCAATAAAATCTTTGGAAAGTAGGAAGCATGCAGGTACTAGCTCATTCCCAGGTATGCTATTTATAAAGGTGCTTCTCAAACCCGGCCCTCGGGGACCCCCGTGTCTTCTGCTTTTCATTCCAACCAAGCTTTTTAATTGTTTTAAGCTCTTAAACAGTTGTAGATTTTAACTTAACGATAAAATATTATAAGTAACTTGAAATATGCAACTTCTTAGGTGCTGAGAACAATTAAAAAGGCCTAATTAAGCTAATTATTAGTTCAAGTAAGGGTTTAGTTGGAATGAAAACCAGAAGACACAGGGGTCCCCGAGGACCGGGGTTGAGATCCACTTATTTACATGATCAAGTGCCAGAAGCTTGAAAAATCTGCTCTAATAATGTATTCAGTTGCAAGTTGTCCTTTTAATCAGTTTGTAGCAGATTTAGATGGTCCCTATTTAAATATTCATAAAAAGGGTAGCTCAGTAACCTGGGACTAGGTGCCATGTAAAACAGCTTCTACCCCTGGTATCGGTACATTTTCTTAGAATCTACAGAGGACAGCAATATGCTGTGAAATCCTGGGCGTTTGCATTAACAATAATTAAAAATACACTTCAAGCCAATGCATTTTGAATACATCAGAATGGATCGTCTATTTTTGGGTGATTAGTGGACTACAGACTTTTAAAACATCTGCTGCTTTTAAATGGCGTTTCCATATTGTTTATTTGCTGTCTTACTAGTTTGCAATGAAATCTTCCTGAAAGTAGGCATGTTTCAGGGGTTCACCCTGTAACTGTCCTGTGCAGTTTGTGCATTATTGAGGTAGTCTGAAAAGAGTGGAAGAAGAGGAAGAAGTCTAAACACTTTTCATGTAATTGTTGGAACTAGAGGACACATGGAGGATGTACGAGACAACTGCCTCCCTGAATGTGATGTTTTACCTGATCCAGGTATAAGACCAGGGCAGTTAGCTGTTAGGTATAAAATGTGCCTTGAAGGGGGGCAAACAGTGTGGGTACTGTTAAGAATAATATTTTCCCAGACTGCAACAGTACTCATTACTAAAATTAAGGACGCCTGTCACACATTTTAAAGGGATTTGGAGAGAACTGTCTTCCTCAATAGTATAAAAAACCTCGACTTGTACCCAGTCTGAAAATCTCCTCATACACTTGATGCAGCCTGTAGTTTTGCTGGATGTGTAGTGGTGACTGTGATGTGATATGATATGTCTTCATATGGCATGAGCAGTAATACATTAGATACCCAGTGGTTTGTCTGTTAGGAGCACTAATCTTTCAGCCCCGATTTGGATCAGCTTCCTTGTGTTTGGGACTTTCAACGCTTTCCTATGACAGTGCGGGTCAAATTTCACGATTTATTGCGCAGTTGCTCCAGTCCTGGCCTGACATGATTAATTTGTGCTGGCAACAATTTCAGACGCAAGGACCAGGGAGATCAAATTCAACTTGAGCTGTGGAGGCAGGCTGGAGGGGGTGGGGAATCAGCAGATTTGTCTCATCTCTGAAACTGCTATGTGATGCTGCTTGTGTCCAGTCAACAGCCTTTCCACAACACTCCTAAAAACAAGGTGTGTCATTGCAGAAGCTAGTCTGGGTGATTCTTTATTGTTTTTAATAACTGCAGGGCTTGGTCAGTTTATTTGGGGATATTTGGAAATAACATAGAGAAAAAAATGGAGCCTTTGTTTTTACGTGATCTAGACGGAAGACCAGCGGCAGTTAGCTGTTTAAGTAGCCATAAAACGTGTCTTACTGCAACAGCAATCTACTAAAATTAAGAACCCCTGTGCCATGCAAAATAAAGCAATAACTCAATTTAAAAAATGGGAATGAATCCAACTCAAGTGCTTTTGATGATATTTTGCTTTTTTTTTTGTACTGAGAAAAAAAGAAAAAGCATACAAAATAAATATCTGTTCAGATTATGTTTCATTTTTAGGCATATTCTGTTTGTGTTCCTTCTTGTTAGAAAAAAAAAGTACTTAGTGGTTTTCACAATAAATGCTAAGGGACAATTGAAATTTAAATCAAGTCCTTACATGCTGGGAAACTCCCCTTATTACCCAAAGGCTTCTATGGGTTAATCAGTCCTTAATCAACCGAAGGGTATTCAGTGCCTTAAGTACTAGCATTTTTTTTTCTTTTTTAATTTGTTTCTGAATTCACACTGTGCCAGCTGCTTTATAAAATCAAGTGTATAAGTTTGTTAGAAAATGAGCTTGGTATTCATACATACAAATTAGCAAATGCTAGAGTACTGAGCAATATGTGGCAGCAGTGATGAAAGGTAATTCTAACTTTCTTCAAATCAATAAAGGATGCACATTAAACAGTGAGGTTGATTCCAGATAATTGCTTTTTAAGGAAATCCACAATATCTTTGTACATTGTATTTCACTTACAGCGGATCATTTCATTCATCCACCAATTAATTCATAATCAGTTAAGTGTACTTTTATTTAATGACCATTGAGTGAGGTGTTTTATTTGCTGACATTGATATAGAATGTCAGTTCGGTTGTAGCACAAGGACAGCTACAGTGGTATGAACCACTGGTCTAATGCTACCACAATGATAACATTGTATGAACCAATACTCCCTGATGATACATTGCAGCTCTGGCTTGCCATTACAGGTAATGCTGTGGTGCGCTAATGGTTTTTCTTGGGTACTGTTTTTTTAATGATAAGCCAGTGAGTTGTTTCTGTCCCTTGATTTAAAATGGTAGTGTTTAAAATAAACGTTGTTCTATCCTGTTCTGTCCATTTCACAGCAATATATTTTTCAACATAATTCCAGTTACAGTCTCTTGATATTATTATGCATGGATCATGGGGATCTATTTCAGTGATCTAAACAGGTTTAACCTATTTATTAATCTAGTATAAAAGAAAAAATACAGTGAAAAACAGGTTGGCTAGTGGTATTAAGATCTGCCACTGTTTAGATGAGTAGAACATTTTAACTTTGGGGTGTTCGACAAGAGTCAAACAAGAAGTTCTACTCTGCCCTGCAGATACTCTGGTATCAAGACAAGATCAAGATATGCTATACTCACAAGATATACAGGGTGGTTAATAATTTCCCAACATTGTCAGAGCATCACGAAAACTAGAGGGTATGTGGATGATGATGTGCAAAGCAAAAATGGCTATGATGGAGACAATCTGTGACATACCGTTTGACCACCAGAGGGATGTTCAGTAATGCCAACATTCAAGTAGCATTAAAAATCACCCTGTGAATTATGAGTCACCCTGTGTATAACACTGTGTAACAATTTTTTTTTTTTTTGGTTCCAGGGTAGTAAGTGTTATTTCCTAATTGCTTATGCCTCAAAAGTATAGAAAATGTATATTATTCCCCACAAACTTTGCTTTTGTGACCAGGACAGTGATATTTTGAAATTTACCTATTTTCCAGAACACTCCAGATAGATTCAGTGCTGAGTAAACTTGGAGTAACTTCTAGAACTTTCTAGAAATTTCCATTAATATAAATAGTAGTATAAATACAGGGGCCTTAAGCCCACCCGTTCAGTTTAGTTCCAGCTGCCTAAGTGGATACATATCTGCATTTTTCTGAGATGGCATCAAGAGGGTGCAAGCATCCGGCAGACGCATTTTGAGACATCAAAATGGTGGCATTCCTGATGGGTCTCCAAGGCGGTTTTACCAAGTTTCCCTGCTATCTTTGCCTTTGGGACAGCAGGGACACCAAGGCGCACTACCACAGGCGGGACTGGCCACAGAGGACCGAGTTCTCTGTGGGGAGGAACAACGTCAAGTGGGAGCCACTGGTGGACCCCCGGAAGGTGCTGATGCCACATCAAATTGGGCCTTATGAAACAATTTGTCAGAGCTCTAGATAAGGAGTCGGCAGCCTTCAAGTACCTTCAAGACTTCTTCCCTAAGCTGTCTGAGGCAAAGGTCAAAGCCGGTGTCTTCGTTGGACCACAGATAAAGAAGATCCTGGAGTGCAATGAATTCCCCAAGAAGCTCACTAGTAAGGAGAAAGCGGCTTGGAACAGCTTTGTCGCAGTGGTTCGGGGCTTCCTGGGCAATCACAAGGCCGAAAACTATGTGGAGCTGGTTGAGACTCTGGTGAAGAACTACGGCACAATGGGCTGTAGGATGTCCCTCAAAGTCCATATCCTTGATGCTCATCTTGATAAATTCAAGGAGAACATGGGAGCGTACTCGGAGGAGCAAGGCGAGCGCTTCCAACAGGATATACTGGACTTTGAACGCCGCTACCAAGGACAGTATAACGAGAACATGATGGGAGACTACATTTGGGGGTTGATTCGTGAAAGTGATTTACAGTATAATCGTAAATCTCGAAAAACTACTCACTTCTAAATCTTTTGTAGTCATTTTTGTATTATTTTAGTATGAGTACATGTTAATTTGGATTCATAAATTCGCCCGTTTTCTCATTGGAAATAGGTACATTTCAAAATATCACTGTCCTGGTCACAAAAGCAAAGTTTGTGGAGAATAATAGCCATTTTCTATACTTTTGAGGCATAAGCAATTAGGAAATAACATTTACTACCCAGGAACAATAATTGTGTTACATAGTGTAATGTATGTTAAAATATCAAAAGAATGGGGATTATGTTGAAAAATATAGTAGAGATAAGTCAAAGTGAATGTGCTTCTTGTAAACATTGCAGGGGGTTCTGTAACACTTAAGATTTTGAATGTTATTTAAAAAACGATCTTGCAGTATGTTAGTGAAATGAACCATAAAAGCATCACCGACATTAAGGTTAAAAAATGAGATTGGACAAGCTGTTTCACAGCGAGTCTCACAAAATTAACATGCATTACATTCACGCAATCATGTATCAGTAAACCATGCTGAAAATGTTCCGAATAAATAATCCTTATCTTATACAGGATTGCCAACGTTACTCATAACTGACTTCATCGTTATACAAATACCCATTTATACAAATACTCTTGGATGTGCTGGACTGGAATCTGTTTAGAGAGCTGCTGTACATTTGAATGATGGTTTGTGGGATGTTAAATGCTGTTATTTCTGTGTTGTCTTAGTTCTGTGGATGTTGCTTTGTTTATCAAGGAACGTTCAGTGAATCTGTTAAAAGGACAGATCTAGTCTATTAGGTCTGTGTTTCATGGAGGCTGTTAAACTCATTTGGCTGCCTGAGGGTGGAAAAAGATTGAAAATTGGATTTAGCTTTGGAGTGGGGTAGATGGGGCTTGGGGGGGGGGGGGTAGGGCTGACTTTGACAGTCATAATTGGTGGGGCAGTAAAATGTGTCCTGAAGTGGCTACAGCAAGGCTGGTCTTGCAATACTTTGGCTGTGTTGTAGAATTTTGTAACACGTTTTATTATCTTTGGTGTTATATTATGCAAATTGTTTTAGATAAAAAAAACAAAACAAACAAGTACTAATTAAATCAAATGTCCTTTGTGGCTACAGGCTAACTTCACTAAAATGAACCCTTCTTATAATGAACACCCGTTTTTAACAATCCCAACAGCAAGAACTGATTTTTTCAATGCAAATTATCACGTACAGGATCGACCCGGATACAACGATCTCAGTACCGAATGTCACTGAACTTTCTCCAGTGTCAAGTGTGTCAGTGAAAGCAAAGACCATTGTTGACTAATTCAAAGATAACACTAATTCAAAGATGACCTATTGTAGTACGAATCATGCATGATGAATGCAATTGCTGCTTGTACGTCATCTTCACACAAACTGCTGAATTGTTTACTTTCTGTTTTGTGTTTAATAAATCCTGCACGCCTGTGCCAGCGTTTCAACTCCAACTCCCATGTCTCTCTGTCTTGCAATGCGGTTACCCACACATGTGACACGAGTACCTTGTTACAATACCGTTTACATGTTGATTAATGTGAAGGAATCTTCATAAAGGTACAATATATTGATGTTAAATTCAAATTTGCCGTTTTGTCATTATTCTGATACAGAAAAACCCTATTATAGTGAACATCCTGATATAACGAACATTTCTCCAGGTCCCATGGGGGTTAGTTATAGCAAAGTTAGCCTGTATAAAAATAAAATACACACACACACACACACAAACAGCATGTCAGTTTTGACAGTGGTAATTTAACAGTGGCTTGATACATTTTGGACGACCGCCTTAATAGTGAATGTGGCTTTATAGTACAATTAATAGGAGCAAGTCTGGACTGTAAAAAACATTCTATTAACTCTACTCGCAATTATCTTTCAGGCATTCAGTGTTGCCAGTCGTTATTCTGTGATGGGCTTATTATTGTGGATAATGAAAATTACTAGTAATACAACATTAAGGAACTGTTATTATATACTGTTATTAGTATTCTTTTGGTACGTAAACATCAAAGTAGTTTAATATGAGGTGGCAATTTGTTTCTGAGATCTTTACTTTTTTTAAAGTGAAATTGAGTGGCATTGGAATGATGTATTAGATAAAGGACTGGTAACACCCTTAAGCAATTTTGTAACCTTTTTTATTTCTTGCTAGCTCAAAGTGACAACACAAATGGTCTGTGGGCAAGTGATTGACAAGTCGTGTTGGCAACACATATTTTCAATTGGTAATTGAGTTGACTGGTCAGTGTCGATTTGTTATTGTAGGGTCATTCCATACTAACTCAACCAGAGCCGTTGCCCAACCGTCTCAGATTTTGCTAGAAAAATTCACTTGGGTGGTTTTGGGCCTGCTGAGTTCAGAAATGCTAATCATTTTTTTTTTTTTTTTAATTTGGAATCGCCAATTATTTTTTTCTCATTTTCTCCCCAATTTGGAAAGCCCAATTATTATTATTTTTTTTATTTCAACCCGACTCACTGCTGCCACCCCAGTGCTGACTCGGGAGAGATGAAGACGGACACACTCTGTCGCGTGCCATCAGCCGTCCACTTCTTTTCACTCTGCAGACCCGCCGTGCAGCCACCTCAGAGCTACAGCATCGGAGGACCACGCAGCTCTGGGCAACTTAAAGGCAGACCCGCAGGCGCCCAGCCAGTCTACAGGGGTAGCTGGTGTGTGGTGAGCCGAAGACACCCTGGCTGACCTAAGCCCTCCCCACCCGGGCGGCGCTCGGCCAATTGTGTGCCGCCCCCTGGGAACTCCCGTCCGTGGTCGGCAGTGGAATAGCCAGGACTCAAGCCGGCGATCTCCAGGCTATAGGGCACATCCTGCACTCCACGCGGAGTGCCTTTACTGGATGCGCCTCTCGGGAGTCAGCCCATTTTGGGGGAAGCATACTACCCCCCTTTCACAGCATCCTTTCTGGTTGGAAAGGAGATTTGCAGCTCAGATGCCTTCTCTGTCACAAAAACCCATTTAGTAGATTTACCTTTAGTAAAATACGTGTACCTTTAAGCTCAATTCACAATGTAGCTACGCAAATATAGAGTTAGGAAATGTTTTGTGCAGTAATGTGTTGTGTGACATAATATCTATTTGTCTGGGTTATCAGCTTCTAGTAAATGGCTTGTTGGATTCATTTTTTAAAAAATGCATTGTGTTGGAAGAATGCTGTATTTTACTTGAATTTGTGTTTCATACTGTGATTTCATTCTGTAAAGCATGAACAGTGTCTGTCTTTAGGAAAGTACCTTTTAGGCTGACATGTCTCTCTTCCCAGAGTGTACATTCTGTTATGAGGAGTAAAATAACACTTTTATGGACTTATGCAGACTTGTTGGAGTCCAAGAGGCTATTTAACCAATATGTGTCACTTGTTACACATGGCAGACCCTGGAACCCACAGAATGTGTTCTTTTGGGGGCCTTTATATTATAGCTGTCCAATTTTCGTATGATAGTCAATATTGTAGTTATTATCTAGGTCGGAGACATGGAAAGGAAGATTGATCACTTCTCTACATCTGGGCTGATAAACAAAGTTGTTTAAGAAGTGCTGCTTCAAGAACATGATCTTCATCTGTCTCCTTCATCTTTGCTTTCAAGTCTTCATCTTTGCCTACTTCTTCTCAGCTAGAGGCCCTGTGGTTCAACACCAGCCTTTAGGCCTGCACTTGCTTCATTTGGACTTTCCTTTGGACAAAGCAAGCTATATGTGACAACCAAAGGATTTTTCTTCTACATTCAAGCTGGAACTGCATAACTGTGCTAAACTTTAAGAACAGTAAGATAAAGTTGCAATAACATTCTGTTAATGCAAGGATACTGGACTTGATCCTCAAAAGACATTATCTGAAGACCTGTCTAATTGTGTTATACTGAAGATAACTGTGACTTTTAGATATAAAGACGTATGCATGTTAAACCACTGAGTCCTAGTATGAATTTATTTTAGATTCTAATTAATAAACAAATTACTGCTTTTATTGATTCTGCCAATCATTAAATCATTTGACTGAACCTAAGAACTGATTTGAGCCAATAATGATCAATAGTACTTTGAATGTTTCATGAACCATTATCTTATTTATAGCATGCAATCCTTTTATTTGCATAGGAGTAGATACACATTTTTTATGAAGTATTTAAAAGTTGATGTGGCACTAAGCATATCACCAAAACAGGTAAGACACCTGTTTGGCATCTGGACAATACAATTATTCAGAACACCTCGCATCTTGGAGGCACATCCTAAAGATCCTAAAGGACAATAATATACTAACATTTCTGACAGTATACACCTTCGTAATGGTGCTGGAACTTCACACACACAATTTCAGATTGTTATTACCAACCACTCCCCTGAAACACCAACCAACTGGCTACCAACAGAGCATTGGTTAGGATTCCAAATCCATCATGTACATTTTTCAATCTGTAATATTCCGACAGCACATGCCACTTTATGTTGCTCCCCTTAATGTGAACATAGCAAAAAACTTGCACACAGAGTATTGTTTCCAGAATGACTTGCAACGTTCCTCAGTCTTCCCCACCAAACATTCTCTGTTCTCTTGGCACTTGAATCTAATGCTGGGAGATCAAAACGCCACAAGTTTTTCATTCGCCAATTAAACAAAGCAGCACAACCATTTTTGGATCCTTTGCCTATGCAACACACCGAAGAGCAAATTATGTTTTTTATCAGCCGAAACTAAGAAGTGGATATTACTAAGAAACCAAATGCTGAAGCAAGTGTGAAACCTGGTAATTCCAAGGTTAATGCAACCCTATGGGTCTCCAGCCAAGACCAGCAACTTGGCAGGAGCAGGATTCCATCCACACGCACTTGACTCCAAACATCTTTCTTTCTTCTAGATGAGTTATTGGGGATCCCTGCCCTGGGTGAATTCATAAAGCATTAGTGTCCCTGCAAATGAGTACATCTAATTAAATGTAACTGTTCCTGATATGTGACAGTCTGCATCCCTAATTACACTGCCAAGGGCCATCTGTAGGTTCTGATAATACCTTGTCTGACAGGCATTATTGAGGCTGGAGATTTGCATCTATTGTAACAATGCTGATAGGTAGTTATTACTATTGAGTCTATTTATTGGGAAGTAGTACACATCCTGGTTTATAGAGATACTCTCATTCCAGGCTGGCATTGCTTTCCAGAAACATACAGTTCATTCAAATTCATTTTTATTTGGTTACTTTGAGGAACATCTGTTGCAGTACAGTGACAGCATTGCTTTGCTTGTGGTGGGATCTTAGGAGCAGCATCCTCCCAGGTCACCCGGGTCTGGCTGTCAGTTCTTTGTGATCACAGCTGGAGCCATACACATTGAAACAGCAGGAGAATACTAGATGTTCCAGGGGCTAGACTTGAGCACTTTGAGTTACACAGAGACGCAAGCAGCTCAAGTATCTGACAGTTGACATATATTGGTGAACGTAAGTCTGTTTAGAAAATGCTTAAAACACAATTACAGATGACATTTTCATCTAATGTGAGTGATTTACATATTTGGAAATTCATTGATTTTAACAGTTTTTGGTTGAATGTGTTCTTCTAATGCATGTAATGTAATATATATATATATATATATATATATATATATATATATATATATATAGATATAGATATATATATATATATATATATATATATATGTATATATATATATATATATATATATATATATATATATATATATATATATATATATATTATACACACACACACTTGTTTTTATAAACTGAGGAAATGCAGGAATTTAATTGGATTTCTGACCTTTTTACATTTTAAATTAGCACAGCTTTCTCCAATATTCAATGCAGCCACCAATGGAGAGTGACCGCCTACACCCTGCACCTTGCCACCATCCCACTCACACATGTTTTTGAGAAGCAGAAGCTGTATTTACCACACATCTCTAATAAGTATTGGCTACATTCTCAAAACTGTGTTCAAGCAATGTGATACATTAATTTGATGAACCTCATGAGAAACTAAAGCATAATAAATACTAATAACTTGTTCAAAACCACTGAGTATACATGTATGCTATCACTGAATGTTTACGGTGTAATAGCACCTTTCAAGAACAAGTAATTTTATGTCCTCTAAAAAAATATATTAATTAGTCAGAGACTGGATAATGTATACTTTGAGTAAGGCAAAGGCCATATTACCTATGAGTGGTAGAGTGAAACCTATGACTGGAATACATTGCATAATCTGTGCTGTAACCATGTTTGTGACAAACTGTAGAATTGTATTTATGAAAGTAAAGTTCCAATTGCAAAGAAGTAAAAAAAAAAAAAAAAAGAAACAAACTTCGACAGCGGTACAGTATATAGGGCTAGAGTAGATTATTTTAATTTTATTTTTTTGAATGAGGAAAATGATTGAACAGTTCTTCTCATTTGTGGAAAGAATACAACCATTCTTTCTTTCGATTCTATATACTATTTTATATACTATTATATTTGAAATATACGGACCTGACAAAGACAATAGATGCTCGTAGTTGAACCTATTTCATTACCAGCTGATATTTTCAAGTGCACCGTCAGCAATATCCTTTTGTGTTGGTCTCCTGTGAATAAACATTTAAAAATGCTTTTGGTTTCTGCTTTATTCCTGCCTCGGTTGCAACCATTGCTAACAAAAAAAAAAAAAGCTGTGTTTACTGAACAGATGCAGAGTATAAACTGTGACACAAGCTGGATAAAAAGCCTAGCTCCGTCATTGGAATTTATTCTGGGGGACATCATTTCCATTACTCTGTGTGTCATTATGTGTGCTGAGTGCTTTACTAACACATGGCACCCTCGCAATCTGGCAGGTATTGCAGTCAAGTGCTAAATCACAGTGTTGTTTTCTGTGCACATGCCATAGCTGTCACAGGTACACATAGTACAGGTACTGATACATGATAAAGATCTGGCACCGAGAGACTGGCTTCATACTCTACACAATTGTATTTTGTTATTCTCTGTCAAGTTCGATCGTACAAGAAAAAATGAACCCTTTAGAAACAGTTATTTTACAAAGCTCATGTCTCAGAAACCATTTGAGGAAGTGACTTCATATTTTAGAGGCCTTAAATGTGTTGGTGTCCATGACATTGACCTCTGACCTAATATTACTATGATATTGACACCCTGTGATTTCAGTAAGTTCCTGCTGTTTTCTGGGACACAGGAGTATTCCTTGATTTTCTTAGTTCCGTTACTGGTGTTATGAAGTGCAAATGATCCCTTTCACTGACGCATTGTTAAAGCCTGAGTGATGCTGATATTTTACATATACATTTTACTTCATGTTTACAAACCTTTCGATTTGATATGGCATTCCCCTAAGTATGCCTTATCGTGGTTCACAAAACCAAGGAAGTAAATACAGTTTAGCAATGGCTTGTGAGTTAATCCTTTTTTTTATTTTTTTTTAAACTTACAGCTCAGCAAGCTACTGACAGATAAGTTGCAAACATGTTATTGTTCTGTCTTCGTGAAGACATTTTTTTTGTCAAACGCTTTTAAATTTACTTTTCGTTTCTGAAGACTTGGAGATCGAGTGTTTGAAGTTATGGATGAAATGATAACAAATCTCTTCCTTTTATCAACTGCACGTCAGTTGCATCAGTACCACATCCTGTGGTTTTCATTCTGCACTTTGTGACTGATCAATACTTCGCTGTTGTTGCTGCTCAATACTACCATCCCCTAAAAATCATAATTAATCTGATTACCCTCCAGTGCATTCCGTTTTTTTGTACTGTAACCTATCATATCTCTCCTAATATAATTTCACCATATTGGCCTTTTCTTAAGCTTTATGTAAAGAACTAATGATGCGACTGTATATGAAGCACTATTAGTAGGTATATATATATAATACATGCTGTAATGTAAAAGCAAGCTCCAGTAGAGCATTAAGTCATCATATTCTGTAGATCCGCCATGCATTGTTGTACTGTAGGGATTTAAGTGTTTGTGTTTAAAGACCAGTGGTTTAAGAATCTATAATAGAATCGGCAAACCTCTCTTTGTTGGACCAGTCAGAATTGACTTTGTAAATCAACCTGCCATTCAGTAAAATAATTAAGCAATAATACCAGACACAGTGGAAAATAACAGATAATACCATACCGATCTTGTTAAATGATCCGGAAATTGTTGACATGAATTATACATATTTAATTATTAACGGCATTTAAAATTAAGAGGAATTTGTTATATGGAGGTGTACTGTCTGTATGTCTGTATGTATGTATGTATGTATGTATGTATGTATGTATGTATGTATGTATGTGTGTCTGTCTCTGTCTGTCTGTGTTACTTACATTTTTAAATGTTTGACCAAAAAAAAAAAAAAAAAAATCAGAAAATCAAATTGGTTGGATAATTATTCAAATCTAGAAAATATATATGTAATTGAATGTCCTAAATTATACAGTACCAATTGTATCAATACACTTGTTTTATTATTGACCTGTGTTTTTTTTAATGTGATTTTAATTTTATTTTTGAAATGATGGTGGCCGGGGGATGAGGTCTCAGCTACAGGTAACCAGGACATTTCTTAAGAAATGTCGGCTTGCACATTTTGGTCCATTTACATAAGCCAACACTATAGTTTTCCAGGCAATGGCTGTCCCCTTCCCACATATCATCACTGGGGTCATCATCTGTGAAATGAAGGAAAACATGTGAAAAGGCTTTTTCTGGCCAATGAATAGCATTTTCCCTCATATGTACACCTGCGTTAAAAAAAAAAAAAAAAAAAAACCCTTGAATATCAGAAATGTAAGTTATACCAAGGTCGCTGGTCTTTTACTTCTTGGAAATGATATTCGCCTCTCATAATAACGAGGTGAAAAGCTTGGTATATTGTTGACGTTTACAGCCATGCCTCTGTAGAGCCAGTATGTATTTTATATGTACGATTTATCCCCCAGATGTAGAAGTGCTGATTGCCTTTAAAATAAATGGCCTCAAATCGAGTCACGTAACATCAAACATGAGGATTCTGCCTGCATCGTCCTTAAGGCAAGGCTCTTTAAATGCATTTTCTATACAAGAAACGGGATTGCATTATAAATAATGGTATGCCTTTTTACTTCAAAGTCATGCCTGAAATCACAGGTCGGCTGTTTTGGGGATGGGGGTGGGTTTATTAGATTTCTGCACGTTTACTTAGATGTACTCTTCTTCATGAAACTGTGATGTAGTCATCAGACGATTTGTGGGAGAGCTCCATGTCCAATACTGTATAATTGAATTGGGTCCATCTGCTGCTGCTTAACTGTTTGGTCCATTGTTTAAAGCTGCAGTGTCCTGCAATCATAATCAGTTTTATAACAAAGCATGATGTTTTCAAAGTTGTGGAGGAGGAACAGCCCCCAACACACAGCACTTACTTCATTAGCCTTATATTATAAGTCGGCCAAGTGCTCCCACCACCTGCCCCCATCTCTCCCTTGGAGCAACTCCTAGGCTAACCCCACATGACCAGGCTATCATCCCTCAGTTAAGCTGATTTAGGTAAAAAAAAAGTTGCTGTTTTATATTCAATGTGAAATCTTCTAATAAAGTATTATGTTGAAATGATCAGAGTTGTGCGGTGTTGTCTTTCTCTCCTGACATGTTAATATTGGGTGCTGGTTACTTTTCTCCTACAGTGTAGTTTTGCCCACTCTGCTTTATCAGAAACAAGACCTTGTTAGCTTACTAGTTTGTTTACATGTGTAAAAAGGCAGTTTTTGCTGCAGGTACACACGTTTTCTTCCTTCTCTCTTGTAACTAAGTGAAAAAACCGTTTTCTACCCTCTGCTTCACTGTACATATACAACTCGATGTTACAGTAATATCCAAATGCTTTTAAAAATTGCATTTATTTCCCAGGACATCAGAGTTCACCAAAACAACTTTCAGTGCTTGTATAAACTGTCCTATCTTGCTTCTTTATTTCCCAAAGTGATTCTTTTTTTTCTATCAACAGAGTAACTTTACTAAAACAAAAAACAACACAAAGGTTGTAACTGCCATTAATGAAACTCAAGCATAAGCTGTTCAATCTTCATTTGTTTCTTTGTCCGTTGTCTGATAGAGCAGTTATTTAAGCCTGTCAGAAATTTTTTTAATTTGAATGTGTATAGATCTAAACACTGAAGATAGAACAGATGCTACACAGCCAGCAGTAGCTGCATGTCTATAAAGGTGGTCATGTTGTGTACCGCATACAAAAAGTGTAATACACATGCAATCAATTTGAAATGAGATGGTGGGGTGCAAATCAGTTGCATGTCTCATAAATGTGATTGCTATTAAGCAGAGTGTGATACGAACCAATGCAATATTATCAGGAGCTTGTTTCCATTGATTGACATTAAATTCTGGTGTGATAAACGAGGGCTATTAAGCAGGTTTCACTGTACATGATCAAAATATCACGTTATTTTCTGACTTCTATGAGGAAGACTGTACAATAAGAACCATGAATAAGCTTCAAAAACTGTGTGTGTGTGTGTGTGTGCTGGGGGAGTCATACATTTGGAACCAGTACACAATTACTGAGATAAGGTTAATGGGCACAGAATTTAGCACTGTCTTTAATTATTATTCCTCAGACTGTGTATTGTAATTCCTTGTTTGCTGGCCTTCCAGATGTTACATTAAATAGACTTCAGTTGGCTCACAATGCTGCTGCATGACTGCTACTCATACTCTGCGATTCCAGCATGTATCACTCTAGGGCTCTGCACTTTGCACTGGCTTCCTGTGAGTTTTGTTACTGAGTTGTAATGCAATGCTTATGACCTTCAATGTCCTTCATGGTCTTGGACCTTCTTATCTTCATGCTGATTCCCTATCTTCCCAGACATTCACTGAGATCACAGAGTGCTGATCTACCGGTGATTCCAAAAAGCTTGCTAAAAATCATCTGGGGCGAGGGCTTTCATCTGCTATGTCCCTGCCTATGGAATTCAATCCCAGCTGATAACATGAAAGCCAGCAAAATAGGACCTTTTCAAGTCTAGATTCAGGAATCTATTAGTGTGTCTTTTCATCATTGGAACCATTAGCTCATCACTGATCTTTTACATTTTAATTCTTAAACAGCCTGGAATGCTTTGGCATGAAAAGCGCAATATAAGTACATTTTATATTGTTGTATTTTATTTTCCAGATATAGGATATTCATATTTTAATCATTTTGTATTTTGTATTTATTATTTCATAGGTGTTAAAGAAGCCAAACAACAGTTTCAAACACATTTTATTCAAAAACGGATTTTGAAAAAGACAAAGCACTGTACACGTATGTAGGTTTTTTGTGCTTTATTGTTTGCTATACCTGACAAGAAGTTGCCTTTGCACTCCAGAGAAACTGAATGTGCCTATCATATTTTCTTCCCATACTCTTATGCTACTGCTTATTTGGGCATTTCATTCTCTTCTGCTTGGCTGAAAACCAACTTAGGAAGGGTTGAGGTAATGACCTAAAACATTCTACATTTCAAAACAGACAGAATCGAAGCAGCATATTTGAGGCATGAGCTCCCTTTCATTGAACGGTAGTGCCCATGGAGATTCTCTTAAAACAGCGGAGTACCACAATTATGTTTAGTGTCTGTTTTACAAACCTTGGAGTTTGTGTTTTACATTCTTTCATACAGTATTCTGGAGAAGTTCAAAGCAAGCTCAAATCCAAGTAAAGGATCAAGAAAAAAATGATTATAACTCAATAAAAAAACACACACACACACACACACACACACACACACACACACACACACACACACAATAACGTGACATTTGAAGCTGTTTACGCTTTAAAATATTTGGTTACCTTAATAAATCCACCTGTAAAGTTTTAAGTAAGCTTATTGTTAACAGTTGATAAGCAAACATAGTTCCCTTGAGAATAAAGGTAATCACTTTGTTTTATGCTATCCTCAGCATCACTTACTGCATTGGAGAGAATGTTGTAATGCCTTTGTGTTTACAAAGAGATTTTAAATATGGACAGCAATTGCTGTTTGTGTGAAATATTCAATTCAAATGGCAGAGTAATTTATCCGACATGCATTAATAAATAAAAAGTACAGTATCAGTTGCATGGCAAATGACTTTAATGCTCAAGAGTTTCCATTATTAGAAACATGGAACTAAGTGCGCTCTTGATGATATGCTATCATCTAGCACTTAATGATTTTGACCTGAGTGTGAAGACCAATCTGGAATCTGCTAATAGCTTTTAGAATGGCACATAATGCATTTTGATGAAAAACATACTGCATTCCGTTTGTGATCTCCCAGTCCCTCTACACCCCCACACTTACCACTGCTAATATCTCATCAACCATTTCAGCTGGCAACTTCATATTGTCAGTGTTATGGAAACTCCTTGGGCAGAATTTAACGACACCGGATCTCTGATGGCTGCCATTTTGACCTCATTGATAATAAGACCTAACGCTCAGAGATTCTAGTTGCATTCTCGGTACACAGCTGTATTCTGTGATTTCCTAGATCAAGTTCAAACGTGGGTGTTGTACACGATTACCCTTCTGGGCCAGTTTTCTTTTTGTGTAGCTGCTGCCACCATGGGGTCAACGCCTTATATTTCAGAATGTTTTTTTTTTTTTGTGACTTCATACCCTGCATGCGAAATGTATTGGTGAATATGACATTGAACTCATATGGCTGCCAATTTGAAGGCAAATTACTTTTTTATGTTTCTTCTGTAGAGAGACAGTAGACTTTGAGTTATTGTCTTAATGTTTAGTACACAGCAGGATGGCACTGATGTTTAAATCGTTCAGAGATATGTGACCATTCATCAATGATTACCGCCGTTGTGTGGAAATGCAATCTGTTCTTCAGAACTGTGCCATACGTGTTGTGCAGCCATGGCTAATGAAGCTACTGCCAACAGTGAACCTACTAGGCTGTCAATAACCTGAGTAAATTTCACAAAACAATCTGAAATTTGGTAGAATGGTAAATACAGGCACAGTCCAAAACTAAAAGCAGTTGGAAAGCAAGTTTCTAAGGGAGTCAAATAGTGTTCCACCAATAAAATGACTGTAATAACTGAAATACTTTTGGTGGAAAGTCAGATGCAACCAAGGTATAGAACCCTAATTAAATGTAATTTGATCATAAGGTTCTAAGGGTGTTACTCAGTACAACTCTCGAATTTGCCTTCTGCAGTCAATGGCTAACTTGTTTTAACACAGACATTCTTTAGACATAGGTTTAGGAAGTGTATAATGATTATTTTTTTTTTGGTTTTCATTTGAGTTACTGTTGCATTCACTCATGTAAGAGACGTTCTGTGCAGTGCAATAGAACAAGATAATAATGGAGTTTTGGAGTCACAGTTCTGTGAAATAAGGTCATGTAAATCCTTTTACTGCTCAGATTGGTATTTGAATGGGGGGGGGGGGGGGGGCGCAGCAGGCTTTGCATTCCTGGTAAAGCCTGCTGCGTTTTGTATAACTAATATTTGTACTGTTGTAAACCGATTTATTTATTTATTTATTTATTTATTTATTTATTTATTTATTTATTTTTACTGGCTTTATTTTTCATATTATTCTGTCTCAATCTTAAAACCACTGTAACAATGATAGTTTCAGCATTCCAAGACTAAATACATCTGTTCGATGATAATGGCCACTCTCCCCTCATTGGCTGTGGTTTATAATTTATTTTTGGTATGTTTCTTCAGTTTTTCTCCCTTTTTTCCAATTATAAACACCCAATCTGTCTCACTGAAGATCAGTGGCCTCATTTCAAGGGTCAAGGGTCAAGATGAGATCACATTGTACATCCTGCTTTGCAAGCAAGTTGAAATTAAGCAGGGTTTCCTACCTTTAAAACAAGAAACACGATTTGATACAACTGAACATGAATAGAAATTGAATGAGCTGGATGCAGGCAGGACATTCTTTTTTTGTTTTGTTTTTTAGGTACATTTTTACCCCAGATGTTTCAACTAAATTTGAAATTCCCAATTTGTATGTCACCTTATCGTTGGAACCTACTTACGGATCAGAAGGACTGAAGATAATCTGGCAGCCTTGGCCTGCTGTCAAGTCAATCACCCCTTTTCACCTGCTGAATTTAAGCAGATGTTGTCATGCTGCTGAACCATGGAGACGAGGGCCTAGACTTATCAGGTGCCTTACCAGCGGTGGTAAACTAGCCCAGGTCAAGGCCAATTCAGATGTCCCTGTGTGTCCCCAGCCAAGATAGTGAATTTTGTGTGAGGGGGGAGTGATTGCTGGATTAAAAACGCCAGGGTATTTGAGCATTAAATCCTACATTACATCTAATTCCTTCAGGGAATTACGAAGTAGATATTAATTTTCCATCTGCAAGTACAATATCTATTCCAAAAAGACGTTTTAAGACCCCAGAAGGATAGATATTTCTAAGTGCTTTTCTTTCTCATGTCATCTGTTGTCTGTTAAAGGGACATAACTCTTTCTGAAGTCTATTCAATTGATACAAGCAATGGCACATCTAAATACTGGCAGCGTTTGAATAATTAAAGCGCTAACATACAGGTGTTGTTTTTCTTGTGTTTTTATTATTTTAACAGTAGTTATCCCCCTATATTGCAATCAAATGAATAGAAATCAAAATGAGATTTATTTCTTGAAACCTCTTGACTTGCGGATTTAATTTTCAAAGGAATCCTGAAAAGAAAGCAGCAGTCCTAACCAATTACACAAATTCAAACAAGCATCCTAAAAACAATCGATACTGTACACAGTACTTAACATGCTGTATGCCTGGAGTGCAATCTTAATGCGTACAATGCGAGCAAACAACTGATGTGCAAGCAGCAGCCTTTATAAGAAACAATAGTATTGAGGATGCTGACCCAAGGAGGTGTAGAACAGTGTTGATTTTAATGATCATTAATGAGTCCCACTGCAATTGGTGGGGTTTCAGTGGACTGTAATACAGATAGATATTTCTTCTCTCTAAAGCCCTCCTCTTAACGTCACTGGTTTGTTTCATGACATAACCATAAACTACTGGGTAACTACAGTAAGTAAGTTACAATAACTCATTACTCATAGTGTCCTTTTATGGGAAATATAACTTGATGTGCCATTAAAAAAAGAGGAGCATTTTGCATTGTACATTTTATTTGTCGTAGACAAACTGAAAATGAATCAGTTCTCAATATTGTTAAAAAATTTGGTGTTGCTCTATGAAAACATTAGGCACTAAAGGGTTAAATATATAGTCATGGATGAAAGGGGCGGGAGAGTTTAAATCCAGTACACATATAATACCAGCTGGTACGTTTTTAATGCATACATGAGGAAATAATTGTAACCATTACATATTGATATGATTTGGATGAAACTAGTCCATCTTTCTTAGTTGCGCACCCGGCACATGACGTATTAACTTATATTACATCCCTAGTTCATAACAGTGACGATTTACAGTACAGCCTTGATAAAAATCTTGGACTGTGAGCTGACAAGCCTGGACACAGAAGAAAAACGTGGTTGACAGGTATTTTTTTTTTTTATACATTTGTCCTAAAGGATTTTTAAATCCAAAACCATAAATTCATTAACCTTGACAGATAAGATAACAATGGATTTTTTTATATATATAAACTATATATAATCAGATAATAGTAAAAAGATTTTAATAAAGATCAGAGCTTTTCAGCTCCCTTCTTGATTGTAAGATACTAAAGGGTCTTGTGCAAAATGTCGAAATCAGCTTAGCAATACTGAATAAAAAAATAAAAAAATAAGAAATGGTGTCTTAAGAAATCTATTTGAATGTTTTTCGTATAATTTGGAAACCAGCTGGTAATGTATGTATTTAATGTTGGGGTCAGGGACAATATATGTAAATACTGAATGATTTCCTACAGTAGGATCATGACATTTGCATTAAGCTTGGAACTTAATGCAGGTCTGAAGTTGTAAGATGCTGAGCTCCTGAGCATGTTGGCAGTGCTCAATAGGCTTGAAACAAAGCCAACCTTTATTGGACTGAAACTGAAAAAACACACATTGATTGTGGTTGAAATATGGAACTCTGAATAGCTTTAAATAAAGTACTGAAACATGTTCTACCAAGTTTTTACTTGTATGTAGGCTTGTTACTTTTCAATATTAATCGGAAAAGCTTGTTAAATGTCAAATTCCCCAAAAATGAGAGTTCAACTGAAATAAATGTATATAGGATAAACGTCGGTAAAACCACAAGCTATTATTTATTTTCGTACCAAAAATAACAATTTTTAGTTTGTTTAGTTTCTATATTTACTGTCTGTCCCGTCTCTGTTCCACTTTGAATGGCTAGGGGTTGCTGTCAATCATCTCCGTGATCTGTTAGTACAGTTTTACTGTCACTGGAGTTTCACCCAGTTCTGACAGATCCCGTTGACTGAAGCAGCACCAGAATGCTCTCATTTGTTTAAACGACTGTCAATCATTAAGAACTGTACCGACTGTGCACTTTCATTTGCCAGCTCAAGCGCCTGTCATTTAAAGCGCCTACTTTTGAAATTAGCGGGTTAAGGTGTAGGTAGGCTTTTGCTAGGTATACAGTGATAGTTACTAGTTTTGATTTGAAAATGGGCCACAAAAGGAAAACCATTTAATGAGTATTGTGCACAATCCCCTGACCGACGTCTCTGTGGCAGGAAGCGGGACCGTCTGCCTTGCCTTCCAGTGACTCTAGCTGTGTTGAAGAATAAGGGCAAGTTACTTCTGTTCAACTATCTAATGTTTTGTTCTGTACATATTATTTTTACTTGAAAATGTATGCTATAAAAGTCTGTGTAATACAGTTTTATATGCTGCGTTTTCTAAAGTTTATTTGAGACAGTTTTTTAATTTGTGTAGGATCTTTATCTTTGCAAAGTATAGCTCTGCTGTGACCCAGTGTTATTTCAATTAGAATGTTGGTAACCATGGTTTTGTTGCATGTTGAATATGATAAAGGGGCTTCGCTAAGTGAGACATTTCTTATTGGCATAAAAAGTCTTTTTTATTTATTTTTATTTAAGCATAAAAGTAGATTTCACCCATTCGCTGCTTGAATTGAAAAATAAAGATCGAACAAAACCGGTAAACTCTTTCTAAAATAAATGTCATATTAATCGTCGATTTGTCAAAATCCTAAAAAGCCTACTTATATATATATATATATATATATATATATATATATATAAAATTAGGTGGCCCTTGTCTAATTAAATTCACAGTAAAATGTAAACTGTTGTTTCAAACTTCTATGCAGTGGAAGTCTTATTTGATAGCAAACTGCTATAAAGTTAAATAAAAATGTTTAACAATTGCATAATTTTATTTATATATATATATATATATATATATATATATATATATATATATATATATATATATAATATATTGTAAGGCAGCAGGTTGAGTGAGACAGCAGGGAGGGGGTTAAAACCTCCCTGCGAGAGAATGTACCTTTGTTTGTTTGTTTGCTTTATTGTTTCATTTAATTTGCTAATTGTGTTATTGTTTAATTTAATTGTTTATTAATAATGATCCCCTGCACCTGGCTATTATTGTAAATTAGAGCCAGGTGCAGGGTATTTAAAGAGAACAGTCAGTGTGCTTGAGGCTGCTGAGAAGAAGGAGGCAGAAAGGAGTGCTCTGCTTCCGGCAGTCGTAAAGTAAGGTAAAAGTGTGCTGTGTTAAACCTGCGTAGGTGGTGTTGGCAGGCAAACGGCTTAGCCGTCCTGCTAGGTAGTGAAGGAAAAACTTGTGTAGAAAGCGCTCCAACCGGAGTTAGGTTTTGTTTTGAGTGTTTTGTTTTCATTTTGTGTTCATTAAAGTATAGCGCAACCGTGCTTAAAATCAAGTTCCTGTGTACTGGGTCGTATTTTTAAAGGGGCAACGAACCCGAGTGGGTGAAGTTGTATTACAATATATATATATATATATATATATATATATATATATATATATATATATATATATATATACTTAATCAACACATGGTATTGTTCTGGAAATGTAAGTTATTCATTATCTTTGCTTATATATTAATTCTGAAGATACATCTTTCTTCTATTACATGGCTGGTAATGTGGGGATTTGAGTTTGATTACATTTCTTCCTCCCAAACGGGCTGACAATGTGTAGGCACTTCAAAGTCCTTTTTTTCTCTCTGTAGAAAAGCTTGTGAGATTCTGTTCTTGGTTTGTGTTCCGTTAACCCAGTTAATTTGATGACTTGGTGAATCCATCTTTATAATAATTTTACATACAGATTAAATAAGCATTTATTGCAGGATACTGTAGAATTGTGCTAATTCAGAACCCTATATGGTTACAACTGATAACCCAAAAACATTAAAGATGATTCAAGGCACATTTTATATTCTCATCAGTTCTCTGAAAAATCTTAATACTGAAAAGGGTCCATTCCCATCTGGGTTGTAGTAGTGAGAGTCTACTTGACTTTAATATTCATTATAAGAGACTAACATTAAGTAGTTAATTAAAGAAGTACATGTATTGAAGGAAAAGCACTGTGGAATTACTAAAGGGTGAGTGTTTTAATAGGGCCTTGGTCAGTGTGTCATGTTCTTACAGACACTGCTACACAAAACATCATCTGGTTTATTCATGGAAAATCTTCAAATCTCAGCTCAAATGTATGCCATTGTTCTCTCCTTTGATCCAATGGTAGTGCCAGGTTGCCTTGCCAAGTTTCAAGTGCAGCACATACTTTCTATGAAGGGTGTATTTTCTTAACCATCAGTTGGTAGTAATTTCATTATTGACACTCATCCTTTGGAGAATGCAGCTGCAAAATGAATTCGTCACCCCCCACTGGGGATGCATGTCCCAGATGCCAGGGAAAGAGTGGAGGGTGTGTACAGTACGTTCACACGTCACATTCATCTGTAGAACCACATGTTCCGTTGTAATTAAACTAAGGACCACCATTAGCACTTAATAAAGGGTTATAGGGAGGCTGCCTGTATTCAATCGCATATTGTATTGAAAACACTATGTCGCTCAACCAAAGACAAGCATCATTCAGACACACACCAGCAGCATGCTGCAGAACTGTAGAGTCTAGTCAGTGAACCTGAGAGGTGGGTGCCGTATTTCAGTCTGTTAAACTGGCGGTACCCTACAGAATTTAATGGAATTTTCCCTCACTCAGGTTTTTGTTCCAGAATTGAACTTTATTTTTTATGTATGTCCTTGACGACCGGGGTATACTCTATGTATGTATGTCTGTTTGTCACACTTGTAAAATAGTGATACAACTTGCTAAGGACATAAGTTATTGAGCGTTTCAGAATCTGTGGATGAATGACCGTCAGTCAGAATTTTATGTGACTGTGTGTCTAGTTTGAGATAAGTTGCTAAGGACATTCTTTAGTTATTTATAGAATCAGAAACTGAGGATATATGGTGGTACCTGTCTGTATGTCAAGAGGTTGGTGATTTACTTTAATGATATTGACAGCTCTAATTTTGTATGTACAGACACGGCGGGGATTTATCGCCGTAGGCATTAAAATACGCGAAGAGGGTCTGCAAAAGAGCAGGTTTAAATTATTAAAATCTTCATGGTCCCAGAGTGGCAGGGAGCACAGGATGAGTCACGCAGCTTGGACGGCACCAGTTCGTGTCCAGGCTGTGCAAAGAGGCCGAACTTTGCTGGGGACCCCGAGGGGGGCGTCACATTGGCTCGGACGGTCCCAGGGTGGGGGATGGGAAACCGGCAGGGAAACCGACAGGGCTGGTCTCTGTTCTCCGGGATCGGTAGCCAGTCCATTCCAAATTGGGGGAGAATAAATACAAATAATAATTAACTAAAATGAAAAAAAAATGTTAATCTGCTACTGGTTAACATTAGATAATAATTATAAATATGAGTCATAAGAGCTACATGTTCTATATGTGGTCTACATAAGTTATTAACTATTTCAACAAACAAACAAACAAACAACAATAGTTAAAAATAATGAAGTGAAATCTGAGCAAATTATAATGAGGTTAAAAAGCACCAGGCCACTCCGACCTGGAGTATAGTCCTTGTGAAATCTGTCAATCAATTCCTGTAACATGAAAAGGGATAAATGTTTTTTTTTTTTTTTTTCTGTTGTTAATATTCAATTGCGTTGCCAGTAATAAGGCTCTGTAATGCATTTTTAATGACTGTAAATTTCATGCACCGAGCACCACTCCTGCAGTCCTCTGTGCGGGTAGCGTCTGTGTATTACCACTTTATTAGAAAACATATTCAATTCTGCTGCACACAATAATGTTTTATGAATATGTAAAGCTGTATAAAGGTCAGTTCTCGAGTGACCTGCAAGCCATTGTTCTGAAGCTATGTATGCACTAACAAGCTTGTGTTTTATGTTCATATGACATCATTAACAAACTGCAAAAGACCATTATTGTAGATCGTATTCTGAAAAAGCAATATATTCAGGATACTGCTACCCTAAATATGTAAAATTGCATTGTTGAATTTCTAAATATGCTGCAAAATAACTGAAGAACAATACTGGTCTAAAACTTCAGCTGCCAATGCAAGTCTGTGTCACACAGGGCCAAGATACTGACCAATTAAGTTATCTTGACTTCTTAAAAGAGCTATCTTTTTAACACAATCCAGTCCCAATAACTTACAAGAATATACACGTTATTGAGTCCCAATGATAACAAGACAACAGGGTATTTTCAATTGATCCATACAGTAAAATAATTAAATGCCACCACTGTTTGGATCATTCAAAGAAGGTTATAAAAATCAGAAATCAAAGTGAAGTGCATCATTTTAAAAGCAATACATTTAACAGGGTGTTTTTTTAATTATTCTTTTTTTACTGTGTTTGTTGTGTATATACTGTAGTTCCCTTTCAAGTACGAATCTAACCGTTACTGAATTGGTAGTTACCTCCTAAAGACCTGAATCCTGAAACTTGTATACCAAAGTCATGGCCCCTCTCCCGAGGGCACAAAGGGCTTTACAGAGCTCAGCACCATTTTTCCTTTCAAGACTGACCTGATCGGACAGCCTTGTTCTGATAAGTATAGACAAAGCACCATACGGGACATTTTATATTATTTATGTAACTGTTTAATTACTGTTTTTTGTTGAGAGTATTTTCTCTGTGTGCTTTTTTTCAGTTTTTTTCTGTAACTGAACTGGTTCTGAACCAGTAACTGAACTGGTCCAGAACCAGTAATGACCTGGTGTTAAATACACCAAACTGGTACCGAACCAACCCGATACCTTCCAGGTACCGACCTGGCTTTAGCCCGCTACCGACTGGTGCCGAGGTCACTAAGGTTCGTTCACGAGCCAGGAATTCGAAGATTGATTTAAACCTTCGACGGTTTGTCAGATGCCATTCACACACTGTTTTTTTTTTTCTGTTAACAGAAATCGTTTGACAATGTGTGGATACTATAAATCACACATTAAATGTCACTACCAAATCGTTATACGTAGCAACACTATATGGCGCCGCTGTCATGTATGAAGCTGGGTGTATTATTATGCCAAAGCACTGGGGGCTACCTGTAGCGATTTGTAGTGCTTCAGTAAAATATATACTGAATACCTAGTGTACAAGACATTGTAAGAGAAGTGCTGTGGTAGAATATGTTGGAAACATACAAAATGTATGTTAACACTAATAATTTTAATTTTGAAAAAACTGAGCACCGTCCCGTCCCCCCGTCCCGTCCCCCTCCAGCTCATGTTAACCAGAGGCAAATTTCTTCATTCGCCATCTCGACAGCAAAGCATTGTATAGCGTCAGCTGTATTGAAAGAAATGTCGTTTTTTTTTCTTAAATGCCCAGACCACCAAAAAGTTGAATGCAAACTGTGCAAGTGTTTGTTGATGTATCATGGAGGCACATCCAATCTCTAAGGTCACTTTACAATTGTAAGTTTATTATTATTATTATTAGTAGTAGTAGTAGTAGTAGTAGTCGTAGCAGTAAAATGTGACTGTGACTGATAACCTGCTTGGAACGGTGACTGTTAAATTAAGTTTGTTTTGCCTAAGTCCGCTTCAGTTAGTGCTGCTGCAATGCAAGCTAACTCACAAGCAGCATCAGTTATGTTTAAATAAACAATGTGTATTTTTATTGCATTTATAAAAAATCATTACTGTTCTATTTAATGTATTTTTAAACTACATATGAATGTTTTATTCCATTTATATGGCTTACCTGTAAAATCATAGGATTTTCAATAAATTATGCAAATTAGTACCATCAAAGGTTCAAACCTTCCTTCGGTGATGTGTTCCGAACCTTCGAAGGTCAAAATGTACCCTCCGTTACACCCCTAGTTATTATTATAACCCCGGTTCCCTGAAATAGAAATGTAACCATTAGCCTTCAATGTCACTATGTCCATTATTGCAGCAGGCTCGGAAGAAAAATGATGCTGAGATCTGTGAGCGCAGTCCTTTTGTGCCCTCTGAAGTGGGGATGACTACGTCACAGGATCAAAGAGCAGCTTTGGTATACAATTTTCAGGATTCGGGTCTTTAGGAGGTAAATACCCATTCGGTAATGGTTACATTTCTATTTCAGGTAAATCATGGTTATGATAATAACCTAATGTTCTGTATTCTTTATTATGATTAAAAATACCACTACTAGAATAAAGTGAACTTTCATAGGGCAGCAGTGTGGAGTAGTGGTTAGGGCTCTGGACTCTTGACCGGAGGGTCGTGGGTTCAATCCCAGATGGGGGACACTGCTGCTGTACCCTTGAGCAAGGTACTTTACCTAGATTGCTCCAGTAAAAACCCAACTGTATAAATGGGTAATTGTATGTTAAAAAAAAAAAAAAAAATATGTGATATCTTGTAACAATTGTAAGTTGCCCTGGATAAGGGCATCTGCTAAGAAATCTGCTAAGAAATAAATAGGGGGAGGGGGGACCCCAACCATGTCTGTTAACGTAGGTAAACAATCTGGCCTTCTCCATATCCTTATTAAATGAAGTCAACTAACCGTGCAATACAAAAATGCAATAGGTTAGGATAGACATGGTTGAAATCTTTGCAATGTCAACTTTTGAAATATGTTCTTAGTTCATAATTAATGCATGTTGGCAGGGTCGAGGGACCCTACTGAGCTATCAATGTATGTTAGTCAAAATGGAACTGAATCTTACAGCATTACCCATTAAGATGCATCAGAAGCTTTTTCTTTTGTTTCAGCTTAAGGCTGTTTTTAAATTGGTATCATCTCAATGAAAAAAAGCCAAGGTCTTGCTCTCTTATTAAATTGCTGGAGTTTTGGGTTTAAAGGGTAGTACAATTGATTTTAAGGAGAATTCACTTGGAATGCTTACACCTGTGAGATTTTCTTGCTGGGAGAGACATGTGACCTGAGGTCTGTTATATTTCTGCTGCTCTGTTCCTCCTGCTGAAGAATGCCTTGCCGTTAGTCACTGGATTTCATAAAAATACAATTTTATATGGTCTGCCACACCCCAGTCTACCAATTAATGTGTCATTCCTGTCAATAGATAACTAAGTGGGTGGTTTCAGCAAGCCCGAGAGCAGATATAGATTATTCATCTGAACCAATCTTATATGCTGGATATTGTGACCTTTTAATGATACGCATACAGTAATTTTTATTGAATTTTTTTTTTTTTTTTTTTTTTTTTTTTTTTTACTCTTTGAACATTTGGCATTCAGGATAGATCTATCTCTATCTATCTATCTATCTATCTATCTATCTATCTATCTCTATCTATCTATCGAGAGAGATAAAGCTATTCTGAATGCCAAATGTTACAAAAAGATAGTCTAGCCTATTATATCTGTTTCCCAATGTGTGTGTGTATGTATGTGTGTATATATATATATATATATATATATATATATATAACAGATATAATAGGGTAGACTGTGTCTTGTTTTCCAATGTCAGTAGTTGTATATACTTTATGTGAATAAGTGCTTTTTTGCCTGTAATTGATGCAGCCCAATTTAAGACAACTGTATCTTTTGCTCTAAGAAAGACATGTACAACTAATACAGCTATAATAATAATAATAATAATAATAATAATAATAATGTATGGTGGTCCTTTTTTACCCATGTTCTAATCTGTATTTGATCAATCCCATAAACCCAACTTCAGATCTGTCAATATCAGTACAATACAGCCAACAATTTAAATTATGGTTTCTTCCTTCATTGGATGTATTGTACTTTTTATCAATAATTATAACACTCAATGGTAGAAAATGTAGACTTCACTTTTAAGACAGGCTTCCACAGAAACTAATTTAGCTATAAACCAGTTACAAACAGAAATCCCAAAACAAGCAAACATTAAAACATGGGTTAGTGTATTCTAAACATGAATTAAATAAAGCTTAATGTGGATAATCTATTTAATCTGTCTACTGTATCTATTGAAGGTAATGTGTCCATGCACTGTAACACTACTGCTTCTTCTATATATTATTATTATTATTATTATTATTATTATTAATAAACGCATTATTGTATTTTTTTCGTAGACCCAACAACATTCTAGCTTCATATCGTTCATAGGTTGTTGGCTCTTTAAAACAGTATTAGTGCCACAATTAACTGCCTCTTAGTAAATCAATAGAAGACACAGGAAGAAGCTGGAAACTGAGTATAATCAAAACGGTTGCTATGGAAACAAGTGTTTGATAAGTGCTGTATCCCCTGTGTGGCATTCTTGTGCTGTAGCTGATCACAAATTGCCACTAGCCTTTAATAGACACCAGGTTTAGGTAAAGTCCTGTTTATATAAAAAAAAAAAAAAAAAAAAAAAAAAAAAGGAAGTCTTTCAAATCTGAATTAAACCAATTTAAATGTATTGCACTTCTTAACCAAGTAACATATCATCTCTGACACTATAACTCATTGTTAGAATCAGAGACCTTGTAATGAATGTTTGAAGAACAAAAGGCAGTAGCAGATGAATCTGTCATTGTTGCACTGCCAATTTGTACTTGACAGAGCTTTGTACTTACTTGAGTACAGGTAAAATGTGTCCTTCCTCCATTCATTCTGCAAATGCCTTTGCGCACACATTATATACAATCACTAATCTCTAATGCTTTCCAATTAGAACAACTGTAACTGTATTGCAAGGGGGAGATTATAATGGCCATTGTTTAGTATTTTATTATTCACCATAGCCTTACAGTGAACATAGAAAAGTGTACTGTAGCTGCATCTGATTTAATAAAGCTTTTTTGTTTGTTTGTTTTATAAAGCACCAGCATCCCACAAGTCAGGTTTAAAAAATAACACATAAATAGAAATCTGGCCAGCTGTTTTACATTCTCTACAAGTACAATGGTTTCAGATGCAGCCACGTGGCCCATATTTCCACACTGCCAGTCCTTACAAACAATAGTTGGTTTACTGTGACTCGTGTTTCTAGACCATAGGCAGGAGGAGTGTTTAATTGAAGTACAATTAGAAAACTCCATAGAACTCCACACTAAGGCTCTTTTGAATTATACCAGTTATATTTTTGAATGGTTTTCAGTATGCAGCAAAATGCATTAGAGCTGTGTCCAACTATTCAACATGGGAAAGCAGAATGACCTTGGTCACTTCACAAGGGGCATGATAGGCGGTACGCCTGCAACTAGCCCATCCATCAACACTTTTTATGCAAACAATATTTTAAAAACCATATCGGGGCACGACATCTCAAAACAACCTTTTGAAAAAAATGGAATTGTAAACCTGTACTGGTGTGGGTTACTATTGGTACCTAGAATTTTAAATGTAAGGATTACTGAAGTCATCCTACTTTCCTTCACATTTGATTGATTGTTTTTTATCACTTACTTTCATGATACATGCATAAGATCCTGGCTATCAGCCTCCTATTACAGCTTTTTATCTTTTCTGGGACTACTTATTCGTGTTGGCAATATGCACACCAAATCAACAGAGTCGGTACCAGGATCCAATTAATGTGCATTAAAGAAATTAGATTACAGGGTTAAGGATTTGTTTTACTATGACAGGATATTGTACAGTCAGAACATACACTATCTGGACAATATATTAGGTCCAAAAAGCCATTTATTTATTTTTCAATTTAAAATTGAACCCTTTTTTTTTTTTTTTTTTTTTAAAAACCCTTAAAAATAAAACCTGAATAAGATGTATTCTGAAGCTAGGGGTGAAATTCCGTTTCGGCTGTAACGAAAGAAGCACTATGTTTTGTTTATTGTTCCTCACTGGTCAACACACACATGGTCATTTTGCCTTCAAACACATTTTTATGAATGTTTTATTTACAACTGTATTTTTTATTTTCCCAACAGCACTGTCTAGCAACCTTGCTTTGTTTTTTTTCGTCATTGCCCTGACTTCTACGCCATACATTTAAAGGAGTTAAAGCAAATTCAGTGGCAGGGTATTACAGCCCACGCTTGCCTAACCAGCAGCATTATTGGAAATTACAGGAGGATTGGGCGAAAGCAAGGGGAGTTTAATAGAGGCACCTTTTTGTAAAAAAGAAGTTTGCTGCTCCCTTCCAGCAAGTGATTGATTCAGCCGGTTTCATCTGGTTTGGAAACACACTGCTGATGTACAGTTCCAGACAGTCCTCTGACATTTATTTTTACTGAAGTAAGTCCATCAGACTAATTTGTTTCAAAAGATACCGGTAGTTCCAAATTAATTTGAAAGCTGACCTTTTTTAATTGGAATAGAATACCCCCACCCCCCCCCATCATCATCTACTTGCTAACAAATGTCATGCCATAACATCCTCTGTACTCAATTGGTTGAATAAGCATAGCCTCTGTGATCTAATGAGTCTATTCAGTCTAAATACAGATTTTATTAAAACTGCTTTTAAGATAATACAAATTGTTCTCTTTGTGTACCAAGGACATATTAATCAGAATATTTAACGGTGCAATTAAGCAGCGTATTTCTGTCTGTAAAATATGTACATCATCAGGGAAGGTACTTTTAATTAATTAATTACTTAAATGTCAGCTTAGAGCTGCCATCTATAGATCAATTGAATTGACCCCGACGTGTACTAGAAAGTCAACTTAAAAGGTGTCAGTAAAAACTATCTTGCACATTGATATGCAGTGTGTTCTGATGATGGTTTTGACTGAAATGTTAATTGATTCTGTGGAGAAATTAAGACTGGATTCAGCTATTTGAACGTGTGTTGGTTGGTCTTTGAGAGTATCACCTCTGGATAAGCTGGGTGAAGTCCATCAATTTTTTTCAACAATTTTGAAATAAAACATCTGATTTATTAATCATTACAAAATCATTCATTCTGAGAGCACCACCCATGGGCACATGGACTGCCTACAAGCACTGAATGTTCTGGCAGGATGAGGACTTGCTGTACGCATCCTGCACAGTGGTGAGATAGGGCCCTCAATGTGCAGTGTTTAACAACAGCAGTGCAATTGGACTCGTACTTTGGCACGCAGGCTACCTGCAATCGGCTTGATTGCTGGTGGATGCATGAGAGAGCAAGGGCTTGTCAGACAGTGTTGATGCTTTATTATGGCCTGATCCCTCACCGTAACATTATCAAAGGGGGATTTCAATTAATGAAAAATAACACATGAGAAAAACATGTGTGAATGACCATGTACTGTAGGTAAGTACTCCCAGACAAAACCATTTACACAGGAGGTTGTCCTGGTCTGTCTGAACTACAGAAAGCTTACATTAGTTTATTTATTTATTTATTTATTTATTTATTTATTTATTTAATAGACAACTTTTGTTTTACTGTAATATATTTTATATTATAGTAAGAGATTGACCAAGTTCAAGTTCAAATGTACCAGCAAGACCGCTCTGTTTTGCCAACTGTTTCTTTTTGCCTAAATTGGACAAATTTGTCTTTTTTTTGGTACACCTCTAATTTACATTATAATGGAAACAGTAGGGCTAGCCACAATCCAACTGCTCCCAAATCTTTTATATATAAAGATATTGTCAGAATATGAACTTTGATTACTCTGTTAAAATAATAACACATTAATAGTCGTTTTGTCATTTGCTTTCCCATTACTTTTGCACATATGCATACAGTACATACAGACACACACACACAATATCATACATTCATATTTGATTGGGCATTTTTTCAAAGCCACTGGTCTACTATAACATAAGTCTTGGCATGTATTTATTATTATTATTATTATTATTATTATTATTATTATTATTATTATTATTATTATTATTATTATTATTCCTATATAATATTTTCATCACAGTATGAAGTTCATGGTGAGGCTCCCTGCATCCGCATTTTACTGCTGCACTGCGAGTAACAAGTGACAGCAGCTTGTGCTCCCGGCAGTGTGGGTAACCTGTCAGAATCCTGGGTCTTTCCTGGTTTGAGTTCTCCAGATTAGGAATCAATCCTGTCTGGTCAGAGAAGCTTGGCAGTCCATCCTCAATGAGAAGTGCTTGAGGAGATGCTGTAGTTATGAACTATGTCATGAAGATTAAATGCATGTCTGGGCATCAAGTTCAAATTCTTGTATTCTCTTTTTTGGAAACAAATAACTATGCAAGGCATGATTTTAATGATCATTTCAGTGTCTGTTTTAAAATGGTTTTGACAGTGTCACGTACAATTCCCAATGTCCAAAATGAATACTATATTACAGAGGTTAACGTAAACCTTATTGCTGTAGAAAATAATTAGTGTCAAATTCCAGTTAAGTGTTTGGTGTATCTAGGATTTAGATATAGGGATCATCGTTATTGCAGCTAAACTCACACCTATACACGGTAATGCACTGTTCAGATGAATTGGGACTATATATGATTATTGTGATATTATCGTTAATTTCTGGATTATTTATTGTACTAGTCGTCATCGATAATCATACTATTAGCAAAAAACATGTTTTTGACAGGTCTAAAGCTACAGAGCAGTTATGTTCCTCTCACAATCTTTTTGTAGACTCTTGGAAGGGGGGGTTGGTTGTTATTTGCCAGAAGATAGCTTTTTCTGTCATGGTAATGGGGTGCATTGGTGGACCTCCCTATACCCACTTTTTTGTAATTGGCATCCCCCTGTCGTTGAATAAAACAACACCGCAAACCAGAAGTCACAAACTTGCTTGGTCTAAAAGCAGGTCTGTCTTCCATTTTATTTTGTTGAGTATTTGTCATGTGAAATAGGTGTTCTTTAAATAAATAAATAAATACCACATTACATTCCATGTGTTTAACATAATGGAACGTATCTGCCATGTATTCAGAATCCTCCCAAGTGGACCTGACCCCTATGCTATATTTCCAGCTGCACTGCTTGAAGAAAGTAATATGTATTCAGCTGTCATGTAAATCTGAATTCTCCAACATCCACAATAATGTAATGACAGCCTAAGAAAACTTGTAGCTTGATAACCCCATGCCTAAATGATCCATACACAAGGTTTGCTTTTGCTTTGCCTACAAACTGTACAACACAAGACGTGCATCAGATCCACAGCCTGTCATTGCTTTCATTATATATATATATATATATATATATATATATATATATATATATTATTCTTAAAGACCAGGTTCTACATGCACCACTGGAGTCTTGGAGTAAAATATAACTCTTCTGCTAACGTTGTTAAATAAGTCTCCTGCTTGGAAGCAGGCTGATGCAGAACCTACTACTCATTTGTTTGCCCCAAAGATTAGACACATGAAACCGAAGCTAAGTGGTTTACTTAGTGTTGCGTGTAAAATAAGAACATGTAAAAGCAACATCAGTAAAACTTTCTTGTGGATTAATGGGAAGCATTGCACCACTTTTTTTCACTTGTATTTTGGTTATGTTTGTGCCTTTCCCAGCCACATGGATATAGTGGAGGCCCCTGTAAGCATGTTTATATAGATATAGAATGCGAGAGAGATCGTTATATAGATATAAATGTAGATTGGTTATACATGCATTGTGAGGATCAGAATGGAGAAATACATCTCTCTGTTAGATTTCAAAATGTACTTACATTGAATGTAGGTCACAGTGATCTACTTTTTCATTATAACTGGTTTTGTATTTACAGCTATGGCAGCAGCTATTCCATTGTGTCAGCATGTATAACATTTTGAAACCTTGATTTATCCAAACCCGGTAAAGTGCGATGTTCTTTTGCCCTGTTGTCATAGCAGATGTGTTACCCAGGTCTGTATCTCTGGTATAGTGTAGTCCTGAATGCTACATGTTTTTGGGAAAGTCATATAATCAATGTAACATTAATTGGAGCATCCAAATCATTTCAGTTAACAAACACCTCCTGGTCCCAATTAGTTTGAATAATGGAATAATTACTGTATTTATGAAGACTGTTGAAGTGATCGATTTGCCCACGTACGGGAAGCAAGGGAGACTTTTTAATTTTAAAAACGCAATTAAAACTGGAATTATGCCACATTCAATACCAAAACATAGAAGGACATCCACCACAATGACTTACTCCTTCATTTAAACTCACTTTGTATCAATTCTCTACAAATTGGACTAAACATTGCAGCAGTATCAAAGACATGCTCCTACCACTGACATGTTAATTAACAGCTATCAACACAGCCTGTGCTACAGCAGAACAACACTCAAACCTAATCATGCCATTTGAAACTTGTGTTCAAGGAAATTGCACCATGCAGCTCAAAAATAGACCTTATAACAGTCCCAATTAATTTTGTTGTTGGATTTGACCATATGCTCAAGAAATTCTTATTAACTAACAACATTCTTTAAAACTCAGTAAGGGCAACATCTGTGAAGCTGCTGGTTTGTAGCTCCGAAGCATTTGTCTGTTCAACCTATTATTGTCAATATATTTATTTATTATAGATTGCACACATAATAATTGAGGCACACAGAATAATTATTGCATATGTTTAAAGGCTGCATGTGCTGTGTGTCATGTCTTAGAAACAACGACAATTTCAAATTAAACATTTATACCCTTGTTGAAATATACACAATAGGGGTCTCTTAGCACTGCAGTTAGGTGCTACAGTGTCAGACTTAGGATTTTAATTTGGTTCTTCCCAGTCTACTTATGTTAGAACAACTTTGTATTGCTAGACTTGTATTCTGGGGAACGTTATTTGCAGTTCATTTTTCAGAAAACAAGAATTGTGATACCTCAGTAATCTGTTACTGAGTGCAAGCAGCAGGCTGAGAAAGACAGATACACCTACACTTAGAGGTTTTGGGAAGGACAAAAGGGTCTGTAACTGAACTCACAATATGTAGCAAATGCAGCCAACCTTAAATAAACAGGTTGTGTTTCATTTTCATGGAGACTTGTTGGACCAAAAATAATCAACTGCACCCCAAAGGAGTGGAAAAGCTTATCCTCTTGCCAGTTTCTAAGTTTTAAATACAGACGTATTTTCTTCTTTCCTGAGCAATAAATGCTTTGACAGGAGGGTAGCATCAGGCTTGTGAAAGCCCCGTTCTCTCCTGGCCAATCTGAATGCCCCCAAAGCAGCATGATATGGCTTGATTCTCGGGGTCAGGCACACCCTTTAAAACATCTGTGCATGGAGTAATATCCGACTAAAAAAAGACTATAGGTGTGTGAAGGTGTTTTCTGGGAATTAATAACATTTAAGGCAAATTGTTTGCTTTCACATTCACTAGTAAACTGCTTAGTATAAATTCGATTTCTCTGAACACTTTCTCAGTTATTACAGTTATTTGTATTTTGCAGATATTTTATGTGAATAGATTTGGCTTGTGAGTTCCATTTTTGAGATCTCAAGGGACCCTTTTTCTTTTGGAAGTAACTGAGAAAGTGTGGAATCATTAAAGGGCATTTTTATCCTTTGTGTTTAAGTGTTAGCCTGCATTCATAGCTATGAACAGTGTGTCTGCTGAGCCATACATCCCCCGAGACTTCACCATGTATAAGACACGTTTTTGTACCAGTTCCAACCCACCCTTTTAAAGGGCTTGTTAACCGTGCATGAAAAATGAAAATCAAAAATTGGATTGTGTTTAGGGCAAGAAATCTAAAAAGAAATGCTCTTGTCAACAGGGTCCATACATTGTACGTTAGTTAACATTTTATGGGAGGGAGCATTAATAAGGATAGGATCATTGGTAAAACTCACTTGAGTCTCTGTATTTAGTGTTAATAAAAGGGTCAATAAATCCCTCCTGGGAAAGAACACCAGCAGGATTTATAGAGAGTTAAATGATGGTGGTATTTGCCGCAGATCATTAAGAGAGAAACTTCTGTCATTCAGAACACAAGACAATTTAAATCAAGATCTAAATATAATTTGTTTCATTGAATTAAAACTGAAACAGACTCTTTCAGCTTTAAATTACTTTTAGAATCAACTGTTAAGATCTCCAGTACATTCACAGTTTTCACAGTTCGTCTTGCTTCAAACTACAGTCGCTTTTCTTGACTCCAGAAATTCATTGAGTTTCCCCATGGGATCTTCACTAGCAGTATTTTCCCTCTGGGCCTCATCTTACAAGTTTTTATTCTCTCTGAGCCCGGTACTCCACAGAATATACTGCTTCAAAATAAATTAAGGGACAGGGATGGGGGAGAGTTGAAAAGCTGTTTCTTATTTTAAAAACAGCATATAAAATAGCATCCATTTTGTGTATTGTAAATGGAGTAGAAAATGGGGAGGTTTTGGAAGACTGAACTTGGATCCCCACCCACTCAGTGTGCTAGAGAAGCAGCCACATATCTGCCTGGATTTGTGACCCAAGTAGGGTGACCAGATTTTCAAAGCTCAAAACCGGGATACATTTGTTAAATAATTGATAAGACTAATCAAGCCACTTAATATATAGGCTATTTTAATGGTTATTTAAATAGCCATCCTCTCTCAACAGTATTATTATTATTATTATTATTATTTTTTTTTTTTAAAGCAGCAAGCTAATTTCAGTACACTCCTGGGTGTAATTAGTTTAAGTAGCCATATTGTGTTATACATATTGCATACTTTTATATTGAGTTTAACAATAATAATACATTAAATCATTAAAAATCTATTTACATTTTGGCGTTTCTTTCTTTTCTTTTTTTATTCACTGCGTCTGGCTCTATTTATTGACGTTGAAGATGTGGTTTACACTAGAACCGCCACAGAAGTCATTTTGACGGTTTGAGGTTTTCAATTTTAAATTACTGTGCGTGTCTGAAAGTTATGTGGTTTATGACTTGTCCTAAATAAATATATTAAATGCCCTGACGGCGTTTGAAAGGCAGGATCACGAAAGTAAGGAAGTTATAATCCCAGCCAACTAGAAACACCAAAGCCGGCATTTTGACTGCCATTTACAATACATGTTTTTATTTTGAATATAACCTACACTATTCTAGTTTATTTTTATATACAAGCCTATTGTTATCTCTGCTGAACCTGGCAGTCATCAATTCCTTCATTTTGTACAAGGATTGCACCAGGGAAAATATCAGTAGAGAGATTTCATCTTGAAGCTAGCCACAGTGCTTTGGCAAAAACATTCTGATCAGAAAACTGCAAAGCAGCAGGCTGCAGCAGCGCAAATTGGATTCAGTGCTGCACCGAGTGACACATGCAAGAGAAAACATGTTACTTTAGTTTTAAATTAAAAACTACTTTCATTTATACAGTTTTGTATATACATATGCCTGTTTACACCTCTTTACACACTAGTTTATTTTGAAATGTTTATTTTATAATAGTTTTTCATTTTTTGAAGTAATGCTTTATATGTGGTAAGTTAGAAAATAAACCCTTTAATGTTTAATTGTTCATTTAAATATGGCGTTTCGGCTGTGCAGATGTTTGATACAATGTGCTTGAATAAAACTTTTGAGTTGTATCCGATAGTTTGTCTTTCATTATAATATTGATGTGGTTTAAAATGTAACCGTCATAATGACTGCTGGCGACAGTTTTAGGTATGAGTATAACCGCGGCGGTTCTAGTGTTAACCTGGAGAATTTGGATGCTTGCAACCTCTCGCTGCTCTGCCTGGGCTAAATCAAGCCAGAACAGAAAAATTACTGTGTTACACACAAGTGTAGATTCATATTGCATGTAAAGTAAATGAAAACGCATGGCGCACTAAGGAATCGGCACATACACCTGTTAATCACATTATAAAAATAATGTTCTTGATTACCCGCGTACCTTTTTTTTTTATTTTGACAAAAGGTATTTAGAGTGTGTCGCACTATATAAAGTGGCTGAAAACTGGGACTTTTTAAAGATTAAAAAGCAAAATGATGCGACACCGGGACCTTTTAGCCAATACATTTATTTACACATACTTGTAATCGGTACCTGTCAGTGACAGTGAGCAACGTTTGCAGTAAAACAGCTTTTAGTCATTCTGTAGAAGGTACAATGTTTTTTTTTAGATTAGAGAAAACAGAATTGAAATTACAAAATAGCCATGTTTTATAATGCATACAGTTCTTGTCACTGTATGATTACTTACTAATTTGAATGTTGGGAGCGCTTTCCTGTTTACTCTTGAGATTAAATACCATCTGCAATACAATCTTCTCCTTGAATGACAATTCTCAATGTGAGTGGTGTGTCTTTGAGTTGTCTGTCTAAACAGAGGAGTCTATTGAAGAAGTCTTGTCTTTTCTATCAACAGGATTGTCACTGTGTCTTTTCTACTAGCCCTTCATCGAGAGCCACCTATGCCAGGAATTAACAGAATCATTGGCATGTGCTCCATTGTGTTTGAATAATTAGACACGCCATGATGTAATTATTATATTGTTAATGAGTTTGCCTGGATGCTGTGAGATATCTCACAGGTCAAACAATAATTTTATTTTAAATATTGTTTTGCAACCTCTTCATTTGTGCTAGCCCATGTTATTTCTTCATGTGAGATTAACACTCATACATAATTGATATTCATAAGACATGCTTACCTAATATGAGCATTATAGTGTGGCTCTGTAACCATTGATATAGACCAAACGGCTTCAGTTATTTGACTAGACGTTTCTCAATGTTTTCAAATAAAAACTGCCCCATTTGTCAAAGAATTGTATTTTGTTTGTTTTATGGTTGCTAGATATTCTAGCATTGGTTGTTTTATACATGTGGATTAATAAGTGGCTATTTTCTTTTTATTTGGGCAGCAGTCTTATGACACTGCTGCAGCTCAAATTTCAGACTCATTTGAGAAGCATATTTGCAGGGTTATGTTAAAACCTTGGACAAAGTGTTTTAATAACCTTGAAATACTGAAATGGTGTTACTAGTGTAATGGTTTTTATTATGCCTTATTTAGGTCAATGTTAGAATAATATTTTAGAAACATACTTTTATCAACTTTTGACAAGGATATATTAATGTATTATTATTATTATTATTATTATTATTATTATTATTATTATTATTATTATTATTATTATTATAACACATATAACACTTGTATTAGTACAATCTCTATCGCTGTACATTTCCTAATGGGTGAAAAATGAAGAGTTACTAAATAATACATGTTTTAAATAATACATTTTTATAAGCAAATATAGTGCCAGGACAGTTTTTTTGGTTAAAACCTTTATGCATTCCTAAATTCATCATATTTCTGTGCATGTAAAATTGTGTTCACAAAAACATTTGCCCCTGTTTGGCTGCCTGTGCTTAATGTGCTAAAAAAAAAATAATAATAATAATAAAAATAGCACAGGCAGTTAGGCAGAGGAGCATTACATTTTGGACGTATAAACGAATGTAGACTGTAATGATACTTTTTTTTTTTGTACTGTAACATGTATAAAAAATAAATAAATAAATAAAAATAAATAAATAAAAAAAACTTGTCGTATTTGCACTGATGGCTTCCCAAAAGAGTCCCTTAAAAAATCCTTTGGCTCATTTTGCAGTATTAAAAAAACAATTTGTAGAATATAACAGTCTGGAGCTGTTTCCACTGGTTTATTTATGTCCTAGAGAACTGCTTACTGACTCTCCCCTGCTGTTTGAATGATCCATAAAGCGGCGAGTGCAGGAGGATGATGGATCTTAAGAGCATCCGTGCAAGAATATTAGTACGGTAATAATATGACAATTGTGCTGGTTATCCCTTTGCAAAAAAACTCTAAACTCGCATTTCCCCCCCAAGTAAATTATACCCTGTGATGCTTTCTCTTTGGACTCTGCTGTGTTGCTTTTAAGCATACTGTAAGTATAGGGATGTGCAATTTTGGAAAAAAACTTGTTGTCCAAGGGATGTTGTCGAAAGTGCTGGAAAAATCTACTTGCCCCCTCCCCGTCACACAAAACACAAACAAAAAGTAGAATATAACGTAGGATTTTGATTTTATTTAACAGTGAACACAATCAATCTATTAGTGATTAACAGGATCTAGCCTTGTAGCTTGACTGGTTTGCTAAATTCTTCAAGATACACAAAAGGTTCCCTGTGACCCCACCTCACCTCAACAAATGTATATCATACTGTAGCAGGGCGGTAGTAAGCCCTGCTGATTTAAATGTGTGTATTTATTTTAGAACAGGGTTTCCCCCTCTGCCCATGTTATTTTGTATTTATTTATTTGTTTGTTTGTTTATTTATGTATTTATATGACGGCGAAGCACCGTATGTTTTGTTAGTGTTTTGTATTTATGTATTGACGGCGTAGCCGACTGTTTGTTTTGTATTAAGTAGCGTAGATGGGAAGTACCATCCACACAGTAATTAGAAAACCCGTGCAGAATGTGACCGTGGGATTATTAAATAATTCGATAGTTAATCCCTCGGTCACTAATAAAAGCCTGCAGCTCTCGGCACTCGGGGTGGTGGGTGTACAGAGGAGAGAGCGAGAGAAGTTTATTTAAAAACGAAACTAAACCAAGGATAGGGTCAGTGAAGGCGATTGCCCAGCCTGACCGGTTGTAGTGTTCGTGATTTGTTTTGTTTTGCTCTGTGAGTACAGTCTTTTTGTTAAAACCTTTTATTTATTTTTGTTGTATCAAAATAAAATGGTGCAAGCGCCTTTAACTGCAGTACTCCCTGGTGTCAGTTTCCCTTCCTGCTTCTGCCGTGACGTCACCACCCAGCCATTCCTGTCACACATACTTTAAGGAAATGTTCCTTTCAGTGCAGTTTGGAACACATTTGCTAGTAAATTTAAGTCACATATTAAGAATACAGCTATAATAATCAATACTTCGAGTTATTCAAATATAAAAATAGCTTCTACCTGTTTTTTTTCCATTCTTTCTCTACAAGCTGAATTCAACTCCTGATGTACGTGTTTTAGTTTGTTGCATCACACATACAAAATTATTGCCAACTATTGCTGCTGTTTTGTGAATTCTGATTTTTCGTGATGTTCTTTCAGTACAGTAAATTCTTATAATTAACAAAATGTTCCTTGCCGCTAACAGTAATTCCATAAATCTTACCTGCCGTGCATTTTCATTAGTTATGTAGGTCTCAATTGTACAGTTTTAAAGAAGCAAATGCTATCGCAAATACGTTTTCATTTACAGTAATTAAATGATATTGGGTACTAAAAGCTCTGTTTGCAAGCACTACTTGCGACCAGTGAAATGCTTTGCCCTGACACTGCTGAGGTGAAAGGATCTAGGAAGTGAAACAGGAACAGGAACAACATAAAGCAAACTGAGAACTTTCTTTATCTAAGTTTGTGACTTGGGTATGACGTCTTGAGATGAAACACAATGGATTCAATTCTCAAATCCTTTAATTCTGTTTATCTTGTTGGTTTCTGTATAGGGAGACTATAGGGCTCCATGTTCACCAGTACTGTTCAGATTTTTTTAAACTTTCATCCCAGTGCATTCTGGTACCATTCACTTGTCCCTTTTCTTTAAGAGAAGCATGACTACACTTACCAGAATGCATTGCAATGTGAGTCAAAAGCCTGAACTGTCCTAAACTGCTCAGCATGGAGCACAGAAGCCTAGAATCATTTTATGCATTTTAAGACTAAAAAACAAAACATTATTTACTATAAAGTTCATTAAAACTTTGCAAAAGGTACCTTTTTTTATTAAAATGTTTGATACTAGATTACGAGTTGGATACAAGCAGTGTAAAGGCAAGACAATTAAACTTCCATCCATTTGCACTGAATAACTGCAGCTGTGCATGAGGTTAGGGTACACACCTGATCTGTAAAGGAAGGCACCTGCATTTGGAATTCTATTTGTATGTACAACAGAACCTTTTAGCAACACATTACTAAGCCTAAAAGTCGTATTCTAATCACAGCCATTTCATTGTCACCCCTCTTTATCTGTGCGAGTGTGTCTGTGTTTACTCAAGTGCTTGTACAGGAATACAAACTGTGGAATTCCACTCTGCCTGTTGCAGTCTTAGTATGGCAAACAACCAAAATAAAGATTAACTTGAATCAGATGAAGGCATCAGAATGAATAAGTAGGTCAACAGAGGTTTCATTACACCTGTGACAGAGACAGAATGATTATTGATGATGAATCTATCTCCCAACCTGTGCGAGCATTGTATAAAGGGAACAGAGTGCCCTGGACTGGATGGCCTGACAATTCATTCCCAGGGTTAGGTGGAAGTCAGCCATCTAGAAAGGGGGCACAACTGCGGTACATTGTCATCGCCCCAGAGGGAAAGCGATATGACAACCGCGAATTGGAAGAGAAACGGCTGCACTCGCTAACCAAGGGGGCGTGACTGAAGGTACCAAAAGGGGACGTGGCTAGGTGATCTGTTCCTTAGTTTATTGTTAAGAGAACGCTAAAGGATGAACGGAATATAACCGTGAGTGTTTGTTTGTTTGTATCGTCTAATCGTACTGTTTGTTATTTATTAGATTTATAACACGATCCGGAGCTGTCGCTTAAGGCCAACACAAACCTGGACAACACTGCACCTTTATTCACGGATTAAATATTGTATTTGGACACAGGATGATGTCTTACAAAAGATACACAACTCTAAGAGAATACTGAGTCCATAGTAAGAGATGACCTAGTTGTGGCAGTCTAAAGGCTAATTTTGATGCAACAGGTCGCGCTGTTCTACTTGTAAATGCATCCACAACAACAACAAAGGGGCAACATCTTCATTTACACTTCATGAGACTTGTACTTGCACCAGTAAAGGAACTGGTTGTGTGAATTGTAACAAACTACATCGGAGAAACAAAACAGCATTTAGCTGATCGCTTCGTGAAACATCTACGTAGTATAAGAATGAACACCTCTACATCTCCTGCTGCCAGACATTTAAACACAAATGATCACACTGCACGATTTGTGAGACCAATTCTGCTATGGGACAAATTAGGCATTTTAGAACCTCTTGGAATGAACATTCTGTTCTGAAGTCATGATGTCCTCATCCTCCGGAACTTTTCTTTTGAAAGACTTGTTTACAGCACTACTATTTCCATCCAGCTGAGGAAGAACTTAGTTCTCTGAAATGTCCTGATTTTATAATTAATTTGTGTACCAATTATTCACATTTTTGTGTACCTACATTACCTTTTTACTTTTAGATTTTCCTTGAGATATATATTTATATATATATATATATATATATATATATATATATATATATATAGAACCTCATTTATCCGCGGCTCCCTGGCGAGTTTTATCTGTGAAATACAGTACATTATTGCCAATGTAGTCTTGCTGCCCGTGGTGCACATGCACAAACACACACACATAACGATGCATGCATCAATCTAAAACCTGTGCCATAGACACGAAGACTGCAGCGCTACAGATGGGAGGATTCATTTCTTGGTATGAAGAGCAGATTACTTCTCCTGAGGCAGTTACTTAGTAAATCCCAGCAACATATTTTGCCTCACTGAAACAAAAGACTGAAAACAAAATTCTCCTGCTTGCCTACAAGGCCCTCCATCACACAGGTCCAGAGTATCTCTCCAACCTGCTGACCCGCTATGTCCTTGCCCGCAAGCTGAGGTCCTCTGACTCAGGCCTGCTTGTTATACCCAAGCAGAAACGCGCCACACTCGGAGAGCGCTCTTTTAGCTTCATGGCCCCGACTCTCTGGAACTCTCTCCCAGCTTTAGTGCACGCAGCTCCCACAGTCGCTCGCTTCAAATCAACTCTCAAGACCCACTTGTTCTCTCTTGCTTTCAATGCTCTGTAAGCCTGGTATCTGTTATTAGCTGTTGTCTAAATTTCACTCCATCTTATTCGTATGATTCTGCTGGGCACACGCATCCACAATGTTTAAAATTCACATCCTAGCCTTTTATTTAATGAATGCCTATAATGTATTTGCATTGTTTTTTAATGTTGTATGTAATGTACTATGTGCCATGTATTTCACTGTATTTAATGTAGTATGCATTGTTCCTCACTATCTTGTAAAGTGCTTTGTGATGGTGGTCCACTGTGAAAGGCGCTATATAAAATAAATATTGATTGACTGATATGATCTTGCAGTTTTATAGTATTTTTTTTATTTATTTTTTTGGTAACAGAAAAAGCTAGGGGAACGAGGTTGGAAGTGTATCGCATTTTGATTTTGCTAGGAGTAACACAAAGTAAACTCATTTTAAAACATTCTTCTGTCTTTGTAATGTATTGTATTGCATACATTTCCAGTAAACACTAATTTGGTTTACATTACTATTTTTTGTATTTTATTCATGCATTCTAGTCACATGCAATGGCACCTCATTTATCATTTCACACATCCGTAGACCTATGTACCCACGGAATTGCATTATATATATATATATATATATATATATATATATATATATATATATATATATATATATATATATATATATACACACACACTGCTGTGCAAAAGTTGTAGACATGTTGCATATATCTACTCTGATGCATTATGAGCATCAACAATTTACTCAAAGCCTCCACTAGTGTTTTCTACTATTATAACAACCTTGACTTGCATAAAGAAGGAAAAACACTGAGTGAAATAGCTCACATCACTCGATTTTCAAGGTATCCGAAGCATAATCAACAAGTATAGAGAAACATCATCTGTAATTGAAAAACCCAGGACTGGAAGACCCAAAAAGCTGTCTAGCAAGGATGAGCAATACTTGAACTTAACATCCTTAGGAATAGAAATTGACAACAGAACTGGCAGAAGGCACAGGTGTTGTTGTCCATCAAATCAACAGTATGAAGTTCACTCTTGAAATCAGGACTTAAAGGATGTGTTGCAGTAAGAATACCTCTGTTAAGAAAGGGGAACAATACTAAAAGGATAAAATATGCACACAAACACAGAAATTGGACTATGGAACAATGGTCAAAGGTGCTTTGGACTGTTGATGGATGGACAACGACACCTGTGCCTTCTGCCAGTTCTGTTGTCAATTCAATGCTTGTCTTCTTTCTGTTCGTTAAGGATATTATCTTCAAGTATTGCTCATCCTTGTCAGTCCTGATGATGTTTCTCTGTACTTGTTGATTATGCTTCAGATACCACACCTTGAAAATTGAGTGATGTGAGCTATTTCACTCAATGTTTTTCTTTCTTGATGCAAGTCAAGGTTGTTATAATAGTAGAAAACACTAGTGGAGGCTTTGAGTAAATTGTTAATGCTCATAATGCATCAGATTAGCAAAATGCAACATGTCTAAGACTTCTGCACAGCAGTGCAAAAATCAAAGCTAATGTAGGTAAATAAAAATGTGACTAATTGATAAAAAAAAAAAAAAACAGGACATTTTAGACTACAGTGCTGTGAACAAGTTTGTTTTGTTTCCTGCAGCTGTAAAAATGTAATTTCAAATAATAAAGGAAGTGTGGTTATTTGAGTAACCATAGTGGTTTGTACATTTTAAACAAACCGTACTGTCAGCACGGTCCTGTTTTCTAATAAAGTGAACAGATGGAATGAAGAACAGTAAACACCAACAAACTATATTCTATAACGTAACTGAACCAGATTGAGGGACCCTGCACTTGAAATAGGGTACTATTGTGTTTTATGTGTTCTCTGCAAATGCAAATGTATTTGTACTTTTTACTTTTTGTTATTCAGTTATTGTTGATTGACAGAGTACCAGGAATTGTGAAGAGACACACTGTCAGAAGAATCAAAAGTGTACATACACATGCAATACCAAATAATGAATCATTTCTGTTTGAAACTAAGCCAGGGATGAATTTACCAGTATTTATATTAGACAGACTGCTTTGCTGGTGGTAAAGATTGCCTGCCAACTAGAGCCAGTCTAGAACCTTGAGGCACCATCTATTCATTATTCATAGAAGTTTGGTATATTTATTTTATCAATGAACATACAAAAACATGTTTCTGTACATTGTGAAACAGATTTCCTACAGAAATGAGAACTACAACCCTGTTCTATGCCAAAACCTTAAGCCTGTTCTGTAGAGAATAGGAAGGAACAACTCCAAAGTGTACAGCCATTCACCTTGATAGTAGGACCACAATTATACAAGGTGTCCCATAATATCATATATTATGCCTAATCTGCTAAAAATATGATATTGCCTGTGATGCCTGACGCCTTGTATAAAGCATGTATGACTGTATATAGATTGGCCTACCATCCAGTATACACTAAAATGGAGCAGATTGTATTATCATGACTGTAGTACAGCAGCCTACACAATCACATCTAGATCTATTTTCCGGCTCTAGTGATAAGTACCTGACAGCATTTGTGCTGTCTTTATCAAGTGCATTTCAGACTGAGAAAGTCATAGTTATCTATGGGAATGCTAACTGGCCCGATAATAGCAGCACCTTGTTTCTCAAGGGCTCAGCAACACAAATAAATAAAGTGCCTGCTTGAAAGCATCTGTGATAAGGAAACATGCAGGCAGATTGTACGCAGTTTAAAAAACAAGGCTTCGTAGACTCCCTCGCCATCCATCCAGCTGATCATTCTGTCGAGACATCAACTTAAAAACCAATCACAGGTTTTCTTTCTATCGTCTGTTACCACATTAAGCAGTCGGCGATCTATACCTGACAGATACAGTACTGTGTTTTTTCATGCAACTCCCTTGTAAAGCTAATGAAATGAATGAGAGAGATCACAGTTGTATCAGTTGTAGTGGCAATTATTTTTTCATTGATTTAAAAAAAAATGAATTGACTGATGGTTAATGGAATGGGATGGACTTGCCTTATGATGTGATTTTAGTTGTGCAGATAGGTGCCAGTGTAGTACAGTTTCTCTATTACGTTAAACGATAAAAATAGCATCAGATAATATTTGAAGTACCGCAGGGCTCTTTGTAAAGATCATGAAGAACCAACATCTCTCCAACAATCCATTTTTGAATCCGTGTTTTGATTGAAACTCCCAATAGAGTTTTTATTTTGATTGTTATACCTGCAGTAATTGGATCCATTGAATCGACTCCTCAAAGCTTAAATTGTTAAATTAAGATTGGCCACCGCATACATTAGAATGGTTACTGTCAATATCTACTAGATCCACTTTGCATGTTAACAGACCTGACTAATGCATGAGATGATACATAAAACAATAGGAACCCATCATAACCTGAGTCAGCAGCAGCATCTTTCCTTTTTAGTTTCTCTTCTGGCCAGAATTAACAGACCATTCTTTTATATTTGGCTTTCATATAGTCAGTGTGTCTGTGGAGCAAGGAAAATTCATTAAGATGTATGTGTGGAACTGTTGCTGCAATACCAAAAATCACACAGGCAATCCATGTTAATTGGTAGGTGTGGAAATGCACAGATATTTTTTTGATGTGCTTTGTCCCTTCATTTTATTATTCTGCTTTCATTCTGTTAAAGTGATGCATATCATGCTAGAATTGTGAAACGCTTCAACAGGGGTCCTGCTTCCCTCACATGGCTTCATAGAATGCTCCTCTCTTTTGAAGAAAGATGTTCAAGCCCCATTCAAGTTTAATTGTATAAATATTGCAGGATGCTTTTGTTGTCCTTAGAAACAGGCTCGCTCAGCGTGAGAACTGAACAATACCATTCACAAAAAAATAAAATAAAGCAACTACAATTTGAAAAGGCTGACATGAGGAAATATTCAGTGCAGACACCTATGTCAGCACAGCTAATTGTCTTTTTCCTCCCCTCTGAACAAATGATAGAGGCAGTAAAAAAAACAAAAAAAACATCCTGAATTGGTCTTGGAAAAATAAATCACCTGCAGTTTTCATCAGAGTTGTGCGTTTAAACAAAGACTTTTAGCCCAACCTACTGCTAAATCAGGTCATTTTCGAAAGGTAATAACTTCTTTGCTCATGCAGGATTGCTGTCAAGTTCAAAGCAAAGCAAACCTGTTCGAGAGAACACCTTGTGTTATTTATAGTGTCACTTTCAGAATCTTAATCTAAAGTGCTGAATACTGTACATTGTTCTTTTCATCAAGAGATTGTCCGTGGCAGTGAAAATGATTGAATGATTGGCAAGTGCTTTCTTTGTACCAGTTAGGGTCAAGAGTGGCACTGGTGGTGAATATTGGAACACTTTTAAATGACATTCCCTTTTTTGAATTGTTGTCCTTGAGGAAGGATACATGTGTAACCGGCAGTGTTACGGAGTCTCACACCGGTCGGTGTGATGAGGTTTAAGCTCTAAAACCACGCATTCAAAGAAACCTGGCTCTTTTGCAGATTGGTTAAGATGTTCGCTTGAGGTGTGAGTATCGCCATTTAGCGCCCAGCCTCTACCCTGTTACTTTGGCACCATGAAACAGATCTCATAGATTGTCTGCAGACGATTGCAGAGGTTAAATAGGTGAAGAGTAACAGGCAATGTTGTGTGATGCACTGCCATGACTGAGCCATGTCAGTGAGGTGATGTTAAAAGCACTATAGCCACACCTGCAGACTTTAACCTAGTGGTAAACACGCATGCGTGTGGTGTGCAGTCGTCCAGCCTCTGCCCTTTTTCACAAGTAGAAGGAAATATCGTGTGGGCAAGTTTTAAGTTTAATCAGATACATTTGATTTATAACAGACAAATACTATTATTTCTAAAATGGGCATTTTAAATACTCTATTCTGATTGGTCAAAACCGGTCACATGGGGGTGTTGATATTACAGCATATCACCATGGGTCGGCACTTTTTTTCAAAATCACTGGTAGATATCCATATGCCACTAGAATTTTGGAGGGAAAAAACCCTCAGACATTGGAATTTATCACAATAAACTTGACTGACGAGATTTATGTAGATGTTGACCTTTTGGGAAACCAAAGTGTACATGAGATATTGAATCTCAATCAGACACCAATGATTAAAGTAGTGAATAAAGGCAAAAGTAAGTATTCAAATCAATTCAAAACTTGCAAAAATTTCACTATACCATTCTGAAAATAAATAGTTTACAAAAAAATCTTAAACTTTCGACTTTTTAAAAAAGATTTGGATCACTCTTAAAAGAGACTCTGATGGTTAAATGGATGTTTTGTTGCCACTGCCCGTGACTCTGTCTGTTCTTCTCTGGTCGGTTGCATCTCCGTCCCTGCCTGCTGCCACAAGTCCCACCCCCTGCGCAGCTGTGTGGACTGATGCAGAGTATTTATAAATGCATTGTTTTAAGTGGTTTCTTAATACTGGCCCTAATTATCCACGTTGTCCAGCCGTAAACTGCAAAGTCAGTTTGATAAGTAACCAGCTATTTCCAGCTATAACCAGCTATTTCATAATGCAAAGCATAGTACAAATCTGGTATGGATACCTCCTGTCACTACCCCGGATAACAAAAGAATATTAAAAAAAAAACAGCACTGATACTGTGTCAGGTCTTGTGAGGAAGGGTCTGCATAACTGAACAGCAGACTCATTTGGGCTGTGTCATGATAAAAATGGGCAGTCATATTTTATTTTTAAAACGTAATGAACAAACCAAGAATTACAAGAAGTATAACAAATCAAATAAACTGCCCTTTCAATGGCAATGTTCAATTCAACATCTATAAATCGCTTTCTTTTTGGTTTAAAAGTTGTAGTAAATGGAACTATTTTTTCTTACCTCCACTTTAGACAGAAGGATATTTAATAAAAATAAGTTTTTTGTTAATTAAACATTTTTTCATTTTTTTTTTTTTCAATTTAATTATTTAACCCATTTTATATGTGCAATAGGCACTTCATTGTGTGTGATATACTCTAATATCACCACGCCCTGGGCAGTTGAAGCAATGCACCCGTGCCTTATTGCTTACATATGTTACACTATCCCTTTTCAGAGCAAGTGTGTATAAGGAATTAAAATAATAAAAAAAGAACCTTACACAATGCCTGATAGTGCAGGGATTACTTCACTGTCTTAATACAGTTCAATGGGGAATAACTGTAGGCTTTAAGGTGCCATTAAAGCAAATTCACTGTACAGAAGCATGCAACTAACAACAATTAGGAAGAATAAGTCAGGTAGCAGGTACTGATTTACTCTGACACCATTCTTGTTATCAGCGTCTCTTGTTGCTTGTGTTCAGTGTGTTTTTGACTGGAGTCATATTTATGTGTAGAGCAAAACAAAGACGCACAATGCTAAAAAAAGGTGTAAAAAGATAAAGGCAACATAGTCTCTTAAGCTGACAAGCCTCCTAATCAAAAGCACAGTGCTTATTATCACGCATTGATTATCACGTCATGCCTTCAGAGTGTTGAGTAATTCACACTACCAAGAACTATTAACAAAACGTAATGTGAAATAATGCAATTTTATTTTAATGTGTTGGCCTGTAGCAATTACAGAGACATACGCAGAAGCTCAACATTTGATATTTTGTTTTCTTCCCTAACAGTTTGCAAGGTCAAAGGGCAACCACTTCTCCTGTGGTGTTAATGACTGTTAGTTTCCCGTTGATCCGGGAAACACGCGCTCATTGTCCCCTGGAGGTCGCCAGTTTGAGTCCAGGCTATTCCACTGCCGACCGTGGACAAGAGCTCCCCAGGGGCGGCACACAATTGGCCGAGCGTCGCCCTGGTAGGGAGAGCTTTGGTCAGCCAGGGTGTCCTCGGCTCACCGTGCACCAGCGACCCCTGCAGACTGGCCGGGCAACTGCGGGCTTGCCTGTAAGCTGCCCAGAGCTGCGTTGTACTCCGACGCTGTAGAGTTGGCTGCATGGCGGGCCTGCAGAGTGAAAAAAAAACGGTCGGCTGATGGCACACGTTATGGAGGACAGCGTGTGTTCGTCTTCGCCGCTCCAGAGTCAACGCGGGGGTGATAGCGTTGAGCTGAGCCTAAAATAGTACAATTGGCTGTTTCAAATTGGGAGAAAGATTGGGTCAAAATCAATTGGTGACTACTAAATCTATTTTAAAAATAAATAAATAAATAAATAAATAATTTTGTTTGGGTTGCTGGTGCTACTTCACCGATTCCTTACATAGAGAGGAAACAATGATTGGAAGGTGAAAAGGAAACTTGGTTTGTAATATAAGGAATAAAATAAAGTGCAAAGTCTTTATTTAACAGTTGTGACACATTTTAGCTACCGGCTTCATCTCTCAAGCATGACTCGTTAATTAACAGTGAAGATGGATATTGTGGTAATGAAAATCAGTTAGAGACACAGTAATACTGTTATTAAAACACAGTGGATACTTGCCTGGTGATAACTAGTACATATCTTCTCTACAAAAATACCAGTAGTTTTCATGGTATTGTAAGAATTGGCTCTGCAGATGTCAGAGGTCCCTGTAGTTTACTGTATACTATATCTAAAGTCACATATGTAATGCAGGATGGCCGGCTTGAAAAATTGAATTTCTAGAATCCTCTCTAATTGCCTGATAGCTGACAATATATTTTACTATCTTCAATGCATAGTAAATAATAATTTGATGCATGCTTACAGCACTTTTCTTTACCACTGAACTTGAAACTAGGCAACCTGGCATAACTTTGAGCTTTGAAGATGTCCTCAATGAAGAATACAGATTTTTAGTTTTTTTTTTTTTTTTTTTTTAATGTGTATTTTAGAACAGGACAAAAAGGAGAAAAAATCATGCATTATCCGTGGAGGACACCTTAACATGTCATGCGGTTGAAAAAGCCAGACTGCATTGTCATGTTTCAAGCAATGTTACAGGAAAGAGCTGTGGAGAAGCATCACATTATTATTGTATTTGAAGGGTATGTTGTAAACCTATTAATTGACGTACATATTTAGAGTTTAGGGACCAAAAAAGGCATTAATGACCAGGGTTGTGGTCAATTCCTGTTTTCCAATTCCAATTCCTTTTTAAAATCAATTCCCAATTTCAATTTACATTCCCTTTTAATAACTTCCAACACATCATTGATCAAAATTGTAATTAGCAGTATTCTGTTCAAATTAGCTTCTCACGGCGGCCACAGATTATTTTAAATTGAAGTCACTGTTAATCAATTCAATTGGTTTCACATGAAAGCTGTTGAACAATCACAACAATTATTATGTCTCTAAAATATCAATTCCAATTCCTTTGAAGGATGGAATTGGAATTGAAAAACGAATTGATCCCAAACCTGTTAGTGATGCTCATTTTGAATCTGCTCAAGTTTACAAAGAGGATACGCCAGGAGAGCGTGTGTCTCTATGGCTATACTTTTGTTTTGACTTTTCATGAAAACCTTTAGGGATGAATGCAGACAGTCACTTGGGAGTGGCTTCACAAGATTGTGTTGCTTAAGCTTTTCACTTCCTTGAAGTTCATTATTTTGTCACAAAGTGATTCCCTACGTATTGTGAAAATGAGACCAACAGCTCTCTAGATAAATCAGTAAGTACTATACATCTGACATTGATTTCTCATTGATCTTCTCAATGTTGACCGAGTTAGAGCTACTTTCCTAACTGTTGCATGCCTGTCCTTCACGAGCCAGAACCAGACAATGATTCCCTAGTGATTTACAGTAGTGTAGTAAGTCCGCAGTTAACCCAGACTTGGGGTGACAGTTAATTACCTTGATCCAGCTTTGGATTGCTGGATTGCTGGACTGGAACCAAGTTTTCTTTAAATAAAGTATGAGCTAAGAGTTGAACTTGGGTTCCCCTGACACAGATCGTGATTTACAACCCTTCCCAAGGATAGCTTTCAGGAGAGCAACTAATGTATTTCATTCATTTTAAGGGAAAACTGTTGTTTTAAGTACAAGTACATGACTAATTTTCATTGTGCTGTAAGGTACGGCATGACTTATTGAATTTAGTAAAGTAAAAAAAAATGTAGGCGTAATCACACTTTCTGTAATAACACTACCTGTCAAATTGAGTTTTCAAATATGGGAGCTTTTGTAAACTGAAATGTCCCCTGGGTCCTAAACCCTTCTAGGTACAGACGGGGATTGCAGTAACCACACACCGTACATGAGTTTTTCAAAAATTAATGGTTTGCTGACATAAAGAGTTTTGAGCAAAATACGGGAGAAAATCTGTCCCGGGAGTTGTGTGGGAGAAGTGTCCAAAAAACAGGGGAGTCCTGGCAAATAAGGGAGAGTTGACAGGTCTGTAACACTGGATTCATATTTTCCTTTTACTCCTAAATTAGATTTAGTTCCATATTGGATGTCTCTTGAATGGGGATTTAACTTAAATGAAGTGTCTTTTTAACAAATCATATGAAGGGGCAGTAGAAAAGTCAAGTAAGACAGATTTCTTGTTAAAATGATATCTTCGATTGCAGTATCCCATCTTTTCTGAATCCAGTGTAATCTGTATTTTCGCGATGTGTATTTTAGCATAATCCTGATAGTTTTTATTAACACATGGGTCATTGAGCAGAGGTCACAAATCAGCTGGCCTAAAACCAACAACTGCTTAGCATCAGTAGGCTATCTGGTGCTAAACTCCAAAACTGATCAATTGCGCCAAGGACAATTCATCCAACTTTCCAGACTTAACTCCACGATACACCCGTATACATCCATGTCAATGTACGTCTCCTGGAAGAAACCTTTGCTCACATCGGATCCTCTGTTCATCGACAGTTAGCACCAATTTTCAAAATGATTTGCACGCCTGCTCCTGCCTCACTCACCAGGTAAGTTATTAATACATCATGGGTGACAGGGTTGGGATCAATTCCTGTTTTTCAATTCCATTTCCATTTCCTTTTTAAAACCAATTCCCAATTCAAATTCCAGTTAATTCGTATGAAATGTAAGCTTTATGCGAGGTTCGGGGGACAGGCAGAGGGGCTCCAGCTATACACTATTAATCAACTAACACATTTGATTGATACATTAACACCCTCTACGTTAATCACCTAACTCACCTATTTAAAGCCTCTTTGTCTAAGTGTTTCAGTTCTTGAACAGGACACAGCAAGACCTCTCCATTTGGCTATTCCATAGTAAAAGACAAGCCTGCTATCATGTCTACCAGCCGTATCCTTACCTTCTCATCTGATTTGGGTGAAAGCCAGCAGCCAGGTCCCTCAACTGCAGCTACCCAGCTAGGGATCCACCCCCCAGCTCAGCAACCTTGCAGATCCAAGCGCCGCAGCTCAGCCCCGCAACTGCATCATTACAAGGACTGGCCAATTTGCAAAAATCCTGAAACACCTCTTCAAAAAAGGACCCCAGATTCCATCAACTAGTTCCTGCAGCAGAATCTCTTCAAATCCCTCGATTCCAGGACCTGATATTCAATAAATACAACAATCTCCATCCTGCTTCAGTCCCCTCTGAGCTACATGGCAGCCACCTTGGCAACATCTACAAGGTCTTCATACTCCACAGCGTGGTCTACTTTCTCAATCTTCTGCGGCCAAAATAAAATTCAACCCATTCCGTTTACCAGGACTGAATTTTGACTTGTATAGTCCACGGAAGAGACTCCCTAAACCTCGCACCAACTCCCTAAACCTCGCACCAGCAACCATCAAAACATACATCTCCAGCATCCAATACCACTATCGCCTCATGTCCGTATCATCTCTGACCCTATTATCAATCCCAGCAATCCATCTGACGCTTAGAGGGATAGCAAAAACTTCAGCCCCTGTTTCCACTACTCGGCTACGTATATCATCAGACCTTCTCCACTCACTGATCCTAATCCTCCGAAAAGTTTTTCCCTGTTCGAAGATCAGCTGATGGAAACCCTGTGCCTTACCACCTTCTTCGCTTTCTTGACACGTGCTGAATTTACTGTTCCATCAGTCTCCAGCTTCCCTTCCCTCGGCATCCATTCCAGTGATATTTGCCTAGTACCTGACTCCCACTTCATCATCCTCCTTCTCACCTCCAAAACTGATCAATTGCGCCAAGGTCAACTCATCCAACTTTCCAGACTTAACTCCACGATACACCCGTATACATCCATGTCAATGTACGTCTCCTGGAAGAAACCTTTGCTCACATCGGATCCTCTGTTCATCGACAGTTCACGCTCAGTGGTAACCAGGCACTGGTTCTCAACCCACCTAGTCACCCTCATCTCTAGAGCAGGGCTACCACCTCAATTCTATACTCCCCGCTCTTTCAGGATAGAAACAGCCACCTCAGCAGCTAAAGCTAACGTCAGTCAACATCTGTGCGGAGCCGGGGGTCCTTTCTTTTGGTGGGTAGTGAGTCTCGGGTTGGATGCAACACCAGCAAGCCTCTGTTTAGGGAGGTTCTCACTACGTGAGTCAGAGGGGACCCCCGGCCATACTGTGTATCAGTGCAACTAAGCACTCTACTTCCCCTCACCAGGATGAGGCTCTACTCTAATTCCCTTAATCGAATTCGGGACGCGGCCTGTTCCTGCTCCCAGCGATCGAGTCCCAAACTAACCTATCTCCAGCCTTGGAGGTAGCACCTCTTCCCAGCAAGGCTCCAGCGTGACGAGACCCCTCTTTGCTGTTCTATCCTATCCCATGGGGCCGCTCAGCGGAAGCATTCCAAGCCTTGAAACTCTCTACGTAGCCCCTGCTGTCGCCCTGTGAATTAGAGTTGATATTTTAGAGACATTAATAATTGTTGCGATTTGTTCAACTGCTTTAATTTGAAGGCAATTTAATTTACATTTGAACAGAGTACTGTTCATTGCAATTTTGATCAATGACGTACTGGAATTGATTGAAAAGGAATGGGATAAGTTTGTGATTATAATAGCAGTGAACAGTTTGTTTCTCTGGTTAAGTAACTACTATGTTTAAAACCTCAATTCAGACCATTAACCCTTTGCAGTCCATTTATTAAGTGCGCGTCAGGCACGTCAGATCTAATTAATTTTCTCACGCGCAGTTAATTTTAGACGCGCTGTTTAAAAGTATTTTTTTCCACAGTCAAACAGGTTTAAATGGCCCTGCATATCAACAAAGCACTCACTAGGCATCTCCAGCCCCGCCCCACCCTTTCATTTGCTATCGCTTTAACCTATGTAAGAAATAAATAATAATAAAAATAATAGTCGTACATACTGATCAGTCATCTCCGGATCACTCGTTTTATCACCAAACTCCTCAATAATGCGATCAAAGTCATTATTTTATTACTATAACATCTGAAAAAAGCTCTGCAAATGTCCGTGATAGTCTCTGTGCACTGACGCACTCAGCCAGCTTGTTTACTATGCCGCCCTGTTATCTGATACCAGGGCCATATGTATGACTAATCATGAGAGACGCCTTTTTTTTTTTTTTTTTTTCTCGACTTGTCTCGGCTCCTGTCGCTCCCACTCGGCAATTGAATAGTTTTTTCTTTTCCTGAGAAAAAACGACTAGAAACCCATTTTTTGCGTTGCTATAATGATGTCGGACCCAGTCCGACAAAGGACCTGAGAGGAATAATTGCAATGTAGGACCCAGTCCGACAATGGACCGCAAAGGGTTAAGGTCACTGTTAACCATACGATTATAGTACTGTATTTACGATTTCTATGAAGTCATTTTTTGTTTTCAGGTTTATGAAATGTATTGGTTCTTGGGTGTGAACTGAAGTTCCTTTCAGTAGAAACAAAATCAGCTGTGCACTGCAGAGCACAGTCAGAATCTTCTGCAAGACGAAGAGGGAATGCAGACCGGCTGCAAATAACATCATTTGCCACATGGCAATATCTTTATAAGCCATCGACTGATGTGCATGTTCAAAAAGCCAGTTCTGTGTGCATATTATCAATGCAGCAGATGTGAGGAATGTTTTGAACACATGCTGCGAGCAATAGGACAGCTGGTTACAATGCTGTGCATCTTTCTTCCCTGCATATCTGGACAGGAATACTGCAATGTTAAGTGCAAAGGATGCATCCCATTCAATTTAAGTTGAAATGAGGCTCTCCAGGATAGCAGAGCCCCTTCTAACATCACAAACTGGGTACAGGCTGTGCTTGATATCTATCTGTCATTGTAGCCAACCATGAAGTAAGATTACGAGGCTCTTCACAGAGAAGCATGAGCGTGTTAGATTAAGGTACAATAGAGCAATATGCAAGGTAACATTTTAGGTGTAGAAATATGGGAAAGAGTTTGTGGATAATAGGAATGATTTAAGTAATATATCCGTAGGCAGGTTATGCTTTTATGGAGTAATCCAATTGCAATTTCTTGGCAGTTTTCTGTGATGCACTGGAGATCCAAATTCTGACCCTTACAAGTGAGAAGAGATCAAAAGCTCTGTAACTGCTCGTCCTGCTACATACCCATAATGCTGAGGTAACCCTATTTTATTCACTGGTGTGCAATCATTTTACAAAACAATAACGCTATACTGTAAAAGTGAGGCATGAATCAACACAACTTGAAAATGATACAGTGCTCACCCTTCATAATACTGTAGTTGGGAGCCACAGTGTCACAGGGTATCGTCACAGCCCAACCTGTTAACAGCAGGTAAGAGACAAAAATAAACACAGAACATAACAGAACACAATAAACACGGCACGAGGGCCAAAATAAAAGGTACAAACAAAAGAACAGATCACCGTAACGCTTTATATTGGTGGCATAAATGAATATTAAATAGATATACAATTGCATATTAAATTAATATTTAATGAATATGCAGTAGCTGGTTTCTTGCTAAATGTTAAACAAATGTCGATTGAAAATGTAATTGCATATCACATCCATTTATATTACGTTTTGTTACCCTTGGAAATATGTAATAATTTCCCATTGTTTACATGTTTTTTAATTGAAAATACAGTTAATCTGACTTAAATGTTAATGGAAAGTAAGAAGGAATAATTGAACGTAAATTTAATATCAATTGCATATCTACTAAATATTAATTTTACATTGATTTAATATGCAATTGCATATCTATTTAATATGAATTTATGCCACACAATCTAAAATGTTAACCAAATCACTTGTAGGCTGGGCATTAGCCTTCACCAGAATGTTATAAAACAATACAAAAGTCTCAGCTCACACACGCTTTGGCACTTGGTTTCACCATTTTTAAAAAACACTGAAAAATCACAACATGAATATGTCTGATCCATAAGATTACTGTTCGGAGTTGTTCAGGATAGAAGGATGGAAAAATAGCTTTGATTTACCCCCTTCCTTTATTAAATGCCCCTTCATTTAGTGTTAAAAATCCCACTAGAAGGGACATGCAGTATGAAAATAAATGTATTTTAAAGGTAAAAGGACAGTTTTATTTACAGTGAGTGTGATACAGTGTGTAGTGTCATTTTTTACTGTGGCATGCCTTATCATTCAAGCACAACTGAAAATAGGGAACACTATTTAAACACATGATTCTTGATCAGTAATATAATGTACTCAGGGTAGTTCTAAACATGCTTATTTACAGGAATACTTTGTGCCCTATGAATTTATATTTTTTACAAATCTGGTTGAAGTTCACTGATAAGTGTTCTTAGTCTTTTTACTGTTTCAAACACATGGGTATTTGGCATGTTTAATAAAGTCACAATCATATCGGGGCTGTCTCTGAGCAAACCTAAGCAAGGTGGAATTTATGTAATGAAGCCAAGATAAAAAATCACCTCTATGGTATACTATGAGTAAATACAGTGCGTTTACATGAACGTAAGAATTCCGGTATTTTTCAGAAATATATTGTTTTCCAAAAACTAATTCTGATATCAAAAGTCATGTAAACATCAAAAGAAAACATGATCATAATTCTAGTTGTTTGCACAGAAATTGCCTAAACCATTGGAGCAGCTAATTAATTCTAGCTAGGTAAAATGCATTGAGAATTTTACACTACCGTATGGTACAGTACCATAGTTTTATATGAAGAAAAGGATGAGCTGTTGCAAGGACAGTTTGCACACGTGAGGGAATAAGAACAAGGGTGATGTATAGGAGAATAATCAGTTGAATAGAGTATAAGAATGTGCAGCGTTGCTTAGTGTAAAATACCTGATAATTCATGCCACAGTTTTGCTGCAGACTGAACCGAGCCCTGTCTGTTCCAAGTCATGTAAACACGGAAAAGTGTTGTTTTCAAAAATTTTCTGATTCAGTTTTCCGAATACAATAGTTTACGTACTGTTTGAGTATCTTACAGGGTCAAATATATTTGTTTTACATTTAAATGTATACATTTTTCCTTCTAGTTTAGTAGATGGATATATCTAGTTTTTTTTTTTCTTCAGTAGAAAGATTTTGAATCCGTTCACCAGCTATCTGTATATCAAGACAGATATCTTACCATATGCTGGAGATGCATTACGAGTATTGAAGCAGATGTCAAGATGGCATCACATTATGTTACTGAAGTAATGTTCCAGGATTTTACAAATAGTTGGGCTGTTCAGCAATATTACAATACAGTTATATTTACTGTGTGCTATTTCATTGCCATTATATTCATAAATGCATGAGTGTTTGTATTGGAAATAAAATAACAAGCATTACATCTTTAGACCATGTTATTGCCTGTGGGTCATAAGAGCTATAAAGGAAGTTTGATTTTAGTTCAGGAAATGTAGGTCATCATTATTATTCAATCTAAATTCTTTGAAACAGATGGGCAACAGGAATACAAGCAGACAATATACACACACATATATATATATATATATATATATATATATATATATATATATATATATATATATATTACAATAAAAAAAAATAGATTTTCCATTTGGTTTTAAAGTTAAGTATCTTTCCTCTGCACATTTATTCTTTTTTTTAATGATCAGAACCTTTGAGGAAAGTGTTCAGCCATGAAATAGATTACCCATGGGGCTTTGCAATCACCCACATAACAGCCAAATCCACATTGATTCATCCTTGCCATCAGAAACATTGCATGTGGCAGATTGACCTTTGGAATCAGGCTTACAAATTCACACAGATTCTTACACAGCCGCCTGTCTAATTCCAGATTATCTACTTATAATTCACAGAGGGTGTGTGATAATATTTTTTAGTTTGACAAATACAACGACATCAACTTTCCAAAAATATATAGGTCATGGCTTACAAAGTGTGTTTGGGAAGCCTTTATTTCAGTTCATGTTTTTCTCTCAACCAGAAACATCTGAAGGGTTTGCTGCAGAGAGATGCAGTTCTGGGGAGGGGCTTCAATTGGAAGGGGGACCATTGAGGAAGAACAGACCTGGCTGCTGCTAATGAATCCATTCATCTGAGGGGTTTATAATGTGTGGGCATTCCTAATGTTTGTGCATTCTGTAGTTATGGAATATCACACTTTATAATATCAAGAGATCTTCTTATCTAAATGTAATGAAATGTCTTAAAGACATTCCTTAGCTATTGAAAGTGTCACAATCTGGGGGTATATGGAGGCCCCTGTCTGTCACTATTCTTTCTGTCCTTATGTATTGAAATATGGAGAGATACGGTAGTCTGTCTGTCTGTCTGTCTGTCTGTCTATTTATCACACTTGCATTTTTTCACTTTTACGTTTGGAGCGTGCATAACAATTCTACTGGTTAATAGTGTTGTTTTTTTTTTTTGTTTTGTTTTTTGTTTTTTGTTTTTTTAAGTCATGTTTAATGAATATATGTAGCACTTTATTTTATTTTTTTAATGAAACACAACAATCTTAAGGAACCATTTTCTAATATATATATTTTTTTTATTGAAAGCATGCAGAATGTGCCTTTTCATTCACTATATCATATCGATACATTTGCACTGGTCTTTGTCACAATGTTAACATCTTTTCTTGATTGCTTGTCAAGAAAAGGACAGTGCAAGTTTAAGTGGGTAGAACAAAATGCCACTTTTGTTTCCAAAGTACCCACTTTCATGCTTTATTATTAATACAGTATATTACCCATTTTTCATGAAAGCATATTAAACACCATGTAGGACTCTTAGAATAAAACAGGTTATTTCAGTGTGATTTTCCATGATAGTATGATGAGGGTGTAAAGAAATAATTACTGTATTTATGTTGGAGTGTCTTGGTTAATTTTTGCCTAAAAGCTGCTTGACTAGACTTTTGTGTCAAGGGATAGGAAGCAAAAATGACTCAATTTAAAATCTAGCATTTAAGTATCGGTCTGAAAAATTATCCAATTATTTTATTTTTTTCTGCTTGTATTGAACTACAGTACTTCAGAAGAGTCATGTGCGCTTCAAAATTATTTATAGATATATTTAATATCAGTGTTCTACACCGCTGTGGTCAGTTTTTAGTTTTTCTTCAGAATCAAATGTGCAGGTGAGTTGGATAATGGTTTTCAGAGTTTCTTTTTTTTTATATAATAGTAAGTAGTTTACAACATGTTGGTCTCATTAGAGAGCTAATTGAACAGAGGTTTGGTATGTTGGTGTTGGTCCTAATACTGAATGCTGGGGTTGCCTTAATATTGAGGGTGCATTTACATTGCTGTCAACAGAAGAATATCTGGGCTGTAAATAAGTTGCCTTTTTACTGAGGTCTTTAAAGCAAGGCTTTATAGTATGCATGTTACAAAGAAAGCAGTTCTGCTTACAAGTGATTCTGGAATGGGATTTTGATTTAGTTTTATACTATTAGCCTTTGATACTTCCAAAATATATTCATTCCTATAAATGTGTCTTTTCATGACAGTAGATCCAGTATGCTTGATAAGACCAGTGAACAAGGTCATTTGTAGTCAAGGAGTTTGTTATATTAGCCTGTGGCTGTTTCTCATAATTGTTCTACAGTACTTTTGCAGCACAGCTAACACAAATTAACTTAAGAGGTCCACTAGACATTCAAAAGGAAAATGGTACTCGTGAAAATATTGTATTCTGTTTTTTTATGTTATCTCAGTGGCAGAACAAAAGTTGCCCATATTAAATAGCATGCAATAGACAGTGTTTATCGTCTGCAGGATCTTATGACCTGTGGTATAAGTTAATATGTACAGTTGACCCTGTTTCTTATGGCATGCTTTGTGCGGGCAAAGGGCATTCCATGACAGATATTAGATGTAACATCCTACCATCTCCCATTCACACCAAACTCTATGCTCAGGGTTGTTCATGGGAAACCATACATTTTCAGCCTGATCATGCCATTTCTAATAAAAACTATGCCTAACACAAGTCTAGCTGAAATAGTTTTTGAGTTAAAGGTGTGTGTGTGTGGGGGGGTGGTCCGAATTCAACCAAATTTGGATCCCCTCTATAACTTTTGACCCCTTGAACATTTTGCATTTTATTTATGTTTGTATTTTGTTTGATAATAAATGTCTTTTAAAAGGGAGACATGAAAAAAAGAAATATTTGACAATTAAACCAGGTAATCATTTAAGTATTTAGGAGCATTTGTTGTAGAATAACTAGAGCAAGTTATCACTACACCCTAAAAATACAACCCTAACAATAATATATTGATATTACTGAGTCCACACACTTTCAAAAACATTATATAGTGTCATTACATGAAGTTTTCCCAAAACATTGATTTGTTTTTGTTATACTGCTGTGTTCAGCCTTTAAAAAAAAAAAAAAAAAAAAAGCCTTTTAGGAAACGACTCATCTGCAAGAAGAAAATGAAACTGCAACAACGAGCACTGTCTTTGACATTGCAAGGACATCCCGGTACCTTAAACTGGTAGGCTATAGACTCTGAACATTAGGATGATGTCACTAGAAGCTCAAATGTAAACACAGCACTCTATGAACCGTTTTTATAACAAGTGTAATGTATGGAAAAATTGTGGAAAAATTGTGATTGTTTAACTTTAAGGAGCAATGAAAGAGCAACTGTCAACCTCTTGAAAGTTAAATGTACTATCTTAGGCTACCAAAAGGCGACACACAATCTTGTATTGGGTTTCGAGTGAGCAGAATGCATAATTAGCGGCAAGAAATCATTTTTGGCAGCGTTGGCGTTGCCCTTTTATTGTCTTATTTTGTGAACATCCTCATTACTGTACTGTAAAATGCATTGATTCATTTGTGTATAATACTACTTTACTTCAAATATGCAGTAGCAAAAGCTTGGTTCATAGGTGTCAATGAATGGTGTGCTGGTTTAAACACAGTGCTGACAGCCATGTGCCTCAGTAAAATTTAACATGGTACAATCTCTCACACATACTTCATAGTAAGTCTATGAAGTGGGTTTACCCTTTCTGAGTTCATTTGGTAAGAATTTAATATACAGTACCAGTATTTGCTATTTGCAGGGGGTGTATGTCACAGACATACATGTTTCAATATAATTCCACAGAGTAATAACTGTTGCTGTTCCTTAGACCGCATTACCTCCAGTTTTCAGTCCATTGCTCAAACCTGTGAAAAAAACACTGTATGTGTTACGACATCTATAAGGTTTCATAAATCCATACGCATTTTTTTATTGGGGGACTAATATTAAATGACAATTGTGTTGCCATTCAGAGTCCCCACAACAGGGTGTCCAAACTTATGTGAACTACTGTACAGTATATGTTTTCTCATTCCTTGCTCCCATTTCATACAATTTGAATGATTTTAAAATATCACCTCTTCTGTTAAATGGAATTACACCTCAACGAGGTGGTGGGGTGACATGTGCTGTTGCGAAGTTGAAATATTTTATACAGCAGATGGTAAGGGTACTAGAATGAGGGATGCTGCACAGGAAAACACTGTTTCCTTTATCTTCAGCTCGCAGTATTGTATTGCTAAAGTTACAAACTATTTTTACAAGTTTGCTGCACAGTTGGCATCAGCACTGCTCTCTTTTAAAAAGGAGGTCCTGTTGCAGGAACACTCCCCTAGCACATTTCTTATTTCTAATGTGTTTACTTCATGGCTTATAGCAGATTGGCAGCCGGAGAAGAACTTGCCTATATCCCCAAAATAGACTGTGATTGCAGTTGGGCATGCTTCGGAAATTAAATACTGAAACTCTTTTAATCTTGTCTTTTCTGTATACTACGTGACCATGCAGTGTATGGGTGTAACAAATTATTTTAGGATTTAGTTTTATTTGATCTACCACCGTGTAATACTCTTGAAAAGGGGTTTGGAAGGAAGTGATACATAACTCTTGTCAAAACAAAATAAAATGGTGGATAAATGTTTGAAATCACCTGACAAAATATGTACGTGTTTTGAACAATTTTTAAATATTAAAATAGTCCAAAATTATAGTAAAATAAAGCAAATTAGACTTACTCTGTACTCTGTACAGTAGTTAACATTTGGCCCAGTGTTTCTTTGGATCCAGCCCAGTCAGCATTTCCAGCTGAAAATTGGCCAGTTACGGCCCAAAACAGATATTTGCTTCCCTTTCTGTCTAACATTTGACATGATTAATTGCTGATGCAGTCTGTGTCAGCAATTCATTATAACATATATCAAGTGGATAAAGTGAAAAATACATTCCTAATATTTTTGGCAAACATGATTGACAGAGACTTGGCAAAGAACTCATAATAATCCGAAATAATGAATGGTCGTTGGTCCCTGGTGAACACAGTGTATTAAATAACACTTCATTGCCCATTTAATGCTGACCCAAGAGCATGTGGCTAAGGGCTATCTCTAAGTATAAGCGCTCTATTTTTCTCATATATGACTAGGGTAAAAGTTAATTGGATTTTTTGTTTTTTATTAGCATGCTGAGTATTTAATTATGTGGACTGCCCAGCATATTTTTGATCAGTACAAACACTTGACTTGTAGCCTGACAATAGAGATTAATTGAATGGTGCTTTATTTGTATTCTGCCATTTGAATCTTTGCTCTGGTGCTGAATTTCTTACATGATTGGAAATCAATAGCAGGAGGTGGGCTTTAGCAATTAATGCTGGGAAAACCAGTGCCTGTCAGAACGATTCAGTATTAACTTACTATAAATCATCTTTAGTTAAGTCATTTTAAACCCATGTGCGGTCGGCTGGAGGTGCATTATTGTTTGTAGGGTTGAACTGAGTTCCTTTATTTTGTTGTGTTATTAGTTTGTTTAGGGTCAAGCGGTAGTACTGCTAAAATTAGCACATTGTATTTTCTATTTAAATCTTGGGTTTTCACAGAGTGCACAGAGATCTGTAGAAATTTTATTTTTTATTGCAGAGGTCTGCAGAAACTGGTAAAGGTTTAACTAACCCTTTGGTGCCCTGCAAGCATGAGAACAAGGTTGACTACACATCTGCAATCTCTGATTCGCTGGAAGCTGAATCACATGCCGCAACGGCCAAAAGTTTAGCATCACCCTATAGAATGAACACGTTTTGCTTCATAAAGTCAAATGAAACCTGATGAATAATGTTACATAACATATTGAATAACATCCCGCTTTGTAGTTTTCCATATTTCAAACTCAACGTTGATGAAGTCTACAGGTGAAACATATTCATGACTGAGATCTAATTTGAAATAAAGGAAATCATTTCTAGTTTTTGAGTGCAGCCCTTTTTTGGATTTCTTTATAGTTTACGTTTTGGTCTACCCACCATAACAAACAACTTTGTTTACAAAGCGCAGGGTTATTTTGCTTTTCTTTGTGAAAATAGCACAAGAACGCTAAGCATGGCTAATTTGCATATCGACCTCAGCCTTCCCCCTTCATTTGCATAACATTGGATGAAAAGCGGGGCTTCTCGAGTAAAATAAACTGAACCAATGGAAACCCGAAATCTATAGGGCCATTTTTCATTTGGCTCAAGCACAACTTTTCTCTAAATTACAAAAAAAATGTTTAATGAAACAAAAAACAAAAGAATAACCATCACTCAAAACAAGAGACATATTTTACATTATTCCAATAAACAAATAAAGAAATGCATATTTCTTTTAAAACACTGCTGTGTCTAAAGATGTCCTCTTTACAACCCACAATAATGCTCACACAGGCTTGCAGTGTGTGCCCCAAAGATTTGGGACATGCTGCTACCCTGGCAAGCGGTGATGTGTACAGGACCAGGTGGTTCTGTCCGCTGCTGCAGCCAAAAGCAGCCTGTGCAGCTTCAGTAGCTCAGGGCAAGCTGAACACCATCAGAGGCTCATGTGAAAATGAGGTGCTGAATCTCCTGAATTTATTAGCTGCACCATGCTACTACCAGAGCGCTAGAAACCTCTGGAATTGCATCCAAAATGAATTTCGGGTGAATTGGGGAAACAGCATCGCGTTTTAAAACATCTCACACATGTGGTTGCACCTTATATAGATACTGGCTTTTTAAGTTCTTGTGCATTTCGGAAAATTGTGCAGAACAGCAGAATGGATGTTGGTGTACCTTTGCACAGGCTGATTTTAGAATATGTAAACCTAGGACAGAAAACAGGCCATGTGTTAATACAAATGATCTACTGCATCAAGTCTGCAAGCAGCAATGGTTCTATATCGGTTTGGGGAATATTTAAGCAAGATTAGTTACATCCCCCTTTGGATTCTCTCCCGCTTTCGTGTGAATATTGTGTTCCTATAGCAGTTAATCTTTTTTTTTTTTTCTAGGGTGATTTTCGGCAGCCTAATGGCACATGGGGAATAATTAGTGGCTATCTGTGATGGCTTATTTATCATATAAAGTGGACACCTGTTTCCTAATTGTTTGTTGCAGTGTGCCGAGTTTGATATCAACACACCGATTTATATTTGATATATTCCTCTTTTTTATATTAATAAGAGCATGCAATTGTTTTATCTGTAAAATAACTCTCCGGATAGTGTTTTGATAAAATGAACACATGGTTATAAGAAATCTAATCACGTTACAACAGTATAACATTCAGTATTGTACGATGAACGCTTAAGTAATGTAAGCCTGCAAGCTGTTTAAAAGGGCCCCTAACTGTACTTAGAGAAAGTTAAATACAAATTACACTACTTTTACAAATCTGTAAACCTTGTTTTGTTTTAAGTTAAAATCAACATTATTATTTGTTTTATTATTATTTGTTTATTTAGCATACGCCTTTATCCAAGGCGACTTACAGAGACTAGGGTGTGTGAACTATGCATCAGCTGCAGAATCACTTACAATTACGTCTCACCCGAAAGACGGAGCACAAGGAGGTGACTTGCTCAGGGTTACACAATGAGTCAGTGGCTGAAGTGGGATTTGAACCGGGGACCTCCAGGTTACAAGCCCTTTTTCTTTAACCACTGGACCACACAGCCTCCTTATACAGTTCGTTGTACAGTTAACAACAGTATCACTTTGTATGTTGATGTAAAAATTTTCATTTTTTTCCATTTAGTTTATTGTCTAGTTTTCATATTGTGCTGGAAGTCTGTGGTAGCAGTAATGTCACAATAACTGCTTTGCCTAAGAACTTTAATGTTTTATCTGTAAAACAAAAACACATTTCTTCAATAAATCTATCAGTTAAAATCCTCCCTGCCAAAAACACATGCAAACGTGTATTTATTGGGTTTTTTTGTTACTCACCCGCACCTGGTAACTATTGTAAGTTAGTGCCAGGTGCAGGGTTTAAAAAGCGTGCAGCCAGTTTGTGCAGGGCTGCTGAGGTGTGTATAGAAGCCCGTCTGTGTGTGTGTGTACAGTCGTAACAGAAAAGGTAGTGAAAACCTTTCCGAGTGTTTTGTGTGAAACTGTGTTTTTGTTTTGTTTTTGTTTTGTTTTGTTTAGTCCGGTAAACAGCTTAGCTGTCCGGCTTATTCGTGTATGTTCCTGTCTGTGGTAGTTAGTGTTCGTATAGAGCTAGGTTTTGGTTTTCTGTTTTGTTTATTTTGTTATTAAATTAACGTATCAACGCTTAAAACCTCCATCTCTGTGTCTGGGTCTGTACTTTAAAAGGGCGAACCGAACGCGAGCTGCAAGGCTGTTTCACATATATCCGTTTATCCATAATATATGTATTACGGATAAATGTAAAACTCTGTGTTTTATGTTTTCCCTCGCTCATTGATTATTTTTATGGTACAGGGATAGAAATAAGACTCCCATTGCATAGCATTCCTGGTTTTTCTATAAGTTTAATCAGACAAACTTGAGCTTGTTACCTATACACTGTGGCCAATCAAGCTTGTATTTAAACCTGGAATGGGTATACAATATGAGTCTTATTACCATCCCTACATCACCCACTTGGAACTGTCATGTATTGTCTCTGTGTACAGTAAGCATGTGCCCACAGATACTCATCAACAGTGTAGTTTACAGAATTCATTCCAGGCTTGACGGTGGGGATTCCTCACCATTTTCATGTATGTAGGGTCGATGATAGGGCAGATATGGCAGGTGTATAATAAAATAATAAAATGAGCATAGACTGTAATGTTGAATGTTACTTCAAAATAGTGAACCTGCTGAGCAAAAAAAAATCCAAAAAAACAGGTAGGTCTGCAGGAAAGAAAAGCAAAAGTTTTTTTGTTTTGTTTTGTTTTTTTTAAGAGAAGTGAAGTTTTAAGTGCATATTAACAAAAAGTTATTTTGCTGATTTCATCTTGACATGTGTAATAGCTGGGAGGCCAGCATGCATTGACCTCCCAGCAGAGACTTACGATTTCCAGCTCTGAAATGAGTTGTGTTATGAGTGTCAGTGAGTTCAGATCTCTGGCAAGAAAGCTAAAAGAGAGCTGGATATTAATAGTCTGACTACCCAAGGTATCATCCAACCACCCAAACGGTTGGTCTGTGTGCACCTTGGTGGTTATTTTAGTTATGCTTGGCTGCAGGTTTAACCCACTGAGTACCAGTACAAAGTGTAATGGCATGCCAACTCTGCCTATTGCATTGAATGAAGAGGCAAGCTGGACGAGAACTGCTAACCTCACCATTCAAAGGCGGGGTTCTTGAGCAGCGACCTTTTTGTTACATATGTATAGCTTGTTAAGTGCATACATATTTGCTGCAATACATCTCCAGGAACGTTACTTCAGAACAAGTGCTTGTCCTTAATTAGTTCTGAAGCATTTCAAGGTTTCAGAAAAATGAGCATGTCTAGTGTTGAAGTACTTTATTATGAAGGGACTAATGTATGTATGTATGCATGTATTTTCAATCTTATTGTAGCAGGGTAGCGTTGTAGTCAAGGCTGGTCAGAGGCAGGGAAGCAAACCCAGAGACAGAAACTGCAGTTCAAAGTGCTGTGCACGCTTTTATTAACAATAACACTCAAGAACAAAAGAAACAAGGCACAGGGGCCAAAATAAATAGTTCAAACAAAATAATACAGTGTTCAAACTCAAAGATACCTGTAGGCTGGGCATTGGCCTTCAATAAAGGTCCTCCACCAAACAAAGCATCTCTTTTTATACCATGTGGCTGGGACTTGATTGACAGTCAATTATTCAATCACGTCCCAGCCACATTCCACATGTGGATTTGACAGGAGGGATGGAATTAACCCCATCCCTGCCATACTTAAAAAAATACCCAGGACTGGAATGGATCTTGAGGGCCAGAGTTGAGTACCACTGATCTAGATATTGGTCTAGGTTCTGAAATAATAATGATCATAATAATAAAGGGATTATCACCAGTAAAACATGTATTGTCTGTAATTTTTTATAATTGAAACAAACCCTTCGAGTCACACTGCCTGCAATAATAACATAATACATATAAAAAGGAATAGCACTTTTCAGCTCTGTCCGACCCCCGACCCTGTATAGGCAGGACACACCCCTATTCTATTTTAGCCTACATGATTGTAAAACTGGACACAACATCTTTCATCTCATTTGAGATCAATTGAGCAATTACAGGACGTGATCACTATGTTAAAAACAGGGTTTTCCTAATCAAATAGCGATGCCATTGAGTTCCTAAATCCAGCCTGCCTCTTGTGCAGGTCAATACAGCTTGTGCACACATTGCATTCAGTGTGCTGTTGTAAGTGCTGATTGACACCTTTAAAGATGCACAATCCTTTGCAGCTGTCATCTTCAGCCACCAAACCTCCCTACCAAGCGTTAGCTCATCAGTAGTTGTTTCTGGGAGGTTCACTGTTCTTTCTAGACTCATGGCAGAGTGAAGTCTTGAAGGTGAACCGATCCGTGCAGTCTTGGATCCAAATGCCACCCCTCGAAGTGTACTCACTATCACACTATCATACTGTTATTCCCCAGTCAAATTCTTATACATCGTTGATTCTACCTTTTTTCATGGCGTACTATATGTTAAAAATATTTGAACTCTGTATAATGCCATCTGACATACAGGTTATTGCCAGTGGGTAAAATACATGATTTCTATCTCATAAATGTTTTCATAACCATATATATATATAACTGCAGAATTAAAACGATGCAACAGTTATAAATAGACCTGCTTTGTGATCTTAGGCAATTCATGTTATTGTTTCTGTAAGTATTTTCTGCACAGCGGAGGTCAGGACACCCCAGGTAGCTGGGGAACTGGCAGGCAGATTTAAGCGATTTGATATGAAGCTGCCGTTCATTTTTTTGAAAGAACATTTAGTTTAAAATTCCTAATGAGTTTCTGTCTTATTATTCTCCAGGATTCAATAAACCACCGTGCTCATAATCAGATTAAACTGATCCTGTTGTAAGTTACAAATGACAAGCCAAAAGTGGCTATACTAACTACGGTGTGCCATTGTTTTTTTTTTTCTGACAGAATAGTTAAACATAATAGGTCAGCTGTATTGTGTTTTGGGTTTTTTTCTATATGAAAGGAATATGCAGGCAGTTGTGGAAAGACATTTCAGGGCTGCAAATCGTTTTGAAAATTGATGCTAAACTGTTTTGAAAGTTTGGCACCAGAGAGCCTGCTGGTTAAATTATCAAACCCTCCCGTAATCAAGCCCCTGTTTTTAGTGTTTTGTGGATGAATGTGGGTGGGTCGTGTGCAGGAGTGCCCCCAGGAATATTTCACATGGTACGCAAAACTGAACCACACTGACATCCCATATCATGACGATAACAACTCTGCATCACCATGCTGGAAGGTGTTTCAGCCAATTAGTGTGCTGCATTTTTGTTCTTTTCTGAAGTTCACAGCACCAACACTGTCACATTAGAAAACTGGAATCAAATTGCATCACTCTTTCCCTTTCTAAAAATGTATATACACTGCCATCGAGACAGAAAAGCAACTACACTGACAGCAGCCAAATAGTACACGACAACAATACAAGGTACAAATAAACCTAACTAGCTCACAAATATTTTATGCTGGTTCGATTGCTAATCATTACTCTTACAATCGCTACAACTAATGTAATAATTACCCCCCCCCCCCCCCGTAATTGGAATTGTTATTGTCTAATTTCATGCTGATTCTGATATTTGCCATGACATTTATACTGCACAGAACAGAAGGCACAGATTGTTGTGTCAGCTCTACAGAAAAACAACTTCTATGAACCTTTTTCTATGGCTTTTACTATAACAACAGTAATCAATTCCAAGGGATCAATATACACTGTAAAATCAAGTACATTGACAAGTATACTTATAAATAACTGAAAACTTTGAACCTCATGAAATAAATTTGCTTATACTTCAAAATGCATTTTCTGACATTTAATACATGTACTTAGCATGCAGTTCTGTGAGTGAGAGGATATCCAAGTTATGACAATAAATACACTATTAACCTGCATCCAATGGAAATGTCAGGTCCCATTTAGTTTACAACAGTTAAAGCTAAATGCTAAACATTTAACACATAGCTAACGCATGCATAGCTCTTACTGTGAGTAAAAGCTATGGTATTTTCTTCTACAAGGACAAATGCTACTAGAGAATTATCTTTAGTTACTTTAGACAACAAAATTATTGAGATAGTTGATAACTATAAGTATCTGGATATCTGGTTGGATAGTAATCCCGATTTTAAAGTCCATATTGATAATCTTGCAAAAAATTGAAATTCATGATATGCTTCTTTTATAGAATCCAATCTTGTTTTTCTGTAGTTACAAAAAAAAGGCTAATTGTTTGTGTATTCTTAAAACAAATTGATTATGGGGACACAGTCTTTAGGTTTGCTGGATCCTATATATCATGCAGCCTTGAGATATATTACAAATTCAAGGTACAATACTCATCATTGTGTGCTAGACAGTTTGGTTGGATGGACTTCCTTGGCTTTGCGAGGGTTGAAGCACTAGTATATTCTATGTTATATAAGGCTATTCTTTGTAAATTACCTCCATATATAAATGAATACTTTATAGTCACTTTTTGTAAACTACAGTAATAGATTGAATACATATTTAATTTTTACGGTTCCTAAAGTGCGTTCAGAGGCTGCTAAAAGATCATTTGCCTATTTTGCTCCTTGGTCTTGGCATGATTTACAATCTAAACTTAAGTTGCAGTCCTGAATAACTTTAGTACAATTTAAGAGTAAGCTGCACGATTATCTACTTCAGAGTTGTGCATGTTTTAAGTAGTTGAGTCGACTTGTTACTGTTTGTTACTATTGATTGTTGACTATTTCACTGATTGCTGACTGTATTATTATGGTTTGTTTGTGTCTTAAGTATTTTAGTTTTGTATCTGTGCTTTTGTACTGTGTTTTCTTGTGTTGCTGCTGTCTTTCTTGGCTAGGTCGCACTTGTAAAAGGCATTTTAATCTCAATGTGTTTAAAAACAAACAAACAAAGAAAACAGACATTCTAGCTAGCTATATTATACCACCTAATCATAAAAGGATACTAGTTAATGCAGCAAAGACATTACAGTGTTGCAAATATGCAGCGCTGCATTCCGCAGCAGCAAGTGTCACCCTGTATCCCGTTAGGTACCTGCTTCATAAGACTCAGCTTGGCTGCTTTATCGATCTAATGCCACTAGCCTGTCCATTGCACACGCTGTTTCATTGCTGTTGCCCAAGGGGACTAACTTTTCTTTGTGTGCTAATACTAAATTAAATAGCTAGGAGAAATGGCCTGTTTCTGCAGCAGCCGAGGGACTATTGATTGTAGTTTTCAGCTCCAGAAACTCCAGAAACGGATTTGCTATCCAGTTTGCAGTCAGTCACGTTTAATATTCCAGTAGTCGGTTAGATTATTGATGTTTAATAGAGATGTTTTGTGTGTGGTGGAAACTTTCTGCCATATTCCTTACTAATTTGAAACTGCACCTGAACACATGGATTTGTTTCAGAAGCTTCATATCTGGGATATGGGACTGGAATTGTTTTTAAGGATACAGAAACACAGTTTATAGACCTGTCTGTATTGTAGAAGCATGTTTGTTCACTCATACTGGGAAAAGTTCTGTGTTATACAGTAAACTGAAGTTCTTGGACTATTAAGTGTCTCTTTATGACATCCCAGGTGTCTTGTTGATCCTTGTTTGTGTAATGGACTTATTATTCCACCCTGGAGATACATATCCCTGGGGACGGTGATGTAGTTAGTAGATGCATCATCCCTATGTCTGTTTTTGCTACTTTCACTTGCATTGCTGGTATGTTCCATCAGTGTGCTCTAAAGTAAACCTGTACAGAGTTAGCTTGGTCTATATTACATCTCCTGATCATAAAAAAGGCTAATAATTAATAAACAAACCTATTACACTTGTCTACAGAACCAAATATCCAGTTGTGAGGAAACTTTGGAGATGGACAGGTGGTGGATGTATGTCATGGTGATCTACTCTAGCTCTAGTTTTGTGTTTATACCACAGACTGAGGATGTTTACTGCAATATGTCTCATGCTGGTTTTGAGCTAGTAATGCACGTTATGTAGATATAGATGGGATGATGACATTGTTGGTACTAGAAAATATTGTTTAACGTCTAGTTTGTGCAACCTGGTAATTCTGTCCCTAGAGCAACTAAATTGCACACCTGAATGTCAGTCATAAACCTGAACTGAAGGTTTCAATTTGGTATCATGCACAGGGCATTATTCGCAAAGATTATTTCATTTCAACTTAATCATTTATTAGCTTTTTTATAAACACTTCAATAACATGAACGGGGGACTATTAGATTGATGCTTTGCATAATGAGCCCTTTATGAGATGTAATACCAACTGTTAATCAATGGACATGGCACAGCAGCCTTCAATATGACCTTGTAGACTTTTTAATTAATCCTTATTAAAAAAAATATTGACTCATTTTGACTTCAGCACACTGAAACTGGCATGGCTTTTCATCCTAATTAGGAGGTTAGGTGATGTTGCTTAGATTGCAAATTATAACTTAATGATTTCTTTGTTTCCTGTAAACATTTAAATCTGCAAATGGCTTCATGCAACCTCATTTATCGTGCTGCAGTTTGTAATTATGCCCTTCGAGTTGGGATGCTGCAGTTTGGAAATACATACGCAAGCTCTTCACCAGCGGCACTTGGAATTATGCCTAGAGCTATAAAATGACATTAGGTCACTTCAGATCTTTGTTTGTTTTATTTAATTTAAACTGTGTCCGGTAAATTGATACTATTAAGATTGTAATCATTGTGTCAGGCAATGATACCTGGATTGTGTGGCGTAGTTCCATCTTCGCATATTGCTTCATGGGCTGTTGCTTGCAGCGATCAGCATTGGTGTAGAATAAAACTGGTAATTACCCTGTGTTTAAGTCCTGGTTGTTTTACAGGTACAGTGACAGTTTACGAGGAGATGATAAACACTGGGTATTTGTGTAACAAGTTTGTTGCTGGGGTGTTCAATGCTATCTATAGTTATGACACCTGTATAACATGTGCAAGCTTTGTATCTGTAAGTGAAATCTCAGATGAAGGAAAATATAATGTGTAGAGCTCATGTTTATGTACAAATTCATATAAAAACACCATGTTCTTGATGACCTACTTTTTCAAATAATGCCCTTCTGCATTTGACACACATACACATAATGCATTCAGTAATAATTCCTTTAATATACAGTACATAATAAACCGAGAGTACCACATGCATGAATATTTCATTTATTTATTTATTGTATTTATTTATTTATTGTATTTATATAGCGCTTTTTATACAAAAGTAGCAGAAAAAACAACAAACCACAATACATTTTGTATAGCATGTCACACATAAAACTGCCACAATCAGACCATTTAAATAACAGACTTAAATAACAATATACACATTACAAAACCTGCAAATTTAAAGTTACATTAAAACCCACTAAGATGAGAAAGCCATTTTATAAAAGTGTGTTTTTAGTCTTGACTTGAAAACTGTAACGGTCCCAGCTTCCCTGACAAACAAAGGCAGAGCATTCCATAATTTAAGAGCTCTACAAGAAAAAGCCCTACCTCCTCTGTTGCTATTGTTGACCCTAGGAATAACCAGCAGCCCTGCATCCTGTGATCTCAGGGTCAGTAACTCCTGCAAATAACTAGGTGCTAATCCATTCAGGGCCTTGTAAGTTAACAACAAAATCTTAAAATCAATTATATACTGCACAGGGTGCCAGTGTAAAGAGGCCAAAAAACAGGGGTAATATGGTCCCTTTTCCTGGTTTTAGTCAGAATTATAGCGCGGTATTATGAACAAGCTGCAAACGGGATACCACACGTTTTGGGACACCAGAAAAAAATGCATTACAATAATCAATTCTAGATTAAAAAAGGCATGCATTAGGCTCTCGTTATCAGATACAGAAATAGTATGAATACCAATCTGTGCGCTGCCAGTAGCAGCACACACTCCTAAAAGTGCACCCATTCGCTCTTCATAACAAATTGCCTATAACACACAAACCCTAATAAAATGTGTGGTCAATTAAAAATATTGTGCCGTGTTTGTAAAACATTACTTTAACTTTCTGTAGCCACTTTTGATAATTGCAATGTGTGTTACTTAGTTGTACCTAATTTAAACAGGGTGTCTGTATTGTAGGTGGTGTGTAGATTGTTTATTATAGTTCATAGCCCTAGGCTTAAAAAAAACTCCCTAAAAGAACAACTGGTATGAATGTCAGAAATATATTCCATTTCAGCACATTAACTGTATGCCCAACAATACCTATATTAGGACCAGTGTGCAATAATTCTTTGAGTACACACATATTTTAGTTATATATAAATGTTAGTTCTATGCATAATGTGAATATGTTATACAGACGTGTCTGAATAATAAGTGAGCAAATAAAGGTCTACACTAATGTATGTTTATGAATAGGTAATGGCTCATAAATACATGCATGTTTTAATCCGCATTGTACCTGTAGTGTGCATCTGTTTGGAAGATGCTATTTGTTGTGTGAACTTTGCCGTGATGGCATCATGCTGTCTCTCCAACCCCCAATTCCTTTTGTGTAAATTATAATGACATGCTTATGCTTTTTGCAAGCGTATTTGTTTCAATTTTTTAATGGGTTTGTATGTTGCAAAGCTGTCTGGAGCCCTGAGTAGGACAGATTCACAATCTTCTCAGTCTTTTTTCATGGTAAAACTTTGAGGTACAGTGTTTCTTTCTTTTCTGTGGTGTAAGTTGGCAACCACCTACAGTATCCTACAGAGGCTGGCAAAACTGTGGCTGGGTTTACATGCACGTGAAAATCTCTACAGTCATAACTGTGTGACATTGTCATGCAAATACATTGTGAAACAGCAAAAGGATGTCCTTTTGGCAGCGCAACTTTGAGGGCAGGGTCAATCGCTTTCTCAAGATAAAAATACCCATGTAAACCGGAGCAGGAATCGTGCTTGTGGCTCATGAGATTTCAGCAGTCAAGATCCAGTTCTTCTGACTTAATCTCACGTAATCTACAGCAGAAAGGCCGTACAAAACACACACACACACACACACACAAAATGTACATTTATGGACTACTTTAACACTAGAAACACTGCGGTTATACTCATACATACAACCGCCGATGGCAGTCATTATCACGGTACATTTTAAACAGCATCAATATTAAAATGAAAGACAAACTATCGGATATAACTCAAAAGTTTTATTCTAGCACACCATGTCAAACATCTGCACAGCCGAAACGCTATATTCAAATGAACGATTAAACATAAAAGGGTTTATTTTCTAACTTACCACATATAAAGCACTACTTCAAAAAATGAAAAACTATAATAAAATAACAGACTTCTGTATGTATGTATGTGTGTGTATATATATATCTTTTATTATTATATTTAAAAACCCCGTGAGGATGCATGACTGATCAGCTACTGATTATTTAAGTAGCTGACAGTCATGCATCCTTACCAAACGCGTGCAGACTCTGGCCGAGGGGTAATAAGATAATTAACAACTAGTTAACCCCTCGGCCAGAGTATAAGAAGCGGCAGCTGTCCGTTCTGTGGTTGTTGAGTGTAGAGAGGAGAGTACGGGGAGCGGAGAGAAAGAAGGACATTTAAAAACAATTGCTAAAACGTGCTGGAGTATCCAGCAAGACACTTACTTGTTTGTTTGTTTATTCATTTGGCCCTTGTGCACTTTGGTTTCTGTTTTGTTGTTTTTGTTTGAATCTTTTGTTTTGTTTGTTTATTAAACACACTGAGTGCTATTGCACTCAGCTTCACCCGCCCATCCACTGTTTGGTTTCAGTTACTTCCTGGTCCGTGACATCATCACACATCACCACTGCGAGCCAGCCTGTCACAGGTGGTCACACCAAATACTGATTTGATATAGGTTTTTCTTCTGTTCACTCTCTTTGCATTTTGTTAATTGATAAATATAAACTATTAACATGTCTATTTTTGAAAACATTCTTACTTTACAGCATTTTTTCACACCTGCCTAAAACTTTTGCACAGTACTATATATATACTAATGCCTGGTTTAACAGACCCCGGTTAGCTCTAGTCTTGGACTTTTTTACCTAAAATAACATTTGTTAGTCCAGCCAACAAGCCACATTTTTTTTTTCTAAATTTAATTTCTTCATTTAACACAGTTGTTATAATTGCAGCTATTCATGCATGATTGACTGACCTCTGTATGTTGACACTGTGCCTTAAAAAGTCTCCACTTTCAACACATAATAGTGGCTAGTTTTCCAGGGGTGCAAATTGTATAAATCATGAAATAGAACAGTGTTTACAACTGTGAGGTCCCTATGATTAAATACGTGTTTCAAAATGACGGTCACATTCTTATGGAAGTATAATACATCTCAGTCTCATTGGTGATGTTCATTTAAAATCTGGGCTGGCGTCACAAATTGGCCGTTCATCAAGTCTGTGTCCCTTTATCAGCCAAAGTGATGGTCACTGATGGGAGTTTGGACTAATGAGGACATTCGAATCCTAATTTCATTAAACTTCACTTGGAAATGTTGTTAGAAGATGCCATTCAACATAGAAAGCCATACCATGACCTCAATTTTCACAGCACAGGTGCTATATGTGATTGGCTGAGGCTGGATTACTCGGGTAGTTTGCATTAAACTGTTCCACTGCTAGTTTCAAACAATAAATAAAAAATTCAGAGGTAAAATAACGAGCTTTAGCTAATGCCTCACTGATGAAGGTATTAACCAAAACGTGTGTCTAATTCACTTACTTTCTTATAGCTTTGGGTCATTCCATGCCAACTCAGCCAGTGCCGTTGCCCGTCCGTCTCAGATTTTCCCAGAAAAATTCACCTGCTGGTGTTCAGACACACTGAGTTCAGAAATAGCCATTATTATTTTTTTTATTTTCCCCTTCGACCTGTAACCTTGCAAAGGTCAACCTAAAGTGAGAAAGGGACCAGAAAAATCACCCTCGGTTCAATTTAGATTCTACCATCATGTGTAGCACCTTGTTCTACTCGTATTGAATAGGGCTTTTCGAAAAAAAATACTAGGAGCACCCTACTCACTTCTGGCAAATTGCCAGACGAGGGGTAACTGCCGAATTTTATTCGAACTTCAGCCTAACCATTTACCCTGTAGGGGATGTGTGTCCTAACATATAAGTATTGCTGTAAGAACTTTCGGAAACAGTGTTCCAAATTCTATGAAAAAACGTTTGGTTTCAGGTCCCACCACTGGTCATTAAACCCCCTTGAAATTTTAATTTTTGCTATTTGTACCAAGTTAAGTTCATAATAACTTGCTTGGGGGGACTCCAAAAAATCGCCCAAAGATATGTTTAGATAGATGTTAATGAGATCTACAAGCATCAAGCAAAATATGTTGGTATCCGGGGATTTTGGATTTTTGAAGTTATGACACATTTGAAACTACCAAAACCTTACTTAGTTTTTTTTTTTTTTTTTTATAATAGGATCAAAATCCCCTGTAGCGGTCATTACAAGTAGATAATAGACCTTACTTCTTAATTTCAAACATTAATGCAGTTAAGTCCACTGAGATGTGTTGGTATAATGAAACAAGGCTACCATGACTTCCATCTCTAGAATGTGGTAGAGTGCTAGGGTTGACAAAAACACAGTTTTGTAGAATTCTTGTCTGTTTATTTTTGAGTTACAACAAACTGTTTAATAATGTCTTTTGAAAACATTCTTTAAATAAAGTGTCTCAAAAGTATCTCATTAGAAATGACTAGCCATATGTTCATTAAATGCAAAGGGGTCATTATTTAGGAATAATGTGGATGATTTTAGCCTAGATGTGTGTCTCCATTTAAAGTGCTCTACTCTGAATCTGATTGGCTGAGACAATTTTATTATAATCTATAATAATAATACATGCATATCCAACAAGGGCGATGTGAATATTTTGGCATACAAAGTTTCCCCAAAACAATATGAGTTCAACTCGTCTCCCTTGGAAACTACATTCAAGATTTCTTCCTTCTGATTCTGTTGTCCTATAGGTTGACATATCTCCCAAACACATCCGAGGGTTTATTGTAGATCCCAACTGGAAGAAGCGATGGATATGAAGGATCGAAGGCACCGCTCCCTGACTCGAGGCCGGTGTGGAAAGGAATTCCACTACACCAGCTCCTCCCTGGACAGCGAGGACTGCCGAGTGCCTACGCAGAAATCCTACAGCTCCAGCGAGACACTCAAGGCGTACGACCACGGCTCCAGACTGCACTACGGGAGCCGCGTTGCTGACCTGGTGCATCGGGAGTCAGACGAGTTCTCCAGGCAAGGTCAGTCGAAACACTAGAATACACTCATTACTGCAGAACCTTTTTTATTTATGTTCTTTATTCAAGCCTGGTGTTTTAGTTCTTGGTTAGATTCGTCAAAAATTAAAAAATAATGACATCATAGTTGCTGTTGCTGTGGGGGAGAAACTCAGACTGCTACAGAGAAAATACATTTTATCATTCATCTGTCAGTCTTTCTTGCGAATCATCCATGGAGCATTAAATAGTTGATACGTTGTTATGCTAAAAGAATAAGGGATTGATCATTTTGAATGGAGTCCCATTTTGCTGAATACAAAAATGTATTATTTTAATATAGCATTATTATTATTATTATTATTATTATTATTATTATTATTATTATTTATTTCTTAGCAGACACCCTTATCCAGGGCGACTTACAATCGTAAGCAAATACATTTCAAGTGTTACAATACAAGTAATACAATAAGAGCAAGAAATACAATAACTTTTGTTCAAGCAAAGTACAAGTGTGACAAACCACAATTCAATAATACAGCAGATAATAGTTACATCAGGATATGATTAAATAGTGATAGTTACATCAGGATATGATTAAATACAAAGTACTACAGGTTAAACACTTGGCAGATTACAGTATTCTGAAGTACAGGATTAAATGCAGTAAAATAGGGGGCAGATAAGAGCAAAATAAAGCACATTTACATAAAGGGTGATAGTTACCCAGGATACAAACAGAGGAGTTCTACAGGTGCTGTTTGAAGAGGTGAGTCTTAAGGAGGCGCCGGAATGTGGTCAGGGACTGGGCAGTCCTGACATCTGTAGGAAGGTCATTCCACCACTGCGGAGCAAGGGTGGAGAAGGAGCAGGCTCTGGAGACAGGGGAGCGTAGCGGAGGTAGAGCCAGTCTTCTAGTGCAGGCGGAGCGGAGAGGTCGAGTGGGGGTGTAGGGAGAGATGAGGGTCTGGAGGTAGCTGGGTGCAGTCTGGTCAAGGCATCTGTAGGCTAGTACAAGAGTCTTGAACTGGATGCGAGCGGTGATCGGGAGCCATTGGAGCAAGCGGAGTAGTGGAGTAGCGTGGGCAAAGCGAGGCAGAGAGAACACCAGGCGGGCAGCAGAGTTCTGGATGAGCTGGAGCGGACGGGTGGCGGACGCAGGGAGGCCAGCCAGGAGGGAGTTGCAGTAGTCTAGGCGGGAGAGTACCAGGGCCTGGACCAGGAGCTGGGTAGCATAGTTGGTGAGGAAGGGTCGGATTCTTCGGATGTTGCTCAGGAAGAATCGGCAAGTGCGTGCCAGAGTGGAGATGTGCTGGGAACAAGAGAGGCAGGGGTCCAGGGTGACTCCAAGGTTCTTAGCGGAGGAAGAGGGAGAGAGTGTGGTAGATTCCAGAGGAACAGAGATAGAGAGATCAGAGATAGAGAGATAGAGAGATCTGCAAATATATATACAGCATGCGAGTATATATATTTGCAGTCACACAACACATCCTTTCAGACGACAAACACTCCTGTCCTGTGTCAGTTTATTCAGTGCCACTGTGTTTAATTCGGCCTGATTCAGGTGCTTGATGATTTCAATATTATTTTATTTGTAAACCTTACGGAAAACCAGAAAACGATGTTCTGCAATGCCAAAAGTTACAAATACATAGGACACCAGTAGAGGTATAGTGGAAGCATCATTTTAAATTACATTTATTTGTAATAGTTCATATAATTTTAGTGCAGAGTGAATTGTTAAGTTTGCGTGATGAAGTGGCAGCCAGTGTCCCCAGAGATGAATCTACCACTTCTGCAAATAATGTCACTAGACAATAGGAGTGCTGCCTCAAACCAAGCAGTTGCATACATCTTATAATTGCAGAATAACAGATTATAGAACCTGAATGGACATGAATAGCAGTGAGAGTACACTTGTCATGCATTATTAGTTTCACAGTTTTTTCTAAAACAAGAGTTTTTTGATAATCACAAAAAAGAGACTATAACGATATTAATAGTATTCTCCAGTTCCTCTGAGATTGAGTAGTACCACAGAACAAGAAAATGAATTGAGTCATAAAGCTGCATTTGTTCTTTGCATCCACCACTAATTAAATAATTTACAGTGAGTAGGATGACATTGCTGTGGGCATGCACTGAAGTGTTAACCAGACCCCTACACTGAGACACAATACCTGTGTGTTCCTTTGCATTCAAACCAGTGCTCTGATCAACCAGTGGAGATTTAGATTTAATAAAAGATTAGTCACATGAATTAGTTACGTTTGGTTTAAAATGTTGTTAGTTAATTTAATCTGGCATTTTTGTAGATGTATATCGCTCACAATGGGGATATATGCTGTGGTGGCAACGTACCAATACACATGTATGTAATGTTGCTATATCGTGAGGTCTGCTCATTAAATGATGTAATATCTGATGCAGACGTTAGCACAGCTTCTTCAATTCTGATAGAACAATGCAAGAGCATTCATTATCATATTCAAGAGATGTTGTCCATGGTAACCTATTATTCCATGACATGGGATCTCTAGTGTGTTTTTAATATCCTTGGCATAGGAGTGGTATGTTAATAACGTACTGTATTGTGTTATGTAAGTGTCATCACACCTATATATAATAAACACATCTTATAAAATGTGTGATTTACGATTTAATTAATCCTGGAATAAATAAATCAATTTTAAACTATTAAAAGCCTGCATTTAAATTGTGTGTTTATTACTAGATTGTTTGTTATGGTCCATCAGGTAAGGATCTTTTCTCTGTGTGTGTGTGTGTGTGTGTGTGTGTGTGTGTGTGTGTGTGTGTGTGTGTGTGTGTGTATGTATGTAATTAATCACAGTTAACTTCTGTGATTTAACACATTAATTTTTTTGGAGATTTTTATTTTTAACGCGTGTTAATCATACTTCTCTGTCTTGATCCTCTTAGCACACCGTAACTCATTCCCTGAGTCACCATTGTAATATACTTGAGCACATGCAACACAATGAGTGCAGTCACTGTTTGCATAGAAATTCATATAACTGCATTATGGAGCAAAGTATTGAAAGTGAAGAATTTTAAATTTAAAACTTTCACAATCGTAGGGTACATCTAATCTGAAGCACCACCTGCGTGCTAAACACGCCTTTCACTTCAACAAATGAAACCCGTCAGTTTGGACAGAGTACACTTTTATAAATTCAGGATCGCTGCAAGCCCATGAATCACGCTAAGTATGCTAATATGAACTTTGACCCATTCGACTCCTCGAGACCATCACTTTCAATTCAAATACAAAATGTGTCGTTTTCAATCACTCAACAACACCCACAGTACAGAAATGTTCATTAATGATCAACAAAATGAGAATACATAAAAAATGTAAAGCTGGTACATTCGTATCTCAGAGAAACTGGTGAAACGGATAATGACATAGAACATCTGTACAGCACTGAAACACTACGTTTAAAAAAAACCACCTGTACTGCTGAACCTCGTCTTCTTTAATATTAGCATCACAAGGGTATCCATGTATTATAAAAAATAATAGATGGACCTCTTCAGTTAGTTACAGAAAAACAATTCCATCTCGGGTTTCTGTGACAGTTTCTAAATTACTGGACCTTCGGTCTCGTAATTTATGACATCACAGAAATCCTAGATGAAATAATTTTCCTGTAACTCACTGAAGCCCATCTATTATATATCAAAATATATCTTAAACTTCAAAACAGTTGTAATCCACAGCATTCCTTACAGTAAGTGACTTAAACATAAATTATTATTTATTATTTTTGCAGACAAAGCGACTTACACAGATAAGATAATAAAATGTCATTAAAAGAATAAAATGTCACTATAAATACAAATAAATGTCACTCTTTGTTTTTGAGTGAAACACATGTAAGATACAAACTAACAATCATAAAATACAATAAATAATGTTCATGAAAAAGAAACATTAAAACCCAGTAAAATATAAAAATATTTATCGACCGCATGTCTACTTGTGATAGGATGCAACCATGTGGATCTCTTGAAATGGTTTAGGGTGGTCTTTAAAGTTAGGCCATCCATTCCACCGAATACGCGATTATACCGCCATCTACAGGTTTAAGAAATCCTCACAAAACAGGGCAGTTTACTCGAAATCCCTTTCAATTATACTCCCATATAAGAATTAATCTTATGTGTGTTATCATGTTAATTTATACATAACTTCAAATAGGACCAAAAACACTTTGTATATTATTTGTTTTTTCATGTTAAGCTATGAAACAAATAAAATATTACTTACCTTAAAAGAGGTTAGCTTTCTCTTTTGACTGGCGGAGATGGATTCGTTAACGAGTCTCTTTACATCAAGTTCATCCATTCTGACTGCATGTGTGTGTAGCAGAGCAAGGTGATTTAGGTGCTACTGAGACATTGTAGATCTTAAATAGATCTTGAGGCGTCGCAAGCCACTGAAAGATCGTTCTGCTCTGCATGTTGTCATGGGCAACGTATAGAAAGACTTGAGCAAGTTTACAGTCTCACACAAAACTCCTTGGAGATTGGGCTCTGTGATCAGGTTTCTTATGTCATCCATTGACTTAACAGTGATTTTCCGATCGATGCAAATGTCACCCAACATCTTTAAATGCAAAGCCAATCAGTCTGAATCAACATCATCTCTAGCAATTGTGTTGGAAAGGGTTTTGTTGCACTGTACAGAATTAACATTAGCAATCACAATATTTTCCATTTTTTTACTTGCTGAAAATCTGTTTCTTACACATGTGAGGCAGCTATCGATTACCTCTAAATATAATTGCAGAAAGAAACCCTTGGGCGTTACAAATGAATGGGGTTCTGACCCTTCCTTTAATCTCCGTGGGGGACGTCGACTTTTTGGCAATGTTGGATCACCAATTTTGTGAATTGATTTTGAACATCGCACTACCTCTTCAAATAATTTCTCAAAGGCATCATAACCAGGCAGGTGGTCCAAAATCCCAAGGGATAAACGTATTGTACAAAAAATGCTTGTGTGTAGAGACGGGATACAGCTGAAACTAAGTCATAATCTGGCACCATCTGTTTCCAGATTGTAATCTAAATTCGGAGTCCTCACCATTCCCTTTTATTAATCACTGCAGTACTGCAGTTGTCTTATTGGTTATTTTGCAAAGAGTAGTCTTTAGGGGAGGTGGGGGGATTAAATAGCTGATGGATGCACCAACTATACACCCCCCCTGGGATTTAAGTGCATTGCTTAATTAGTTGTTTAATTGACCAAATTGAGGATAAATATGACACTATGGATTAAAGTTGCAGTGTAGTCATTCTGTCAACCGATCACAAAACAGAGTGTCACAAAGTGATGCAATCAATACATTAGAAATGTCTGTAGTTGTAGCTTGTATTCAGCAAAGTTAATTAAGAAATGTAGAAACAAATACACCAGTATCACTTATAATAAATCCAGCTGCTGAGAAGTCTACCTCCTGCTGGGTTAGTTTATAATATCCAACGGCTTGTTGACAGAAAGGATATCCATGTATAATGAACATGTATAAAGCTCAGCAGCAAACAATGTGTCACTCTTTCAATGCATACTTGGATCTGGCCATTTACTTCTAAATGAAAAAAAAAAAAAAAACAATTACATTTGCAGATGCGACATTAAATCCCGGATTCAAAAAGTAGTTTGGTTCTGGTTCCAGTGAAGGTTCATTTTGAACTGAATTTGTTTGTAAATGGTTTTGGTGAGCAACAGTAAGTTGTTGAGAGCAGAATAATGGCCTTTATTCTCTGTCTGATATGGAAAACCTGAGTTCATGTCTTAGTTTTGTTCCAAGATTTTCTAACACCGTGGGGTCTCTCTTCCTGATTTAAGTGGCAAATAATACTGACCCCCATGAGACTCACAAATCTGCTTCGTCGTGGACCCTTTTCACTATATATTTAATGATGTTAAGGGAGTTGATAGCTAACCCCAAGGGAACTAAATAAATGTTAATATTTACATCGGCCACTTTTAAGCTAATTAAAATACAGTTGTATTGTATTTTGTTTTTACTATTTTAAAACAAATACTTAAGAGATTCTCCAAGCTTTTTATTCCACATTCTTACTGCCCCTCGCTGCGGATGTATATCCCTGGAAAGTGATCCCTGGCAAGTGATATGTGGAGACGGGCGATCATAAGAATGTCCATGTGTATGTCACAGTTTAGAGCTTTGCATATATTATGCAGATGAAGATATTGAGTGTATCGTGCTGTGGGATTATGTCTGTCTGCCACACTTACATTTTTTAAAATTGCTTTTACAATAAGCTCATTATGATGAGGACATTCTTTAGGAAAGGTAATAAGAGTATCATAATCTGCGGGTGCATAGAGGCACCCTGTTTTTCTGTCTCTGCTTCTTTATATCACACTCATTTTTACATATCAATAAGAAGCACTTATTCAGTTGTGATGAAACGGTCTGACAAGGACAAACAACACAGTACTGGTGAAAGGATGGTTTATTTATGTGTAATCCACAGTCTCATGACAACAGTAAATAATAAATGATAACAGTCAGTATTCAGCATGGTGAATTGCTCTGTTTAATCCACGGGTTCAGGCCTGAAATAATAGTCCCGATTATTTAATTACCCACAATAAACACAAACACGATCACAAGTCCGTAGTGAGTGCTGTAGTGCTCGTGGTGCAGATACAATTAGTCGGGACTCAAGTGCAGTGTTGTTCGGGTTTCGTGCTGGCCTGTAGCGACAGCTCCGGATCATGTTAGCCGTCCAATAACAACAAGTATTTTTAGACACGACAAAACAAACAAAACACTCACGATAACAATACAGGTTCTCCTTCTGGTTCAGCATTAACCATAACAAAGGAACAGGTCACCTCGCTACATATATACCATCAATGATTGGAACCGCCCCTCCACATCGTTTACCTTCCGGGTTGAATTTCATTTACCTTCTGGGGGAGTGAATTTCACTGAAATGCTTGTGAGAAAAATTACTGTTTATTTAAAACTAAACGAAGATTGAAAATGTAATACCTTCATCTTCAAGGGCTCTGTCAATGATCTTGTTCTGAAACTTCTTAAGCAGGAATTAAAGTGTGATTTTAAATCCATTAGTACATTCTTGGATTACATTTGTCTTGTATTTTCATAGCGAGAAAGAACATTAAGCTTCCTTATTTTAGTTTTTCTTTTCTGAATACAGTCTCTTGAATTAGCTGCCCTAGTCACACATCCTTGTTTATTTCATGCTCCGTTCGTGTATCATTGTGAATCTTCACTGAAGAAGCATCTTCAAAGCAAGAACAAAGCATGCTGGAGGGTATTAAAAATAAATGAAGTCAAGATTAAATGCATTATATGCATTAAGCAGCTGCTTAGAAATGACTGCTTCCTTTCAGATCAGAAGGGCAATCAATACGAGAATTAGTTAAGAGTCTCTGAAGGCTCTTATCCTTACTTTCTCAATTAGCTACTTCCTAATTCAGAAAAAAAACAGGTATAACTTATGGCAAAAATGTAGATTAACACATTATTATGTAAATGTGCCAATGAGATCTGTGGTTTTTAAAACAGTTTAAGCACAATTTGTAATTTTTTTTTTTTTTTTTTTTTTTTTTTTTCTTCACTCTGATTACCAGCTGGATTTGAACATCAATTTACAAGAGCAAAAGTTAATTACAATTTTACACTTTAAAGATACATTGAAAACACATGTCACAAAATTGCTATAACTTTGGCTGGAAAGAACTGTGTACACGTACAGTATAAATAACCTTGTACACTTTAACCAGTCCTAAATTTATTGCTGTAAAGATAAAGAAAACAATCAAGAACCAACTGATATTTAGGGAGGGATTTGATGCCATAATTTAAACCACAGTATTGTCCTTACAACATCTGACAGTATGACCTGAGAACATGTTCAAATATATTATTTAAAAATAAGCAATCCTAAATTGTGGACTGTCGTGCCTCCTTGGTAAAGCAGGTATCCAGGACAGGATCCTGGATTGCAAAGCAAATTAGATTACTGTACATTTAATTTAGGTTTGCATCACATACCATTGCCATATACTGTACTGCCCACTTCCTGTCCAGGGATTCCAGCAGTTAAGTAGTCCTCTCTCAACTGGGAGCTCACAAGGATGGTTCCCAGTAGGGTTGGGATAGCACTTTAGAGTGTTGAAACACACTTTAAATAGCAACCTGTATTTCAAGCAATCCAGTACAAAATATAACATGAAAACAAATCTGACTTATGTCTTCATTCACAAAAAACAATTGTTCAATGTAATATTTAATTGACTAATCAACTTTTGGTTTGGGACAAATGTCACTAGGGTCAGTTATATACTAGTAATGGCCACTGCATCAGACATTAATGCTTAATTCCAAGGAGGCAGTGTGGTCCAGTGGTTAAAGTTCAGGGCTTGTAACCAGGTCACTGGTTCAAATCCCACCTCTGCCACTGACTGACTCACTGTGTGACCCTGAGCAAGTCACTTAACCTCCATGTGCTCCATCTTGCGGATGAGATGTTAAATCAATGTCCTATTGTAAGTGACTCTGCACATAATGCACAGTTCACAGCCTCCCTCTGTAAAGTGCTTTGTGATCGTGGTCCACTATGAAAGGTGCTATATAAAAATAAAGATATTATTATTCTGACATACCAATATGGTACTGATATGGGCCTAAACACACTGGTAAATATTCCAGGCCTGCGGTACACAATACCACCATCAGTGTGTTACCATCCTGGGACCACTGTGTTGCCATGACTGGTGATGCTGTGTTCTGGAAATGGTTATGCTAGGGTCTCTTTCATGGTAATACAGTGCACTGGTATTTTGGGATCCCAATGGTGTTTTTCAAACATCTCTATAAGGGCATCTACCATTAGGAATCTGTCTAACTCCATCATCAGTCAAGTGACTGCACAGTTAAGTGAGGCTGGGAAGTGCTACTGTCTTAGAAAGCTACCCACAGGGCATTCCAGAATCACGCTTGAAAGGAAGGCATTTTCAGTGCAAGCCGGCCTCTGTCTTTGAAAACATGGAGCTGCTTTCTTGTGGGGAATTTGTTCTCTTTTGTTGTGGTTCTAATTCTGAGAGGCTAGACTGCCTACAGCAATATGAACTACAATACAAAAAAAACACAAGAGTTCAGTCCAATGAAGAAACCTCTAGAGCCTTCTGTAGATGCATTATTTTTATTTTATGATTTGGTCTTAGAGCGTGACCCACATAATGAGTTTGGATACCACAGTGATGAGCCGATTAAAAGGTTAAGGAGTTCAAGATCCTTACCATTGACACCATATAGAGGTGCTCTTGAGTTTTAATATCTGTTAACAACTAACCTCCAATATATTTAGTTAGCATACAGTATGTAGAAATCTAGTTACCAACACATGTATAGTAATATACCATCTTATCTCAGTGACATTGTTAAAAGCTTAACTTTTTGTATTAGTATACTTAGAGCCCTGTTTTGTTCGCAAATATGTAATAGCACGAAATAAAACAAAATGCAACATGTAAAATGAAATGCAAATGTAAAACTAAATAAAACGAAAAATCATAATACAGCAAACATAGAATGACATTTTTAAATTGGGAAGTTTATACAAAAAAATAATTTAAATAAATACTTGCAATCATAGTCGTCAATTTTGTGTTTTATCTTATTGTATTTTTATAGAGGGCATGGGCAGTATTACTATAGGCAGTTAATTAAAAAGAGTGGGGAACTGTACGTTACTGTTACTGATGCTAATGAGAAATTATGGTATTACCATAATCAGAATAGCAATTAGTCTACCAAAGGCCATACTGTTCAGCAGGTTTCATTCAACTTTATGAAGCAAAATTAATTAATTCTATAAGGTGATGCAAAATGTGTTGAATACTTTGTTGATGAACCTAAAAAAGATCACTTAAATAAATAAAATAAATAATTCAGGACAATCGTTATATATATATATATATATATATATATATATATATATATATATATATATATATATATATATATATATATATAAAAACAGTTCTTCGATCTATTGATGTTGAGGTTTAAACGTTTTAAAATGAGATGAGGCAAAACATACATGATGATAATTGGCCAGTTAAAAGCTGACAATTCACTTTGAATCGAAAGCACTCTGCAGAACCTAATGACATCGTTTATAGCGTCACCATGTTCAAATTAAATGTCAGTTTTTTGTTTTTTTTTTTAGATCCACTTTCAATTGAAATGTGTCGGTTCTGTGAGACCTTAAAGGAAAATTATTCAGAACTGCTGTATTCGTCCCCTCCCTAATATACAGTACTGTGCAAAAGTTTTAGGCAGGTGTGAAAAAATGCTGTAAAGTAAGAATGCTTTCAAAAATAGACATGTTAATAGATTATATTTATCAATTAACTAAATGCAAAGTGAGTGAACAGAAGAAAAATCTAAATCAAATCCATATTTGGTGTGACCACCCTTTGCCTTCAAAACAGCATCAATTCTTCTAGGTACACTTGCACAAAGTCAGGGATTTTGTAGGCATATAGTCAGGTGTATGATTAAACAATTATACCAAACAGATGCTAATGATCATCAATTCAATATGTAGGTTGAAACACAACCATTAACTGAAACAGAAACAGCTGTGTAGGAGGAATAAAACTGGGTGAGGAACAGCCAAACTCAGCTAACAAGGTGAGGTTGCTGAAGACAGTTTACTGTCAAAAGTCATACACCATGGCAAGACTGAGCACAGCAACAAGACACAAGGTAGTTATACTGCATCAGCAAGGTCTCTCCCAGGCAGAAATTTCAAGGCAGACAGGGGTTTCCAGATGTGCTGTCCAAGCTCTTTTGAAGAAGCACAAAGAAACGGGCAACGTTGAGGACCGTAGACGCAGTGGTCGGCCAAAGAAACTTACTGCAGCAGATGAAAGACACATCATGCTTACTTCCCTTCGCAATCGGAAGATGTCCAGCAGTGCCATCAGCTCAGAATTGGCAGAAAACAGTGGGACCCTGGTACACCCATCTACTGTCCGGAGAAGTCTGGTCAGAAGTGGCCTTCATGGAAGACTTGCGGACAAAAAGCCATACCTCCGAAGTGGAAACAAGGCCAAGCGACTCAACTAGGCACGAAAACACAGGAACTGGGGTGCAGAAAAATGGCAGCAGGTGCTCTGGACTGATGAGTCAAAATTTGAAATATTTGGCTGTAGCAGAAGGCAGTTTGTTCGCCGAAGGGCTGGAGAGCGGTACACGAATGAGTTTCTGCAGGCAGCAGTGAAGCATGGTGGAGGTTCCTTGCAAGTTTGGGGCTGCATTTCTGCAAATGGAGTTGGGGATTTGGTCAGAATTAATGGTCTCCTCAATGCTGAGAAGTACAGGCAGATACTTATCCATCATGCAATACCATCAGAGAGGCATCTGATTTGCCCCAAATTTATTCTGCAGCATGACAACGACCCCAAACATACAGCGAAAGTCATTAAGAACTATCTTCAGCGTAAAGAAGAACAAGGAGTCCTGGAAGTGATGGTATGGCCCCCACGGAGCCCTGATCTCAACATCATCGAGTCTGTCTGGGATTACATGAAGTTCTTCTGCCTAAATCCACAGAATAACTGTGGTTAGTTCTCCAAGATGTTTGGGCCAACCTACCTGCCGAGTTCCTTCAAAAACTGTGTGCAAGTGTACCTAGAAGAATTGATGCTGTTTTGAAGGCAAAGGGTGGTCACACCAAATATTGATTTGATGTAGATTTTTCTTCTGTTCACTCACTTTGCATTTTGTTAATTGATAAATATAAACTATTAACATGTCTATTTTTGAAAGCATTCTTACTTTACAGCATTTTTTCACACCTGCCTAAAACTTTTGCACAGTACTGTATATATATATATATATATATACAGTGCCTTGCGAAAGTATTCGGCCCCCTTGAACTTTGCGACCTTTTGCCACATTTCAGGCTTCAAACATAAAGATATGAAACTGTAATTTTTTGTGAAGAATCAACAACAAGTGGGACACAATCATGAAGTGGAACGAAATTTATTGGATATTTCAAACTTTTTTAACAAATAAAAAACTGAAAAATTGGGCGTGCAAAATTATTCAGCCCCTTTACTTTCAGTGCAGCAAACTCTCTCCAGAAGTTCAGTGAGGATCTCTGAATGATCCAATGTTGACCTAAATTACTAATGGTGATAAATAGAATCAACCTGTGTGTAATCAAGTCTCCGTATAAATGCACTTGCACTGTGATAGTCTCAGAGGTCCGTTTAAAGCGCAGAGAGCATCATGAAGAACAAGGAAAACACCAGGCAGGTCCGAGATACTGTTTTGGAGAAGTTCAAAGCCAGATTTGGATACAAAAAGATTTCCCAAGCTTTAAACATCCCAAGGAGCACTGTGCAAGCGATAATATTGAAATGGAAGGAGTATCAGACCACTGCAAATCTACCAAGACCTGGCCGTCCCTCTAAACTTTCAGCTCATACAAGGAGAAGACTGATCAGAGATGCAGCCAAGAGGCCCATGATCACTCTGGATGAACTGCAGAGATCTACAGCTGAGGTGGGAGACTCTGTCCATAGGACAACAATCAGTCGTATACTGCACAAATCTGGCCTTTATGGAAGAGTGGCAAGAAGAAAGCCATTTCTTAAAGATATCCATAAAAAGTGTCGTTTACAGTTTGCCACAAGCCACCTGGGAGACACACCAAACGTGGAAGAAGGTGCTCTGGTCAGATGAAACCAAAATCGAACTTTTTGGCAACAATGCAAAACGTTATGTTTGGCGTAAAAGCAACACAGCTCATCACCCTGAACACACCATCCCCACTGTCAAACATGGTGGTGGCAGCATCATGGTTTGGGCCTGCTTTTCTTCAGCAGGGACAGGGAAGATGGTTAAAATTGATGGGAAGATGGATGGAGCCAAATACAGGACCATTCTGGAAGAAAACCTGATGGAGTTTGCAAAAGACCTGAGACTGGGACGGAGATTTGTCTTCCAACAAGACAATGATCCAAAACATAAAGCAAAATCTACAATGGAATGGTTCACAAATAAACATATCCAGGTGTTAGAATGGCCAAGTCAAAGTCCAGACCTGAATCCAATCGAGAATCTGTGGAAAGAACTGAAAACTGCTGTTCACAAATGCTCTCCATCCAACCTCACTGAGCTCGAGCTGTTTTGCAAGGAGGAATGGGCAAAAATTTCAGTCTCTCGATGTGCAAAACTGATAGAGACATACCCCAAGCGACTTACAGCTGTAATCGCAGCAAAAGGTGGCGCTACAAAGTATTAACTTAAGGGGGCTGAATAATTTTGCACGCCCAATTTTTCAGTTTTTTATTTGTTAAAAAAGTTTGAAATATCCAATAAATTTCGTTCCACTTCATGATTGTGTCCCACTTGTTGTTGATTCTTCACAAAAAATTACAGTTTCATATCTTTATGTTTGAAGCCTGAAATGTGGCAAAAGGTCGCAAAGTTCAAGGGGGCCGAATACTTTCGCAAGGCACTGTATATATATATATATATATATATATATATATATATATATATATATATAGTTTTTTTTGTTTTGCTATCTTCCAGTTCATGTAATTGTTCTTTATCCAAATCAAAATGTTTACATACTACTTTAGGATTTTTTGCAGGTAATTGGACACTCAATTTCATAGTTACAGCTGTACATCTGTAACTGTAAAAGCAAGATGGCTACCGTACAATACTTTACATTCAGTGAGGCAGCGCAGTGATTTAGAATATGTGACAAGGCTCCAACTGTCCGTATCCATCCAATATACGGACAGCTGAAACCTTGCTTGACCAATCACATTGCTTGTTTCGTGTTCCATTGCCAGCCCTGGCTTATATATATATATATATATATATATATATATATATATATATATATATATATATATATACACACACACACACACACACACACACACACATATATATACACATGCACACCATGCATGATGGGATTTCATTCTGTGTACACACACACACACTGTCACAGTCAGGTGTATTGCAGTTTCTCACATTCCAGGAGTATGTTTTGTAGTCCGTTCTCTAAACAGTAATTCTAATTAATGTAGCTCAAGACTGATGGGTTTGCCATGGTTATGGATCAGCTAAGTTGTATATACACTAGAAAAAGTCACACATGAAGAAGTCCCTTTATTAACTTGAACAGTATTTGTTTTTAGTAAAGCCTTGCTATTGTTCTTGCATGTTTCTTTGTTGAAAACAGATCACATGACAGAACAAACACTAAAGAAGTTTTTTTTTTTCCTGTGGCTTGACTGATAGTATTTAGATTAATATACCCACCCACTCAATAACCTTTTAACTTTTTTTTCTGTCTTTGTAGTAGTTTGACAGTAATTGCTCCTTCACTGTTGTTTCTTAGGTAGGGTAGTGATGTAATCATGTGCCTAATTCTGGATCTTAATGAATCAGCTGTTGATTACTCAGACAACATACATAAACACATGCCATGCATAGCACACACTTTTGTGTAACCAAACTGTCTCTTCTACTGCAATTTAAGTTCAAAACAGTGACATAACAATCAGCCATGTATCTCATCCTCTTAAAATAATTCTGTTCATCGAACTTCTTTTTTTCAAAATGCCGGTGGACAAAATAAAGTTTTCCAATGAGTGGAAACAATTATTCAATTATTTATTTATTTTTTTTAACCCGTATATTAACAGTAAAGCAATATATGGACATATGTGAACACCCTCAAGGGCCTTATTGAATTTATAATCCAGGTCAAACAGTGAATTTTTTCGGTTTTGCTATATTCCAGTTCATGTAATTGTTCTTCATCCAAATCGTCATGTCTACCTACTACTTTTGGGTTTTTTTTGCTGGTAATTGGTCACTCAGTTTTATAGTTACTGTACATCTGTAACTGTAAGCAAGATGGCTACCGGTACTTTAAATCCTCTGAGGCAGCGCAGTGATTTCAAATATGTGACAAGGCTCCAACTGTCCATATCCATCCATTATACGGACAGCTGGAGCCTTGGTCGACCAATCTCTGTTACAAGGATGTTTCAGTTGTGATGGACAATATCACACGTCTGATACACTGACAGAGCGATAAATATAGCCACTCAGCAAAAAGAGAGCATTTGGGTCCAATCATCGTGTAGAAGTAAATTGGTTAGATTGGGATTCATTTACAGTGTTAACACTAAACAGGACAAGCCTTGGTAACACAGTAAAGCTGATACATGTATACCATATGAGAACAACAATAATAAAACATACCACAAAAGTCCCAGTAATAATACATTGACTGCTCATGATTCAGTGTTAGTGTGGCAAAGAAATAGATTGAGATTCTTTGTGGAAGAAATACAAGCTCTTTTCCCACTGGAAAATGTTAATTCTCATTTACTGGCTTAAGTTCTAAGATCCGAGATACCCCTTCAAAGCTGGGTGACTGACCACTACAGACCCCAAAGCATGCAAACATCATTGATGGCATTCAGGAAAAGAGGGTTTAACTGCAGCAAACAGTTACACAAAATCCCAAGAGACATGAAGGTTTTAAATGTGCAATTCTCATTGATTATTTAGGGAGGTTTTGATCTAAAAGTCTTTTTCAGTTTGATCACAGTACAAGACAGATGAGACTTGGAAGTGTCAAATATATACAGTAGTCAACTGGAAAGAGATTAACTTATTGATGCCAATGTAAAGTCTGTATTGAGATTTTTTTTTTCTTTTGCTCAATGGTAACAAAAAAAACTAAATAGAATGTAAAGCTTATGTATAGTTCCAGATAGGAAACTCTAAATACGCCTGGAAAATCATCATTCGATTTACAAGAAAATTCCTGCACCAAAAGTAATATGACAAAGGATGTCACCTTCTTTCAGTGGCAACTGCCAATAACATTCAAGACAGATGCATTTAAGCCCACAGTACCTCTCTTTGCAGTCTGTTCCACCTCATTTTCAGCACTGTGAGGGGGCTTGGCAGTCAAACTGACCCCCTGTCTTTCTCAGCTGAGTGCTGTAAATTCTGAAGCAGCACCAAGCCATTGCCAAAACCAGGAAAGTCTAAAAGCCTGTGCTGAAAGCTGTTTTTAATGTTGTTTTTGTGGTTTCCTCTTTAAGAATGTATATTGCTGGATACCCTTGCAGTCAGTATCTAGCACTAATTTTTATTTTTACACTGTGGTGTTTGTGTTTGTTACCTATGCTCTTCTATAGTTTAGCCTATTGACTTCAAGTGACATTCCACAAATGTATGCCTTTGTTACTGCTGTACGTTCTGGGCGTAAACAGGCAACCTCCCACAACGCAAGCGAGCTTCTTCGATGCAAATAAACTGGGCTTGAGTCCATAACAGCAATGCCTCACACAGCACTGTCTGTTACACTTGCAGCATTAGGGTAATAACACCTTCAAGCTATAGCTGTGAAAAACAAACAGGAATAAACAGTCATTTCCTTTTTTTCTCACCCAAATGCTGCTTGTTAGGATTATATTTCTGCATGTTTTATAGATATTGTCTAATTTAATTGCATCTTTTTAAAATGCCATCATTAGCTTTCTTCGGCATATCTTAACAGCATTGGGTCTCTCATACTAAACCAACCTGTTTTAAGAAGTGTTAGCAGAGATTTTTTTAAAATCCCAGGAACCATGACTAAAACTGGATCTGGATATGTTTCATGATCTCAGGGAGTTATTGTTCCAGATTGAATTTCTAAATAATGGAATACAGAAAAGATACATTTATTTCAATGGAAACTTTTAAAGAATTGATGTTTTCAATAAGAATACACGCCATCAAATGCTGCACCTTTCACTGCAGTTTTACATAGGAACAAAACATCTTACTGCTCCAACTTGTGTCCAGCAGGAATGCATAATATCAACTTTGAGTAATCTTTTACATTAAAGTCCTATATATCTGACAATCAAAGTGCTCTGTGAGTCATAAAAAAAAAAAACTATTCATTTAAAAATCAGCACTTTTTATTACTGTGCTGTGATCTAGCTGAATAAGGATGTGTAGTCTAAAATGTGCTAAGTATTGAGTTCTATTCAGTAAGTGCATTTAAATATTGATATTTGAGGGACTTGCACTTTGCAAAAGATTTTAAGCAAATTATATTTCTGTCCTAAGCATGTTGTATAGTGTTGTTTGACTCTGTATTCTCAGAAGACCATATTGCAGTACTTTTTTTGTTTTGTTATTATGTATTTTAGTGTCGTTACAAACCCACATTTCTCAAATCAATTTAAGAAAAAAAAGCTTTCAATATTTCAATTACTGCTCAGTAGTAGGAATTATTATTTTTCTTTTTAAAGCTAAGTTTAAATGAGTGTTAACCAAGATTTTAAAATGCACTTTCTTACCTATTTGTCCCCTATTTCTTGAATCTAGAAACATACTGTCGAGAAAAAAAATATTGTAGAGATCAAGAGTTAAGTTAGAAGGCCCTCATTACAAATAAGTGTACATAAAATGCCATTATACTAATGAGAAGGTCATTCTTTTTTTAATGTACTGGTACTTAGAATTATGGAATTTATAGTTCCAATAATGTAATTAAACTGATTACCTGCTGCAACACACATTTGTCTTTAGCTTCCCTTTAAATAATAATGAATATTCACAAAATAGTAATTGAAGGGTCACATTGGTGTGAAATACTAACCCAAAGAGGCTTATTAAAAAATAATAATAATGGTCAGTCATTTTGTTGCTGCAAACAGCAGCCTTTTCCAATGAAAAGCAAAGTAACAGCTGTGTGATGTTGACAGTCTGTGGTGCAATCTGACAGTGGATGAAAGTACTGTGGGGTAGGATATTATTGATATTATTTATCAAATGTATTCAAGGATGCAACAGGTTTAAATCTAGGTTAATCCGGATCTACTTGGTCTATCAAAACCTGATTGGGGTCTGTGTGTGCTATGCTTAAGTCATTTGGACGAGACACAAAACCACGGTCTCATTTACCTTCTGTGTGTTATGATCCAACTTAAGAAAAGGACATTTTCATCCCATCAAAATGTGGTGCTGAATTTTCAGAAGTAACGTTTCATTTAGAAGATATAGAATTGGAATAGAAATGGAAGTCTTTGAAATCCATTGCAATTAAACAAAGCCAGATGGAAAGAAAAGCAAATTTTTTCTCTTGCTCTTATACCAGTCCTCCACACTTTTTGGTCTTAAAATGATAGCGGTTCCAGCTACTTCACTGGAAAGATTCTCAGAAAATGCTGAAAGTGATGTTTCCCAGTTGCCTGTCTTTGATCTCTTAGATCTTATATAAGGAAAAAAATAAGGCAGATCTGAAAAAAAGATCAAGAACACACAGGAGAAATGGGCAGTGCATTTCCAAGATACCATTAAACTGCATGCAGAAGTATGCTGGCTTTTAAAATAAAACAGGAAAATGGTGCATCAAATGGCAGATACACTTCAAAATACGTTACATTACATGTAGTTACACATGCACTTAGCACATGATTATACAGTACAACTGGGAGGATGAAAACATGTATCTAGCAATGTTTCCTATCATATAATTGTGAATATTAACACATTTCTGAACTCCCCCCCTGTGGCAATGTGCCCCGCCCCTGTGTGCATTTGTGTGTTATATGTTGTATGTTGCGTGCGTATGTTAATGTTGGTGTATAGATTTGTACACGGGATATAAACGGGTCTGTGTTTCACGTATATTTAAAAAGTGTAGATTTGTATGAAGGCACGAGGAGGGCACAAATCACTTCACGTGCTGGTTAAATGTAATATGTGAGCACGGGGTTGCACAGAATTAATTCACGTGCTGGGATTCAAGTGAATAATTAATTAGTAATTGAATCCCAGCACAACAGTATAAATAGGCACATTTTTAGTCAGTCAGGGTTGGGTGTTCGGAAGAGGAGAACGGGAGAGAGAGAAGGAGAAGGAGAAAGAAAAGCAAAATAAAATCGTAAACGTAAAGTGTTTGTTCTCACCGTGTTTGTTTGTCTCTCCGTGCACCGTTTGTTTAGTGTTAGTCCGTTTTGTCTGTCTGTTTATTTTGGCTACAAGTGCCGTGTCCTGTGTTTTTGTTACAACCTTTTTATTTTCTGTTCTGTTTATTAAATGCTGAGCGCGATCACGCGCTCAGCTATACCAAAACCCCAAGTCTCTCTGTATTCCTTCCTGCTTCTGGTCTGACGCCACCCACTCTGGCCGTCTTTGTGACACCCCCCCAAAAAAAGATTTGAATAAATTGAATCAGTGCTGAAAAATGCCCCCCTCAGGCACAGTTTGATTTCCAGCACCATGTTGTATGTCTAACATCTGAGGTACAGTATAATAATACAAATTTCAAATTTACATTTTGAAATAAGCTATTTAGGCCACATATTACTGTTCATTCAGAAAAACTTTCTCTTATTTTTTATTACAAGTATGTCTTGCCGGCTTTTCCCGCTGTCATGCTGTTGCTGTGCATTGGACGACACTGCTATTTCTGAAACACTCATTTCTTCTTTTTATTATTATTATTATTATTATTATTATTATTATTATTATTATTATTATTATTATTATTATTTATTTCTTAGCAGACGCCCTTATCCAGGGCGACTTACAATTGTTACAAGATATCACATTATTTTTACATACAATTACCCATTTTATACAGTTTTACTGGAGCAATCTAGGTAAAGTACCTTGCTCAAGGGTAAAGCAGCAGTGTCCCCCACCTGGGATTGAACCTCCGGTCAAGAGTCCAGAGCCCTAACCACTACTCCTTCAAAAGTTGTTTGCATTATGTAATTATCTAAATTAAAATGCAATGGACTCTGGGACAACACAGCTTTATGCAATTAAGTGAATTATGCATTTAGACGATAGGAATTTAACCGTATCATACAATCATAGAATTTAATTGACAACAGAACTGGCAGAAGGCACAGATGTCATTGTCCATCAAATCAACAGTACGAAGGTCACTTTTGAAATCAGGACTTAAAAGATGTGTTGCAGTAAGAATACCACTGTTAACAAAGGGGAACAAGACTAAAAGGCTAAAATATGCACAAGAACACATGAATTGGACTATGGAACAATGGTCAAAGGTGCTTTGGACTGTTGATGGATGGACAACAACACCTGTGCCTTCTGCCAGTTCTGTTGTCAATTCAACGCTTGTCTTCTTTCTGTTCCTTAAGGATGTTATCTTCAAGTGTTGCTCATCCTTGTTAGACAGCTTTTTGGGTCTTCCAGTCCTGGGTTTGTCAATTACAGATGATGTTTCTATGTACTTGTTGATTATGCTTCGGATACCACACCTTGAAAATCGAGTGATGCGAGCTATTTCACTCAATGTTTTTCCTTCTTTATGCAAGTCAAGGTTGTTACAATAGTAGAAAACAGTAGTTTTTTGATGCTCATAATGCATCAATAGCTTTAAATTCACAATCACCACCCATTGCACCATTTTTTAAAATTGGTTTGCTTAATTGGAAATAAATGCCAAATGGGGTCTGTTGATTTGATTTAAACAGTTACCGTCTAAAGACTGCTTATTTTTTAACCATTAAAATACAGTATTGCCCTTTGTTTACCCAGGTCATGTAAACAAACATGCTCTCTCCTAGAATATTTGAACAACAGCTTTGATCTGATGCTGTGTACAAACACCATATTATCAAGGAAAAGTAACTGATGTCACTGCTTTACCTAGACTGAAATTGTGTCAAATCAGAACTGTCTTTATATATTTAAAGCAAATCTCTGCTGAAGAAACATCTTTAATACTTTTATATTATTTCTTCACATTTGTATTACAATTTGAATAATTTTATCTTTCACCTGATTGGCAGCTGTTAGACCATATCACTGTTCAGTCTCCCATTTAAAAGTGTCATCTGCAACTATGAGATTCAAGACCTTGTTTACATGATGGGGCGAACAGACAATAACACCATCAATCCAGGTCAATACTGTATACTGCTGTATACTGAATGATATAAGGAGAGTGGACGGGTCACAAAATCATATTTGGGAATAAAGGTTAAGCTATAGGGGGAAATGAGTACTCTAAATATCAATTTAGGCATATGTAACCAATTAGTCTTTTAAATTTATAAAATATACTTTTTCAAGTCAATTATCATGTCAAACTACAAGACCACTGGACCTCACAAAGACCTTTGTAGTGGTCAATTCAATAATACTTTATTCCACTTCCAAAGCAGTACTTAAAATGCTACAATTGGTTTTATTCCTCTATGTCACTTTGTTGTCAGTCGGTATTTACTTTGCTGGTATATGGAAATGATGGCTCGGGGGACTTGATTATACTTCTACACCAATTAAAATTTGTGAACAGCATTGCATATTCTAAAATGTTGTTGTGATTAACTGTGTAGTCTTTGTTGTCTGTGGGCTGCTATATTTATAAATGTCAAACATGCTGCTACTTCTGAGGTGAACTGTTAATACTCCGGACACGTTTTCAGGCTGTTGTCTGTGCAATAAAAATGCCTCCCTAGGTTAGTTATAAAGCAGGACTGCACAGCTGTATTATAAATCATGTCCTGATCAGAACATTTCAGTAGCAGTTGCACTTAGAAATCTGTAAACCCCTTCAGCTCCAGGACATAAAAGCACTTGCAGTACCTTGCCGTACTTGCGTATGTCAACGTTTGCTGTCTATTCTATGGGGTTTCTTGCAGCCTGGTCTGTCAGGATGTGTGCTGTGGAATGCTTGTTTCAGAGTCAGGGTTTGTATGGGGACATTTGTATCAAATCACATTTTGCGCAAACATCCCTTTCATCTAGAAAATGCAGCAGCAAACCATCGGCAATCCAAAGGTGTAGATTTTGGGACAGTTTATTTCCTCGACTACTTGTTTACTTTTATTTTATATGGGTATAATTTGCTCGCTATTTTTACAAACTAAATACGTCAACATTCAAGATTGATTCAGACAGCGGAAGTAAAGAACAGTTTTGAAAATTTTGGAAGAAGGTTTTACTTTGTGAAAAAGATGATGATAATAATGATGATGATGATGATAATGATGATGACGTGGAGCCGAAGCCATCCTTTGATTCAGCACCGGAGTATACAGCAAATCTTGCATATGTGTGTTTCCTGTTTATAACATTGTGTTTTGTATGTGTTATACTGTGTACAAATAAATGGCTTATTTTATTGTTTACTGCATGTGGTGCTATTTACCAAAAAAAAAAAAAAAAAAACGTTATTTTTATTGTGTATGATGTTTGTGTTACTCTTTTAAAAAATAAATGTGTTCTATTGTTCATAAAAAGTACATATCAAATGTGTGTCTTTTTTACAATGTTTTACTGGCACACGGGCTTAAATGGTTATTGGAAGTGTGTGTGTGTGTGTGTGTGTGTGTGTGTGTGTGTATTGATTTATGTTTTATTTTAGTTTTATAACAATTTCAGGGGTAACAATAGCAATTTTAATTATTACAAAATCTGATACCTGGCCTGCACCTTCCTTTTTATATCTGGATGTAATATGGATCAGCAAACACATGTGACTATAGGAAGGAATAACCCTTAAAAGGACATGGTAAATTACTAGTTAAACTAAGCTAAGCTAGAATAGAAAGTATTTATTTGAGTTTATTAAGCCATGAAAAACTCATACTTGGCCCAGTTCTATAACATTTACCAATTTATTGGTAGAGAAATTGCACAGAGCTTAAGTATTTCTTTTTTTGGAATCAGAAAGCTGTGATGTGTGTTTGAAGAATGCATGGCTTTTGATAAAGCCTTAAAAACATCAATGGGTACTTGAATTGATTAATGGGACCAACAAACACCTAATAAAAAGCAACCGCTGCAGTTAAATCCTTGAAGAATCCTCAAACTAACTTTCTAGGTACGGTGTATATTTTATTATTTTTACATTCCATGTTAAAATGGCTTTTCACACATTTTAAGTGGCTAAGGTGTAGAGAAGTGATTCTTCATCAGTCCTTTGGGTTACTGTCAGGTTGAATTCATTTTAAACTCATCTGTGGTTGACACTTGTGGTAGATATTGTTGTTTCTACAAGAGTCAAGGGCATGGATAGAGACATTATTTCAGTCAGGGCACCTCGTGATTTTAAAACAACTTTTTTTTTTCCAGATAATAAAAACAGTTAACCTGTATCACTGCATTTTGACTTCCTTGATTTTGACACTCAGGCACTTTGTACTGTTTTGAAATTTTGATTGACATATTTCAGCCATCACTGAGAGAGTTATTTGGCGAGGCAGTTTGACTAACAACTCCCCAGATGAGGCTGGAAATGAGTTTGTAAACTTAAAGCACACACTGACTGTAAAGAAAGGGATTTGAGATTACTGTTCACTTCATTACAATTGGTAGCTGACACTAATTGAAGGTTGACATTATATATATATATTCTTGTCGGGGTCCATAATTAGGAGACCGCGTTATTTGTGTTTCGCCTTATAACAAATATTGGCATTTTGTTCCAGAAATGATTTACAATGCTCGCAAGGCAAGTTAATATTGTAGAATACAGTGGAAAATTTGCAGGTACTCGAATCCATGGTTTATTGGGACGATTATTCCCGGCCCCTGGGTCACACCAAAAACAACCAACAGCCTTGCACCCTCACAGCAGCACGTTCACACAGCAGCTTGGCTCACTTTGGCGCATTGCATTTTTTTCCTGGAGCAGCCCTCTATGGAGTCAATCTTATCCACGCAATGTGGATTTTGCAACATTTATATATTTTGAAACTGCTGCTTGAGTTTCACCTTTTCTTCCTCTGTCCACCGCATCAAGTTTTATTGTAACAGAGAGAAATTTTCGTATGCTTCGTACTGTATTCCTGAAACGTTCACCCAACGTTTGCGAGTCAAATTGCATTATGGGGGAAATGGGAGCCACAACCTTACCGTGTTGTAACCGATTCCACACTATAACAGGTCACGTTATAACGGGGTAGCACTGTGTGTGTGTGTGTGTGTGTGTGTGTGTGTGTCTATATATCACTACTCCATTGTCTGTTTAGCAGAGGCAGGTGAACGGGTGACCATGCACAGCACAAACCAGCGTCTTAACCACGATGCAAATAAACTGGGCTCATCTGCATAAGTGGCTGTAAAGCTTTTAACCTCATCTCACTGACAGATCTGTTTTTTTAATTTCAAAACCTGAAATCTACATATTTTTAAAGGAGATGCTTGTGTGATAACATTTTCTAGATTCGCAACACTGCTAGTTGCACAGACTCCAATTAGCAGTAAGCTACCCACCTGCTGTTACATTAAGTAGTCCAAGATTTGTAAATGTGAAAATCAGCCAGGTTTTGCCAGCTTTTGATTTGTAACACATATGTACGTTTACAAAGGGAAATTATCAAGGAAGAAGCTACCCAACAATCAAGTAAATGTTCCAACTTGTAACAAGGTTGTTTCTTTTGTAGTTACTTTTTACTCAAAAAACGAGTCTATGACACCACAAGAGACAAGGCCAACTTTTATTAGATCAGCATTTATGTACATTTATGACAGCGTTTAGTTTAGAAAGCAAAAACAAAATGTTAGCCCTACAAGTGTTTAGTGGAAGCAGATTCCAATCACTCTGCAACATAGTCGTAGTCCTTTATCTTCAGTTTTATAATTTTTGATATAATTGTTTTCGATATATTGTTACATGAGACACATAAGCCAACAGACTGCCTAGCGCCCTAACTGTAATCTTGAGACATACTGTATCGACATATAGTTGGTTCCCAAATTAACCTAGTTCAGACTAAACTGAAAAAAAAAATGAAAAGAACGCTGTTCCTCTTTGAATTCACATCATATTTAAATGAAAACTCTGCACTAAGTTTTGCTGGTTCACGTCCACATTTTTCTGAACTAATTTTGCTTTTGCTTGGCATTGAAACAAACAAACAAACCAAACACCTATGCCCAAACCATCTGAGACAATCTCCTTAAGTGGTCTCAGTTTGGTTTGATTAAAATAAACTCCACCAAACAGCAATCGGTTGAAATAAACTGCTAAAACAAATGTGTGAATGGGTTATTATATTAAACCGAAATCCTTCAGAAATGTTGATTTTAGAAATAGATGACCTTGTCTCTTATCCAGAACAGCACAGATGTTGAATAATCTCTAGATTATGATAATCTTAAAGATGAAGAGTAAATTATTTTTTATTATCTACAGTAAAAAAAATAAATAAAAAAAAGTGCTTTTTGCGAGCCCAGTCTCTGCCAGCGGGGAAGCAAAGAAAATCATTTAGTTTAGATTTGTTCATGGCAGTAGGTTTAATATGTTACATACACTCTCCAAAGGTTTAATATCAATTGAATTAACTCAATGTCATTTAAACAATAAATTGATTAAATTACAGTTTTCCATACAGGTTGTCTGTTGTACAGTATTTTTTTTAAGGTTTACAGTAATGTAAAATGTAAACACTCTTGTATCCGTTATGAAAAAAAATAAATGTGGAGCTTGATTAAGGAGTAATTCTGTTATACACAATAGATGGCTGTAAACAACTCACTCTCATTCGGACATCCTGAATCATGGAATCCCTACAGAACTCCAGGAATCCTGACACTATCGAAATGCAACACAGCAGTACTAATTAAGCACAAACGAGCATGAGACTTCTTACCAAAACTGTTCATGTATTTTACAGCGTTCCATTATTAGCCATCAAATATAAACGATTCACACTAGCACTTTTTATGTGTATTTAATTAGACTTTCAGAAGACTTTTTTTATATTCTTCATACTTTTAATTACCAGTTTTGTTAAAGGCAGGGAAGCAACAGACCCTGTTTGTCTAGTCTTTTTATTTTTCTTTCTTTTGTTTGATTCGACATTTTGTGCTGTACTCCTCTGCATGTAACGTTATTACAGTTTCCAGATGAAGTAATGAACCAGGTCAGTAATTGCATCATTCATCATGCGCAGAGTGATATCAATAGCTGTCTCAGGGCCCCAGTTGAAATTTGTATTTAAACGGATATGAAATAGCTGAGTTTCTAAAAAGGTTCACAGAAATGCAAATCGAGGAAGTTAAAGTTTGAAAATAATTCTGTTCAGAACTTTCACCTTCAGCTTGGGTCAGCTTTGTAATTCAACAGCTGTAAATGGCTGAGGATTTCCATTTATAATGAAGATTTCCATTTATAATAAGGAAGGAAGCCAGTCAGACATTAATACGTGCAGCCTCTAAACAATATGTTCATTTTCTTAGTACAGTACTGTAGTTCTATATAGAGCTGACACATTTCAATTTGGACATACGACCACATGAAACTTTATTGTATCCATGCAATAACTGACTTACTAATGGAAAAGGGCAACAAGCATTCAGACGGAGATCCATATTAGTGTACGCCAAGTATTTTTGAGATGTTTAATTTCTTTTCAAATACAGTGAATTCTCATTAACTCGGATTAGACACATTTCCTGATCGTATGCATTTTCTACAAGGTTCCGGCAAAATGTAGCAGTTGCTTCTTGTGAATTACTACTTGCAAAACAAATTCACTTAATATATATTTCCTGTTAGTGCTAATTATTTTGGAGCTCTCCCAGGGAAGTGGGAAAATGTGATTAAAACAAAAAGCACTTATGTAAAGGATATTGGGAAATGTATTAACTTGCATCTGCATTTGCGCCTCTGTACTGTATTTTAATGCTGTTCGGGGTCTACAGAACCTATGATGCATTTCAAGCTGCCATAGTGCTGCAATGTATACAGCTGTACAAATGCACAGTACTTTTACATGTGTAACACTATTCATTGTTCTGTAATTGAAATTTGATTTCAGTGTTACTGTAACATCAATAAAAACTGACACGTCTGGCTTTAGATTCCTAGATAATAGACCAATTTTTTTTGCTGAGCTCTTGAAATTCTTACTAACGAGAACTGACTGTATTAGGTGATTGAAACGATGTCCCAAATTCCATTTATCATATTTAACCTTCTGTAGGCTTAGTAGCAGCATATATCTACCAATAAAAAGGCCCCTATTGAACCACACTCTCGGGTTGCTGAAATCACACATGTATCATGCTTCTTCTCTACAATCTCTGTGTTTCTAATAACTGCAAATACACTGTAATAACATAGTGGCTGTGTAGTTACTATGCAGCAATGCACTTAATTATAGGATGATAACTATAATTATAAGTTGCTAGCATATTTTGTAATCACACTGCATTTGCACACAGACGTGTGCATTTACAGTATAATTACTATGTAACCACACATACAATTACATTCGAGGAAAGCATTACGGAATAAAAAATAAGAGGAAAGTGCTACCCTAAATTGGTTAGTGTTTAATGCAAATTATTATTTTTAACTGATTCATTTATTTCACAGTATAGATCAAAGCTTACTAGAAGTCTGTGGGTGCAGAGGATCTGTTTCATATCAAACTGCGTCATGTAACTGTTTAAAAAAAAAAAGCAGAGCACTTTTCTGACACGTGCTGGAAATCTTTCATGTATACCATGGTGGAATCAATTGCTTTATTGATCAAGCAGTAATTAGATGAATATTACTTTTTCATGAAAGAAATGCTAATATATAGAATTTTTTGTGGGGGGGGGGGGGGGATTTTCAGGAATTCAATTCTTAATTACCTTTAGTGTAAATAAATTATTTGAAAGTCTAAAAATGTTGAAATAAAATTATTTTATTTCAAAGGGCGATTCGTTATTGAGAAAGCAAATCCATATATTTTATATCACTTCTCATCTGAAGAAGAGACCTTAGTGCTGGCTAGTCTGGTGCTCCTATTAAAAGGTAATATCTGTGTAAGAGACCTTTGTAGTAGCTAGCATATATGTACAGTATATAGGCTACATATTCAGCTGACACTGTTAAAAGGTATAACATTTGTACTATTAAAAGTTGTACTATTTATACCTATTAAAAATTGATAAACAGAAACAGTCTTTTAAATTTACAGAATTATATATATATATATATATATATATAGAGAGAGAGAGAGAGAGAGAGAGAGAGAGAGAGAGAGAGAGAGAGAGAGAGAGAGAGAGAGAGAGAGAGAGATCTTTCTATATAAATACAAAAAGTCTATAGTGTGTACAGTATTTTAAGAATTGTATAAAGACTTTACCCCCGCAGCTGAAACAGCTTGACATCCCTAAGGCTGCAGAACATTGAAGAATAAACTATGGAATAATGTCGTAAACGGACATTAACAGATTTTATTATAGTTTAATAAAATGAACATCCTTGTGGGACGCTAACAATTGATGGAGAATGTAAAAAAATATATATTTAAATCACTGGAGACAGCGGCTTTGTTTTGTAAATTAAGTGTTTGTTAGTGGTGCCGTTAGTTTGTTAACCATGAAACTAAACTTGGCATTAAAGGAAAAAAAATGTACAGAGTCAGGGATTATGGAACAGCTTCCACAGTAGCTGAATAAATAACTCAATTACAGCAAATAAAGAAGTCCAATGAGCAAGCCGCTGTCGATAAACTGTTGGAAAGAACAGAAAACGACACAGATATTGAAATGCTGGTGGTGTGTGTGTCATTCTGGGGAGCGCTTCTTAATGCTATGTAGATGTTAAATGAGGATTTAGTGTAGGATTTTTCATCATTGCTGCTTGTTTTAGCAAGCTATAAGCTCGAGTCTCCTTAGCAGCACCTAAAAAAGAGGATCGTAAGCATTAGAGGTTTTGAATTCATTCGTGGTCTGAGATTATGTATTTTACTTGTAGCAAGCTTGCAGATCACATAGTTCCCCAGCAAGTGTCTTTGATATATATATATAACTGCCTCCTGAGGAAAATGGGGGGGTATAAAACACCACGTCCCATGACATTATAGTGACTCATTATGTCAATCAAGTCCTGACTTCAGAGAGGAACAAAGAGATCTGTATCTCAAAGCCTTGCTTTTAATTTCATATTTATGAGCTTGTTGCTTTGAAGTGTTTATCTGGTGGTGTGCAGAAACACGAGCAAACGCAGCCTGTGACTGTGTCCAAGTGTCTAATTCGCTAAATACTCACCAGGCGCCTTCACAGGCTAACCCTTGCAGCACAGACATTTTCAGTATTGTAAAATAATTCCCTTTGAATTTTATAATTTCAACTAACAGTAATACGTGGAGCAACAATGTTTTTTTTTTTTTCAAGAATGTAAGCTGATTCAACAAGAAAAAAAGGATATTGTGACATTTTAAGAACTTACTTCCGTGCCTCTTTAGTTAACAAATAAAGGTATGTTTTATTTAATTGAGAATACCGATCTTCCACATAACAGGATACAACGGTGTGGTTTACATGCAGCTTAGACACCCCAAATTCTCCATTATCGTGATAATGTGACGTAGAGCACAATATAGGAGGAAGCGCGTGGCCAAAACATGTTTTGGCTTAAAACAGTGGATAATTTGCTTTCTCTCGTTAAAAAGCAGAGCAAATTGACCAGAAACTATGTTTTTTTTTTTTTTTTTTTGCATGGCAACAAGTCAGAAAGCCATACCATATGTTCACAAAACGTCAGCAACTTTCTATTATAAATAAAAGCTATACAAAGCAGTTATTTATTATCAGCAACATCAGCTGAAAGTAGCCATGACAAGATTCTTTGACCAAATTGAAATAATAATAATAATAATAATAATAATAATAATAATAATAATAATAATAATAATAATAATAATAATAATAACACTATGTAACACAATTTTTGTTCCTGGGTAGTAAGTGTTATTTCCTAATTGCTTATGCCTCAAAAGTATAGAAAATGGCTATTATTCCCCACAAACTTTGCTTTTGTGACCAGGACAGTGATATTTTGAAATTGACCTATTTCCAATGAGAAAACGGGCGAATTTGTGTCTTTTCGTTCACATAAAGTCAGAAAAAACCAACATATGAATCCAAATTAACATGTATTTATACTAAAGTAATACAAAAATGACTACAAAAGATTTAGAAGTGAGTAGTTTTTCGAAATTTACGATTATACTGTAAATCACTTTCACGAATCAGCCCCCAAATGTAGTCTCCCATCATGTTCTCGTTATACTGTCCTTGGTAGCGGCCATCAAAGTCCAGTATATCCTGGTGGAAGCGCTCGCCTTGCTCCTCCGAGTACGGTCCCATGTTCTCCTTAAATTTATCAAGATGAGCATCAAGGATATGGACTTTGAGGGACATCCTACAGCCCATTGTGCCGTAGTTCTTCACCAGGAAGCCCCGAACCACTGCGACAAAGCTGTTCCAAGCCGCTTTCTCCTTACTAGTGAGCTTCTTGGGGAATTCATTGCACTCCAGGATCTTCTTTATCTGTGGTCCGACGAAGACACTGGCTTTGACCTTTGCCTCAGACAGCTTAGGGAAGAAGTCTTGAAGGTACTTGAAGGCTGCCGACTCCTTATCTAGAGCTCTGACAAATTGTTTCATAAGGCCCAATTTGATGTGCAGTGGTGGCATCAGCACCTTCTGGGATCCCAGCCGTACTCATCATACTTCAAAGCTTCCAGCAAGGTCTTGATGCTGTTGTAATCCTCTTTGAGGTGCACCGAGTGAGCCAGGGGAAGAGACGGGTACTTGTTACCATTATGGAGCAGCACGGCTTTGAAGCTCCTGGATGAGCTGTCAATGAAGGACAGTATAACGAGAACATGATGGGAGACTACATTTGGGGGCTGATTCGTGAAAGTGATTTACAGTATAATCGTAAGTCTCGAAAAACTACTCACTTCTAAATCTTTTGTAGTCATTTTTGTATTACTTTAGTATAAATACATGTTAATTTGGATTCATATGTTGTTTTTTTCTGACTTTATGTGAATGAAAAGACACAAATTCGCCCGTTTTCTCATTGGAAATAGGTACATTTCAAAATATCACTGTCCTGGTCACAAAAGCAAAGTTTGTGGGGAATAATAGCCATTTTCTATACTTTTGAGGCATAAGCAATTAGGAAATAACACTTACTACCCAGGAACCAAAAAAAAATTAAAATTGTTACACGGTGTAATAATAATATGAGGGGTTTTCATTCTGAATGTTTTAACACAGCCCTTTGCATACTACTACTACGACTACAACTAATAATAGTAATAATAATAATTATAGTAATAATAACAATAACAAAGCCCTTTGCAAAGCATAGAAATATATTTCTTATTTACACTTTTGCTATTTTCCTCTTTAGTGATCGGATAGCTGATTGCTTTAAGCTTAGACTTTTCAGCCCATTAGCAATTAGATAATGTGCAATTCACGTTACACTAGCTTTAAGAACCATCTATCATGGTTATCACAAAATGTATTCAATTAGCAGAGCTGGGAATGTGTGTCAGTGGTCTTCTTATATTATTACTGTTCTCAGCAGTACGCATCTATAGAGTTGAAGTAAAATCTCTTAAACCTAATTCGTCTTGTTTCACAAGAATGAAAAAATGAAAAAGAAAAGGAAAAAAAAAAACAGTTGGTTCCACGAATTTACCAGTATATTGGATCCATAATAATACAATCTATAACAACATTCTGCTGGTGAAAACCTTGCCTGTGGAATTGAGATTCAGGTATTTTATTATTATTATTATTATTATTATTATTATTATTATTATTATTATTATTATTATTATTATTATTATTAACGTAAAGTGCTGGATTTTAGATGTATTTGTAGACTACCACAAGGATCAGAATTGCTGAAGCTACCCTTCTGTAGGGAAACCTTGATATAATGTATATGTAGGTGTATACTATGTATACAAATACATATGCAGTCTGTTTTTTTGTTGTTGTTGCAAATAATACATGGATAGTGTAAAGGGCCGTCTTATGGATTTCTAATTTTTTTTTATCTATGTAATGCTATGCTTTCTTTGCTTATTTTATTTTGAGGCAGGCTGCACTTGTGCTTCTGCAACACAATCGAAAAGCTGCACAATATCAGTAGATGCGCAAGACCAACATGAAACGATGACAGATGCGTTTAAATATACTGTACCCTCCCGGATTTTATTATTAATAGGGTCATTTGCATTTGGAAGGAGAATCTCTCTCCCTAAAAGAAAGCTACATGTAAACCCAAATCGGAAAGGTACTGCCAAAACAGTCTGGCAAACGGGGAGACTTATTTTTATTTAATTCTTTTTCATTGCTTTATTATTATTATTATTTTATTTAGCAGAGGCCTTTATCCAAGGCGACTTACAGAGACTAGGGTGTGTGAACTATGCATCAGCAGCATTGTCACTTACAACTACGTCTCACCCGAAAGGAGGTTAAGTGACTTACTCAGGGTCACACAATGAGTCAGTGGCTGAGGTGGGATTTGAACCAGGGACCTCCTGGTTACAAGCCCTGTTCTTTAACCACTGGACCAGACAGCCTCCTATGTAAATCATTACATTCTGTTCCTTTCGTTTTAAGTTTAGTTCCATGGATAACACACTGCTCCCTTGACTTCCATCGTAATCCTAGTCTTTTTGGCTAAGATAACATGCTTTTGACATTTTACAATTGCATACAAGTCTTTTACATTACAGGCACTGTTATGTACAGAGCTCACTACATTGTAAACACTTAATTTATGACAGGCTTTTTTGTAAGTGTGTGTAAAGATAATACATACATGCAGCTAATCTTACCTTGAATATGTTCTTCACAATAGAGTGGCATGTGTACAACAATAAGAGGCTAGTTTACCTCTTCTCATGTCAGCAACAAATTTGAACACAAGCAGTTGGAATCTGTTTCACAGGAACCGTTGTCACAGAGTTAACCAATAGTGTATCATAGTGCTATTTGCTATGCTTGTCTTTTCCTGGTTTCCTTGATTTGAAAAATCATCCAGCATCCTTTGGTACTCCCATTCCAACTGCTGTGTCTCTCATGGGTCCTGGAATTGTGACTCACATGATTCATTACAACAAAAGATATTTAAAGGGTAAGCATGACGGCAAGCTGAAAATAATTATCAAATAATAATAATATTTCCTATAATGTGGTCCCTTTATTACCAAGAACTTTAGCTGACCACTATATACAAGTTAAAAAGTACCATGAATACAGCTTTATGGCATTTAACACACCATTAAATGTATATGACTTTTACGTGCTTCTACTTTATGAATTTATCCTTCAGTGTTGGAGGTGAGAGGGTGTATTTCGAAATCACAAAGTCGTTTGACATTGATTTCTCCAAATGGCCTCTTCATTATATGCAGAATTAATTTTAAACTCATTTGAAGGTGTTTCCAACAGCATTAGTATGCTGTAGCTCTCATCGTTCTCCTTTCTTTGTGCACAGACTCACCTTCCTTTCAATTCCCACCCTTGTCCCTGCTGTTTCTTTTGTTATTTGCTCTTGAGGTAACTTTCACACTTTCTTGTCTCACCAAATTATTACAACCACCACAGTTTTTAAAATGCTGCTTTCCCTTAACTGCATTAACGTAAGTTACAATTGACTCGTTTATGGTGCAATACAGAATTTTAAATACACAGCCTAGCTTATTAACTTTCATGGCCTTAGATGTTTCTAAATATGTTTTAACATTTATGTAGGATGTGAGCTGATTGTCACCCAGCTAAGGTTAGCTTGTATTGTACAGCAATTATCTATATATGTTTTGCATAAGATGGCTCTCATGGCTCAAAGCTTTCACGCTTTTTTTTTTTTTTTTAATCATACATTTTATTTACTTTTACATTACTTACCAGGGCTGATGCTTTGTTCGATTTACGCAGCGGGAAAACTACTTTTTTGTTTGAGATTTGAGAAGGAGAGGAAGCTTTAAATAGAGGTGATAGGGTCCAAATGGTGTCCCATAAAGGGCTTGGTTTAGAGTTGCATGAAGAAGAATAAAAAAGCAGAGACCTGCAGCAGTCCTTCAAGGCCTCTTCATTATTCCAGCTATAATTGTTCTTGAAAATGGAATCACAGTCTGTGTGATTTAAAGTAACTCTATTCCCTGTCTTCATAGTTCAAAAGGCAGTTTTGAATATATACTAGTGACATATTCTTCTGCATGTCCGTTGGTATGTGAGACCTGCTCGTGATGAGCCTGAATGATTCCATTTGAATATTAAACTGGATTTCACAGACCTGTCTGTGAGAGAGAATGAGATACTCATCTGCACAGAAAGAAATACCTCATTAATTTAGCAGGAATTATGGGTTTTACTTCACAGCTCCTTCACCTGTGCACCACTAAGTATAGTCTCTGAATATGAACGTTACTGTGATTAATGCCAATAACAATACAACATATTCTTTTTTTATTAAGGTTATATGTGAAAGTGATCTTAACCTAGGTTCTGTAATAATAACGAACAATTTCTTCAATCGGGCTCTTCAGTCCAAAATCCAGATATAAACATGTCTTTAACACACCCATGAGGTATGTAAAATGTGAAACTCTCATGGTAACATCAAATATGCCCTTAATTGAAACAGATACATTTGTATGCTTTATTGAAAGTCACCACAGTACTTGGATATATCGTGGGTCGTAAAGTGCTGCTGTATTTCTCAGACACATGCTAATCTCAATATCCTTTGCACTCAGCTGTTTGAACTTGGGCAATTTCATTTTATTCATATTTTTCTTCCCTGAGGGGGCTCAGAAATAATTTGCACTAATAAAAAATGTGCGTTAAGTGAATTTGTATTCTAAGAAATAATCTACAGTAAGCTAAATTTGTCAGACGCCATGTAGAGATTTCATAGTATCAGGAAATCAGTCTAATCCGAGTTTGTTTTAACAAGAATTGACTGTATATGTTTTCATGATACAAAAAGATTCTGTGTTATAATTTCATACTTTTTTGTTTTTATAAGAGATGTCATCTTGTGCAGTTTGGTTGGATCTGGCTGCTCAGTCCGTGAATACTTTCTGTTATAATAGGAAACTCCTTACACACGACATTACAAACGGGAATATTGTACCCAGGAACCTTATAAAGGAACATCCAAAAAATGGTGTTAAAAAAAAAAACTGTCATGTTCTATGGTCAGGATGACCTTTATACACAAGAAAAGATAACATTTTGACAAGTCCTTAACTGTGATTGGTTGATTTGTCATATGTGATTTATAATTTAAGAAATAATGTACAAATAATGGTATACTTTTGCCAAATCTAGAAATACAAAAATAAACTTAAATTCAATGACCAGGAGCCTTCTGAAGACATTGATAAAGACTTCTAGTCAAAACGTTTTGTTATTGAATTTAAGTTTATTTTAATATTGCTAAATCTATCACTATTAGTATTGTTTAATAGTTATGGGGACTACTGAATCTAGACTGGACAAATCACTCAGAAAGACAGCAAAACAAATATGTTAAACAAAGACAAATATGTTTCCATCTGGTGTATACTAATAGGTACATAACAGTTGAAGTACTTTTAAACAAGGAAAGAAAATAATTTATGAAACTTGACCTAACCAACAGATTTCTCCATTTTAGTTATCACTATTACAATTTTTATTTTGTATTCATTTATTTCATTTCTGTTTGTTCCGTTTTGTTTTGTAATGATGAGAAATTGTTTCATTGGCATCCTTTTTTTTATTTTTTTGTCCGTTGTTCTGGATTTTTTTTTAGGTAACTTTACGGTGGCTGAGCTGGGGATTTGCGAGCCCACCCCCCACCAGAGTGGTTATAGCTCTGACATGGGGCTGCTGCACCAAGGCTACTCCCTGAGCGTGGGCTCGGACGCAGATTCCGACACGGAGGGCGCCCTGTCTCCAGAACACGCCATTAGGTTGTGGGGAAGAGGAATAAAATCCAGGCGCAGCTCCGGTCTTTCGAGTCGTGAGAACTCCGCCCTTACACTGACAGATTCAGAAAATGACAAGTCTGATGATGAATCAGGTAGGGACGTTTCTCATCGCCTTGTCTTCCTTTACCCTTGTTTGTCAGTGACAATGACACAAGTTTAAAAAAAAAAACGTACCACAGTTCTTATTTAAACCCATTTCTCCAATAAAAAGCCACATTTTGGATACCAAATAGACAGTTCAAGTAATGCCTTATTCATACTGAAATAATCTCCCTACATCCTGTATTGTGTTACCAGTAGGTAATTCTTCTCTTTACTTCATATAATGGGATTTGCAGTTTTGCATGGTATGCCCTCTGCCACAACACTAAAAACTTTAAATAACAACTTGTTTAATAATGTATTTTAAATACTTTTGATTACACTTTGCATAATGTAAATTTATTTAAAAAAATACATGGTTTCTATTAAGATATTACAGTTCAAATTATATTTAAGGTGTGCTGAAAATGGCTTGAATACACATTGCATTATCTCTCATTAGTACTAAAGCAGTTCCAGAAGTCACCTATTTTAATTTCACGGTCTGGGTTTTTTTTTTAAATTGTATTTCCACTCAAGTGAAGCATATTTTTCCTGGTACTGCAATATATTCCCTTCTAATGTTACAGTATATGGACTAGACGCCTAGTCCAAAGTCCTGTTTTAAAATAAACAAATGCATTTCTTCTTCCCACTTATGCATTGGCTGGTTTCATTTCTCTTGGGATATTAAATAGTTGGTTCTGTGCTTTAAAGTAAACCGCTTCCTGTGCTGTAGGTCAGTCTCAGTCCAGTGGTCTAGCTGGTGTCATAACATGTGACCTACAACAGGAAGTAACTGGGTACCAGCAATCAATGGGTAAACTTTAAAACTATTGCACTGTATTTAAAAATACAGTATGCACATCCAAGAAAAAAAGAATATGCATATATAAATGGAAAAATGTAAGGGGCATCATTGCTAAGTTTGCTAATGTATGAGCAAGGTAAGACAATTGATGTCAAGCTTAGCTCGATCATTACTTACTATTCAGTGCCACTTGGGATTGGCAAGTTTAAACTACACCTTTTTATTTCAATTGGTGAAAGGTACTTTAAAGTACAACATACTATACAGCTCTGGCCACAAGTTTAGCATCACCCTATAGAATTAACAAACTGTGCTTCATAAAGTCGAATGAAACCTGCTGAATAATGTTACGTTAGCATATTGAGTTACATACCACTTTGTAGTTTTCCATATTCTTAACAGTAAACTGGCAAATTGAAAAATGTGAAATTTTGAAATGTAACATGAAATACTGTACTAGTATTATGGCTTCCAGTAGACTTTTGCAATATCATTTTATAGTTTCTTTGATTGCATGATGTTAAATAAAATATCTAAATTATGTTCATATAGTTTCTTTAATTTTTAATTTTTTTTTTTTTTTTTTTTTATTATAATGTCTCAATCCTAAAATTCTAGGTGATGCAAAACCTTTGGCCATAGCTGTACAAGTAATGCATTTTGACCAGAATGCCATTGGCTAGGTATTGAGTCTGGAAGGAGCGACCAGCCAGCTCTTAAATATTGGGAGGCTGTGTGGTCCAGTGGTTCAAGAAAAGGGCTTGTAACCAGCAGGTCCCCGGTTCAAATCCCACCTCAGCCAGTGACTCATTGTGTGACACTGAGCAAGTCACTTAACCTCCTTGTGCTCCATCTTTCGAGTGAGTAGTTGTAAGTGACTCTGCAGCTGATGCATAGTTCACACACCCTAGTCTCTGTAAGTCGCCTTGGATAAAGGCATCTGCTAAATAAATAAAATATAAATAATAATAATGTTTTGCATGTGCGTACCACCTACCTCTAATTATGTTCAGAGTTGCTCAACGTGATTTATAGTCAGGGAGCAGACACATATAAATTTAATGAACAATAAGTCAGCACATTAAAAGTCAGGAATTTGAAAAGTAACACAGAAGAAAGAATGGGATTTTGAAGTTAAACAATTAATTATTAAAACTGTTGATCTGTGGTTTAGGTAAAATCTGCATTTTGCAATGCATGTTTTGGTGTATTTATTGGCATGTGAAGTAAAACAAATGCTTTTAATTAAATGTATAAATCAATTTTAAGAATTGAAAGCAGCACTGCCTTTTTTTGTTAAATAGCTATTTGAATCATTTGAAGTTCAATTATACTATAATTGTTCCATTTGAAATAATAATAAAACTGCTCAACACTACATAGTCAGTCATTATTACACACACATGCAGAATAATGTTTCATTGGGAACTAAAGCACAGAATCTGTCTATCTTTTATAGAAAAACACATTCTAATCATTGTGATTGTAATTCGATTCAAATGTGCTGCTTCCAATTGTTTTTAAGCAGAAAATCCAACAGCACATGTGTCTTAAAAAATTAAGATCGCTCTAAAACAAGATAAGCAGCCACATACAGAATTGTATTAGTCTTTTTTAAATATTCGATTCAATTCAGGAAAGCAAAATAAACCAATGATTGTGATTTTTCTCATTTTTTTTTTCTTTTCACCAATTTCGAGAAATCAACGACTCCATTTGATAAATGCAGCTGTGTATTGACTGTAAACCAGTCTTTTTCTTTTTTTTTTTTTTTTAGCTAATAATTGTTGTTCAGATGCACATTACAGTATATTGTTTAATGTGTTCAAGTGTGTGGTTTAGGTTTGAAACATTTGTTTTTTTCTCATGTCAGGGGATGCAAGAGAGGAGGCTTAATCACAAATGTAGTGTCTGCCCCATTTAACTGCAGTGATATTGTGGCACCAGAATCTTCACAAGATTAAGCAGCTGCATAGTTGGTAATGAATATTAATTCTAACCCATGCCTGCTTTCAAAGTATATAAGTTTGTATTTAACACATATGAAATATTAACATGGGAGCTCAGATTTATTTCCATTGTTATGTGATAAATGATGTTTTTTATTCCTGATGTAAAAATGGCATCAGTACACAGAATGAAATCCCATCGTGCATGGTGTGTGTGTCTATATATATATATATATATATATATATATATATATATATATATATATATATATATATATGAAGACTGCCTTGTACTGTAAAGCCTTTGCTAAGCTTTGTTCCTTAGTAAATGTGATCTAAGTGATACCGAACCATAACATTTTGAGAGTAGTGTTGTAAATAATGGTCGCAAACAAAATTGCTTTGTCAAAAAAAATAAAAAAAATTCAAAGCTACAAATAGAGAGGGTCTAACATTACTCATTTATTTATTTATGTATTTATTATTATTATTATTATTATTATTATTATTATTATTATTATTATTATTATTATTATGATGATGTGAACGTCATTTCTGTTTATTATAAAACTGCATTTGTTAACATCTGTGGTTTTTGAAAAAAAATTCAAATAAATAAATAAATGCTCAAGCTAGGAAGACTTTGATGCGTTTCATATAGATTGACTGGCACCCTGCTGACTGTCCAGCTAAAGAGCTCCAGTCATTTCACGATCTGAAGCCCAACAAAAGAACAAGACATTCTGGATTGATAGGGGTCAATGGATAACGTGGTGGCAGATATAATGAACACAGTGAGTCTGTGCCTGGTTTATTAACATACATTAAAGTACCTGCATGATGTATTAATATGGGATGCTCATGCAATGGAGCCCACTGGATTTTACTATAGAAAAACACAGGGGTGCTATTTGTCACAATAAGAAAATAAGCTTTGGTAAATAAATAGATACAACCTGTGCTTTTCTATAATTAAAATAAAATGCTAAAATGGAGCTTCCATAGCCACAATATAGATAAACAAGCAATATGTTTAAATAACAGTGAACACAGAGTGCATTTATTAATTTCATACACTTTTATTATCATCAGGAAAGCTAGGTTTATGAACTCCTGTACCATTATTTTGCACTTGTATGTTTATGTAAGTGAGCTCATTCTCTGGTGTTGATAATTGTATTGATTGTGTTACTATTGTTTATTTATTCATGTATGTATTTATTTTTTTTAGTTTTAGACGCAGGTTTATTAAAAAGTGCATCAGATTGATGCAATGTTGTCCACGCCATTAAAAGAAGAACCAGTAGCTGAAAATGAAATAGAATGAAACGTGTCAGTAGAATAATAATTCTCTAGATTAACTCTGATGTCTTTTGCATGTCTTGAACACTCAAAACTAATGTGCAGCATTGAGCTAGAGGAAATGATTATTGTGTGTTGACAGTCTGTTACTGTATTTGATTTAATGTATTTATAAGTCACTAGCTTTGCTGAGATTCTGTGCTGTAGGGTTACTAACCCCACAGCCATGTTGCCACCATTCACAAGGTGTTATTTCATTGTAGTTACAGTAGGTAAACAAAAAGTACTAAAAAGGCAGAGTTTTCTACTTGACTTAGGGGTTGATTTGATCAGCCAATATCCTGCCAGGATACGAAACTGCAGAATTTTTTGAGATTTTTACAGCACCCTGCATTGCGTCAAACCATAAATCCTGGTGCTATAAAATGCTCTTAAAATATCTTTCCGTAGCATAGGTTGATCAACTCATTCGTTTATCAGTTTTACATTGTTGATTGAGTGCTTTGAAGTTCATGAGTCATTTAAATTAACAGTTATGTGGCTTAAAAATATATGTTAAACCCTGAGAGCAACCTTAGTGTCTCATAAAACCTTTAATGAACAATAAAGCCCCGAGCCTGAATAACAAGGCATAGGGCAACTTATAAACCCTTACTTACAACATGTAGAAAAGTTATAAATACTTAACAGTTTTTTGTAGTGTCACATTTAAATAAATGTACAGCAAGGTTAAAAACTTTTTTTTTAAATTACAGTCTGTGTGTATCAATTTAGGACTAAGCACCAAGCTTTTATGTAATCCTGCTTCATGCATCGTCCGCTGTTTTTTAAGCTACTGTTTTATTACACAGATTTAGAAAAGTCAGTCTAATACCAAAAGACAAGAGGGGAGGATTAAAACAAACAAATAAAAAGAAATGTGCTCTACCAGTCACATGGCAAATGAGTCACCAAACCAGGGATGTATGTTGTCATTTCAAGGAAGGGATTATGTCCACTGTTCAAAATCACCACACGCCAGCCCGTCTCTTTTATATGTAGTTGATTCATAAAGTGATGTGCTTTAGCAGAATAGCGGGGTGGAAGAGAAAAGATGTAGTCCAGGATGGTGCCAGAGGACTACATTCCCCAGAATGCCACAGGAGTGAGCCAGGACGAGGTTAGATTATCACTACATGTGGGAGTTTTGTTTTTGCTTATTTATTTTTATTTCTGTAAATAATAAAAGTGCATGTAAATGCTTTAAAAAATACCGTTCTGTGTCTGCTGATTTTAAAGAGGCAAATGTGGTATCTATACAGTGATTTAAAACGTCACTGTCACTGTTTTCAGACTCAACGATGTAAACAAATATGATGGCTGGAATATAAACTGGATTATGCAGCAATCAGCAAGCTGCACGGAGAGCGGGACACCAAAAAAAAAATGAACTACTGTATGCGGTATGAACTCTAAAAACATGTTCAGTTATTTATTTACGTGTGCTGTATCAGCTATATTTAAACCAAATATTTAAAGTCGTATTTACTATCCAACCTTGCCTATCTTATTTACTTGACTGATTCATATATTAAATATGTACTGCAGATTTAGCCACAGTGGAAAATGAAATGCCCTCGAGAAGACTACTTTTACCTCCTGCGGCTTCAGGCATTGTAGCCCCCTGTCGGTAACAATAGTCTTCCCTCAGGTCAATCATTTTCCACTATAGCCCTCTTCTCCAGTCCACATGGGTAGAAAATCCGGATACCTGGGTCTTTTTCAAGGTAATGATTTAAAAAAATCACATATTAATGTTGTAAGTGCATGATACATATTTAAGTACTATATAGTACACATACATTTAGTCTTTTCAGATCGGTCTACTGTGTAGCCTTCAAGTACTGGAAACATCATAATAATAATTATAAACCATCTCAGTTTCAATACAGTTATTAATGTTAAATGTGCTTCATGCTGCAGGATTCTTTGCACCTCTATTGGCCATATTCCGCTGATGTTGTTTTTTATTATTATTATTATTATTATTTATTTCGTAGCTGACGCCCTTATCCAGGGCGACTTACAATATCACATTAAAACATGGCATCCAAGCAAAGCAGCATTATGTGAAGTTTCTTTACCAAAGCAGGAGAAAACGGAATATGCAAGCTCTGCCAAGGAAATATTTCATTCAAAGGAGGAAGCACTAGCACACTTACTTAATGTGCTCCACAAATATTTTTATTTAACCCAAAACAAAATGGGTAAACATTTCGTAAGTGTGTGAGTAATGTTTTTCTCATACTGATTTAATTTTGTACTTTGTACCTTACGCAATTTGGAGTGTGTATGCTTTTTATTTGTATTTTTAAATTAAAGGCTAGTTATTTGATCTTTTTGGTTAGGAACTATATCTGTGCAATAACTGTAGATATTGGAGGCCACACGGTTATTATTAATGGATCACAGAGTTCTCACTGACATATTTATATATATTAATTTTTTAGTATTTCAGCTCCATATATCTATTTATTTATGCGCTGCCACAGGCCTCTAAATTAAAGCCATACCCAGCTGCTTTAAACTTCCAACTTCGCTTTAAATGCTTTAATGTGGGTGTTACCTGACAGATCCCATGTCTTGCAGCAATTATACAAAACAAAAAGAAATTGAACATACAGGTTTCTTCATTAACTCTCTGTGTAACAAATGATACCAGAGGAATAGCTTGACAAAACTATTTGATCACTGGACTGTGATACATTGCCTACACTAGTAGTTCTTACAGTATATCCATTAAAAGCATTTAATAGCAAGGCAAAGGGTGTACATCCTTATCAGATCCTATAGAGTTAGATCTATTGCAGGACCAGCATGGCGCTGTGTTCCACGACGTGGTGTTTCCTAACAGTAAGAGACCAGTTCTTTGCATTATTATTCTATATAGATAATTGCTGGTGTAAAATGTTGTTACTGCTTAAATTATTTTATTAACAAAATTATATAAAGACGCACATGTAGCATTCGAAATGCTGGTTTTCATAGACACAAAAGAGGTAGCGGGTGTACAAACACTGTGTTGCACCTGTGTGACCATATGATTGTGTTTGAGTAGGCAAATGTGGTTTGATACAATATTTCACATTGAGTGACACCTTCCTATTGCATAGTTCTACATTAAGCAAAAGGATGGCAACATGGATAACACGCATGGCAAGTGATGATTAAGTATCACTGTATAGGCCTGGCATCCAAGCAGCCTTATCTAAACCTTCCCACTGAAAAGCATCACATTCTGATTTATAGAGCAAAGCCATTGTATTCTGAAACAAAGATTTCCAAACAGAAAAAAAAAAAAATGTTCAGCCAAAGGCTTGTTTTGATTACAGAGGCTTTGATTTTTTTTGCAACATACTGAGATCATCCAATGAACGAAATAAGATTTAGAAAGCAGCAGAGTATCACTGCAGCCCTACTTTCAAGGCATTCAAACAGCGATTAATATTTTATGAGCTCTGCTTGGTTTCACAAGGTCACTTCAATACAGTATTGTATGTGTGAAAGCTGTAACAACACAACTTGGCTTTTTTTTTATAGTGTATATCTAGAACATTATTAGTAGTATTTAAATATGTAACCAGGTGAGATTTACTACAATGCTGTGCTATGCATTTGAGCAAAGAAGAAATAGAATTGCAGCTTTTCAGTTTCTCTAAATAATGAATAAAGAAAACCAATTGGGCACCTTTAATGCTTATCGTTAACATGCTGAATACAAGACAGAAGTTATCCTGTCGGCTAATTGAAACTAAAGAATGTGTTTTAAGGATGTGTACGTGAAAGAGGGCAGTAGTGTTTTAATTAATTAGGGTTGCATGCAAATAGTAACATTATTATGGCCCACCCTGTTTGTATGCATATATGTATGTCTAAATCTCTGAAACTGTTGTCTTAGATTACTGAATGGATGTCAAAGTTAACTAAGCATCACTGTAATACTGCTGTATTACTCAGAATGGGCTAAATAGCAGTGCTTGTTTGTACAAAACCGACAGCCATAGCTCAGTAAGCAGCTTCGTCTGCTCAATAACAACAATTCTGCAGGGTTTTGACCCTTTAATTCTCCTGCTCCCTAGGGATGGCGGGTTCCTGTGTAAAGCGGTCTGCTTCATGCAGAGCTTGTTTTGAAACAATGCTTTTCTTACTGGTAATACTTTAATCCACCACTTCCCATGCCTTTTCTAGGGGTACACAATACAATAAAAAAGGTCAGTACTGGTAGTATGTTTAGTGACTCGGAGAAAAAGTGCTAATGAGTTGTAACAGGCAATATCTTATGAATTGGGTTGTTTTATTCTTACCCCATGTGATGAAATCAACCTTTAGGACCATCAAGGGGCCTCCTATTTACCCAATTTCACTAACAGTAAACATTTAACAATGATAGCAATTGATTAATAAATTGCTGAAATAAGATGAATCAAGCCTAAAGATAATTCAATTTTATGACCATTGCATGTTGGTTTAAACTAAATAATGCATCTATCTATCTTCATCTTTTCTTGGAAATATCCCATTTGGTAAACCAAAACCATTATGAAATCTGTTCACTAGAAAGAAGAAAGATACAACTCCATGCTGTATTTCCGATTTTCAGAGTTTCTTCCTGTTTCCAAGCAAATCTCAAACACAGTACAGATGTGCCTCAAACTGGTCTGATATATCAATTTGTATTATTCTACCTAATTCTAGGCTGATACAGTTTGTAAGCAGATGTCGTACAGTATTTTTATTTATTTATTTTTATTGTTTAGCTTCAGGAAAAGGAACCTCCCTGAGAAACTGTGCAAAGGTGTGCTCTAAAATCCTAATTACTCTGTTTTTCACCCTCACAACTTCGCTGCTGGCCAGAAGCCCAGATTGATGTGTATTTGGTCCCCGGCCAATGTGGGGAATGCTGCTGCTTCTTTTGGTAGTTTGGTTTGTTGGTATTTTCACCTTTCCTTATAGAACACCTCTTCTCTAAATGTGCAGCAGTTAAACCCTTCCCAATACGTGAGCTGACCACTTTATTTAAGTAATGCTGTATGTGTTTATGTATTCTATATTCACAAGTACAATATTACTATGGTTATAGTGCAAAGGGACATATATTACTTTACAAAGTGTACTTTAAAGATGGCCTTGCTATAACATCACTTGTGTCTACCATAAAAGCAGGTTTACATAGAGTACCTGATAATAGTTACCTGACAGTGTCCTTTTATTCTTCATACCTAGTGCTTAATTCAGTTCAGTGTACATGTGACTTTACTGAACAGAATTACCCACCTTATTTTTTGCCAGGTTTTACTTGCTCCTAGCCTCTGCCATTTACTCTTCTGCCATAAAACTAATAACAACAAAGCCTTTTTATTCATTCCAACCCTAGAACCTAACCTTTCCCTGGAACATGCCTCCCGTTCTTTTAGCACCCTATCCTATCACCATAGTCAGCCTGCAGTCTGACACGATCTGCAGCAAAGAGGCTTACTTCCCTTCACACACACCATGACTGCCATCATCTCCTAACCCCTACTGCTGCAAATTAGCCAGTGCTGGCAAGAGATCATAAGAAGCACAGATAGAATTGGATTCTCTGAAGCTCCATCTTACACAGGTCAGGGCAGGAATGATATCAGGCTGTGCCACCTTTATGATTGTATACACTTGCCATGGGTGTATTTTTTTTTATATAGAAAGGGAGAGGGTGTAAAATAAACACGTATTATATCTAACTCTGATTTAATACCACCCCATTCTTAGCTGCACAATTAAATTATTTACTAGTTATGTCCAAGGTGGAGTTTTATCACTTTAAATGTGTTAATATTTTAGGATATGGCAGTAATAAACGAAAACTGAGACCAGAAAGGCCTCGAAAGAAGCTGATACCTTTTATGCATTTCTGTCCTCTATGCCTATTCCTCTTTATTTTTCAACACACACACAACCTCAGACTACACTGTCCTCAGACCCTGCAGATATCTTAAAGGGAAATGCTTAGTTTTATTGTAAGTATTCCTTATTGACCATTACATTTACTGCTTAAGAATAAGAAAACAAATCTCATAAGCCAGGAGATCTAAATAATGCATAGCCTAGCAAAAAGAGTTGTACCTGTAGTTAACTACTTCTCTCTATCCACCATCCTTGTTGGTCTTTACAGCATTGTTCTGCTTCAATTTTTAGATATATGTCATGTGGAAATTTTGTACAGACGCACAAAACTCATCCTGTAACTATTACATTAAACAGTAATTTATGTAAAAAATAATGTTACAGAATGCTTTTTGTAAACCTAAAGTTCTGCTTCAGAAGTGTTGTGTTGTTATTTAACCATGTATATAGACAGAGAGTAGGTGGGGATGTCACAGTTGAAAGGTCACATGGATGGGATGAGAAATCTTCAGACACCCTCAGTGTAACTCCAAGCCAGGTAAAGGCAGGTTTAGAGACAAATGATAATAACTCTGTGCTGGAGCAACAGAACCCAGAACCACCATGGCCAGTGACTTGTAAACCTGCATGTTTTATGTAGGTACAGTGCATGCTGACCTTGAGACAGGGATGGTCATTGCTAACAGCCTCTCAAGGTCATTATAACACCTGACATATACAGCACTCCATCTTGCTTAGAATTCCTCTGCAAGCAGTGATTGTGAGCGGGTTGCGGATTACATCCTGTGCTGCGTAGGCTCATCAGTGTGACTCTTTCTGGCATCCTCTCTCTCTGTCGCTGATATTTAGCAATTCAGCCTTTGATCTGAAATATGGGAGACTGGCAGTCAGTGCTGGCAGCTCTGCTCTTTGAATGTACCAGGCAGCTCTGTCACCTGGCTTAAATGTCCAGCCGTCTGTGCCATCTACTTGTGCTCAGTGTACGGGCACATGTTAGGAGCCTTGCAGTGCCTTCCTTACCATCTGTTTTATTGTTTACTGGAACACGGTAACACTGATTTGTATTTTTCCTCTCTCTTTATGCTTATAGCACCATGTGCATTAATAAGTAATCTCGTTTTTTTTTGTTCTCATTTCAGCTTCACTGTGTAAGAATCTGTGCTTCCCTTGCATAATGAGTTGTCTGAAAATCCCTTTTTCAATGTACCGTAAATCTGGTGCATACTTTTAAAAAGTATTGCTGCTCCACAATGCTTGAGCAAAAACATTCCTTGACATTCACTGAGGTCCATACCTGGTCTGCAGAGGTAGAAGGTCCTCTCTGATTGCTGACCCTGTAGACTTATCGTGACATTGGGGCGCCCTCTGTTGGAACCAGTGAGATATTTCCCTGCCAAACTGCTTAGCCTGTGAAGGTAGTTATTCACAGTGTAGGAGTGTTTGTACTTGAACCTAATTAAGTGCTGCTGTTTCAATTCATTTTTTGTTAGCATTACATGCTGTTAGTATCAGACATTTTGACCTGAGCTGAAAAAATAAAGAATGCAAAACTTACTGTGTTTATATGCAAAAAATAAGACTACTAGTAATAAACTAGTTAGAAAAACCTGTGGATTAATTTTACAAGACTTATCATTGTTTATGTAATATGTGTGTATGTGTATGTGTGTTTGTGTGTATGTGTGTCTGTATGTATATAGATATTATATATATATAATGTCTCTTCTTAAACTTAAGTCTTGTAAAACTGCCTTCACTCGAGGTAAGCTCCTGATTAGATGTCTGGGCGGATTTAACTAGCTTAAAATGTTGGAAGGTTTTGATAAATTAGAGCTGAAACATGATTGTATCATGCAGATGACTCATCCATTTACCTGCCATAGACACAGCTTACCTTGGGCCTGGTTTAATCACTGTGTTGTCTTTCAGCTCTGCTTCAATCTGAAAATCCCTCAGGAGCATATTCCTTGGATTTAGGACAATGGTATTTTGAACTGGCACCCCTATTCAATCTCTGAAATCATGTATGGCTTTTCTATCACAAAATAATAATACTAAATTATGCAATGAAACAGTGTAGACATACATATAGACACACACACGCACACACACATATTTAGGACACATATAGATATACGTAGAACAAGAGGTGTTTTTTTAAACTGTACTGTGTATATTCAAAAACAGCACTATACAGTATTCCCTACAAGGTACTGTGCTCCTTTGATATGTCATAATGATATTTCATGATTCACTAATTCCCTTTTTACGGTTTTACTGTTTCTTTTCATGTGTACGTCACATAGCATAATAAAGCAGGAGAACTGTCCACTTGGAGTAGAGTAGTCACCTCCTAAACAGACTCTGCTGGACATTGTAAGAACTGATGTGCTTGAATTAAATCAATAGGTTTTGGCATTCAAATGTGGGGTGTCAGACAAATCAATATTTATTTGATGTGGTATAGCTTGGCAAGCTGTATGTGAAAAGTCTGGAAACTGTACAGATAGTGATGAGGAACAGAGGCTGCTAATGTGTTTAATGAAATAGCTGAGTTTGTGTCATTAACAGTTCTTGTTTTGTGAGTAGAACAATCGAATACAAAGCGATTAAAAACCAAAGGAACATACAAGGCCTTATTCAAAATAATAATCCCTAAACAACATGAATGACAGTATGAAAACTCATATTTGTTTGCATTGTTAACATTTCTTAAATATGATTTGTTTACAAAGGCTATCACAGTGTAGGACCTTGAACCCTCTGTCTACAGTATATTACCTGCAGCTTTGACCTTGCAGCTCAAAACTGTTCCCTTTGGGTTGAAAATGTGCCAGACATTGGGCAATAATGCCCAGACACAGGTCAATAGTTTTCAACTATGAGACTTAACTCCAGTGGTCCAGTGGTTAAAGAAAAGGGCATGTAACCAGGAGGTCCCCGGTTCAAATCCCACCTCAGCCACTGATTCATTGTGTGACCCTGAGCAAGTCACTTAACCTCCTTGTGCTCCGTCTTTTGGGTAAGACATAATTGTAAGTGACTCTGCAGCTGATGCATAGTTCACACACCCTAGTCTCTCTAAGTAGCCTTGCATAAAGGTGTCTGCTAAATAAATAAATAATAATACCTTCTGTTTCCAGAGGTGACACCATTTTGCTATACATAGTAACAACAGGTTAGGGCTCAAATGATATGTTATTCATTTAAGTAAACATCTTTTCAAAGTATTGCCACAGATTAGACTGAGGTCTTGTCACTGACCATGAATCTTTTGTCCTATTGTGAATGACCATCTGAAAGGACACGCACACATCACAGTAGGATCTAAGCCAAACAGAAATGCCTTCTGACAAAAGATTTTACACAGTTAAAGGTCACTACAAAAGAATGCATACTGATACCTGTCCAGAAGTTTAAAAAAAAACAAAAAAAACTTGTATACATCCGTTTTAGAGAGCTCTCTCTAAATCCCAAACTAAATATATCGTTCATGACTATTAAAATAAATATCTTTGAATGTACTGAGTTTCTTTTAGTTGTTCCAACATACAGTACATTATAGGACATTATAGGTCATTTTTTATGTGTTTTTTTGGTTAATGTCCAATATAAAAAAATAAAAAAAATGTTTCTCTGAACCCCTATCGCAGTAACCAATTCAGATACATACATCCATAAAACACTCAATGGTAGCAATGAAGTAATACTAAAATGACAACTGTTTATCCTTATTACCTCACAACTCTACTGAATTCTTACAGAATATTTAATAGTCAAAACATTTGTCATTGTTTAAGTTTTATAAATGTTACAGGTTTCTTTTGATGTTACTTAGATTCATATACATATTAGTCTGTATATATACAGTCTGGGTAGAAATTGCCTGTGGCCTTGCTTTGAGATGTTGGTTTCAAAGGACAACCGCCATTTATTTATGGCCCATCAACAAACAGCAATGAAAACACATAGGGTTGTACTACAGGACTGTGAAAAGTGGTAAAGCAAAATAACTGCTAGTGTTCCTGCCCCACGTCGCTATCTGAAAACTTGCCATTATGTTTCTCTGCTAACTACTCTGTACTTTGGACACAGAAAAAGTGTTTAGCCCCGAACAAACCCTGATTTTGGTACCTGCAGACCAAACAGTTTGTTTTTAGGATGTCTTAGGAAAACATATACTATCGTACAGTAGTCTCCATGTATAGGAACACCTCCTAAGAGAACACTTCACCAAAGAGAACTGCCTCGTGGTGAAACTGATTTTTCCCACTGTAAATGCTCTGCCTAAAGGAACAGGAACGTCTCTTAAAAGAATACCTTTTTGACACCGCAAGTGATTCATTCACAGCTGATGCAGTACTGTTTTGTAACTTGATAACTCATCATCAATCTTAAATTCAAATGGTTTATTCAACCTTTTCAGATATGACTTGTCATCACGAAAGTGTCTTGATTAGTTTATTCAATCTTTCCAGAACTTCCGTCATATCATTACCTCATTTTGTATTCTGATTTCCACAAAGTTGGAGATTGTCTGAGCTCCTGAAAAAAACCTGAATCAGACACAAGTCGCCGGGCAGTGTGGTGTTTTCCGTTCTGGTGAGTTGCTTTACCATTCTGTTAAGTAATTGTGTGCATATCTTGAATATTGCTCCTGTGCAGGTATTCATAATTAATCTAGAGCTGCTGCTGCATTTTTTAATGTGTGTATTAATGTTAGTTTGTCTGTTGGTTTATTATTATAGTTTATTGACATACACTTGCCTATTGCTTTTCTTTTTTTTTGCGCAAACAAAAACTCCATACCAGTAAATAACTTTTATATTTTATTATTTTCCCCCTGTTATGATTATAAGAAGGGGTTATTAATCACAAGCTAACTAGGGGAAGCTTTTCTCTGCATGCTCTATAGGACTGGTTTAGGAGCCTTGTAAGCATTTGCTTAAATCAAATTAATTCACAGCGAGACCCCATTAATAATAAATCTCTCTGAGAGAAACTAATTAATAAGAAAATAGAATCAAATGTTCTTGTGATCACCAACCATGAGTCCCTTGCTGTTGTAGAGAAGAGATGGGTTGTTGAGAAAGTGTATACTAAGGATCTCCAGAATGCTCAGCCGCCCCAAATAATTGTTTAGTTCAGTAGATTGCTCTTTAATTAGATAACCGAATGCTGAATGTCTCCTGTGGCAACTTAAAATAATATTGTACTGTCCTTTTATATATTTGTATCCATGTAATATTTATTTTTAATAGACGATATTAAAAAATGCAATAAAGTATTGATTGTGTAATATGTGAAGAATATACTTTATTCAGTCACTGTAGTGTGTAAGATATATACTGTATTTGGTTGAGTCCGTTTTTTGTAGTTTCTAATATGGTGGCCCCAGTTTCTGCCTCGTCAGCCTTAGAACTGCCTCCCTGCTTATCTCAGTGCCGGCTGACAGATGTCAATCAATATACAGACGTGCTCAAATTTGTTGGTACCCCTCCACAAAAAACGAAGAATGCACAATTTTCTCTGAAATAACTTGAAACTGACAAAAGTAATTGGCATCCACCATTGTTTATTCCATATTTAATAGAAATCAGACTTTGCTTTTGATTTTTTATTCAACATAATATTGTAAATAATAAAACAAATGAAAATGGCATGGACAAAAATGATGGGACCGCTAACCTAATATTTTGTTGCACAACCTTTAGAGGCAATCACTGCAATCAAACGTTTTCTGTAGCTCTCAAAGCAGCCCCAAAACATAACCAAGCCTCCTCCATGTTTCACTGTAGGTATGGTGTTCTTTTCTTTGAAAGCTTCATTTTTTCGTCTGTGAACATAGAGCTGATGTGACTTGCCAAAAAGCTCCAGTTTTGACTCATCTGTCCAAAGGACATTCTCCCAGAAGGATTGTGGCTTGTCAATATGCATTTTAGCAAATTCCAGTCTGGCTTTTTTATGTTTTTCTGTCAAAAGTGGAGTCCTCCTGGGTGTTCTTCCATGGAGCCCACTTTCGCTCAAAAAGCGACGGATGGTGCGATCAGAAACTGACGTACCTTCACCTTGGAGTTCAGCTTGTATCTCTTTGGCAGTTATCCTTGGTTCTTTTTCTACCATTCGCACTATCCTTCTGTTCAATCTGGGGTTGATTTTCCTCTTGCGGCCGCGCCCAGGGAGGTTGGCTACAGTTCCATGGACCTTAAACTTCTTAATAATATTTGCACCTGTTGTCACAGGAACATCAAGCTGCTTGGAGATGGTCTTGTAGCCTTTACCTTTACCATGCTTGTCTATTATTTTCTTTCTGATCTCCTCAGACAACTCTCTCCTTTGCTTTCTCTGGTCCATGTTCAGTGTGGTGCACACAATGATACCAAACAGCACAGTGACTACTTTTCTCCATTTAAATAGGCTGAATGACTTATTACAAGATTGGAGACATGTGTGATACTAATTAAAGAAACTAATTAGTTTGAAATATCACTATAATCCAATTATTTATTATTTTTTCTAAGGGGTACCAACAAATGTGTCCAGGCCATTTTAGAATATCTTTGTAGAATAAGCAATAATTCATCTCTTTTCACAGCTTCTTTGCTTTATTCTATGACATACCAAAGGCATGCAAGTATACATGATAAAATAGCTTTTAATTTCATCACTTTTCAGGAGGAATGAAGCATTATTTCAATGAGCTGTAAGGGTACCAACAAATTTGAGCACGTCTGTATTTAGGCAGTGCTGAGCAACAAACCCAAGAAAGTAAAAAAAAAAAAACTAAACTGTTGTGCAGTGTTTATGCACAGTGTATCCTTTATAATGTTTGTTTATATATATATTTTTTTCTAAATCACAAGACTTGTTTGTGTCACACAGGAAATTGAGACCATGAAAAAAGTAGATATCGCCTTAACTGCACATGCGCAAATTTCTGATATTTAAAGGGAGGGTTCACGCCCGTTGGCATTTTCTATCTGTGAATTTTAATCGTTGAATACCCTGGACATCGCTGTTTTTCTTTTAATTGGTTAACCTAAGCCTGTAAAATATAGAAAATATAGAATCTTTATTAAAAGCTAGATGTACGTGAAAATATATTTCACTAATGTACGCTGCAGACATCACATCGTTTTAATAATAACACTTTTTAATATGACTGTGGGAGGGTAGTGGGTGGAGCTTTAGGGAAGGACCAGAAATGACAGCACACAGGAGCCGGAAGTGTCGTTTAGTCCTTGGAGTCCTGTACCATCAATGGTAACAGGCAGGATTTTATTTTAACAAACAAAAATAGAACAGTCCAGCATGGCAGAAAATAAACAAGAAAACCACCTGGAATACCAGCAATGGTAAACTCAGGTTTCAAATAAAAAGAATAAACAAAAACGTCTTGTTACAAAACAACAATAAAGGAAGCACTGGGTTTCTCCGTGCTACTGCAGTGGGTTTCCTCTCACCGCCTCTTGGCTCCCTTCCACGGATTACTGGCTTGTCCTGGGCTTTCTTCACTGTGGCAATCCACCAAAGTTTCAAGCTTCTGTGAATTACAGCAGTTTGATAAAAACAAAACAACAAAGCACAGCGCGTGTTTTCAGTTCAGGACAGGGAGCCGAATGGCAAAACCATACTGCTTAAATACTGCCAAGTCCCACCCCTGCAATCAGCACGCTGCCTCACGTCAGCCAATCGACGAGAACAGCACAGCTGATTGCAATGATGGGACCTGACGGCCGCATGGTTCCACCTTGGTCCAAGATGGCTGCCTGACCTGGAACTTCCTGTATGGTCAGAGTTCAGCCTCCTGACCCAATCACGGTCAACCCTACACAGCGCTGCCGGTGGTTCGGGAGGGCGAATTACGACAGGGACTCCTTTCAATCCTGTCACAATGACATACCGTTAAATTAATTAATATCATAGACTGTATTGGGGGGGGGGGGGGGGACACTGAAAAAATTAAACATGAATTTACTTTACATCTAAATAGATAGGATTTCAAATGTCACATTTTTAAACAAAATAACCTTTGTTTTTGTATCTGAAAAATAACTAATGTCTTGTTATCTTCACTGAATTTTCAACGAACCCTACCTTTAAATTCAGAAATGTGCGCATGCGTTGTGAAGGCAATATCTACTTTTTTTCAAGGTCTACCAACCTCACATGCCACAGCACACAACCCACACATGCATAACTTGCATGGTTTATTTTGGTTATTAGTTATGGCCCAATGGTAAAAATCTATATATTTTCATTGAAACTAATCAAGTTACCAGATTTAAGTATTGAATTGGCTACTGTAGTAACAGCACACAGACAGATACATGATTGACTGACTAGATCAAACAACAGGGTGTAATGTATTTGGGCCCAACTCTCTTTTTCACTTCTTACATAAAGCTGACATAAAATGTTCCAGAACAACTTTCAAGAATGTATTTGATGCTCCCCAGTGTACTCGACAGGGAACGAATCTTCCACTTGATTCCTCGCAGGAGTCAAACTCAACTGGCAACTTGTCAGGCAGAATCTTTCAGGGAGCACATTAAAGATGGAACACAAGGATTTTTATATCACAACGTGAATTTATTGTTTTCTGTAAATCGCTTTATTTATGCCGAGTAAAACATTGCTTTTCCATTTATAGCAGCATGTTCTATATTTCAAACTCGTTCTTCAAGTTTTATGTACTTGCTAATAGTGGTCAATACATTTAAGCTGGAAAATTGATTTTAGAAACTTATACTAGTTGTAACATTCTTGCTATTTTCATAAAACATTTAATTCAGCAGATAGATGTTTATCATGTATATCTGTGTACCAGATCACGTTTACAGCCTTGTTTTATAGTAGTTTACTCTGGGTGTCATACATATACACACACACTAGTTGGTCGCAAATACACATACTTTTTAATGGTACCAGTTATTGATAATTTGTGTCAAATGTGGTGTTTCACTGTGTCAGGGTGGAAGCCCTACCAGTGTAATGTGTGGGTGTGTGTGTGTGTGTGTGTGTGTGTGTGTGTGTGAGGGGAATATTGGGTGGCAGGGAGGAGGTTAAATTCCTCCCTGCAAAAACACGTGGGGATGCGGCAGGAGCCGTCAAATGAATAAATGATTCATGATTAAGCCACAGGTGTATTTAAAGGGTGATCACGGGTGTTAGGATTAGTGATGGTGAAGGTACGGTGCAGTGGTGTTTTTGTGATTAATAACATGCACATGAGTGCTTAAACTGCAGCGTTCTGGTCTCTGAGTCTCACTGCTCTTGCTACCCGGTCACATGCACATATGTAAATGATATATTGTTTGTCACTGTGTAGAGTATTTTGTTTGCATATGCCAACTGTTTTATTGTAGAGATTTACAGGGAGGAGGAGAAGTGATGTGACTTTTATTTACCGAAAATACAAATCACGTCAGCCTCTCAGCCACAGCAATTTGGTTTATGCATTCTTGCACATATAATCATGCAATGCATCAGGTGTAAAATTAAATTAGATTCAACTTTTATATGCTTCACGTTTTTATAAAAATGCCTTCCAGGGAAATTGCATCCCTAGACTGCCAATAACTTGTTCAATGTTGTTTAGTGTTCTAAAAAGTTTGTCTTTTTTCATCAGTATGGTGAATGCATTTAACACTATGCAGTCAAACACCACACACACACACACACACATATATTTATAACACGGCTTGGAAAAATAACAACATCTGATTGGTTAAACAGCATCACATGGCCGTGCGTGTATATATATATATATATATATATATATATATATATATATATATATATATATATATATATATATATATGTATATAGTGTACACCATGGTTTGCATACTAATGAGCCACTTCACACTGAATAAATCACTACGCACCACTACATTGTAAATTCCATGCCAAACTGCTATTTTATTTGTTATTATTTACAAAACCACAGCCAAAAATGAGTGGCCTATTTCCTTTAATATATTTGGGGATGAAACTCCACATAACTGGTACAAAACCGACTTTCTGAGTGAAGACAGCAGTCCATCTGAAAAAAATAAATAAATAAAATAAGTGCACCATCAAGAGTAGACACATAACAGTAGATGAGGAGCAGCGAAATGAAACAGAAGAAAACAAAGATTGAAAAAAACACACAAAAAAATACAGCATGGGCTGGGTAATGTACTTAAAGAAAAAAAATATGGACATTCATTTTTATAGAAATAAGTCCAAAAAATCTCAACAGCATTGAGGGAATTGTATGCCAGTGCAAGAAGTTCAACTGGGGACCAGTATTCAGTCTCCAGTTTTATAATGCTGAGCTGGACTAAATACATATTTTAACAGTAGAAGTTTTAACATTGCTGCTGTCAGCGAGTTTAAAACCAACAAGAACATATTCCTGTCAGTCAGGAAAACTCTTAGAAAAGCAGGTAAAGACAAGGCCAGACACCACCCCCCGAATTACCGGCCTTGATTTGAAGTGTCTGTGGGCAGGTGGGGGTATTTAGATTTGCCACTGTGTAGATCATTAAAATAGACCTCCTCCTCTCAACCAAGTGGTCACTGACATGGTACAATCAGACCGTGCACCCTACAGCACAGCTCCGGGACCGATGCAGCCATTTATATATTGCGTTGTATTGGAAATATTTGCTTATCACGATTAAACATACCAACAATAAATCGGCACAATTAAATCAGTATTGTGATCAGTAAAAATGCTAATAAGCTATAGAAGGCAAGAAGATCGGTCTCCCCCCCCCCCCTCTTTTTCTTTGAATGTACAAATGTAGAGTAACACATTCATATATGTACACATAGAAACAACACAGTTCAGAATAAATATATTTTTCCTGCAGTTTCATTGGAAAACAGGACATGTATTTTAAACAGTCTTTCTAGGTCTACTATGCTGTTTTTGACCAAAAAAATAAAGGTGGTTTGTTGACTTGCTGCGTGTTGATTGTCAGTAAACACAGAGGATGCCAGTGTGAAACTGGCCATATAGGTGCTCCCTGCCAGGTACGATAGCTCATTACTAATTGATTTTTTCCTTGTAACCAGTTTCCCTTTCACTAGTTCTAACATCACATCGATTTCGATTAGAAGCTAAAATCTGGCTGCCTGCTGCCTTGCTCTTTGGGTAGAATTTTCTTACATAATATTAAAGGAAACTGCCTCGACAAGTTTTGATATATAGAATAAGCTATCTATAATAAGCCAAGAGTAACCAGCGGTTGTCCCCTGATATTTAGTTCATTGTACAATGCAATGTGTTATGAAAGTTTAAATCTAATTTAAAGGAGTGAAGCAGGTTTTCCTTTAGCAGTTGTGTGCCACCTGAGAAGATCCATAGAGACAGTTCATCACGGAGTTCTTGAAGTCTAAATATGATTACCTTGGGGGAGCTATTGAGCTTTCCATCAATATATAGGAATGAACTTTGACTTTGAGGTCAAGATCTTAACCTTATTCTTAGAAACTGAATGTTAAACGTTATAGTCACTCATACTGTCCACCCCTGTGAGGGGTGTTTAAAAGTGTTTACTGACTCCTAATATTCAGCTACCTGAGATGACGATTTCCAGTGGTGTGGAAGTTCCTCTTTGAACAGCTGCATTGTTTTAATATATAGCCATGTTAATGCTAGAGACCACAAGCTTTAAGATAGTGTATATTGGTATAGAGCTGTATTCTAGATGTGCCCATTTGCCATTGGGGTTGACGTGGAAGCCATTCAAAATCGGTTCATTTTCATCAGAAGCAGATCGACGGCAAATCAATTTTAAATGGAACGCTGTCAGCCCCAGTTAGATTACTGGCTGGCAGAACCTGATCTCTCCAATTCATGCTGAGGGTGGAAGTTGCCAAATGAACATCCAGTTTGAAAGATGCAAGAAGCAGGTTTTAAAACACCAACTGGCTTTATGGTGCTGATGTAAATGTGGCATACGAATCACATTTCACATTATACCAACAGCGACGCTTTTAATTTTGTTAACAACAAAAAAAAAAAAAACATTTCTAGTTTGCATTAAGTGTGTATTAAAAGAAAGCTCTGTGTCATTACCAATTTGAATAAATACATTTAAAATGCTGCTATTAAAAGTGCTATTGCTCTTTAACAAAATGTATTTATAAAGGGACTTAATGTTTACTACCACACTTAGTTGGTAAGCTTGTCTCTTAAACAAAATGTGTTCCAATAGTTTCAAGTTTCATTTTTTAACCTTTTTGCAACATAATCAACACATTTCTCTCGTAGGACAATATGAATACAGCCACAGCCCATCGTTCACTTATTATTATTATTATTATTATTTATTTCTTAGCAGACGCCCTTATCCAGGGCGACTTACAATCGCAAGCAAATACAAATACATTCAAGTGTTACAATATAAGTCATACAATAAGAACAAGAAATACAATAATTCTCAAGTGTGACAAACCACAATTCAATAATACAGCAGATACTAGTGAAAGTTACATCAGGATATGATTAAATAGTGATAGTTACATCAGGATATGATTAAGTACAAAATACTACAGATTAAACACTTGGCAGATTACAATATTCTGAGGTACAGGATTAAATGCAGTAAAATAGGGGGCAGATAAGAGCAAAATAAAGCATATTTAAATGAAGGGTGATAGTGTCCCAGGATACAACAGAGGAGTTCTACAGGTGCTGTTTGAAGAGGTGAGTCTTAAGGAGGCGCCAGAATGTGGTCAGGGACTGGGCAGTCACTTAATGAAACCTCTGTCTTAAATTTACAGTTGGGCCGGATATCAAGTCATAGAATTTTCCATACGCTACAGTATGTACAACCATCAGTATAATGGAGTACGCTTGTAGATTTATGAGGCAGAACTTAACAGTGAATTTCAAATAAGCATCACATTGATCTCTGTAAAGAATGATTAAAACATGCATTTGGTGGAATAACTGCACTACTGTACATTGATTTAAACATTAAATATCATATGCAAAAAGTAATTTTCTTGAATTACTTTAATATGCGTGTATTGTTAATTGAATGCATGCATGTCTAAATGATTTAAATAGGAAAATTAATTAGTATTATTTGTACAGTATTATTATTATTATTATTATTATTATAAATGTGCAGGATTTTGTAGAATTTAATAAATACAGTATCTGAAAAAAAAATGTCTGTTACATATTTCTATTAGAGTTTTGGGAAGTCGAGGTGTGCAGAAATGTTTGTTGACAGTATTTATTGGAGAATCGGTTAATAATGTCTCATTTCAAGAACTCCAGTACACGTAAGAGAGCAGAAGTGAGCAAAGCTTCATGGACACCCCAGTTAGCCAAAGCAGAGCCATGATTTAAAAGTTAATATGATCCAGGTTGTGAATTACGTTGAGAATTTTGCAGTAATTATATATATATATATATATATATATATATATATATATATATATATATATATATATATATATATATATAGCATATGGAACAATTACATTAAGTTAAAAGAAAAATGTGGTCTGTTAAATGTTGATTCAGAACAATGAAATATCCCTGCATTATCGTTTAACTTCGCTTCGCATTAGTCGATTATTTCCATATTATTTGGTTAGCACTCCCCATTGGCACACTCCTATTGAAAACATGTATTTTGTGTGTTTTGTTTTCCAGAACATTCCTACGTGTACCTCTATTGCACACCTAGAGACAGACTCTCCATGTACTGTGCTTGTACAGTCACACCAAGATGTGAAATAGTGCCTTGTGCATTTTTCGGGGATAGGTGCATTTTTAGGATTCTAAAAGGGATTATAAAATCAGTCTTGACAACTTTTTACTTGTGCATTTCTCACCTACTTAAAAAAATCAGTGAAAACGGTGCATTCTGCGGTCTTTATTTCGTGTTACCTCACAATGAAATCCTTCCTCGACACAAAATAATACAGTTCATGACTACATAGTGGTAATCTACTGTAATCAAACATACTGTTTTAACTGTCTTCCATGTAAGACCGGCCTTGTTACAATTTTCCAACACCCAGGAGATTCAAGCTCAGCGAATCAGAATGTCGAAATCACTAGGGGTTTTTCTTATTTGCTCTACAATTAAGCAAGGCGGGTGTTTTAGATGTCGATATATTCTCACAATTTATATTTTCTTTGACCATGTTCAGTTAGGTATCATATTAGGTAGCACAGCCTCACAGCCTGTTGGACAACTAATAGGTTTTAATGATGTTTCAAGGAGGAACACAAGCTCAAAATATACATGGTACTCTAAAAAGTTATTTATTATAGTATTTATCGTGAGCACTACAAAATTGTAAACTTGGGCATGGCAGGTTTACACATGAAGCGTAAATCTTTTTGAAAGGAAAAATATATTTTTGTACTTTTTCTTTTCACAGTGGTAAGTATTTTGTTTATCTGTGTGTTAACATTTTTGTTAACAGTTTGCGAATAGCATATTTAAAAAAATATATAAATATTTAATACATTACCTCGTGGCACAATGTCCTTTTTTCTAGATTGTCCTTTTTTCCGTAGCTTTTGCCTTTGTCTTAATTCTGAGTCTTTAATTTCTGAGTTTGTGAATCACTGTTTTTATTTCAGCCTGTGTTGCATCGATCGTACAGCTTTCAGCTTTTGAACCAAACCTTTTTAAACGTGTGAGCACTTCTTGAAAAGCCGGTTTTCAAACGTGTGATACGTCAATGAGGCTTTATAGGACAGCAACACAATCTGAAATCCTCAGGGCTGCTGCATCCATTTTTGGATTTATTATTACCTGATTAAATTATCTGGTCTGATCGAATGGTGTGAAGAACCCTGTAGTGATATTATAGAATTAGTATACTATGATGAATTGTCAGAGAAAGTGACTGTGACAGCCCTGTAGCCACGTGCACTTAGCTATGCAATTTATACTAATTTAGAAGTCAAGGACTTTTCACTTTTGTTTTGGTGATTTATTATTCTTCGTTGGTGACAGAACTTGGACGAGGGAAGGGTAGGAGGGGTGTCCTGGTTATCTTGAAAACCCCAGTAAACAGAAGAAGATAATTTGTGACTAGTGACTTGTTGAATTAAACTGTTCCTTTGCTTTCGCATAAAGGAGACATTTACTGGAAGGAAGCATAGTGATGGCTCAGAAACCTCTATCCATAAATAAGTAATGTTGCAACCACATGCGACCTAAACATCATTGAACTGAACCCTGGTTTTTAATAACTGTATAATCGTGTGTTGAATTTAGTCATTATTCAACCATAGGCATTGATTGACTTTGATTAAGTGTTACACTTAATTGGGAGCTGAGGTCATGAAGCACTGAGCACATATAAATGTTCAAAACAGGGGTTTGCTGCTTTAAGTTACAAATTATCAAATAGGCTTTTGAGATCATTTTTGAAAACTGCATCTAATTTTTCTGTTTGGATGAAGATCTAATTCTGAAATGTATTTAAAGAAAATTGTCTTACAAGGTTAACATGTTTCATCCTGCAGGTAGAAGCTGGATGAAATATGTATGAAGTCTTCCAATTATTGCTTAAAGATTATAATATTTTTGTTGCCAAGCTAAATACAGTGTGAAATCCTGAAATTTGAACAATATATTCATATATTGGTACAGTACATTGAGGGGTAAGTAGTTTCTGTATTTAGAAGTAGAGACACTGATGAGATGTTCTGCCTCTACACTAGGGTCTTATCCTTCAACTGGCTTCACACTGGGGTGGGATCCTGCAGTGTGGAAATGTGCAGCATCAGTCATCAAAGTACTGTAGTGAGGGAACAGATCTGGAACCTATAGTATGAAACTCCCTGGTAAATTTTAGAGGGTATTATGTCATTTGTGTTGCTAATATAATGTTGACAAATGTTTTCGTAATGATGGTTACTCCATTTATAGTAATCTGGGGGCCGCTCAGATGGTGCTTCGTACTGACGTGGAAAGAGATTTAGTGTCATTTAAACTTTAAATATGTGATTTACATAAAAATGATGAACTTGATGGGTCTCAGCCGATCAGTGGTCATTATCCTACAGGTATTGTCCTTCTAAAAGCTGACGTCAAACTCCATTTAAATGGCAACATACATTTTAAATAGTCATACATTTTAAAAAGTGATCAAGTCCAACATAAAACCAAAACACAGATTTAAAAAAAAAGTCTTTGTACACAAAACTGTTTGTTTGATTTGTAATAGCATTAATATCCTCCATCCTTACTCCCTGTAGATAATTGACCTTGTCTTTCATTAACTTAGGACACCTATCTATTGCTGCCGTCAGTTATCTATAAGACAGTGACCATTGTGTCCGACATTAATGCTAAAGTATTTGGTTTGGCAGATCTAACCCCACATAATGCAACTGGAACAAACAAAAAAATATTGTGTATAAAATCTCAAACGGAACCTCTGGAACCTCAAACGGATCAGTATGGCTACATTGGAGTTTGTCTTCTATGTTTTACTTTGTGTGTTTGTTGTGGATTTCTGAACACTTAAAAATGTACAGTAAGTGCATCAAACAGAACAATCCTTTTAGAGACTTATCAAAAGATGTTTGTCCTTGTGACAGTTGTCAAAAGATGTTTGTCCTTGTGACAAGTTTCAGTTATAGCACATACAGTGCCTTGCGAAAGTATTCGGCCCCCTTGAACTTTGCGACCTTTTGCCACATTTCAGGCTTCAAACATAAAGATATGAAACTGTAATTTTTTGTGAAGAATCAACAACAAGTGGGACACAATCATGAAGTGGAACGAAATTTATTGGATATTTCAAACTTTTTTAACAAATAAAAAACTGAAAAATTGGGCGTGCAAAATTATTCAGCCCCCTTAAGTTAATACTTTGTAGCGCCACCTTTTGCTGCGATTACAGCTGTAAGTCGCTTGGGGTATGTCTCTATCAGTTTTGCACATCGAGAGACTGAAATTTTTGCCCATTCCTCCTTGCAAAACAGCTCGAGCTCAGTGAGGTTGGATGGAGAGCATTTGTGAACAGCAGTTTTCAGTTCTTTCCACAGATTCTCGATTGGATTCAGGTCTGGACTTTGACTTGGCCATTCTAACACCTGGATATGTTTATTTGTGAACCATTCCATTGTAGATTTTGCTTTATGTTTTGGATCATTGTCTTGTTGGAAGACAAATCTCCGTCCCAGTCTCAGGTCTTTTGCAGACTCCATCAGGTTTTCTTCCAGAATGGTCCTGCATTTGGCTCCATCCATCTTCCCATCAATTTTAACCATCTTCCCTGTCCCTGCTGAAGAAAAGCAGGCTCAAACCATGATGCTGCCACCACCATGTTTGACAGTGGGGATGGTGTGTTCAGGGTGATGTGCTGTGTTGCTTTTACGCCAAACATAACGTTTTGCATTGTTGCCAAAAAGACCAGAGCACCTTCTTCCACATGTTTGGTGTGTCTCCCAGGTGGCTTGTGGCAAACTGTAAACGACACTTTTTATGGATATCTTTAAGAAATGGCTTTCTTCTTGCCACTCTTCCATAAAGGCCAGATTTGTGCAGTATACGACTGATTGTTGTCCTATGGACAGAGTCTCCCACCTCAGCTGTAGATCTCTGCAGTTCATCCAGAGTGATCATGGGCCTCTTGGCTGCATCTCTGATCAGTCTTCTCCTTGTATGAGCTGAAAGTTTAGAGGGACGGCCAGGTCTTGGTAGATTTGCAGTGGTCTGATACTCCTTCCATTTCAATATTATCGCTTGCACAGTGCTCCTTGGGATGTTTAAAGCTTGGGAAATCTTTTTGTATCCAAATCCGGCTTTAAACTTCTCCACAACAGTATCTCGGACCTGCCTGGTGTGTTCCTTGTTCTTCATGATGCTCTCTGCGCTTTAAACGGACCTCTGAGACTATCACAGTGCAGGTGCATTTATACAGAGACTTGATTACACACAGGTGGATTCTATTTATCATCATTAGTCATTTAGGTCAACATTGGATCACTCAGAGATCCTCACTGAACTTCTGGAGAGAGTTTGCTGCACTGAAAGTAAAGGGGCTGAATAATTTTGCACGCCCAATTTTTCAGTTTTTTATTTGTTAAAAAAGTTTGAAATATCCAATAAATTTCGTTCCACTTCATGATTGTGTCCCACTTGTTGTTGATTCTTCACAAAAATTACAGTTTCATATCTTTATGTTTGAAGCCTGAAATGTGGCAAAAGGTCGCAAAGTTCAAGGGGTCCGAATACTTTCGCAAGGCACTGTATTCTGTATAAATTCTAAAGATGTATTCTTTCTGAGCAGCTGCTTGGCATAAATATGTATTTTCTTTCAGTTATTTGGACACACAATAAAAGAATGTGTGTACTGTGTATTAAATTGATGATTCTATAACTGATGATAACATTTTAGTTAATTCAATTTGAATTTGGGTCTACCCCCACCACACCCATCACACAAAAGAAGCAGGAAAAAATACTGGATACTGTATCCTTAATGAGTAGATTCAAAATAATGATAGAAACCAGGGGCTGGTGGTACGCTGTTCTCTTCTAGGGACCAGAATTTAAGCCTGATGAACACAGCCACTTGTGATTGCATTGGTTATTCTCAGTCTATTCCCTCTGTTGCTGTGGTACGCTTCATGAAACCAGCCCAAAATAAGACAGTTGGCCAGCTGAGCTCACAAAGACATTGGTTTTAATAAATGTGTAAATTGCATTTCACTGTAAATCCACAAGTTTGTGTTTCAAGGTCATCGCTCAGGGACACAAATCAGTGTGGCTAATAGTCTGTGGATACAAAGAGAAACATCATTCACCAAAGCTGCCAATCTCTTATAACTTTTAAAGACGCCCGTTTCTCCCAAAATGTTGAGAATGTACTTTTCAATCCACTTTAATTGTATTATTGTACCTTTGTTTTATTGAACTCTTCTCACAATTTGTATTTATTTATTTATTTATTTATTTATTTATTTATTTATATTAATAAAATAAGGTTTAATATTTATGACATTTTCCTAGACTGCTATTTTATGAAGCTATAACTCCAGTCTATAATAGTTCCAGCTGGTTTCACAGACCTAGATTAGCACAACTGTAAATGATACCTGATATGATAATGAGTCCAACACCAGTACTAACTGGGATGTTTAAAACCATAATAACATGGTGTGGCAATGTGCCCCGCCCCTGTGTGCATGTGTGTGTTATGTGTTGAGTGTTGCATGTGTTAATGTTGGTGTATAGAGATTGGTACACGGGATATAAACGGGTCTGTGTTTCACGTGTGATTTAAATTGTAGATTTGTATTTAGGCACGAGGATGGCACAAATCACTTCACGTGCATTTGAAGTATGTAATATGTGAGCACGGGGTTGCACGTAATTCATTCACGTGCTGGGATTCAAGTGAATAATTAATTAGTAATTGAATCCCAGCACAACAGTATATATAGATGCACATTTCTTTCACTCGGGGTTGGGTGTTTGTGAGTGGAGAACGGGAGAGAGAGAGGAGAAAGAAAGTAAGAAAGAAAGAAAGAAAGAAAGAAACGTTTGTTTTGCTCACTCACCGTTTGTCTGTCCGTTCACCGTTTGTTAAGTGTCTGTTCGTTTTTGTTTACCTGTTTATTTTGGCCGCAAGTGCCGTGTCCTGTTTTGTGTTCTGTTTAAACCTTTTACTTTGTTAATAAACGCTGAGTGCTACCATTTGCACTCAGCTTCTCATCACCACCGTCTCTCTGTGTGTTTCTCTCTCTCTGGTCTGAGTTCCTCCCTGCAGCCAGCCTGTCACACATGGTTACAGGTTTTACAGCAATGATTATTTTCCCACAGTCTACTTAAGATAATACCTTGACCAGCCACCCTAATAAATGTATAAAACATAGATTATAAACCATCAGGACTTGACAGTGTCATTAAGAAATGTTGCTTCAGATCTCTCATTCACTGTCTGAATGTATATGTAATCTCTGCAGCACTGTTTGTATATATCCTAAATAAAGTGCCTGAGGTATCTACAATGGACCTTTTGCCTCCTAGTGTGTTATTAAACCACAAACACGCTACAATATGAACACGTGTGTGGCATGTTTTTAAAATGCTTTGACAGAGAAGAACAATGGAAGTGACGTTTTTAATGTGGCTTAGCGGGAGCAGCAGGATTGTGTGTTCCAGTCAAAAGGTTAAGTAGGTTGGGAGCAATTCTACAGTATTTAAAAATAAAACAATATGTGGTTAAAAGTCTAACTTCAGTGCTAAGCAGCGGCTACATTCATCGTAGAGAATAAAGCCATGTGTGAACCTACACTAGAATCTCACAATTGAAACTGCAATATCTTGAAATTAAACAAAAATAAAAAATACTGTACCAGTATTCTACATGTCAACTACATTGTATGGCAAAACAGTAGTGCATCTAAAGGTCTTTTACTTTTTTTTTTTATAATTGTATATCATGGAATGTTTTTCCTACAACACATTCTTGCTTGATGTGTTTGCTTTAAGATCAAGAATGGGCAACAAAAAAAAAAATAAAACATTTGAGGCAAAACGTCCAAGCAGTGAATGCAGTATGTTCTTGTGGGTATAAAATGAATACTGTGCTAGAACATCCTGGTTTCAAATCCCCATCTCTGTTACGGATTTAGTTTCTAACCTTGGGCGAGTTCATTCCTTCAGCTGTAAAAAAAAAGGATCAAACACAACCACACTGTAAAAAACAAGAAATAACCTCAACAGCCTTTATAGAAAAGTTCAGAAAATGCCACTGGGGTGCCACAGAATTACCAGGAATGGCAACACAATATTATTTAGAACCCATATTGCACAGCTGCACATGACATTGGTCTGGAATGTGTCCATTAAAGCTGCAATTGTCTGCTGCACAGAGCCATTCCGTTAAAATCAAAGATATGATTGTACATGGCGGTTATTCTTGTTACTTCTTCTTTTTCGATTGACTTTTGCCATATTAATAAATCATTAAAGGAGACTTCTAAAAAGATCTGCCATTTCAATTTGTTCAATTTAAGACGAGTCTCAGAGGTGCAGTTTAAATGAACCATCACTGCAGAGCTGTAATCCTATAAACAGTTGTGAACACCCACACAAATCTGCAGATGATTAAATGGTATATATTAATATGTTCGTCCATCTCTGGTATAAGCTCATCTCGAGATTCCAGTGGTGAAATATAGTTTTTATAGAAGACGGCTTTACAGTATGTGAACAAAGAATTGCAAGAACAATAGAGAGGCCCAATCAGTACCCAATTTCCTATTCAAATATTGCACAGATAATACTCGACAATTAGGGGTGCATTGCACTTCCAAAAAGCCTTTAACTAAAAGTGAAAACATGCATGTGCAGGTTATTATACACATATAATATATGCGTCTAAAAACACATATTATTAAAAAGCAAGACACAACACAATTTAGACTCTTCATGAAAATCTTTAAAAACAACTACCGGTAACAACAATCGTGTTCAAGTATGATTGTAATATAATATGTGTATGTGCTACTCCGTATAGGGCAATTAATCGGGCGTTGAATATCTAATGAGGCTTTCAAAATAAAAACCATGGTGATCAATATAAGATTAATTGATACATTTTTGCATCACTAATGAACAACCGCCAGTCTTTCTTTTAATTTTGATTCCAGTGTTTGGTTGTTGTTTTAATTTTGTATTCTTATTTTAAATTAAGATATACAGATTTTCTGAGGTTTATGGACAAACCGAAAATAGAAACACTCCCTAGGCGGACTAGGTTTGAATAGAAAAAGAGTTTACCTTAAAAAAGAAAAAACAAAGAAGTGAAAAAAACTGCTTAAACACAAGAACACAAGGGGACCAGTGATAATGTTGGTTGTCCTAAAAAAGGCATTGATTACATAATTCCTGTGGGAGCTGAAGCTGACAATGGCCAGCTCTTTAACTGTTCCATCCCTCCACAGATTAATTGTGCTTTTGCAATAAACCATGCTTTTAGTGCAGGCAGCAACAATTAGTTATAATTTCTCCTGTGTCCAATAACAGTGGGTATCTCTTGTAATTTGGCACCCTGGTGAAATTATGAGGAAGCCTTCCAAGTCCAAAGGCAGACTCGGTATCCTCACTTTATCTGGCACCACCTGTCTGCTCCTTTCATAATGTTGCAGATTGACTATAATTGGTTTGATTTATTTGAGTTTTTATGCATGGAAAGATATCTTACGGGTGTATGCTCATTGCTTATAAAAGCTCCACTATCGCACTTTATGGGAATAGTTAGACGTACAGAAAAAGAAGGAAATATTTGTAATGCAACACAATGGGAATTGATCTGTATGTTATTACTTTACAATAATGCTGAAGTTATCAGCTGTATTTGTCAAACAAAGGGCATGGGTATGTAGGATGGCACTGTTGCCTATAAGTGCAGCCAAAACTGACATATTTACTATGGAGGTCTTTTCATCTTTAATGGAAGTATAGGGTAAATTTGCAGGGATTAACATTCTAATTTCTCCATGTGCATAGAATCCTATGTAGGCCCACTTGTGCAGTTGTGCTATTTCTTCCTACTTTACAATTTATTTTTAATATACAGTAAGTGCCCTATTTAAAAACCTCATACTGCTAAACAGCATACTGAACACTAAAGCTGTGTAAAGTTAGCACTTAGATTAAAAAATGGATGCAAAGTAGGAAAAATGACTTTGTGAGGTTGTGTTCAATTCCAGTTTTACAGTTTACAGTTTACAGTTTTATTTTCAAATAACCTATACCCTAATATTGTTGTATGTGGGCTGCAAGCCTGTGTCAGTGTCCGTTTTAAAATATAGGCTCGGTCTAAGTAAATTTATCGCAGAGTAAATTCATTTTTGTTTATTTTTAAGTAGCTGTGAGTTTCCGTGACAGCTATCAGAGAGCGCTTTCTACCTTGAGCTGTCACATGATCAGCATGATTCAATGTTTTATTTTTAGTTTTTGTTTATAAATAGGATGTACTTCATAGTTTCCTTTCTCATAGTGTTTGCCTAATCATGCGTGTAAGTCTATATGTCATTCATAAATGTGCTCTTCAAGGACTCAAAGATGAATGTGGTGAATGATGGTGAATGTCTTTGAATGAGTGAAAATCATCACGAGTAGAAATGAACACTCCCTCAGTAGTCCTACCACTGCTTTTCTGTTAAATTTTTAGGTTGAAAAAACTACAAGCATTTCTAATCATCTAACTTTTATTTAGTCCATCATCTTGCACATAGTTTTGCCCTAATTAGGTTTGTAAATGTAGGTCTGAAGGGATTTTTGCTAATTGTCTGTCGTTCCCAGTGAATTACATACAGGTATCTCATCACCCACAAATATTGTACGGGTTTGTATTGAAAATTCTGAATTGTTCGCATTAAAAATTGTGCAAAATATAATTTACAAGTTGACTACATGAAATAAAAGATAATTGTTGATTAGTTTTCTAAGAAGCCATTAACACACACACACACACATATATATATATATATATATATATATATATATATATGTATATATATATATATATATATATATATATATATAGCCATGTCACATGAAACACATGTAGCAAAATATAAGCAGGAGATTTTTAAGATTTAGGTAGTTTAGACTTAAACAATATTCAGTACCAAAACAGGACCCCATGATGGACAAAGTGTGTGTGTATGTATGTATGTATGTGTAATATATATATATATATATATATATATATATATATATATATATATATATATATATATATATATATATATATCTTTTTAAGTACAGTATTAATATGCAGGGTAGTCGCGGTACGATCGTTACCATTATTAGAATTGTGTATCTACCGATTTTAATCTACCGTTTAATCAACTAATGCCCATAAATGAACCAATCAGAAATTGTAATTGAGTTTTATATATATATATATAAAGAAGAAAGTTTGTCTGTCTGTCTGTTCCTTTATGCATTTGGACTCCACAGGAGCCAGTGCAACCAAACTGTGCATGGCCTCCTCTTTCATCCAGGGGAAGGTCGAGGGCTATGTTTTGAGTTTATTTAGTAACCCCATTGGTGGATCACTACAGTAGCCATGTATCTCAAATTAAAGGAACCCACAAAACCAAAATAAAAAATAAAAAGAACAAAAATTAAAAAAATAAATTAAAAATGTCAAAACCCGCAAGATCATTAATAGGAAACCATAAGGCTACCATTCCCCAATTTGTCATGGATGAAATATTGAAATACTGAATTTCCCTGGGCAATGCCAGGTGCTTCAGCTAGTGTGTGTTTGTAATAATATATGGCATCAGCATTTCTTCACTTTTGTTGGAGAAAGCCAAGTAAGAACCACAATAAATGTGTGTTTTTTCAGTTTCAGTCTGTGACAGGAATGACGAGCGGTGACGTCACGGCAGAAGCAGGAAGGACAACTGACACCAGGTACTGCAGTTCAAAAGGCTTCCACCGTTTTAAATCTATCCTGCTGCGAAAGTGCGGCTGGGGGAGCTGGTCTCCTGACCTACCCCCCCTTCTTCATGGCTGGCAGTTCCCCTCCGTGGGGCTCCAACCACACAATCTCCTGCCGCGAAAGTGCGGCTGGGGGAGCTGGTCTCCTGACCTACCCCCCCTTCTTCATGGCTGGCAGTTCCCCTCCGTGGGGCTCCAACCACACAATCTCCTGCCGCGAAAGTGCGGCTGGGGGAGCTGGTCTCCTGACCTTCCCCCCCTTCTTCATGGCCGGCAGTTCCCCTCCGTGGGGCTCCGACCACACAATCTCCTGCCGCGAAAGTGCGGCTGGGGGAGCTGGTCTCCTGACCTCTCCCCCTTTCTTCATGGCCGTCAGTTCCCTTCCGTGGGGCTCCGGCCATAGTGTAGTGACCCCAGGCGAAGCAGGATCCCTGGCGACCCCAGGCGAAGCAGAATCCGGGACGACCCCAGGCGACGGCAGCAGCAGCGGACCCTCGGGAGGCGACGGCAGCAGCAGCGGACCCTCGGGAGGCGACGGCAGCAGCAGCGGACCCTCGGGAGGTGAACTCGGGAGGGGAGCCCCTGGCCATGGAGGCGGCAGCGTACCCTGTATCCTGTGGGGAACAAAAGGCAGCCCCAGGCGATGTGGAGCAACAGGCAGCCCCAGGCGATGCGGAGCAACAGGCAGCCCCAGGCGATGCGGAGCAACAGGCAGCCCCAGGCGATGCGGAGCAACAGGCAGCCCCAGGCGATGCAGAGCACCAGGCAGCCCCAGGCGATCCAGGCGTGGCATCCCTGAGCGGAGCGGGCGTGGCATCCCTGGGCGGTGCGAGGCTGGCATCCTTGGGCGGTGATGGTGGAGGCAGAGGCAGCTCCTGCTCCTCTCCCTCAGGTGGTGATGATGGTGGATGCTCTGCTCCTGGCGAAGGCGGCAGGGCCTCCTCCCCTTCTGGCTGCGAAGGCGGCAGGGCCTCCTCCCCTTCTGGCTGCGAAGGCGGCGCCTCCCCTTCTGGCAGCGAAGGCGGCTCCTCCCCTTCTGGCAGCGAAGGTGACTCCTCCCCTTCTGACAGCGAAGGCGGCTCCTCCTCTTCTGGCAGCGAAGGCGGCTCCTCCCCTTCTGGTTGCAAAGGCGGCAGGGGCTCCTCCCCTTCTGGCGGCCAAGGCGGCAGGGGCTCCTCCCCTTCTGGCGGCCAAGGCGACAGGGGCTCCTCCCCTTCAGGCTGCGAAGGCGGCAGGGGCGCCTCCCCTTCAGGCATGCTCCCTCTGCTGGTGGTGGCGAGGGAGGCGGAACCAGCAGGCATACTCCCTCTGCTGGCGGAGGTGGGAGCGACACATAGTCCTCCCACGGAGGTGGAGGTGGCACCAGCAGGAACTCCTCCTCTGCTGGCGGAGGTGGGAGCGACACACAGTCCTCCCAGGGCGGTGGAGGTGGAACCAGCAGGAACTCTCCCTCTGCTGGCTGTGGTGGGAGCGACACGTCGTCCTCCCATGGAGGTGGAGGTGGAACCAGCAGGTATTCTCCCTCTGCTGGCAGGTACCTAGGCTGTGGATGTTCGGCCTTCCCCCTTTTGGGCTGTGGGCACACTGGCTCCTCCCTCTTGGGCTGTGGACGTTCGGCCTCCCCCCTCTTGGGCTGTGGATGCACTGGCTCCTCCCTCTTGGGCTGTGGATGCACCGGCTCCTCCCTCTTGGGCTGTGGACGCTTGGCCTCCTCCCTTTTGGGCTGTGGATGCACCGACTCCTCCCTCTTGGACTGTGGACGCTCAGTCTTCTCCCTCTTGGGCTGTGGACGCACCGACTCCCTCTCCAGGTCCGTGTCCCCTCTCTGCCGCCTTCTCACCTTTTCTCCCTTGGCCTGTGGAGGTGATGGGGTCTGCTGCTCCAGCAGCCAAAACCACCCTGATGCACAGGACACCCTCCCCATGGTGTAGGCTTCCCAGAAGCAGGGGTCTTCATAAGGGCAGTCCTCCTGGTCATGCCCAAACTCCCTGCAGATGACACACAGGGGGGCCCCTTCAGCTCTCCACTGCTCTTGTTCCACGTCCCAATAAGGGGGTCCCGTGACCACCATCTCCTCACACCACTCTCCTGCTGCTGCTTCTGGCAGCTCTTCCTCCTCCCTCTTCTTCCTCCCATCTTCCTTCCTCACCCTTCTTTCTCCACACAATCAAAAAACGAAAAAGCTGCAGTACCCTCTTCTGCCTGCGTCCTGGAGGCGCTGCGATCCCACGCAGGACACCACGTGTGACAGGAATGACGAGCGGTGACGTCACGGCAGAAGCAGGAAGGACAACTGACACCAGGTACTGCAGTTCAAAAGGCTTGCGCCGTTTTAATTAAATAATCCAAAAAATAAATATTTTAAACACAAAAACACTTGCTCACAGAGCAAAATTAAAGGGTAAACAAAAAACAAATCTCTGACACAAAATAAATAATACGATCCCAGGTCAGGCTGGGCAGTTGCTGTCACTGTTCCTAGAATCTTTTTAAATCACGTTTCGTTTCTCTCCACTCTCGCTCCTCACTAACACCCACCTTGAGCTGGAGAGCTGCAGGCTTTTTATAACAGGTGACCATCTCCCGATTAGCAACAAATTAAATCACCTAATTAATTTGGGAGATGGCCACCTTCTGCACGAGTTTTAATTATGTTGTGGATGGGGCTACCCATCCACGCTAAACAAAACAAACTGGCTACGCCGTCAAAATACAAAACAGTAAAACATACGGCGCTCGCCGACATAAATATAATAATAAATCATAATAATAATAATACAAAATAACACAGGGGCGGAGGGGGAAATCCCGTTCTAAAATAAAATAAACAAAACAATGTACAGGGCACCTCGCCCTGTTACACAGTCCAATAAAGGTTGGCTTTGTTCAAGCCTACTTGAGCACTGCTAACAAGCTCAGGAGCTCGGCATCTTAAAACTTCAGACCTAACACAAGTTCCAAGCTTAATGCAAATGGCATGATCCTACTGTAGCAAATCACACAGTTTTGACATATCTGTCCGTTTTCCACTAATAATAAAATGGGCCTATAGGACATGTCTCTGGGAAATATCTTTCTACAAGTTCATGAATCCTTAAAAAATACCTACTGAAGTTCTGCTTTTGACAGCATGTGTTTAACTTTTTTTTGCAATATTATGGAAATTCAAAGTTGTTTTAGCTAGCATAATAATTCCATAAATCCAACCTCTCATGCATTTCCATTCAAAATACACAGCTTACATGGGCAGTTTTGAAAGCATCAGGTATTTTAATTTCAAGACATTACTACACTAGGGTCTCGCTTCGTTTACTTTCAGAAAGTACTGCAGTTTTGCTTTCTGGATCATCTCACTTCAGTCAGGTCTTGAGGTGCACAGCATGATACTGGTTGCAAAGCTTGTCAGCCAATAGGGAAAGTGTCCAGTTAATAACAGAAAATAAGGCGCTGATAGGGTTGGGCCAATTTAATTCTGCAAGAAAGTGCAAGACAAAAACGAAGTTAGGGAGATTTCTTAACCTACTTCAGTACAGATACTATGTTTTAAAATGAAAATTCAGTAGGTGCCGCTTATTAACAACCTCTCGGTTCCCAGCAAAAAGTTGTCATTAACCGAAAGTTGCCAATAAGCGAAAAGCCCCTGTTTTCAAGTGTATTTATATGGAACAACGATATATACTGTAGTTGTACAAATATGGCACTGAAATACATGTGTTTTAAGTGTTACAGTGTTAAAAAATGAACATGAGAAACACGAAATACCCAAACATACAACTGTTTTCTTCACACGTGTGTAAACAAAAACAAAGGAGGAGGCTTAAATAGTACTACACAACGATATACTACAATTGTCCTTACAATGAGTAAAGCAAACATAAAAAATGTGTTGTACTTACAATCAATTCTAAAGAACACAATTGTAAAATAAGAAATTGTCCAACGTTGTCTGGTTTTTTACGATGTACCACCGACCACTGTAAATTTTGCTTGCAGCTTCGTAGACAGTTTCAAAGCCACGATTCTGGCATATCGTGTGGAAAATGTCCACAGCACATAACTGTTCTTGGAAGGCTCTTCGGGTTCCTCGTCTGATGCAGTATCCCGTGGCTCTTCAACCTGCCTCAAGAAGATTTGCATCAGTGAGCTCACCTGCTGTCATAACTCAGTCCGCCAGAAATACGCAGTTGCGAAGTCAGTGTGTTATAAAAGCTGCTTGAACCATGTGCATAAATCATGCAAGTGCGCTCTGTAGCACTGGCAACTAGTAATAAAGCTGTCAATAAGCAGCTTGCAGTTGCTAATATCAGAATTCCATTAAGTATATGGGATGGGTTTGGTTCCTGCGAAAATGTTGTTAACAACCGAAAGTTATCATAAGTTACATCTTAAAACATGTTTCTTTGAAAACTACACATTTGAGACCTTTATGGAATGATGGTTGGCTGCCACCTCTTTTAAAGTGTTTTATTCCTTGACCCTGTGATGTTGTAGAGTGTTCAGACCGCAGGGAATGCTAATGTTTTCCTTTTGATATGACTGTGTATTTATTTTTAAACCGAAAACCGGGTTCGCATGCCGTGCGGTTTCAATTACGGCTTTATATAACTGGGCCGCATGGTGCCAGCAAGAAACAATCGGATTAATTTTCTTTTCACGCTCCAGATACCTGAGCTCCAAGCTTCTGTTTGTTCTTTACAATGTGCACTGGGTGTGTGTTGTTTTAGACATGGGGATTTGGTTGTTGACTTTATGATCGTGAAGAAACTAAGATGTTGTGAGGCCGAGGCAATGATAACTTCCAGAGATTACACTTTTTATAGGTGAATTGACTGTTGTGCCTTCACTCTCACAGCAAAGCTTTCCTATTGTTAGGTATTTTTTTCTTCTATTGGACGGATAGAGCTCCAGAGCTATTAATCACAGTCATTTGTACACATGAAAAATGTAAATTAAAGCATTTGGTGAATAGAACATTAAACGAAAAGGGGTTATTTTTAATGAACAACTCACATACTCATCTGCCTTTCCTATCTTTAAAATAAATAAAAAATACAGCTTTCTGTTCATATGTATAACTTTGTTTTAAGACAAATGTTTGATGTAAGATTTGTTTTTCGTTTAAATTGGAAACCAGAAGTCTATGGTGCTGTTCTCTGTCTGTAAAATATGTGATCATTGCTTTCTTTAATAACTGCGGAATCGAAATTGATTGAATTATTCATCAAAGTAAAAAAAGGGTCGATTCCTTAAGAAGACACGGGTGTCATTTCACAAGGGAGATAATGATGGGCTCTGTAAAAATGAAAACATCACACAAAGCAAAAATAATAATAAGAAAGAACATGATCTCTTCTTGTCATTGTTGTGGCACAATGCAGTTATTATCAGATATTTAATAATAAAAGCTAAACAGAAGAAGAGACATTGTCCCTGTATCACAAATAGCTGAAAAAAACAGACCTCTTTTAAAAGTTTAATCACAGGAATAAACCAAGAAATACTATATATATATATATATATATATATATATATATATATATATATATATATATATATATATATATATATATAGTGTAGCAACATGAAAACATAAGGAATGTTAGAAACAAGGAGAAAATGTACAAGAACATGCCTCATTAAACAGAGAAAAATAGCTCTCAAGGTTGTGTTAAAGGTGCATCGTCTTATTTTCTTATCAGCTACACATATTTATGTATCAACTACACTGTAAGCCCATTGTTTTAAGAATAAACAGAAATCCTATGCAAACGATGTTAAACACATTTTAGTATTTATATACATGTGACTATGATGTTTATTTTGATAACACTTTTTGTGTGTCTAAAGTATCGCCTTAAACAAATCAAATAAACACTAAAATGTGTTTATAATCTGAGCTACAAGATTGATGTCAAATGCTTATAAATGTAGGTGTTTTGGTAAAACGTAAGTGTAACAAAACACTTTAGGTTGATTCTTGAGCTGTAACAGAGATTGCAGATGCCATTTATAACCAAATACTGCCTGGCTCTAAACAATAGAAATGCATTGTAAGCAGGCACCTATTACATGCATGTTAGTATAAATGTGTACATCATTGTGAAACACTGCCTAATAATAATGAAAAAAATAAGATTCTTCTTTTACCTCTGTTCCTATTATTATTATTTTTGTTTTGTTGTTCTTCTTTTCTTTTCAATTTTAAGCTTACCTCGATGACTAACCAGGCTCAAACATCCCATTCAGTAAGTCATTTTAATTTCACACTTATATTTTGCATTTTCATTTACATTTGAAATGCAGCAAAGCTGCGTTATACAGTACACAGCCGTTTCCTACTTCACAAAGAAAACGAAATGTCCTGTGTTAATCCCAGTAATGTTGAAACAAGCTCATTGTAGCCTATGGGTTGAGCTGTCTTATTTACATTTAAATGCATCTACAGAGGAATAAGGGTTGCCTGCTGTGGCAACTTTTGTAGGTCTTAATAAATTAATTCACATTTCTGAGATGGTTACAATTCTGAAGGTTGGAGAATTGGAGAATCTTGAGACTGGAGAATTGGAGACTGTTGTTGGAGAATTGGAGAATCTTACTGACTGACATGCATTACAAAAGTGTCTGACATTTCTCAAATTATAGGCAGGATATAGTATTATTATTAGTAGTCGTAGTAGTACTCTTAGTGGTGTATTTATTGGCTGGTTTGAAACCTGAGTATAACAAAGATAACAATAAGTAAAAATAAGTATAAAATAGCCATAATGTAGCAATTGACAAAAGTACTGCTTTTTTTGTATCACAGTTAACAAGTCACTAACCAAGACAGGTTCATATTTATATAACGCTACTTAAGATACTGTCATTAAAGTATTTTAAAAATATTACAGCACATTAAATATTACCCCCCTCCCCCCTCCCCCCTCCCCCCCCACCGCTCCTAGTTAGTGTTCTGCAGTTTCTTCCGGAAGAACGGGGGGTTCTCCTTTTTCTGAAGGACACTGATTAGGACGGTAGTTTAAAAATCAGATATAGCGAATAAAAATACTTTCATGCAGTTTCTTTTTTGTAAACAGTGCTAGGGTTTTGGCAACATGCAAGATAAGTTAATTGGGAGCACATGTTTATTTTCCTTTAAACTGTAGTTTATTGAACAGTTTGTGATATATTATAACTTTAGTAAACTATAATATTTAGGATTCTCTGTAGCCCTGGGGCATTGAAATTGTTATTGTATTTGCTTGTCCCCAGAACCCCTTGATGATATTGCATTCTTATTAAGTACAGTTTTTGGTTTGTTTTTCTGCTGTTGATCGTAAATATTCCTTCAAGGTACAGTGCATTATTCAGTATAGTTTACATCAGGTGATGAAGTAACTTAAGCTGCACTATCATGATTGCTCGTGTCACCAGAACATCCTTCTACATTATTCAGTAAAATGTACAACTGATTCATTCTATCCAGATCTCTAGCTTGTATTGCTTCATTTTTTTCATAAACGAGTGCTGTCCCGTGTGATCGTACATGCATGAATTGTCAGTAAGCACAGCAAGAGATGTTGATGTTCTTGTTCATTATGTGGCGGTATAAAATAACACTTTCTGTGGTGAAAATGAAAGGCTTATTCTGTACTTGCATTGAAAGCATTCCTTACAATTAAGAAGGAATGTGTGTGAATCAAGTATTTAGAAATTGGCATGGTAGGACCAAAATAGGTAGTGGACCATGCAGAGACTGAACTTGGGTCAATTCTCACAATTAAGAGATAATGAGGATGGAGGAGGATACTGACTGTGCTAACCATAGGAAGGTAACCTGCATCAGTAGAAACTGCAGAAATAGAGCAATCAAGAATGCGTGCTTTGGCTTGGCAGAAGACTAGGAATGATTACATGGAAAACTTACCTACAAGTGATGGCCAAAATTCAAACACGTTAAAAATGTCGTAACCAAAATATACTTACTGTACATTACATATTTAATCAATTTTGGTAACAAGTTGTGCTACATGTTTTTTTTTTGTTTGTTCGTTTTTTTCACAACTATCCCTGATGTCATGTTTGATGCAGCTATAATGAACAGTAGCTCTGATGAGGAGTACAGTGATGATTAGTGACTGACCCCGGGTATGATATCAAACAGGAGGAAATATAGACACTGTTGATATCTATTAAGAATTAAATCTTAAAACAATTGATAGATGACAACCTAACCTCTAAATTAAGAATTGTTATTTATTCTGACACAGTTATAGTGCATGAAAGCTATATATATTGATGCACAATGAAAATGCAACAGTCTACTGCAAAACAATGACCTACTTCTTAACACAATGGGTGTGTTCAGTGATTTCAGATGCTTCAGATATCCAACAAGAAAAAATGGTTGATCTGTTAAAAATGACTCATAATTTAAAAACATTCAGTACAAATCTACACTATACTTAAAATACTGTATGTAGCAAAATTCTGTCCAAATTGTAATTTATTCATTTTTTGGGAAACAATAATAAAACCTACCCCAACAAAACTCAAAGTCTAACCACCATTATGCTAGGTTCAGCCAAGTGTCTTTCAACATAAAAAAGAAAAAGACATACTTATAATTAAAAAGTGATTGTTAATAATTTAAATATATGTTAACCTGTGATGATGGGAATGAGTACGGGATAGAGTATGCACTAATGATCATAAATTACAGATTATGAGCTGCATTAATCATTTTTGCTTTATAACATTCTGAAATGTAATTAGTTTTAGTGTTTTGGCCATGCCAATGCTTTTCAGACCATTCATCATGTGTATCATTAGCAGCATTTAAAATTAATTAATACAATAATATGTATAAATCAGCCACCATTTATATATATATAGCTGTCTTTTTAAAACGTTATGTTTGACCAGAAAGTGGGATATATTATTCACAGTGTTCTTGAGGTACTTTTTACAAAGACCTTTGCTTACACTGGTTGAAAGTAGCAGGGTACTCTAGGGATGGGAGCAGGCTACAGATATGAATATTCAACATTAAAAAAGTACCTTTTCAGGTCAGCTTAACCTGCCTCCTGCTTCGGTATTCCCCCGGGTATTGTAGTAGGTCAGGTACTTAACCACAAAGTCAAAGTACAGGTTACTGTTCAGAGATCAAGTTTATCAAGCTGTAATATATATATATATATATATATATATATATATATATATATATATATATATATATATATATATATATATATAATATAATATAATATAATATTTCTTTTATTATTATTTGTGTTATTACATTTTGGATAAGACAGTTATTCACTGAGGAAGCATCGGCTCCTTGAAAAGGTTAAGGAAAGTAACCAGACCCTATTTATTTGTACTTTTTGGTAAACACTTGACTTATATGATTTATGAAGTGCTAAGGAATGTTATTATTCCTCTCTGTGGCAGTGGAATACATTTTAATACATAATGAGATGTGCTGGCCGTTTTTAAACTACATTTAAATTGCCATCAGATGATTTCACAGTGTAACTAACAGATTGTCCCCCATTAGAAGAGTCTACAGCATCTCATACTTATTAAATAGAGAGAAGAAGTCACTTTTGGCCACGTAATAATAGTTGTTTTTGTAAGCGCAGCTTTCAGCTTCAATGTGCAAATTATCTCTAAAATGTAACACCTGGTGTGCCCGTTTCTTGGTAATTAGAGAAAGGTTGACTGCTTTGCATATTTGCTGTATTAGATTTGAGACAGCCTTAAAATCCATTTTTATGTCTCAACAGCTCTGAGAGAAAAAAAAAACATATTTTCAACATGCACATAATATAACCTGCCGTGTTTTGTTTTGTATGTTAACAGTCATGGAGTCACTTCAGTCTTAACTGTGGCGGATCTAATACCGCCATCATTCAAATAAAGAAAACCCCTTTATTTTATACAGTAATATCATCATTGAAGAAGACCACTGAATTTGTCTTTCTTCTTATCACTGGGCTGTCAGATTTTGTTTAATACAGTAGCAGTTACTTATTCGTTGACAGATACCTGCACAGGTCTGCACAGATAGCCTCCCCGACATCATGGGCTCTGATTCAGCAGGTCATTGATTTGCTCAATCCAGAAAGGCTTGTGAGCCTTTGATCTTTCAGCTTTATTGGCTCTGAACAATGTACAATTTCTGATATGAGGAAACACAATGGACAGACATGCTAGCATCTCATAGTGTATTTAGCGGAAAGATAGTGTGTTAGCTATTGGGGAAAAGATTACATTTTGAAGTGTAGGTAGCTCAAATTTCCTTTTTTTTATCTTTTTAATAACTGACCCCTTGCCGTTTATGGTGTTTGCACCATGGTTATGATTCTGTGTTGTTATTGTTTATTTTGGTAAGTCTGCTAAGGGTGAAGTCAGCATTACAGAAGAGCAGTTCTCAAACTTCTTGCCAAATCAACTTAACACTGAAAGAAAATATAAACAGTATTTGAGTAAATGCAACGAGAAGCACTAAAAATGATTGCAAACTTAATTAAAATAGTAAAAAATACTCAAGACACAGAAAATGATAGAAAACATTTTTAAAACGTAAAGAGAAACTGTTAATACCACTGGAAGCTATTGTCTCTCCATGGTTCCCCAATTGAAGCAAGCCAGCAGCCCTATTAAAAAGAACCCAGAGATTACCTTGACAGACCAACTAATCCTTATAGATTTTCAGCAGATTGTTGATTTGGGGTCTGTTTTCCAGCTCTGCGTGAAGTTCTGAACTCCATCTCCTCACAGGCACCATGCTGTATGCTGCCTTTATTCATTTCGCTCTCTCACATAATTCCAACTTCTGTTTATGGCCCCCTCTGTGAAAGGTTAATCTAAGTTCACATGGCCTAGAATAAGTTAAGCACTGTGTAATTGGATTGTGTGTGTTAGCATCACATGGAAATTGTTCAGATGTTACAACTCATTAGGCATGCATATGGCAAATCCTGTGTTTGAGATGTGCCTGGTGTTTGTTTTGATGTGGGTCTACAATGCAATATCTGGATAACCCTCCATATAATTGCAATTGTTTTCACAGTTGCATACAACCGTAAAACATCAAACTGTTAATTAACTGACAATTAATTAAATACGAAATAGAAACCGGGTCTTCATTTTTTTGTGATTCAATTAGCGGATTCTGCTGAGAAGTTGAAGTGCAGTTAACAGTTAAGTCAAGAAGTGCAGTCAACAGTTAACTGGTGAAATACAATTCAAAGTTATTGCAGTATGTCCACTGTTTTGTCATTTCAGATATTTTCACAAAACAAACATTAAACTTTAAAGCCACAGTGTGCAGTGCAAAGCACATCATGAAAAAACACATTTGTAGGTTAAAAAAACGCTAGAATAAAAGTCACCACATTTAAAAAATATAAACACGTGACATTTTCAGTCCACTAAAATAAAGGACTTTACATAATCTACATAATCTTTGTAAGTAAGAAATTGGAGTGTCCAATGTGAAAACACAACATGAAATAATACATTAACGTAGTGGTTAGGGCTCTGTGGCTAAAAAATAAATAAAATAAAAAATATGGATTGTAGAGTAACAACAGGAAAGCGTAATTAATCAGACGACGGATTCTGCAAGCCTGATCCGAAACCACCGAACTCCACTTTTTCATCATCTGAACCTTCATCATTGATGATGCAAGCAATTGTCTGAATCGTTCAATGCACAGAGCAACTACTTCTAGGCAGTTTTTTTTCTATTCATGTGAGCTGCGATATTACCCCTCAGGGATTATTTGGTTATTAAAAAACGGAAATTAATGGTGAAAATTCAGCTAAACGTTGGGGGAAGCGATCGTTCAAACCAGGGCGTTGACTTGGCAGAATCAGGTATAGACAGAGAAACCAGCTTGTACCACTGCTGATCTAGCCAGATTTAGCCTGTGGCCCCCTCCAGGTGAACTATATTCCTAAACATACAGAGCCATGAGTGGGCCAGAGGTATATCTGGTGTTATCCAGCAAATGTAACAGGGCACAGGCTGGGCATGAACCGGCGACCCTGTGTACCGCAAGCGAGTGTCTAAACCACAATGCAAAAGAGCCGGGGTCATGTGCATTCGTGGTTTTAGGGATTTTAAGCTCACCTTGTCTCACCGACGGGACAGAATCCGTGACGTCAGTGTATCACACAACACTGGCTGTTACACACAATAGACTGTTAGTCCTGTAAGTAGAGTTCTTCAAATAAAGATTAACCAGCGAGTCACCATTTAATGAAAATAAACAAGGTTCATGTACCAACTGACCCAATCAATGTGGATAACATCGAAGATAACAGGGAGAGATGCATAGTGGGAACCTGATCTGTATTAGTCCTTACCCTCAACTTGCACATTTGATTTTGGTCAGATGTTTGTTTTTTGTTTCTACATTTGACAAAAACAAATTATTAATAAGTAAATACATAAATTGCAGTATTAGCAAACATTGTAATTCTTACTTTCATCCAGAATCCTCAGTGTATTATTCAGTCCCAACAAGTGTCTATTTATTCTGTAATTACAGGTTGTCAGTGTTTATTGAATTATTTTAAAGAGATATTCAGTTTGCACACTCGTACTCTATTATAGACTTACATTTTCATTTTCTTTTTTTTTTTAGAATTGATAAAGAGTAAAGTTCTTTGTGCGGATTACCCCAGCAATCAATGTATGGATATTGGTATTAATACACTATTGACCAAGGGATAAGTTCCCCTAGGATGTCTTACCATATTGGCAACTTGCAATGTGACTTTAGTGATTAGATCGCTCTATACTAGTACAGTAGGCCTTGAAAAGACTGGACAGTTTATGTGCTAATTCAATATTTGAGGAAAGTGCTTGTCTGTGATATCTTCAAAGTCTTCTTTGAGCTTAACTGAGGCACATACATTTGTTTCATGCTTGTGAAAAAAAGAAAAAAATTATATCATCCAGGGACTCATTTTTCACAGTAGGCACAATGTCGTATTTAACCCTATGTTTGAAAAACAAATCTAGGACAACTCAACAGTTTGTACCTAGTTACCAATTAATTCCTATATCTATACATTGAAGAAAAAAAAAACGCTGAGCTGGATGAAAACAGTTCACACTACTGGGATATGTTGACATTTTATGGTCTGTTAAAAAATAAATAAAAATACATGAACACTTCATTTTAGAGATTGTAAACTGAGCCATATTAATGCCTAATTAACTGCCCTTGAAAACACAAGGAATTGCAGTGTGGCAAGATTTCAGGAATACAAATATCTAAATGGCTTGGAGGCACCTGAAAGTATTTGAAAAATAATAAAACAATAAGCTGAATAATAAATAAATAGTAGTGAATAGTACAAATCACATATAAGAAATGTACTGTTATGGGTTTGTCAACATTCCAGTAATGTTCAATGGTAGTTACTGATTACAATCTTCATTTTTGTGATTTAATAATGATGCAGTAACTCACTGGGTTTAAATAATTATAAGCTAACCAAAATTCTGTTCTAAGTGATGGGTACAGAAAATGAACACATTTTTTTTCCCTTTAAGGACATTAAAAGTGTATATAACATGATTTAAAATAGACCTATGTAGCTAATGGAAGTGCAAACCAAGTACAATTTTGGTAGCTGTAATTACTTTTAATATGAATTACCATTGAATAACACATAAACAATATCTGAGAGTACGTGAACAAGCTGTAATGCTACCCAGTAATTATTATGGAACATGAGAACAGTGCTCCCCTGTTTCTTCTTACACACATCAGCCATCACATTATTGCACAATTAAAAACTGTAAATAAAGCTGTACTGCTGACATCACCCTCATTAATCACACTTTACCTCCAACCAAAGCAGAACATGGTTCCAGCTGGTAAGGTGTAAGGTAGCAAAAAGATCACAACACGACTCTTGATAAAAAGTAAATAAACAGTGTTTTTACAGCTCTGATCTTCATTAACACAGTGGCTTGGTCTAGAACCAACACACGCCTCAATGAGCTGTGCATACCATACAATATGACAGCAAATGCATAATAACAGCCATATAATGGGAATTAATCATACTGTTGTGGCATGTTTTTTTTTTCAATAAGAATGTCCTGAACCTTGCCAAAGAAATTTTACTTGAAGTCATTGATAAAGACTTCTCTTCGAAACATTTCGCAAATAATTTAAGTAGTTTCTTTAAGCACTTCTGCATATCTTACTACTGAATGTTTTATAGTTACCTCTTGAATAAAGCACCATAGTGTTGCTTATCTTATCGTATCTGAGTTTTATTAATGCTTAATAAGAGGACTTATTCTAGAAAATTAAGCAAGTTTGAATTGCAATCTCTGAACAAAAGTGTGAATGAAAAGACTGTGCTAACCTTCTGCACTGACCTTTCAGTTCTAAGACATTGATAAAGATCTTTCACCAATCAATAGTTACATCCAATTCCACTTGAAAGGTCAGTAACGAAGTAAAATGGGGAGGTTCGACTTGCTGTGAAGAGTTGGAAAAGGACATCCCAGTGCGGCAGAGCTGATTGATGTATAGAATGTAGTCTCTGAGTTAACAGTCCCTAGCATTGGGTATTTTTGGACAATTTAAATGCCTCACTAACTGATTCAGAGGGTGCTGTCATTGTAGCACCTTAAAGGATTCTTGACAGACCAACAGTGAAGCAATTTAGCCGTTTCACAGTATATGCAATCTATGAATTGGGAACGTTTCAAGAAAAAGTACATAGACACTTAATCAGTTCTTATCTACACAGTAGATGAGCAGAGATGATGATGATGATAATAATAATAATGATTAAAACTATTTCATATTTGGGTTTTAGAATTGACTTCTAAATTCTGCACTTAATCTTATTAATCACATTCCCTTGGTGAAGACCTTTTTTAAATATGATTTACTATTCAATATTGATTTACTGTTAATGAATCAGCAATTAAGCAATGCTGGGCAGTAATTAATAAAAAATAATGGTTAACCTGTCAACCTTTTGAAAACTAATTCATTCATTTAGATTTTCCGGTCAATGAAGATATACATTTTGTAAACACAGCCAATTTGTAAATTGCTTGGGACAATGCCTCATCTGATGAGTGAATTAGCCACTCTCAGCATTGGATGATACCTGAAATCCCAAACTGCCATAAAAAACAGCTTTGTGCAGGGAGCTGTCCAGTGCTGGCAGTAAACTTAGCTTTTTTTTTTTTTTTTTTTTTTTTTTACACTGTCTAAAGGCAACATTGGATGATCTTCTTCCAATGTCCAAAACTATTGTTTTCATAAATTTTATATACTTTGCTGTCCAATGTGTAGTGACAGTATTGGGGAGCTAAATATCTTTAAAAGGATTTTCTTTTCTACCCAATGAATGCAAAATATAAATTCCATCCATTGTCTTCCTTTGAACTGTTGATAGCTCTGGGCATAACATATATAGAGTTAGAGCTCTACAGTGTCTTGGTTATGTCCCTCAGTAGATTTAGCCGGATTATGGGTTACGATTTGAATAGCCTTACAGTGAACCATCTGGTGTATCATCATAAAGACATATTTATGTGTAGAGCTATTTTTATGTGCTTTGAGAGAACCACTCCGACATTAGTTCACCAATTGAAACATAGTTCACAAACTGTGAGGCCTGAAATTAAAATGAATTATCTTTGTCGTGCAGACAGTGTTGTAATAAGAGGATAGAAATGTAAATAACCTGGCTAACATTTTGTACTTCTACCAACTTGACTGAGGGAGCTGTTCTTTTGCTTTGAAGCCAAGATGTCAAGGTGTACAAAGTTGCAGGCATTGACCCCTCAGAACTGTGACTAGTGTGCAGTAAAACCTTCTCAACATCTCCAAGCAGCCCCCTGATAACCTGGATTGTTGTGTGGAATGCTCTACTGCCCTGTTGCAATAGATACAATGCAGCTTCCTATTTAAAGTACAGTAGACTCAATTTTTGAATTTCAAATGCCTAACAATTATATATGGCCCCAATTGCTTTGGATATTGGAGCTATATAAAATAGATACCCTGACTTGTTTTAAGAAGCAATTTCTTTCAAGGAATGACACATTTACTACTTTAAATATGTACCTTTACTGGTACTTGTTTAAAGAAACTGTTTTCATGCAATTGTGCAGAGCGTGGATACATTTGAAGCTGTTTTCTCTTGAAAGAAGTAATGCAGGGCTGGTATGCATTTCAGCCAGGTTCACTGACTGCACATTTGTAAAGGTGGTCACAGTTGGGCGTTGAGAAATCCAATTTCTTGAGACCTCGTCCTTCTTTTAGTTTTTCATAATCATGTTTATGAGCCAGTGACCTCCATTTGTAACACTCTACTAAATGAATAATCCCATGAATGCGGTCGATGATGAAATATTTAGAGCACAATAACTACTGCTGAGGCTCAAATTCTTTTATTTCACCCACAGTAATTTGCACTGGAATGAGTCTCGACCATGCCTTTTTTTTTTCAGCCATAAAAATATGCATCATGCACCAGAGTGCATCACTGGGGAGATCTAGAGTAGGCCATTAAAGGTAAAGATTTTACTGTGTATGACTATTATTAATGTTTGCTCTACATTTAATGGAATGGGAGGACTACAGTATTAAAGCAGTGAGCTCCAGCACAGCAAGGATTTCCGGCCATTACAGAACAGTTTGGGGACTAGAGATTCCAGTTTTTGTGTTGTTTTTGCATTGCTTGCTAACCGTCTTCTTTATTTATACCTATACTATCGGTTTCTCATGCCGTTATTTTCAAAAAGAGAATATTATACAGTATAAAACTGCGGTTTCATGTTTAAAACATATCTATTTTGAAAGCAAAGCATTTGGTGAGGTCATCGATTTTTCAGTCTTGGACAGTACTTTTATTACAGATCTTGTCCTTGGTAAGAGATATAGTTGTTTGTACTCGCTTGAATCACTATTCTCAAAATTATAGAACAACTATAACTATAACTAAATAACCCTTTTCTGATCACACAATGTGTCAAATTAACACGTTTTTTAACGTATGCTTTATTTAAAGATTTGGGTTCAGTGTGTCTGTGTTTAGTGTTAAATAGTGTTTCTATTAAGAATTTTTTTTTATTATTGGCATTTATGTCAATACGCACATTACAACAGTCAATAAATCTAAATATTATACAATGACATTCAAGAAATGGGAAATCAATAGAGAATACTTCATGCACATTCATGCAACCCTGTATTTATTTCCATGAGTGAAGGTGGCTGAATAACACAAGACCATTAAGGGTGATCTTTGATTTAATGTTTTATATGTGTAATAGATTGTATAGCTTGTACCATTTCATTTTTATATTTAAGTTCAAATCCCAGCCAAAATCTAAATGTGCATAGGCTGCCATTTCTCAGGGGTTCATGTTTTAGTTGGATGATAACAATTTGATTGTGGAGTTTTGTGTTTCATGGTTTGAACCGCGTCGGGCAGCTTGTGCTTTTGTTCGGCAGGATAAAAAAAGGACCTGGTTAAAAGTTCATTCTATTAATCAAAACAAGCTTTAAATAAAGTGTCAGTTAAAGTTTAAGTTCACAGAGCTACTGTGCAAAAATGAAACAAATTCAGGATCACAGTCTGAAAAAGTCTTTAGCAACATCACTGCTTGTTGCAGTCAGCGACATGAAGAACAGGATGTACACTCTGTGTGTGCTTGTTAGAGTGGAAGCTGAGAGCTGCTGTAAACATGGCAGCGTTTCCATCCTGTTTATATTTTAATATCAGCACACAGTTCCCTGCTAATGGGCTTCGAAGAAATTGCACTTCTATTTGATGAGCATCCTTTCATTTTCCTCTCATTAATATAAGGCAATCTCAAATAGTGTGAACCAGTTTCCTTTGACATTTATAGTTAGGGACCATTTATGACCTTTTCCACAGGGCAACTGTAGTCTGAGAGATAGATAGATAGATAGATAGATAGATAGATAGATAGATAGATAACAGCTGGTTAGGATATGCGAATGATCAAAAAAATGTAAAGACTAACACGTCTTATAATATTGGTAACATGGAAATACATGTAATGGCTGTAAGTTGATCTGTTATGATATTACTTAAAAATGAATACCAAACACGTAAAACATGACAATAATTGAATTCCCCATTTGTTTTAACTGAGAACCTACAGTAGGCTTACTGCCCATGAACATGGAGTTAAATGACAATTTTGTTTCAGTTTTTCTGGACAGGCTCCAGCCTTCACTTACCATACAGGTTTTATATAACGTAATAGTGGTTTCCTACTGCGTATATCCACTTACAGCCCTGTAGTGTTCAACTGTACCTGAATAGAGCCAATTTCTTATGGATTTTTTTTAATATGAGACAATAGCCCTCCTCACATCCTGAGGAGCCAGCTGGTGCTTCTGTTTGGCTCTTATGGCTGAAACCAATTCAAGTGATGAAAAACATCACTATACTAAAGAAGTGATAAGCTGGCAAAAATAAAATGCAATAGAATAAAAACAGGAGCTGTTTCAGGTTATCTCAGCCCACACGAGTGATTCATATCCTGCTGATGGTTTAGACAGTGATTTTAATGACAAACTATCCCTATAATAAACAATATACAGTAACCTTCCCCCAGCTTATAGAATGTGATGCCAAAACCAGACTTAAGGCAATTAAAACAGTGAGTGGTTTTAGAAAGTGGTTCCGTTATATAATGAATTTGTTAAAGAGTAATTTCCCTTAAATGTCATTGTATCTGCTTTTTTTATATTAGTGTGTAATGTTCCCTTACTATTGTATCAATATAAGGGGTTCTGCTGCTCGAATATTGAGTTATCACCATTTTCTCTACATCTACCTAACTTTTGGAGATTGGAGAATCCTAAATGCTGGGTCTAACTGGATTCCTCATTCCACTGAAAAGCCACATTGCCACATGAATGAGGAAGGTGGTTCACTTAAATAGTTTTTGTTGTAGTCCTATCGTTAGAGCTGCAGTATATTTGCTTACATGTGTTGTAGGCTTGACACCTTTGCTGTCACATATACTGTACCCTGGGAGAATGTCAAGAGAATTTAAAAGTCAATGATGGTTGGGACTTACATTCTAGAAAATGTCTGAAGCAAGTTCCCATCTGTGGAACTTTTTAGCTGGTCCCAAATCTGGCGCAGACCATAAGTTAAATAGCAGTTTGTTACAGTAGTTCATCTCTGGATGCCTGTGTGGGGATTGAGCTGTTAATGTTATCCCAGCTCTGTGGATATATAGAGGGGATTTTGATCTCTGGCACTAACAATTTTCATCGAAGATTTTAAAGCCACGGTCATTGAAAGAGCAATCTTAAATCACAACAGAAGCCTAAGAAAATGTAATTTGATTGCGGTGTAGTCCTCACGGAGCAGGCCAGAATCAGTCCAAATAAATAAATAAATAAATAAATAAATAAACAACAAAAATAAATAAATCCATGCAGAATTAAGTTTCACAGCCTTGCTCCAGCAGTGCCTTTGTACACTAATACTGTGTGTGTGTGTGTCCATTGACTAATGCAATTGTTTAGTTCATTTAGAGTCAACCCAGCTTTATTTTACTGTCAACCCTCCACTTACAATGAACACAATGAAATGTCCTGGCCAATGGGAGTACATGGGGGACAATATTATTACGTTGGCTGTTGCCACATACAGACGATTTTCAATCCACTCAGTATCACTGGGAAATAAAAGCTTACTATCAGAAAGTTAACATGTCCAGTACTATAAGTAAATTACACTGAAGTATTGAAATGTTCTGAGTACAAGGTATGGTAGCTCAGTATATCATACAGAACACTACAATGCATATGTTTACAGCTTTGAGAAACTGCAATATGTGTTGTATCAGGTTATTGGTGAAGTCCTAATATAGTCAGTTGTGCTTATTGTCACCGTTTATGCTCAGTCCATTTGCAGTTATATTGAAAGGGTTTAACTGTACTCTTAGTGACGCATATACCAACCAACTTCTCAGCATCATTAAGGAACTTGCAAGACAAATGTTTCAATCCTAAGAAAAATATAAATGACAGAGGGTAGTAAATACTGCAAGTGTTGTCTAAAAACAAGTATTTCTTAATTCACATTTAATTAGACATTTAGCATCTCCTTTTTTGAAGCCTTTCATTAGGTAGGCGTTTCTTTGGTGGAAGTTGTAAAAATATAACCCTTGTCTTCTGTGACACTAAATACAACAGCTTATTACTGATCAGGAGCAGAGCACAGAGACATGACCCCCAAGCTGAGGTCTGATGTTGAAGAGAGGATTACTTTGGAAAGGAGACCTGTACAGTAAATACAAAAAGCAAAGGTCGCATTCAGCTGTAGCTATGGGAATAGACATTAAGGTATATCAATGTTAAATAGGCATCTGTAATTATTCATGATTGAAAAATGGACAATAACAAACAGTCACAGTACCTAATTGCTTCTTGTTTGAAATATAGGAACAATATTTGTAAAACCCATTTCAACATAACAGTTACATGTAATATAATATATTGTGTACAAAGGATATTTCCCATAGACGTTTCCTGTAAAATACCTCCAGTACAGAACAAAATTGAATTCAGACCATTTTTCAATTCAGACACCATTTTGTTTGCCTTTGCTTCTGCCATAGCGACCATAGCAGGAGCATTCTTATTTGGCTCAAGTAGGTTTCAGGTTGGTCCCTAACTTCAAACGGGCAATCGTTTCGACCAGTGCTTTCATCAGTGTTTAAAGGTAAGAGGAACCCTGTGTCCCTACAGTCACATTTACCATAGTAATAATACATTCAGTTGAATTATAAAAATAGAATAATGGGATTGTAGGATGGCGCAGTTTTAATAAGACCCATTTGTAGGCAAGGGTTAGCAAAGCAGATTTAAAAAGTGTGGCCTAATCATTTTGATATCTCTTATTTTAAACTGTCAAAGCTGTCGTCATGTCTAACAAATACCATCACCTATTGATGAGCTAATTGAAGTAATCTTTAAAATATAAATAAATGCATAATAAAATAAATACCTAAAATAAAGGTCAACAATTTAAATAATGAATAATTGCAGTCAGTGTGAACATTCTTCCATAAGCAGAACGTAGACAATTGGCAATGTGTTTGCCTGATGATAGAAAACTGGCACGGCTAATGTAAATGTGATTCTAGCACATCAAACGTTCATGTGCCACTCAACAGCTTCCTTTTCATGCCTACTCCGGAAATTTCATTTGATCTTGCTGCCAAAGCACAGAGATTCTGGCAGAAAGCAAGACACAAAAAAAAAATTCATGAAGAAATAAAAAGGAGAAGAACGGGAAGCATGCAACAGTTTGATCAGAATTAACATTATGCCTTGGTAGATGTGAAAGAACAGTTATTGTGAGTATGTGTTACAATCAAAAACATTTTGTTGTGTTCTAATTTTAGTGTTTCTTTCATAATAATAATACTAATAATTAGAATAATTTCCTGATTGGGGAAAATACATATTCATTTTTTAAACTATTTTTCTTAGATCTAAATCGCTCTTAAACTCTCTCTTAATGGTGTTTTTCCCCTGGGTGATTTTTTGATCCACTTATTAAAATGAATACATACAATACAGTGAAATGAAGTCCAGGATAATACATTATGGGTGGTGGTATTAAGATCTGGCACTGTTTAGATCCTTATAATACTTAAAACTTCTAATAAAGCACTGCTAGTCTGTACTAAGATCTTTCAAACATTTGGACATTTTACATCTGACTGCAAGAAGTAGACACAGGCAGGAGGAATGTGATGATGAAGAAAGAGATGACTGTTAATATTCACACCCATCCTTATGACATTTTAAGAAAAAAAGGTTACGGAAACATTTATTTTCTGTTATGATCGTTAAATTATGTAGAATACTGTTCTCTCACAACCCTTTTGGAGTGTGTCCAAAATCTCATGCAGAATTTCGATATCCTTTCTACATTTGTGAAGTGTAACTTTATTAACGCTAAGTAATGAACCATAATCACGGCACACATATTGTCCATTATGCAATACATAGCTTGTACTGTAATTGTACAAAACACCTATTGCAGGTCATGGTGACGCAGAGAAAATGCTAAAGGTCTGTACATTAACCTAATTGAGATGCACATGCTGAGTTTAAAGATTCTGTAGATCAACTGGTTCATGCTAGAATAAATAAAAGGATGGGCTGAGTTTCAGGTAACCATATACTTTAAACAATTTAAGGAAATTTGCTTCCTAAATATAAAATAATCTACTTTAGTCTTATTCTGGGTAAATCCATAAGGAGAAAAGAACATTATCTATTAATATTCACTTTGACAATATTGCATAAGGTAAGTGTCCCGGATTTCAAAAGCAGAAGACAAACTAGAGGTACACAATATATTTTATATATATATATATATATATATATATATATATATATATATATATATATATATATATATATATATATATATATGCAATACAAAACCTGAATATAATGACTTTCAATATACATACATCACTAAACATCTGCCACAGAGACTTTATTTTCAGCACACTTCAATGCCCAAAGCCTGGTGTTTCTGTAAGGGACACAGACACCAGACACTCCAGAATTGAATTATTTCTCAGATAAATAAATAAATACAATGTGTTGCTATCTTGCTAGTCTCTAGGAATTTAATTGAACTGAATCAGAAACTTCAAATCTGGCCCAGGTGAGCGCTCTCTGGACTTTATCTTGAGAGAAGTCAATTCTGTGTTCTGCAGCACTGAAAAAAAGGAAAAAATATACTGACAGGAAGAAAAACAATTTCATTGCCAGTGATCCCATGATAAGGATCTTAGTTTTAATGTCACACCACTGAGCATTCTGAAGAGTTCATGCGTCTTGGTGATAGCCTTCTTTTCTTCCGTTGACTGAAAATACCACATCACTTTCACAAGAGCGTATTTCTCTTACCAACCTGCCAGCATCCACAGGCATTTGAAACCAGTGATTTAAGGTGCTTGTTTTCTATCAGACACTTCCCTTGGAGAATCCAGGAAGACAGTCATTATCGTTTTTTTATATAAACAAACTGAAAGTGGGAGTCAGTGTTGCCTGTGAGCAGACCCAACTCTTAGCAATACACTACTTGCCAGAAAGGATGAGAAGTGGAGGCAGGGAATGAGAAAACCTAAACTACAGTACATGGAAGTAACCATGCAAATCACTGACTGATGCTTGTGTTCTAGGACAAAAAACATACTTGGGCCCTAAATAGATTAATAAAGAATCAAGATGGTTTAGACGGGGGTGCATCCTCTATTCAGTGCTTGTAGAACTCCATTGCAGACAACTGTAGTTTACTAATTTGAAAGTCGAGTTTCAAATTAACTTTGGAATTAAAAGTTCCTATCACAAGAGGGGCCTGTGAAATTAATTTGGGAGTATACTGAGATAATCTCAATGGAATGTATTTGCCTTCAGTTTAAATATAAGTATGTCCTTTATACCTAATTAAAAAAATATTTTGCTGAAATATGTTGGGTCTGTAAAAAAATATAAGGTACGATAACTCAGGTTTATCTATTAAATACTGTATTGTGATGTCTGTGTTGTAAACAGAGTTTGTTTAGGAGAAAAGAAAATAAAAACCATACTTGCCGTCCTTTATTTGCTGCTCTGACTTAACGTCACTCATGTTTACTGTAGCAATCAGCATCACATTCCACATGCAGCCTCATGTCAGTGTATATCCAGCATGGGGTTGTTAGACAATGTAAACTCCCATATCGGGATTGGATGTTAGGCTATGTCAGGAAGCTATCGGGACAGGAATAATCAGTGCTTGACAAACAATACCCTTGCTGTTTGTTATGGCTCATTTGTAGTTGGTCCAGGCTGTTTATTAGTCATTCAATATTTGATTGCTGCTGTAATGATTGATTTCATGCCACTATGGTTTAGAATTGTAATGTTTTAGAGAAAAGCTGTAAGAATTATTGTATCCATGCCATGGCTAGAACATTTAGTAAGGGGAGTATCACGCAACACTGTACCATTATCAATTACAGCTTGCAGGCTCCAGCCCAAACAAAAAAAAAAAAAAGAAAAAGGAAGGGGTCTGCTCTTCCTTCTAACATTGCCTGTCAGTCTGAAGGACACTAAATGTATACCTGCAGTATATAACATATGGCATTCCATTTCTTAATTTATGACTAATAATGATACAAATGACACAGACCGCATTTACCCAAACAGTGATGCTCACAGTTAACATGGAAGGGATATATTATTATTTCCCTAGATTTTAGTCAGTACACATGACTGAACACATTTTAGGCAGTACACATGAGGTTCAGGGTTCACTTTGTTAAAGACATTATTGTTGTGTCTGTGTCTGTGTACACGGTATGTCTACTCTAGGGTTGCCACCAGGCTCCATAATCACGGGACACTTTCACACACAAATGAACCGATTTTAATCAACAAGTAAAGTGAGTGAGCGAGAGCGGTTTCAATAATTGTATTTCATTGTTTAATTGCGATGGAGATTCTATCCGAAGAGCAATGTAAAAACATGGATTAAAAAAAAAACCGTATTGCTTGAAATTTGATATGGGCATTATGGAGAACTTTGCACTCACCCACATTCTTTTTCATTTAACCTTGTGGTAAATCTTCTATTTATTTAATATTTCTTCCTGCTGCACACAATCCAGCCCAATCAGAAATAAAAGCAATTTTCCATCAATCAGGTGTAGACCTAATTGATGGAAACAATCCTCCCAGGATGTCATTCTCACCCGCCGGGCAGGTGTGTGCTTTTGGTAACTAGTAAGTAAAACAATTGAGTTCATTTAGCAACAATTCACACAATTCACATTCACTTTACATGTTGAATAAAATCAATGAATTTGCGGTTTCGAGAGGAGAGTTGAAAAAACCTGGCCTGTCATAGTGTCCTGAGGTTATGGAGCCAGGTGGCAACCCTTGTCTACTCAGAACAATAATTTAATTGCTCCATCTAAGTCTGTTTTATACCACTGCAATTGATTTATTCATCTACCCTCCATTTTTATTTTTTAGATGGCCATGGAAACACAGTGACAAATATATAAACACATTTCACACTACACACACCAAATAGTATTAGCATTGTACTACATTCATGTCTAAAATAATTTACACTGTTATAAATTCTATATTAAATACATTATCCCAAGCCATTGTGATGGATTCTCTGTGGGTTGAGTTATGCAGTGACACGACTGTCTGCTTCATAAAGTGCCTGGTTCTTTTGACTATGTAGTGAGTGTGTTAGTCTCTGAACCAGGTAGCTGTGAGCCTTAGTTGCTTCCTGGCCCCAACACAGTAAAACCTTGCTAAAGGCCATCTCAGTAGAAAGACCACTTTGCAATTAAGGCCACTTTTTTACAGTCCCAATTTGCTCCTATTGATAAGTCACCTTCTATTAAGGGCACCCCTTTATTCAATATTAAAGCAACCATGTGCAGTCCCAAGATTTAAGACCAACATGCTGTAAACAGGGTTAGAACCACACTAGCCCTTCACCCAGTTCTGGGTTTCCAAACTACCATCACCCAAGCATATTATTTGCATGATTCAGTAGCCAGGAGTTTGAGCAACCCCTGTTGAATATACTGTTCTTCCCTTATAGCTGCATGAACAGCTCCAAATAGTCAAGCTACAGATACAGGTGGGGCTTATTCAAGTGTGATAATTTCAGAGCAGATTTAGCAGGGGTCTGATTACTCAAACTCCAGGCACCTGCTGATTTCAATTACATACCTAAACAAGGGGAGTTCTGAGACCCGTGGCTGGATGAAGGGCTAGTGGAAGTTTCTAATCCTGTGTAAACTACCAAGAATTATTTTTAAACAACTGAAAACTTGATGAAACTAAAAGAGTACATTAGATATGTTCAAGTGTTAACTAGTTAAATTAAGAACTTTTTAGATAATACAAAGGTGTTAATTTGTTACAAGAAATGATATGTACCTCCTTTTGGCCACCCTCTATTAGTGCCACATTTTGTTGGTCCCTTGACTGGCCTAAATAGCAGGGTCTCACTGCATTGTATTAAGGATATCTCTCCACACACCATGATTAAAAAGTAGAACAGACTCAGAATCAGAGCACTACAAATACAACAGGTGTTAAATATGGTCATTCCAATCAAAAAGTACACACTAGTAGACACAATGTTATGCCGGGTGACCCAAAAGGTTTTGATGCATACAAATTTCTTTTTCAGCATTTCCAATTCAATATTATCCTAGCAGTATGACTCCCATTGCAAAGTATATTGCTTGCCCCAGTGTGAGTATTTTAATTTGAACAAAAGCCTCAATTTAGGAAATTGGAGTTACACTGACATCTGCTATTTATAAATGGGCATCACATAGTTTCCAAACCCTGAATTTAGCATACATTTTAAACAATGTCTACAATTTCTGTGAACAAAAAGAAAATACTGTTAGCAAACAAGATCTCACAGTTGGAAAGCCCAGAAAATCATAGAGCCTTGATATTGGATGTAGCGCTTCAATAAGACCACTGAAAGAGATTGTTCTTCTTTTTATATCAACTCTCTCTGTTATTTGGATTTTTTTTTTTTCCCTCTGTAAAAAGTTAGTCAATCTCTAGAAAATTCATCGGAATTCAATTGCGTAGCTCACTCCGTACCTGTCCAGACATCTGTTTGTTTTACATTGGTTACATGGCTGCACAATACACCAGACTAGTTAGCATTGTTCAGAAAGGAGCGGTATGAAACAAATATTCACGTTTAATTGGATAACCTTCCGACTGCTGCCATTTCAGTATATAATATCTGATTTGTAATGTGACTGCTTGTTCTCTTAATAAGCTCAAATAAATAATTATATCTACACATTTAAGTCTTTAAACATATACCTTTTAGTTATAAATTCTGTCTGTTTACCACAGTATTTTAAAGATGCCTTTTCTATAGTGAGACATTAATTCAGTAACACAAGCTGTCATGCCCCTCTATCATGTTGCATTCTAAAGTGAAATATTATTTACTAGTGTCTGCTTGCCACATTCTCCAATAGTTTTAGCCTGATATTCACTTTACAATATAAGAAAACAGTGCCTCTTTTGTCTGCTTTTATTTACAAATGGTAGATTTACCTGCAAGATTCCTCCCCTTGAAATCTCTTTAATTGCTTTTGATACTACTGTATTTGCAGCAGCACTTCAAATACTTCAAGAATCAAAGCAAACCTTGGAAAAGGGGGGTGCCTTTTTGTATCTCCAAATACAGTAGCAGTATTGTGGTAAAACATTTTCTAAAGACACCAATAGAATTTGTATTTTCAACACAGACCTGTATTTTTTTTTAAGCACCTAGGAGTCCTTTAAATAAATGTGATGAAATGTTTTAATTCGGTTCACCTGTTTGTTTGTTTTTTTTTTCAGCTACTTGGTCATTTCAATGTACAGCTCTGCCTGTATATTCAATATCATTGGCGTATGAAGTCTGAGCTGCTGGTGTTATCTCCTGGCTCAGGAAATGATCTCTCTCTTGAATGTTAAGGAAAAATACTCTTCTCTGGGTTATACCTTATAACTGAAAAATGGAAACTTACCTTTTTATTGTAGCCAGCAGGCATTCCTGACAAAAATTATAGGGGCACTGCCATTTTCCAATAAGTCACTGAATGAACACACTATAGCATCGCTTATCCAGAGATCTGGCTTCTCCTGATACCCACAGCATTTTCCCAAAACTAGGCTATCCTTACTATGGACTGGCAAGCAATTCAGAAAGTCAGAGAGTCAAGAATGCTGCATAAAATTAAACTACATTCACCAATTCACGTTAATATCTGATCAATGTCGTTTTGAATCACTGGACTCAAAAATAGCATTTCCTATACTTAAATGATATCCTATCCTGCTACAAATTTACACCATAGTCATAGCATAGGTAAGCATTGTAAAGTCCAGAGAGGTGAAGTGTATTTAGAAAAAAAAAGCATATACTTTTTGATTGAAGCTCATGCTTCTTGTATATGACTTGATCGATGATCCAACACTTTTATGAGGGAGTCTCTTTTGACATTATTAATGTCTTTGGCTTACGGTTGTTTATTCTGTTCTTGAAAAGTAGACTCACTTTCAGCTAGGAAACTGCATTTTAGGGAAATACAAGTTTGAGCAATAAACAGAAGTAATGTGGAGCGATACTCATTTTGATTGGATTAACATCGCGTTGCTGATGAATAAAAAATACAAATTGTTCCTGTGCTGTGATGTAGATTTAGCTAAACATGTTTCGCTTCTTAAAGTTAACTAAATATGGATCCTGAGTTTATTAAAAACTGTGAGTAGCAATGCCAAATAGTCTTCCCTGTTTTGATTTTGATATCATTATATTAATACAAACATTAAGAAGCATGTTCATTGCTAAACAAGATATGCAGAATGTCCTATGTGATAAAAAAAAAATATGTCTATGTGCTAATATTTTGAGTACCATCCCAATACAGCATCTAAAATTTGGTCTTCATTTTATTAATATACTTTTGTATCAGTCCTATTCATTCCCATTAGCAGCAGATCAAGAGCAACCCAGTTTTAATTGGAACTCTGTCAGCCCAAGTTAGGACTAAACTAGCAGAACTAGATCTCCCCAATCTCTCCAAGCTGCACTGTTGGAGAAACGTAAGAGGTGGTTTTTAAATATATAGACACAAATACAGATCATTTCTCTGTATTTAAAGTATTATGGATTTTCTTGTTGTTACTGCATCTTGTAGCGCTTTGTGATGGTGGTCCACTATCAAAGGTGCTATATAAAATAAAGATTGATTGATTGATTGATTGAACAGAGAGCTTTGAGTTAATTATATTATCAGGGAAATATTGTAATATTGCAATCTATGGTTCAGATGGAAACATGGCATTAATCACCAGCATGCCCCTTTTATATTTCTCTCTGGAGTGGGTGTGAAGTTTTAGAATGGAAACCTAGTGGCTAGCGTTGGCTGCCATTTATTTAATACTTCACCCCAAGAATCCATTTAGTGTGGAAACCCCAATGTTAGCCTATTGTCTGTAAATGCAGGTGTAGCTCATTCTGAATCCCCACCCACACACTTATGGCTCTATGAGAAGAGCTAATTGCTCTGTATGTCAAAAATCAATTGCCCTTAAATAAAATCATCTAATTTTTTCTTTGCTGGTTTACACGTGTGTCAATTTTAAATAATACCAGTGGGACCAAAAACAACTTTAAGGGGAAGAATCCATAGCTACTTCAATAATGAAGACAAATACAAGATATGTATAATATCTTCCACATCTTTTAATGATTCATTCCAGATTGCCACTGGTTTGCTTATTGTGAAAGGCCAGATGAGTTGTGATCTGCTCTCTGTTCCTCACCAGTGAAATTATTCTATTATGCATGTTAACAAACGTCAGGACAGGGAGCCAGTATTCAAGATGAAGCTTTGATTCAAATACGTTTCCTTCAATCACTGTATGCATTTGGAAGCTAAATAAGAAAAGGCGAGGCAGGGTGCAGCTCCCTGAAGAACAGGCAATCCAGTGCATGCTTATAAGATATTAGATGGTCATGCTCTTGGTTTCCAAGGAAGCACCCTATACTGATTCTAATAAAGAAGACTTATAGCTGCAATAATAAAGGCCATTTAACTGTAAGATTGCATAGGACCGGGGATATCTAACAGGTGACAAGGGGTTCATACTTCTGAGAATTTTGGAGGATGTGGTTGGGGCTTGGGGATGTGTTCCAATGACAAGACAATTGCAAAGAAGGCTCCTATTTTTATACCATCTCCACTGGGAACATAGCACTCACCTGCACTACTATACTTCATTTTAATGAGTGTTTCAGAGAGGAAAGGCCTAGGAGGCAGGAATAAAAAGCGCCCAGATTCTGTATACCGAGGATCTGCATCTCGCCACTGTTGTCATATGTAAGTAGTGCATTTCAAAGCTGTTATTTATTCTGACTGTGTGTTTCAGTGATAGAGCTCCTACTGTTCATTGGGCCCTGTAATCCCACTGTGTTATCTTGGTGGTGAGTGGATTAGAAGAGAACTCTCTCCACTGAGGGGTCTGAATAAATATTGTCACTTTGTCATTCCCATGGTGTAATTTGCAGAAGGGTTTGTTCTTTTAATGATTTGGTAAGGGCTGCACATGAGCCCTTTTTCATGATTTACATTAGATTTCAATATGTAAAGCCTTACTTCAGTCCATGTAGAAGTGGCATCCTTTTGTTTCTGATTCTCCAGGTTGTTAACCATCTGTCTACAATCACACTCTTTACAAGCTGCGACCAGAGTGCTTCTCCTCCTTGTCACAAGCAATTAATTCTGCCATTTACTGATCAATAGCTAGATCCAAATTAAGCAGTGTAATATAGTCAGCTACTGAAAACACAGGTCTTGTAAACCTGCCTGACAAGTGTTCAGAGGGTTTTACAGGCCTGTAAAAAAAATTTAAAAAACTGTTTTTTAAAGAGTTAGCAAATATCTAATTTACAATAAAGTTCTGGGAATTTATGGCAAGCCAAATTATCATTTAGATATCTCAAATTGCATTTTAAGATATCTTGAAATATTTTGAGATATATGTAAATCATTTGCAGATATATTTAAATAAATATGAGATATCTGTAAATAACCCCTTTTGAAGATATCTTAGTTTCATTTTGAAACAGAGATCTCAAATTGATTTACAGCTATCTTTAAATAATGTAGGGTTACCATGTGGCTCCAGATTAACCGGACGCTGTGAGACAGAACATGATTTCATGAAATAAATGAAGGTATAAATGAACCATCCTTAGCTACAATTAAGAATGGTGCTTAAATACCTGCATGCGCGTCAAATAATTGTATTATACTAAGAATGAATTGCAGCCAGTCGCTATTTTTTTCTGTTTGTTAAAATTCAATCACCCATATTATTCTGCAAATACAATCGCATCATCGTCTCATTGCTCTATCGATAAATTAGCTATTCGTTCATTAAGATCTGATCAGAAGCAGCTGATCAGTGTGAATTGTTTGCTGCGCCCAAGCAATTCCACCACAGCAGGATTAATCTCAGCAAAGGTGGAGCTCATTTAAACGTGAATTACTTTCAATTTAGGGGGAATTTTGAAATCCCGGTCTGTCTCAAAGCGTCCGGTTAATCTGGAGCCATATGGTAACCCTAAATAATGTTTTGCTAGTATGGTATGCCAAAATGTCATTATCTATCTGCTAAATAATTTCCTGTTCATTTAGAGATATCTCGAAATACACAGGAAGTCATTTCAAGATATCTCTAAATGACTTCCTGTGAACATGCTCTCTGTTTTATTATTATTATTATTATTATTATTATTATTATTATTATTATTATTATTATTATTTATTTCTTAGCAGACACCCTTATCCAGGGCGACTTACAATTGTAAGTAAATACATTTCAAGTGTTACAATACAAGTAATTTTGAATGGACTTCCTGTCCAATTGTCATTATCTTGAAATGAACAGGAAGTCATTTCAAGATATCTGTAAATGATTTTGAGATATCTCTAAATGAACATGAAGTTATTTCTTATTATAAGATATCTCATTTAAAGCTCCATTTAAAGATATCTGGAAATAATTTTGAGATATCTCAATGTATTTGAGATATCGCTAAATGGATTTGAAATATCACTAAATAATTTAGAGATATCTTTAAATATATGAAGATACTATCAATGAATTTGAGATATATCTAAATGATAATTTGGCTTGCCATAGGAATTCAGTAAACAGATGCACACTGTTCCCAATTTGTGCGTATTAAAACCGCTATACTGTTCTGCTGCTTACTTCTGGAGAAAGTAATCTTCATCGTGTTTAGAAATAGTATGGTACTGCACTACTAGAGGTTAGCCTAAAACGAAGCATTGAATTATTTATTGACAGTAGTTAGTAACCAGTGGTCATTCAGCATGAAAGTACTTTTAAGAAGAAAGTACCATACCTTTTAAATATCATGTTATTTTTTCACCTTTCACCCAATATTGAGTTATGATGATGTTATCATTTTTCTACTTGTCTCTGTGAGCTTGTCAGCAAAATTCTAACTGCCCAGACTTCCTCGTTCCATTGAAATTGTGTGACAAGACCGTTCAACTTGGCTGGTCTCATCTAATTACCCGACCTATTTATGTTGAGCAGGTTGGGCCTGTAGTTTAAAGGTCACAGTGTCTTATGGTTTGGATGAAATGAGAAATGCTGTTTAGTGCTAGGCAGTTAAAATTCTCCAAAAAGTTCAAAGCAAGTTCAAAGCCAGGTAAAGACAGATATAAAGAAAAATGGTGATAGCTAAATATTGTAGCGTCAGAACCCAGAAGCACTCTCAATAATTGCAAACATTTTTAAAAGATGAGGGAAAGGTGGAACAAATAAATTTAAAAAAATGACATTTGAAGCTAAATGCTCTAAGTATAACAACCCCCAACTGGAGATGCATATTGCCCGACAGGGATACAGTGCAAGCATCTGTAGGAAGTACGAGCATAGCTGTACAGTCGAGGCTGGAAAAAGAGTGTTATTAAATAAACTGTAATTCAATTCGGTTTACCTAAAGAAGTTGGCATTGTTATTATTGTTATTATATATTTATGACATAAATGCATTCAATAAGTCCTCCACAATCCCACACATCTCTACATACACTTATGAAGACAACTGATTATCCAATTTTGATAAAACGCACAAATTATCACATATTGTTTTTTTGCAGAAATGCAATTATCAGGTTGCTTTCCATTTTAATAATACACCTTGAAGTGTAGTTAAACCAAATTACTTTTTTTTGTGTGTGTGTGTGTGCAGATTAACACATTTCTTTCCATTTTAAATATAATTAGCTGGGCCAAAAAGAGAAGTATCATTCAAATAATTGCGCTAAAATGAATACAGTGTCATTAACTACAATACAAGGCATGCTGATGAGAAGTATCTTTCATACCCTTTAACTAATCAGAACGGACTTATGTTGCTAACTGGGTACTAAGACGTACAATATAATTGTACTACTTAGGCATTGCAAACAACTAAGCAGTAATTTAGTAGCACTGTTGGCAGGATCTGTTTGACTTATGACCATTCCGCCATTCATGCAGAAGTTAATGGTATAACGGCGTTTGATGCCGTTTTGTTTTTTTCTCAGCTCAAGGACCTGTTTAAACCCGGTTGCTTAGCCTATATAGAGCCCCTTGAGAGGCCTGCTATAGAACAATGCTATACAAAGGCGTAAAGCCCCCTAAATTCACAAAACACTAACTCGACAGTTTAATTTTAAATCAGAATAAACTCCAACTCAATTTAGTAAGCTTTCATGAATATCAATGCCTACTGAATCCATCAACACTAGATAAAGTTTTATGATACAGCCCATTGAAATGCATTGTGTTTCACTAATAACACAAGTGTCCATTCATTGAACAGCATTAATAGAACTTTCATAGCCTCCGTGTTCTAGCATTTTTTATACCACTAATTTACTGGGTCAGAGTCTTAGGTTAAAACTAATTTATGTGACATTTAATAGTGCTTGTAAGACATTTGCATACTTCAATGCAGGTGATTCTCCTAGGTTGAAAACCTTTTTTATTTGTATTATCATCACTCCTTTTCAGAGATTCTTATGCTCATTATAATAAAATCCCCAGGAGCCTTTTTCTTTCCTTTGTAGGGTATTACTTGAATGTGGATAATGTGGGTTGTATTTCTAGAATCCAGTGTGTATCTGTAGTTTAATTGAATTTCACATCAGCTCCTCCAAACTCAAAGAGACTATCATAGCACTGGAAGTGGAATTGGAGCATATCGAGACAGAGTTTTATGTCGTCAACCATCTCCACGATTTATGGAGCTAGTTTCATGGTCTTTTATAACGGGGGTGACTGGGATATAAACCCAAAGATTATCATGTGCTTACATTTTGAAACAGGCATTCTGCTTTAGGCTTTAGGCAGAGATGGTGTATTTGGATTAATGAGATCTGACTGTTAAGACGTTGTAAAGATACGGGTGTTTCTTAATTTCAAGTTGCAGATTTTATCAACCTCTTCCCATGTCTTGATGTAGGTTTACATGTTTTAAATATGTTTTTAAAAAGAGATTTGATCTGCTGTCAGCTTTCTTGTAGGCTCCAGTTTCTGGCAGGATCTTTGCTTCCTGTTTAAAGACCATCACTAATTAGCTGCACCACTGGTATGACACTGCACCACATAACCACGTGTTGCCATTGGTTTAGGCATTGTCACATTCCACAAATTGCAAATGGAGTGGTATTCATGACACCATTCATATAGGCCACATACAAATGTAGAGCCATGCCATGCATAGTCCTTCATAATCACTTTGAAAACAATATGACATGCTTATAAGTATTCATAACATGTTGTCAAAATATTTCTACAAACCAAATGTTTCTACAAACCAAATGTGGTGTAATTTTTCTAAATATATATCTAGCTACTTATAAATTTATATGTAGATGACAACGCATTTGACCAAACCGTCCTATGCATGTCACTTTTTTAAATGATTATGATGGATTATGCACATAATCATACAGTGTAAGTGGCATTTATGAAGGTACAAAAAAACTACATAATGCCCTATTCAAATTAAAGTGTTGTTGGATAAGGCAGGTTCTGTCTCTTTAAATTGAGTCTGTAGCATGCACGGGATAACATTACCTCTGCCATGGTTCACTTTGAGTTCACAGTACTTTCCCACTGCAAATGTGGGGCAATCAAGAGTTACAGTATTGTCCCAGGACCTTGCTCCCTCATGGTCTCGGGTTGAGTCTTGTCAAGTGACTTTGGGGCAACAGCATTGTGGTTGGTTAAAGCATTCCCAGCGCAATCCAAAAGTGTGAATCCAGCATTGCACAAAACAGAAGGTGTCTCAGACAGCTCATCCAAAAAAGAATCATGGATACAAATGGCATGTGGAAAGTTTCAAGTACACATCCTTAAAAACGTCAGCTATAAACATTTGCAAATATTGAAAATTGGGAAACATTAAGAATTCAAATCCGCTTCGGAACGGTGACAAACCAGCATTCAGTTGGCTGCACCTTGCTTGTTAATATTCATGAAAACAGTGGCTGTATCCTAGGATGCCGTTTATTTCATTATCTTACAAAAAATTCAGCTCAGTGTCCTTGAAGACTTATCCATTGTCAAATACTAGTTGAAAAAACAGTTTGTCAGTACGGTACATTACAAAAATATTTTAACTCCAGTAAAGTCAAATGCAGAGGATTTTGTTAACAGTATCCAGAAGTGTCCGAATAGGATACATACATTAGGTGAAACAAAAACTATTACCCTTGTAGCTCAGGAAAAAATGTTGACAAACTTCTGAACTTTGGAAAGGAAAATAGTATCACATTATTTGACAGTGGTGGAAAAAACCTCCTAATAAAATCCTAATCATTGACATTCCTGTTCTTCTTCTTTGAATCCTTGCTGGACTCTGTCAGGTTCCCCTGCTAAAATCTGATATTGGAAATCTAAATTGACAAATTAAAGAGATCTGTATGGTCAAATGAAATTGTCTGGATGGAGCGTCTGTTTTTTTTCTGTCAGTAATTTACCGGTTAAGTCAGTCAATAAATCCCTGATCGATTGGTGTTGTCTAGATTTGTTTCGATTCCCTGTGGCACAGCATCCTTGCGTTGGTAATTAAACAGCATCTGGACATGGTTGTTGCTTTAATGATTGGTTAAAATTAAGTGGCTCTTTTGAGATTTAACCCTAAAACATGAAGACATTTTGAAAAATTGCAGTGCCCTCGTACCTTTCTTTATTATTGTAGACACATGTTAAAAAAAAGAATAATAATAATAATAATAATAAATCAGTTTTGTTAACTGTTAAAGCTGTCCTAGAATGATTTCTGGATGAATGTTTTCTAGATTCATCAGAAATGTTGTTTGGCTGGCCGGTTTGTTTACAATACATTCTTCCATAGTTTAGTTGGGTTTAGCTGTAGCCACCCCCTGCTACTATACCTGCAGCAACATGGAGGTAGCAATCCCACATTTAAATTCAGGTGTACCTCAAGTACGATGTTTTTTTGTTTACAGTGCTTTGTAGGTTTTTATGTATACTGATTTTACAAGAAAGACCTATTACGCCAATATTTCCACCATGAGCTTGTGACTAAACCTTACTTAAATATATATATATATATATATATATATATATATATATATATATATATATATATATATATATATATATGTATATATCTTAAGTGTTACTAAGCTGTTAAATATTATTAGAAAACAAAGGTGAACACCTGTTTGAAATGCCTGTCTTGCTTTCTGAGCTATAACAAAGCTTGAATGTGTCACAGGCATTGTAAGTAGGAATAGAGGTCTGCTGATTTGAGTGCCATACCAGAAAACAGGTTTTAATGGAGGAGGAAGCATGTGACAGCTCCTCTGCAAAATGGAGACAAACTAGCCTGTCAACAAGGGTTTTTTTCTGTTTAAGTAGAGCACACAAGAGGCTAAACCATGCATTGCACCAGCACCACAGAATTACATTTTACTATAAAATAATAATAATAATAATAATAATAATAATAATAATAATAATAATAATAATAATAATAATAGAAGCCTTTCTATAAAAGTAGGTATTTAAGCTAGATTTATAAGCATTAAGAATGGCAGAATCCCTGATCTTTTTAGGAATGGTGTTTCAAAGTTTTGGGGCATAGCAACAAAAAGCCCTGTCACCCATAGAACGTAGGTGAACAGAGGGAACGCATAACAATCCAAGATCAGTTGATCGAAGGTTGCGTGATGGGGCGTAGACTGATAAGAGATCAGATAAAATAAGGAATACAATATGGAATGTGTTGTAGCTTCTTATTAAACAAATGTACCACTTCAGAGTTTGTAGTCTAGGTTGCTTATACATTACGACTCATCATCCAGTTACTGTGCTTCGCATATTAGTTCAACTTCTTATTTCGGATAGAATAATTCCAGGCGTATAGACTTTTCAAACTTCAGAGACAATAAGTTTAATTTACTTACATCCATGGCAGTCAAACGGGTGGATAATCCTTCCATTGTACAGCAATATGTTCAACAACAATACAGCTGCATACGAACAGTCTTCAGTTTAACTACAACTTATATCTTCTTAAATTCTTATGCAGTTACAACTCTCCTATTTCTTATGTATGTCTGTATTTCTGACTCTATGTATAATTTTAAAGCACACCTGTATGGTCTATAATATAGCTACATTATTCAGATGTGCCTACAACCAGCTGTACTCTATTTGCTCTAGCTACAAACTAACTGCGTCATCTGTCCCTCTGCCTTTCTTTTATTTATTTTTTTACCATTTTCTTTCAAACTCGTATTTAACAATACTGCCTGAACCAGTATTGTTAAATACCAGAATGCCATATTACAAAACATAAATTCTGTAGGCATTACTAAAATAATGGTGGAGGATGAGCCCTCATTGTCATGTATATGAGACTTTTTCTTTTTGCCTCGGAATATCGTTCAATCTTTTCTTAATCTCCTCCACCGTTCTTATAATAATGCCTACACTCTAGAAGTAAAGGCTCTCGTTAGGACCTTGCTTTGCCACTGTGGGGAGACCTTTTTAGGTGCTTCTAAGAACCTTTTTTTTACATGGGTTCTATATTATCTAATGCAGACGTTCTTTTTTGTCATGTAAGCTATGAAATATGTATTGAAAATTGGAGTTTGCAAAACAATACAGTATTATAAACCACAATTTACAAATTGATTTGATCAGAAGGGTTAGAAAATGTGGTCTTTGCAAAATGTTATTAAATGTTTCTATGTCCTTGAAAACGATGTCTCCTTCTTGCTGCAGACAAGTCTCCCACATCACTTTGCCTTTTATATAGCCTACTGTCTGACTGCGGCAAATTAACGCCTGCTTTTCAGAGTTCTTAAAATAATCAAGCAAATACGAGGCCCGCAATTACCGGCAGCTTTAATAAATTAGATGGAATATTTACTATACCTCATTTTCAAAATCCCCTCCCAATTTTAGCGGTTTCGTTCAGAATCGCCCCACAATTATGCATCAAGGGCTAAAGCGCACAGAGACATTGCCCCCGCAAATCACGTATTAAATGCGTGTGTTTTATAAATCCCATCCAAGAGATCAGAACCCTCAGCTATGTGCAAGAGGGTGCAATGAGTGATATTTCCATAAGAATGTACGTTAAACAAGTCCTACATTAGACATTTAGTGCGACAAAAGTTAAGTGCAGTTAATTGCATTGAAATAAATGGCTACTTCTCACTACTGTCAAGTCAGGCGGGGTGCTGACAACCGTAATTGATATCTACGACCCCCTACTGTCTGTCTGGTTTATTACAGTATATACTAATGATACTCCAAAACCGCCTACTGAACATTTTACTCATTACACTCACAAATTAAAATCTGTCCTGCTGACGAAAGGCAACGTCTGGCATTTTGCCCCCCCCCCCCCATATGCACTTTCAACACTATGGAGATTAGACGAGTAGACAAAACAGCTGTTTGATCAATTTGTATAGAGGGTTAGCAGCCTTGCGGTTTGGTAGGTCCTTCTATACCCAAGATGTCACAAACTACTGATGTTTTCTGAGAAACAATTAAAAAGTGGCTGTTGTCCGTTCTGAAATATATACTTTGCTTCAAGTCCCCCCCCCCCCCCTCCCCAAAAGGAATGATCCCTTCACAACCAATTGAGAAAATGCAGACTTGTCTCCTTGAATAAGTACCTATCTGATTGTTAAGAACCCCCACTTGGCATTGATATGGCAGGAGTTTTGTTTACCCAACCCCTATATATATATACAGACGTGCTCAAATTTGTTGGTACCCCTCCACAAAAAACGAAGAATGCACAATTTTCTCTGAAATAACTTGAAACTGACAAGAGTAATTGGCATCCACCATTGTTTATTCCATATTTAATAGAAATCAGACTTTGCTTTTGATTTTTTATTCAACATAATATTGTAAATAATGAAACAAATGAAAATGGTATGTACAAAAATGATGGGACCGCTAACCTAATATTTTGTTGCACAACCTTTAGAGGCAATCACTGCAATCAAACGTTTTCTGTAGCTCTCAATGAGACTTCTGCACCTGTTAACAGGTAGTTTGGCCCACTCTTCCTGAGCAAACTGCTCCAGCTGTCTCAGGTTTGATGGGTGCCTTCTCCAGACTGCAAGTTTCAGCTCTTTCCATAGATGTTCGATAGGATTCAGATCAGGGCTCATAGAAGGCCACTTCAGAATAGTTCAATGTTTTGTTCTTATCCATTCTTGGGTGCTTTTAGCTGTGTGTTTTGGGTCATTATCCTGTTGGAGGACCCATGACCTACGACTGAGACAGAGCTTTCTGACACTGGGCAGTACGTTTCGCTCCAGAATGCCTTGATAGTCTTGCGATTTCATTGTGCCCTGCACAGATTCAAGGCACCCTGTGCCAGGCGCAGCAAAGCAGCCCCAAAACATAACTGAGCCTCCTCCTCCTCTGGGGTCAATTTTCCTCTTGCGGTCGCGCCCAGGGAGGTTGGCTACAGTTCCATGGATCTTAAACTTCTTAATAATATTTGCAACTGTTGTCACAGGAACATCAAGCTGCTTGGAGATGGTCTTGTAGCCTTTACCTTTACCATGCTTGTCTATTATTTTCTTTCTGATCTCCTCAGACAACTCTCTCCTTTGCTTTCTCTGGTCCATGTTCAGTGTGGTGCACACAATGATACCAAACAGCACAGTGACTACTTTTCTCCATTTAAATAGGCTGAATGACTGATTACAAGATTGGAGACATGTGTGATACTAATTAAAGAAACTAATTAGTTTGAAATATCACTATAATCCAATTATTTATTATCTTTTCTAAGGGGTACCAACAAATGTGTCCAGGCCATTTTAGAATATCTTTGTAGAATAAGCAATAATTCATCTCTTTTCACAGCTTCTTTGCTTTATTCTATGACATACCAAAGGCATGCAAGTATACATGATAAAATAGCTTTTAATTTCATCACTTTTCAGGAGGAATGCAGCATTATTTCAATGAGCTGTAAGGGTACCAACAAATTTGAGCACGTCTGTATATCTGTATCAATAATCCCACTTAATCACAGTTTTGTATTAAATTGAGAACCTCATTATAAACCCTTTCTCTCCTCTCAGTCTATCTCCTGCTGTGTCATGAAACACAGAGTTGGCACAGAAGATATTATTTCACAGGTTTCTCAGTCACATTTCTTAGTTACCACCAAAGAACAATTTCATTTGATTGGCCTGGCCTGTTCATTTTGTGTGATTTGACTGAAAAAGAGGGCCAAGGATGTGTTGGTCACTTGTATTACAGGTCTGTGTTCAGATGAAGCTACAGTACAATCCAAAATAATATCTCTTCCTGCACATTTATCATGAGGGAAAAGGAAGGAAGAGTTTGTAAGTATTTTCTGTAATGTCAAGATTGTTGTTTTGAAATTAAATCTACCGACAACAGTCAATGTCAGTACAGTAGTCTCTACGTACAGGAACACCTCCTAAGATAACACTTTGGCTTAGGGAACAACCTTGGGTTGAAACAGAATTTTTCCATTGTAAATGCTCCACTTAAAGGAACAGGAAGTTCGCTTAAAAGAACACCTTTTTGACACTGATAGCTATTCGTTGCTAACCAATTCAAAACTGATACAGTACTGTTTTGTAACCTGATAACTCATCATCATCAAACTCAAATTCAAATGGTTTATTCAATCTTTTCAAAACTGACTTGCTGTGTTATTAACCTCTGTGTTCAAATTCATGCTTCTCTTGAGTAGTGCTCTCGTATTCATAATTACTGTTAGAGACTGTTTATGGCTTTGATTTGATTACTTGTGATGTGAAAGGCAGATTTCTTTTTCATTATTTTTAGTGGGGTGCCTCTGTTCGCGCCTAATAAAATATCAGGATTAAATGAAACTCTCTTTGCATAAACTGTTTACAGTAGATCTATTCAAATACATCCTTGATCTCTTCTAGGAGATCACTTCAGCTGGTGTTAACTGTAGGAGCCATTCATTGCATCATCATGCATCATGCAAATGTTTCTCGTATTCTCTTCACACGTCAGATGCTAATTAGCAAATATCTAACTAGTGTTAGAAGATGAATCACTCTTGGGAAGCTGGTTTGGTCTATGAGCTATGCTGGATGAGACTGGTGTAACAGGGATGCTGAAAACTACAATTCACTACGGCTTATAAGAGGATAAATGTTTTTTTTTTTTGTTTAAATTAATGTATGATAAAGCACTGGGTGAGAGGCAGAACACCTTTTAGTTTCATCTGCCAGGGTTACTGCAGTTATTTAATCAGAATTTTTTTGTTGTTGTTAAAAAAAGCCCTACACATGTGTACCTGTGAGGTCTGTATTTCTAAAATGTTCTATCATCTTACATTTTTCAGTCATTCTTAATGGGTTTTACAATTATTGAACTCTTTACAATGGATTGAATACAAAATCTTTGGAAGTTATTTCAATACAATAGATTTGCCTCATATTGATGCTGAAGGACTATATTTAAAATCAGTTAGGAAAACTATGCTGACATAAATGCACCAAACGGATTACTTTTTCAGTAGATAACTGTATGTGTCACTGATTGTTTCAATTAGTCTCAGGGGTCTTCCCTTGGCATATATTACTGCCTGGCACTCTCTGTATGTCTGCCTTGGCACAGCAGTAATATGGGTTTGGATATATCCTATGCCCAGTTTATGCCCAAATGTGGAACAGTATCTTCATACTAATAATTCAATCTATTTAGGCAATGTAACACATTTTTATAAGCAATAATAAGTGGTGTCCTGGAACAACTTGATAACCCGCAATTTCATTTTTTGTAAAAAAGCTATGCAGATATCAAACCCATGTTATTGATCTCCATTACCAAATTAATAACATTTTCTGATTGTTAAAATGCTTGTGTCAATTATTTTCCATCATCAGTTTTTCAGAAAACATTTTTTGATGGCAATATAAAGCTAAATTAGCTCAATCTGATTTGAGTGGAATATCAAGTGGTTCCAGGACGCCAGCATTAAAGAGCAATTTCCACTGCCTTTGCTGATAATGCTATGAAGAAACATGTGGAATACCTTACCCTTTGCTGAATTCTGTAAGCACGCTGCATAAAAACATCAGACATAAAGACATGGTGCTATTGTTTGCAGGTTTATAGCCCAATGAGAATCAGGAGCATTAGAGATTCAGCTCACACATTGTGTTAAGATACATTTAACAGGAGACGTAGTTCTATTTAAAACATAACGAGACATGTCCTTGTTGAAACTAAGAGATATTTAAGTGTTTCTCTGGCTGTGTCGTGTGGCCCAGTGAAGTCAGATTTATGTGTGAAATCTCAAGGGCCTTCCTCAAAAGGTTAACCAGCCTTTGTTCAAGCTTCCATAGTAAAATTAATGGTCATATGCCCCCAAAGAATACTGGTTGAAGTTCTGAGGATAGTAAAATGTAGAAGCACTGGCTTTGATCTTGACTCTTGATGGGGAGGCATATATTTCCATGAAATCTGGTCATATAATAATATAAAACATCATGTGTCAATTCGGCATTGCGGCTCAGGGCTAGTGGGTATTCACTATTTATTTATTTTACTTTTTTTCTCAGCTTGGAAGGTGTGCCTGTTTTTTCTGTCATCCTCTGCACAGTTCAGACGGTGACAGAATCTGCTGTCAAGACTGGTGTCTGCTGGGGGAATAAAGGGAAGGAACAGGGGACCTCTGGCAAATTAACACCAGCCTATCGCCTTCTTCACAAGTAAAATTGCTTTGGTGATAGAGTGCTTTATCTAATATTATTCGCAGAATTAAATCATCTGTTTAGAGAGTTTATGTATATTTTAGCATCGGTGTTGCTTAAGCAATAGAACCCTGATTCGGGGACATTACCTTCTAGTGGTTCACCAAGTTAGGAAGCGAAGAACTATGGCCGTACAGAAAAGAATTCATTTGTATGGGTTTGACTGTAGAACCCCATGTTAATACCTTTAAGGTATTACTGTTCTGTTGTTATAGTTTATGCTCTCTAATCCAGCATTGATACGTTTCATTATATATATATATATATATATATATATATATATATATATATATATATATATATTAGAAAAAAGTAAAGTGTTAATAAAATATACATACAGGATAAACCTTGGGAGGGAGGCAGAAGGGTAGTTGCCTCTGTAATTGTCCCTGATAATTTATTTAAAACCTCTAAGTTCCTGCATGATCTTGCACTATTATTTCTTATACATTTTCTATTTTTTTAAATTGATGTCAATGCAGTTTACTTTTCCCTGCACCGTGTTTAGTTTTCTTTCTACACAGCTGAAGAAGGGCTTTCGTCCGCAATGTACTGAAATAATTGATTATATATATATCTTGCACATTGGCTTAAGGGTATCTTGCTATCAGAAGGTTTTTGGAAACGTCATGTTTAATGGTGCCATTCAAATCAAACAACTCAATCTTATGGATTCAAAGTCTAGTGTATAATACAGTATCTTGAGGCAGCATCACTATATTACTATTCATATTGAATAACCTGTGTTCCTTTTACTGTATTGTACTAAATTTCAGATTGACCAATGAAAGAGGATACAGTCCTTTAGAAAATAATGTATTTGAAATGACACAGACTGAAATTAATTATGATCAAAGGCCTGCAGGGTGATTGATGAGAAATGAATAATTGCATTTTAGGAATTAGACCTTGTCAATCCTATGGCACAGCTAGGACTTTAGTCTAGTCAAACCTCACAACTCCACCTCCCTCCTGTAACACTTTATATAAACTGTGTTACCAGCATTATAGAGATAGCAACATTTAGTTTCATGAGAGATTATTTTCATGAGGTTGTTCTAATTTACTGTAGGCCACAACATTTTACAGGCTTAAAAACACCCCTATTATAGGTCTAGAGCAAGATTTGTTTTCAGTAGCAACTTGTACCAAAATCTCTTGCAGATAAACTTATTTTTCTGCTAGTGTACTCAATCTCTCTCTCTCTCTCTCTCTCTCTCTCTCTCTCTCTCTCTCTCTCTCTCTCTCTCTCTCTCGTGCATGCTTTTCTGCTCCCTCGCTCCCTCTCCCTCACTAGCCCACTCCCTCTCCTCCTCTCTCTCCCTCTCCCTTTCCCTGATGTACACGCGTTGTCACATTCCAATGACTTGCCTCTTTCTCTCCCCCTGTCTTCACTCTCACGCCTTGCAGAGCTGTAGTCGGAGCTTGCAGGCACACGGCTAGCATCAGTCATGTGCAGAGCTAGGTTGGAGCAAGAATCCCGCTTTCTGTTTACTCCAGCAAAAGATTAAGAGGTGGTTTTCTTTTTATTAAGCCACCTCCCCATCCCCCGTCTCTCTCTTTCTTTCCCCAAATACCTGTGGCCTCTGGAGAGGACTAAGCAGGATCGACAAAAAGCTATTCAATTTAACTTCAGAACCAACAGCGTTTTTTTTTCTGTGAATAGAAGGACTTGGCTTCTGTAATTTGAGACCGACCGTCAAGTGGAAAGGCTAGAGATGCTTCCCTCTGGTACTCACAGGGGAAAAACGCTTGCTTGTGAGGCAGGTAAGATGTGCCTTCGCATTGTAGCTAGTCGGATGAAATGGATGTGTGTGGTGATTTTGTAACTTGTTTAGAAAAGTGGTACCTTACATTGAAATACATCTAATTAAAACCTGGATAGGTAACTTAGATGGTCTTATTATAAACCACAGCAAAACTGTCTGTAATTTATCTATGGTCTTTTTGTAAGAGTGCAAATAAAAATAATAAAAAAAAAACAGTATCAAGCTATTGATTAACTCCTTGTGTATGGAAAGGCACTACACCATATTAAATGAATCCCTAAGTGTAGTGATTATTTTGATATTTAATAATTGTATCACTGTGGTTGGGATGGCAGAGGACAATTAACATCATTGCTGTTTCTTCTGCACTTAGACATTCATGTGAATTTGAGGACGGGAGTAGTATTTTAAAGCTGTGTGGTTTACCAGCAGCTAGCCAGCACGTTATGCTTATGATACTGTGGATGGGTTCTGCACTGCTTTAAACCAAAAGTTAGATTTACTATTCACTTTGTTATCTTTTGTAAGCTTTCTGCAAATTAATATTAAAAGTAAGTACATATACTTTTTTTTTTTTTTTTTCTCTAAGTTGAATTAATTTCAATAGTCCAGCCAGGTTGTGTTGTTTACACATGGTATATGCCAAATATTGGTTGGACAGACAATTTTCTGCATGTGTTGGCTGTTTTATTTAATGTTGTGCGTGGCATTTTCTGTCAGTATTTGGCTGACACGTCCATTGATTTCCCTACCCTTATTTTTTTTGTTTATTGATTATCTTTCTGTTCTAGCACCTATGGTGTTAAACTGTCTTTTCTATTATATGTAAATAAATAAATAAATACATACATAAATAAAATAATAAAATTCCAAGGTAAAAAAAAAGGATTAAACAAATCAGTTTGCTTATCATATTGCCATCAGTCACAAAAATGATCTTTTGCTTTCAAAGTATTGACAAGTAGAGGCAAAATAACACAGATATGCAGATTTTTTCGTGGAGGATTTTTTTTTTTTTTTTTCAGTTTAACGCTGTGTATTTACTGAATCAAGAAATAATAACATAGTCCAGAACTGAAGTATTCTGTCCAAGCCTGCAGTATTATTTGAAAAGGGTCTTCCAATTAGATTACGATTTTCAGTGTGTTATCCTTGGAATAATGAAAATATTGTAGGCGCAAATTTTAATAGAAAACGGCAACATTTTCTTGGTAAAATATTCTCACCTTAAGACCAGCAGTTTTTCAGGTGAAAAAAATCTTTAAATGCCTGATGAAATTTATGCTTAAGCAACTATTCATATGGTGTATTTCTGTTTCTTAATTTTACAAAGAAAATCAATCTTTCTGGTTTTCTTTACACGCTGCTGTGCTTGGCTTTTAAACTAGTGTTCTCCAGTAACCTTCAAACTAAGAAAGCAATTACCGCTCTAGAAAGTCAATAGATTTTTTTTAAAACCTTTAATTTGTAGTGAATACCTTTTTAATGATATTTTATATACATATATAGACTATATACAATAGCCAATAGCCACTATTAACATTGATTGTGCACTATCTATTCAACTGCTTTACTGCTGTAGTGCAGTTTATCCCTCTAACAACATGCGGAATCCAACTTGCATTGCTTCTTGTGGGCTGAAGTGCTGTTTCTTGTGTTGTAGCTGTAAGCATGCACACAGAAATGTATGCACAATGCACAATTTACCTCCCTTGGTTCTCACTAGGTGGCAGTGTCCTGCGGCACAGCTGACAGTATTTTGGGAAGACTTGTGTTTTGTGCATCTAAAATGTGTTATCAACCACTTAAAATAAACATTAAAATGTGTGATAAACTAAATGTTTATTTAATTTAAACATTTCGTTTTATGTTAATTTGTTATTTATTTTTATTTTTGGAAAGTAAAATGGTCCAGCCAGGTTTTTTTTTTTTGTTTGTTGTGGTCAACATTGGTCTTTTAAAAAGTCAAGACGGGGAACAGACTTTTTTGGACTGTTAATCTCTATACCACCAGCCCAGTTCCGGTCCCAGGTGATTATGGGTTAAAGATTACATGTGTAGGAGGATAATCTGTCTATAATGGCCACTCTGTGTGTATTCTGTATGTTACATCACAATTTTAGGATATTTTTCAGTTCCTTGAGCAGATTTTTTTTAAGAAGGCACTGTCACCAGGTTGTTTTCATACACTACTGAGAATCTGTGCGACAGAATTGCTGAAGTAACACTATTTTAATTGTGTACAGAGACAGGTGGCCTATTTTAAACCTGCATATGCACTGACTAGTAGGTCTGGTAGGACTTTTAAATTCCCTTTATCTGTAGAAAAGCAAAAAGGTACACCACAGAGTATATCCAAGTGTGATAGGAGATAAAAAGTGACACAGCATCCTGGAACTTGGTGATAGGGTTGTTGTGTGATTTACATGTATTTTAGCAGCTTTTAAATTGCAGCGCGGCTTTGTTATACAAGTGTCAAGTATGTTTTGCATATTATATACCAATATTTTAGAACAGCCCGCTGAGGGTTTGCATTGCATTGTTATTCAAAAAGAATATCACAGTATGAATTTATAAAGAACTGGCTGAATAGACTTACTCAAATGTGAATAATTACAGTTCCTAGTATACCATATTAAGGCATGGCAATAGGATTGTGGTAAGGACCTTATCAGAGATAACTGACAAGGGACTGGTCTACATTTTTACTGCATGCTGCTAAATGAATGTGGGTGCAGTGTGTATTATTTAGTAAGGACCATGTATAAGATTAGGATATAGGACCTTAAAATGGTCTTGCAAACGCATTGTTTTTTTTGTTTATATATAGGTAAACAAATGGTAATCATGAAGCTTATGCTTATTAATATTCGGTTCAGTGGGTTAATATTGTTATTTCCTAAAAGTCAATGAGCTGCTTTAAAAAACAGGCTGTCCGTCTTAAATAACCCAAAATACAACTTGCTTTCATGTGTTACTCCTCACCTGACATTACAAACTAATGTCTTATGTCAGGACGATGCTGTACAATTACCCATCGCATAGATATCCTTTGTGTATTAAAAGGGAAAGATTATAATTAGAAATATGGAATCCATTAACCCTATTTGCCCTTAGCATCATATTAGCATCCCATTAGAGACTATGGGACTTAAAAGAAAAAAAAAGAAGAAAAAAAATCCCATTATTGTTTCTAAAAGGTAATGATTTCTAATTTGGTAAGGATGCTGTAGTAAAATGCAATCTATTTTTTCCAATATGCTGTTATTGGATTATCTCTTGCTATTGGAGTTTCTGTGTTATCTCGTGAAATACAAGATCTCACGGTGGCCTATTGATCAAAATACGTATTATAATCACTTAGCTGACTTCTCTGACCATTAAATTGATAAATTGTTCACCTTTGCTTTAATTTGCCAGCCTCTTATATATCAGAATTATACAGCTGCTATATGTGGTTAATAATGCGTTTAAATGGCCAGGGATTAAAGCCTAGGTGGAAAAAATAAATTGAAAAAAAAGGACCAGGTGGTTTTATAGTCTGCCAAGGTGGGGTGTAGGAATGGTATGAGGATACTAGTCATGCAAAGCATTTGTTTTATTTGTTTTTGCTAACATTTTGACAATGTGTGTCATTACGTAAAAGGTCAGATGCTTTTAACAGTGTGTAAAACCATCAATCACCTTGTTCCCAAACATGCAGTAAACACCAAAGCTGTGGTAGGCAGATCAGTATACCAAATGCTTCTCTTCCAATGTTTGCTTCTCATCCTTGAGCTAGCAAGAGCACCCCCTGCTGGGAAAACTGATGCATAAACCTGAGAAATAAACTAAACTCATAAAACTGAGCAATAAATGTCTATATTTCAAACAGCCAACTTCCCAAAGTTTCAGTATGTTTAGCATACCTTTGTCAAGGGAAAGTGTGTTTGAAAACAAACATTGGATGTATTTATAGGCTTTTTGATGCCATGGTAACCACACATTTATTTCTCTTTAAATCTAATGTCTTTGTGATGTCATTCACTATGTAGCTAATTATGTAAAGATCTACTGTTCCTTTCTATTTAAACCTTCAGGCATCATGGTATCTAGTCTATTTAGCCATTTATTTTCTTTTATTTTTCTATATTGTACATTATCTACTTTATTTTTTTCTAAAACCATAAACTTTAGGTCCTCCACGGTGTGTCTGTTTCTTGTAAAGTCCTGAACTGTTGGTTCACGTTCTTTTTTATTTAGTATATTTGAAAGTGGTTCTGTATTCTTTTATATAATGATTTACCTGTCTCTCCTACATATTTTATTTTATTACATTTTATGTAAAATATACCATATACAAGGTTGCTATCCTTAGATGATGGATTTTTTAAGAATGACTTTCTTTTCTTTACTTGTGATTTCACTCTTATTTTTACCAGTATATATGCACACTTTACATGTGTTTTTACAGGTTACAATGTCCCTTAATGTATCTATGACCCCTTTGTGTTTACTGTGGACTAAAATGTCAGCTAAATCTGCATCCCTTCTAAAAGTAATGATTGGTGCTTTCGGAAATATTTTTGTCACTTTTTCTGAATTATGAAATATATGTGAATATATTCAAACTATAAATAAAAGCAGTTAGCTGTTTTTTATTTTTTATCTTCATTAACTCTTGTATTTCGTAAAGCCTAGTAGATCTTTGAAACTTGTATGGGAGCATTTCTCCACTATTTTTCAATATATAGGGTATACCTCACATGCAGCTGCTCCAATACACAGGTGTGTCTCTACATTACTAAATAATAATAATGATAATAACAATAAGCAGGTGCAGGCAGATAATGGGGTTTTTAAATTGCTCTCTGCGTGCAAATCAGACTGGTTTTGCATACAAATCTGAATGTTCAAATCGTTTTTCAAAACACATGCCCTCAATTAAATGAAATGTATCCAGCAGGTTGATGTCTAATAGGTTAGAAATTAAGTTTTCCTGTCAATATTTCTGTGAATTTGTCATGATATCCTTAGGCTACAGCATAAGGGGACATCAAGAAAGTGTGCCCCCATAGGGTTCTGTTTTAAATAGCTTGTACACTATACATTTTTTTAAGTTTGTATACTTGCCTTGTATTTTGAAAGATTCTGTTTGCTGTTTTCCGCGAAATGCTATCAATAACAAAGTTACATATTGAAATAATAGACTACTTTCTTTAAAAAAATATATATATATAGATATACTGTGTATATATATATATATATATATATATATATATATATATATATATATATATATAATTTCACTTCTTGAGCTATACTGGATCTTTACGAAGTATTTTAAAAGCCCTATAATGCTGCAAGAAGGTACAGTATGCCACTACTGAATTGAACGCCTTTTCAGCTAAAACTACCTTTGGGGAGAGGGTCCCTGTGCAATGCATTTGCAGGGTGAGCCATACAGTCAGGGGTGTGCAGGTTCTGGCTGCGCAAAGCTATCATTTTGAAAAATGATAATATTAAAGTTTTACATTATATTTTAAAAGTTTTGGGTTACTGCAGGTTTAAGGAGATTATTGTGTTCTCTTTTGAAATAAAGAAATTAGAAGCAAAAAGCTATTCTCCAAATGACGCCAGAGTACTGTTTCACTACAGGCTTTTTGTTCTGCCGCAAAATAAGCATTGGAAGTGATTATGCAGGTTTCAGTCACAGGAAGCTGTTATTTGATTGTATAATTTCAAGGTTATCACGATGAGATGAAACTACTAATTTGCTGGTTGTTCCTGAATGAGTAAGCTGCTTGCCATTATTGCCATCAAAGGGTACATAAGAACCTTTTTATTTTATTGTGTTACATGTTCCCATGTGTTGCTACAACTGTTTACGTAAGGTGTGTTGTATTGTTTTCATCCTCCTGCTCACTGGTAAATCCATCTCAGTTACATATGTGAGCTGGAGGATGATGGGAAATGTAGTTCTGAGAGGTCTATGCGGGTACATGGGAAGCCATCTTGAGGCAAGGAATGCAATGTAAGTTTAAAAAAGTGGTCGAAATGTAAAAAAAATAAATAAATAAAACAATACACACACCTTACGTAAACAGTTGTAGCAACACATGGGAACATGTAACACAATACAATAAAAAAGGTCCTTACGCACCCTTCAATCTGTCATAAAATCTAAAATATTCAAAATATAATGATTTTGATACATCATGTAGCATAAATAATGTTATATTGCTCTTGAATCAGCTTTCAATAGTGGAGAGTTTCTTCTTAATTCATTTCCCACTTGGTAATCTAAAACCACCTTATTTTATAGACCTGCAGGATTGGCATACTTAATGCTGTGCATTATGGGAACAGGCTTGGTGGGATTTGTTTTTCTGCACCTATCAGTACAAGAATAAAGGAATACTTGACATCAAATATGTCTTCCTGATATTCAATGTATAACAAGTTGAACATCCTATTATGTGTGTTCTGTTTTTTTTCCGATTATGCTAATTTGAATAAAAATTGCTTCAGAAAAGTCTGGTTTTGTGGATATGATGTTGGGGAGCATATTAGTGTTGCACTGTGCACGGGAATCCAAAATAGAAACATTGTGCACTGAAGCTTGTGTAACGCTAGTGTGGTTCCCCGCCTCATCTCTTCATAATCACACTAGAGGATTTTTTTTCCGAAGCAGTTTTTTTCTCTGGCCCATTGATTTTCAGACCTGCACCGGTGCTTTTGTTACAGGGGTGAGGTGGGACGCAAATTCAACACTTATGGTCGTAACATTTGCCAACGAGAGGATGAGACTTCTTTCTCAGGGTGTTTTGTATTGACACAAAAGACAATGAAAAAAGACTTGTTAAGACATGTGTCTAATACACTCGGAAGGCTGTTAGAAATAGCTTTCCGATAGTTTTGTGTCACACAATGCTCAATTGGAGAGCATTACATGTCTTTTGTACACTCTATCCTTATTGTTAAATGCAGCCCCTTGTCATTACAAGGTTTTATTATAATGCAGGTGACCTAACAGTTTAATGTGAAATGGTACACAGACAACTTATGCCAAGTTTAGTGTGAGCCTTCTAATGTATTCTAATGAGAATGCAGTGTGGGTGTCTATCTCTGCACAAGTGTATGCCTGTCTGTCAGTCATTCGTGTTCATAGATATAGGCCTCAAAATAAAAAAAACATCCACAACACACCATATGACTAATACTGCTTCTGGCATGTCAGGTGAAAGCGAGTGTGTCGTGGTCTGAGTACCAGGGAGTTATCTGACCAAGCCATTAGGTTCAAATCTCCGGTATTAAGAATTCCTTTTGGCACTGATTCAATAAAAGGTTTAAAGATTGATGCAACTTCTCGCATGTGCCGCCTGCTAACAGAAGGGTGCAAATAATTTCATTTTTACTTCTCAATGGTTTGTAAAATAAATGTCCCTGACTAGTCTAGACGATGGTTGGTATGAATGATGGAAGGGGAGCACACTGGGCTCAGCTGGGCTGGTACTTGCAACCTTTTAAAAACAGCAAATATGATAGAAAGACTATTTAACCCTTTTATTGTCTGGGATATGTTCACAGCCTGTTAATATTATCGTATTTAAAAGCCATTTAATTGACATCATGTTTAATAATACCTTTGTATACAGTAACCCCCAAGCCACACAGAGTTTTTCTAAAGGAGAGTTAAAAAAAAAAGTCTCCATTATTACCACACATTTACATTTCACTGTGGCATAGCATTAAAAGCACAGCAAAGGGAAGTGTAGAAAGGCATAACTCATTAAAGGGTAGTATATGCATAAAGCAAACCCTCTACAGTTCAGTCAAGCATGGCAAATGCATGCATAAATGTAAGAATGGGACAATGGTAGTAAATGACCTAGGAAGCGTAGCAGACTGCCTGAAAATAAGGCATGCAAACTTCCCCATAGTAAACTTTCCTGACATTATAATGGTTTGCCACCAGATCGAGCAATGAATTGAAAACTATTACTGTTGGCTGATGGCGGAGCATTTAAAAGGGGATTGTGTCTTTTGAAGAGACACCAAATCAATGTGGGCAGATGGAAAAAAAAGTGCAATGAGTTTTTGAATCAAGGCTAGGCACATTACCATTAGAAGAGGCTGCATTTGGAGGGGGATGCATCTCCAGGCCAATGTGACCTTGGTTTGGGGGAAGATGACAAAGTGGACTCCAGCCTTCATCTGACAGGAGCACCATCGCAGCGGGCTTGACAAATCGCACACATTAAAATGGGGGGCACTTTCGGCAGCACCAACGTCCCTATCCATCAGTCCTGATTACCACACAAATGTCAGCTGCAGCACAGAGCACATTTGTCAAAGCAAATAAAAAGTGGTTGTTAGTAAAAGCACAACCTGTCAGGCTAATGTACTGCAAGCTTGTTGCAGGGTTACCGGTATGTCAAAAAAGTTAGCAAAAGTATGCTGGGGATCAACTATCAGCAGGCTTAAATACCGGTATCTATTTAGTTGAACTACGACTGTACAAGGAAACAGGAAAAAAAGGTTATTTATTTTGTCATGCTGGCAGATTCTAAAATGATGTAGGCTTATGCTTCTTTGGATTTCTGTTTATCTACTTGGTAAAATGTAAACTCAGTACTATACTGTAGTTGTTTTATTATGTAATAGCAAACTCCAGACATCAGTAAAGGACTTCTCAATAAAGCATTTGTCTACTAGAAGCAAGCTGTCTTTGTCTATGCTTTTTGTATTGACACAAAAGACAATGACAAAAGACTTTTTGTCAAAACATTTGTCTAATTTTTTATTAGTAAGTATTTGTATTACTACGGAGTGCCTGATATATGATGTGGGGAGGTAATTAAAAATGCTTCCAGAGCGCTTAACTATATACTGTAGTACTTATACTCAAGAGTATAAATCAAGGAAGGTTCAGTATAGTGGAAAGAGTTCAGAGACCAGCAACTTGACTAATCCCAGGGCTTAAGGGTTTGAGTTTTGAGAAAATGTTGAGGGGACTGAACCTGTTTAGCTTATCAAATAAAAGGACTGGAAGAGACTGGATTAAAGCTTTTTAAATCCTAGAATGGGGTCAGTCCTACTTCAAACTTAGCACAGAGACCTGGACCAAGGAACACATTTGGAAGTTGAGTCTTGACAGATTCAGGACAGAGGATAGGAGGCAGTGTTTCACACAGACAGTGGTGGGTATATGAACTAGGTTGCCAAGCCATGTTGTTGCTGCGGATTCATTGAGATCCATCAAGAGGCATCTGGATGCAGTTCAGTCATCATTTAGCTATTAGTAACTGGACAAGCATCGATGGGCCAAGTTGCCTCTTCTTGTTCTGATGTTTGATTTTTAAATTACGGGTTAAGGGACACCTTGACAACAATTGTAATCCATGAATTTTATTTATAGAAGCGATACTTTCTAACAGGAAGACAGAACATCAAGCAGGTGCGATTGACACCCTCTTTCAGTGGAAAGCAACAACAACTGTTACCAGAAGAGACCATGACCTCATTATCTGTGCATGTAAAAACATGTCACCATTTGAAAGGAAATGATCGTAATGAATGCAAATTCTGTTTATACGTGAGTAAATATTTGAATGATATTTTTGTTAGATGGACAGCAGTTTTGCTGTATTGGAAACTCAGCAGGCAGTGCCGTTATGTTCTGTAGAGGTATAATGGAGACATTTGATAGATACACCAGTCAAAACATGTAGGGATATAATTAAACCAATTAACCTGTCTCCAATGGGACTGAGTATTTGTGGTTGTTAAGCTTTGTTATTCAGGGAGCCTTTTAGCTTGAATTGAAATCTGTAGTGGGATTCACCTGGTTGAATATACTCTTCTGAAACTTTTTTTGGCGTGACCCTGTGGGCAAATGCTACCCCATACTAAAATATTAAAATACCCATAAGCCTTTAGTGTGGTTTTGTAACAGAGTTTGGCCTTTATTGTTTGTTCAAATCTCCTACGTCCCAACAAACAAACATGTTAGACATTCAATTCTATACCAAGGAACTACAAAGGACAGACAAAGGCTGAGCAAGGCTTCTCCAAGCTATTTATTTATAGACAGAAAATACATCTCAGTATTATAACAACAGAAATCCAACCTACTCTAATTTGAAACGGAATACAAAAGGGAATAGAAAACAGACACACACACAAAAAAAACATTTGATGCTTGTCTTCGAAGTACATAGTGCTAACAAAACAGTCCCACTAAATCTTACCTGAAATGTATTACCATCATTCTCCTATTTCTTTGTCAACTGAAGGAATGCAGTCATTGATTACTGATAAGCAGGGCCAAAGCATGACTCACCAGTTTGAATGTCTTTATGTTCCTTCTTGTGGCCTCTATAAGAAGAATGCAGGGATGCTGTGGTAGTACAGCATTAAAATATCTGAAAGAGTGATCTGTAAATGTAATTCATTTGTAACTTTGAAAAAATAACATTAACAAATGAAATACACATTTACCATAGTGTGCATTGCTTATATTGGAAAATGTAAGACCAACAAAAGGGCCTTAATTTTGTAGCCCTATGTACTTAAAAACCAACCCATATATTCCAGTATTACTTAATTAATCCTTATGAAAAACTTTACCTGGAAATGTCAACTTTTTTTTAAATTAGGCTTGTCTAAAAACATCACAAGAGCCTTTGTTTAATTAGTCATTTCCAGCCAGTTTCCATTTTACATAGCAGGGGGAATGGCATTTTAAGGTCTTCTCATTAAGAACAATGTTGCACTTAAAATTTGAATTCAGACAGAGTCAAAAGACTTAACTGTTCTTCACAAATTGATTTTAAAAGCGGTGTCAATGACAGCGTGTTTGGTCCTGGATACCTTGGGATGTCTCTGTATTCATAGGCCTTAAAGGCCAGGCATTAAGTTAACCTTTGTTACATACATAGGCGCCTGTGTGGAAGTGGACATTTCGATTGGCTTTTGAATCAATTGTTTAGCAAAGCAGCCTACTGCTGTTCTTGTGAACTAATTTTGAATACCCAGACTATAGAAAGTCTAATAATTGCCCCTTTTCAGGCGTTATAGCAAATGAAGTAATGCCATAAATATATATATAATATATATAATGCCATCAGAAAATGTGTGTGTGTGTGTGTGTGTGTGTGTATGTGTGTATATACCACCAAGTTATCAGAGGATGAAATGCGATTGTTGTAAAAGAAGAAATAAGACGAGATGGTGGGTATTTGGTTAAATGCGTTGCACCTTTCTATGTATTAAACAGGATTTGTAAATTTGCTCTTCAGTGTACTCCTTTAGAACATCACTGTACCTTGTATTACAGGTTAAACTTGTTGTCACCTGATAATAGAAGGAACTTTCACTGGAATCAGATTCTTTTTAAAGGGGTGTTTAATAAACTGCCTGTTTATTTGAGTAATCTATTCCAGGAGTTTGTGGAACCAAATGTTTTAAAATACCATTGGTAAAAAGTGCTAATGGAAGGAAATCTTTTGCTTTTTCTGCAGTTTCAGATTGGAATGCGTTGCAGATGGGACTTCGATCAGAGACTTCCCATCGTCAATTTAAAAATGTGTTGTTTCATTATCTGAAGATGCCCTGTGTATGTGTTTGATATATAGAGTTTTAAATGTGTATTGTGTGTTTTCATGTGATTGATGTTGGACGCCGTTGTAAACAAGCTAATTATAGCTTATATGGCCCTTTTCCAATAAATATAATAATAATAATTTTTATTCCATCAAAAGTTCTCAATTATAAAACTAGTATTTTCAAAGTATAACTCCCACGATCAGCTAGTTTGTTTACTTGCTGTGTAATAGCAATTTAGACTCCCGCTTGTATGTCTCCCTTCCATTTCAGACATTTTATTCAACGTCATTTTTTTTCTTGTTTTAATTATTAAGGTGCTCTGTACACACAAATGACAACTTGAGGGGATACCAGCGTGTTAAAAAAAACCCCAAAAAAACCCCACGAGATTAACCTCAACTAATGAGACTTCTCCTTTTAACACACACATACAGAGTTTGGCACTGGAGTGAGTATTGATCTTTTAAATAAGTAATTGTTCCTTATGAGGGAGTTCACGTTTTTGAAAGGGGACAGTGCCCAATTAATTAATCTCATGGCCAGTTTAGTATTAATGTAGCTTCTGTAACACATCTCACTGCCAACAAGTGATAAATTATTTCTCTTTGTTATTCTCATCCTGTTCTAAGGTCACAAGCTGCTCATGAATTAAACTCTGATTAATATAATTACCAGGCATTCAGTCATTATGCAAGGTTTGAGTGAATACCTTTTCTTCTCTTTATTCCTGTGTTTTCTGCCATTCCTTGGGAGTAGAGTCCTTGAAAAGTCTTTGTTAATGCTTTGTATAAGAATAAAGTCTTTCTATTTTAAGATGTTGATTTCAACATGCAGTACTGCCACAGTATGAACAGGAGCCTGATAAGAGTTTGAATCACCCTTTATAACACTGTCAATGCACTGTGGAGAGCCACTATGGCACTGAGCGAGTAGCGAGTGGCGAGTCTGAAAGTGTATAGATTGTTTTTGATAGTTATGTAAGCGTTCCATAATGTTTTGGTGGTATAAACCTGTTTTCCAAAATGGCCCATAGAGTCTTCGCTTGCGAGATTGTAACTTGCAACCGGGAGAGGCAGCTTTTATATATTACAGAAATGATTCAGTCATGTGGCAGGTGTTGTCATTTCTTTGTTTAACCCTGTAGTTATATCCGTTTTAAAAATGTTCACTCTTTCGGAGAAAGCACATAGAAAAATGCTGTTCCGAAAAAATATAAACACAATTGTAACGTGCTTGGTTGTGCTGGTCAGGTTATTATTGTAAAACATTTTTTCACTAGATTAGATTATTAGAAAAGTAGCATGAAGCCATCTTTTCACTGTTGTTATGTATTTCATGATGGTAGGATTATGTATGTAACGCACTGTGGTATTCATTTGTAGACTTGCTTACTGGTGTCTGAAGGAATGTGTAGGTGCAGCAGGGTATATGCATTTAATTTCAATGGAAGTGTCACTGATGACTCATTCATTTTATACAAATATGTGCCCCTTGTTCCATCTGTTGAGGTTTAGCACTTCAATTTTCTGAAATGGCTCACTGTAGCTAACAGGTACATTATTGCAAAATGGGTTGTTTTCTTCGGTGGCTCATTAAAGATGGGAATATATCAAGAAATAAATGATCTCAGGATCTCGTCACTTCAAACCATTATTTATATATTTTTTTTATTTTTTATTTTATTTTGTAATTGAAAGGATAGATACAGTTGTTAGCAAGTTACAAATAATCACTTATAATACACCCTTAAACATGTGGTCTGACTTTTAAAATATAATTCCTTTCTTGTCTGTTAACTATTTTTTTTTCTTTTTTTGTTTTGCTTATATACTGTTTGTATGTTGTTACTAAGAAGTGGGTTGCAGTTCACAAACCATTAGCTAAGGTGTATATTACAAGTTGGAGACAAGGCACCCATTGCATAGCGATTTGATCCAATACTGGTTTTGCTATGAGTTTAATAAGACACACTTGAGCTTGTTACCTATACAGTGTGGCCGAGAAACCAGGAATGGGTGAAACTGCTATGCAATAGAAGTCTTACTTTATTTCCATCACTGCATTGTCTGTTAATATACTTATGTAACAAGTAACGGTCATGTAACAGCATTATAAATAAGTCTTGCTATCCAATAATGAATACATATTTAATTCAAGACCTGCTTGAATTGCATTGACTGACTGACTGTAGCACTTTCATATCGTGTTTGGTGACATAACGAGCTTAGCTGTCATGTAACAAAGGTGTTTAAATAATGCAGCATTTTTTCCCTATTGATTATATAGACTAAGACAATAATTCTTGCCAAGGGCACTTTGGTTGTCGTTGTCCGATGAAATACAGGATGCTGTGCTCACTCATCACGTCCACATGCTTCCAACGTTTCCATGCCAATAGTTGCCAAGCTCTTATTAGCTATAACTGTGAAAGGTCTATTGTAATTGTGATTGAACTCCTCCTAGTTTTTTCAGTGAGGCTTCAGGGAGTTTGTTGGGGATCATTCTGAGAGATTAAGAGCATTGTTGTGCCTGCAATCACAGCTGTCCTCCCATTTCCACACAGCTGTTGATGAGCATATTTATTTTAGCAGTCCAGTCATATACTTATTTCTATTAAAGAGCTTTGAACCCCATACGGTTTTATTTATTTTTATTTTTTTAGAGAACCATTCCCATTAGAACCTGAATATGTAACGCATACTGGCCTACTCTTGCAAGTACAGGCAATTTCATTAAAGGAATACTTTACACTCGTTTGTATAATATCCATTTTAACTGGTCATTTCCCCATGATATGTGTTTCTGATCACCATTTATTACTGTTTCTGCACACACTGAGATTTAATGAAGTCACCAGCATTTACTTCTGGGGTCTTCTCTGAGTAAGCCTGAGCATGGTACATTGGACTGTCCATTGCAAATCTTTAACAAAATCACTGTTTCATGGGGGAAGAAATTCCCGGTGCACACTACAAGTGCACCTCTAGTGGTCATTTTTATATCAACCTTGCTTGGGCTTGCTCAGACGGCTTCAAAGGTAAAATATGGCTTTATGGCATTTGAAATTTGAAACAAATAGACAGCCAACAAAGGCTGCTTTCTGGTAGAAAGCACATAATGCCATACCACAATGCAGTGAACATACAGGCACTAAAAAATGATGAAGCTGTGTGAAACTGAACATCATTGTGGAAGACTGCAGCTTTAAACTGGAATTTGGAAGTGGCTTTTTTTTTAACTTTATCTTATCCCTTGATGAGAAAATGATAAAATCAATGTAATCCACAATATCAGAATGACTCATATGTTCGCTAAGCACAGACATGAATTGTTGTGTCTAATCCAGTTTTAGCAATATCTTGTCGGCAGGAGAGCTTCATGCTTCATTAGCTTGAAATATTTGTTTTCGACCCCCCCAACCCCCCACTCCACCCCCCATTTTATAAGGTATATCTGTTCCGCTTTATGATTTCTAAGGCTGTTACTTCTAGAATATTGATCCTTGATGCCTGTGTAAACTGTTATAATTACCTGTTCAACACTTATAATGCTTGCTACGACATGAACTACATATGTACCAGCTGCTCGCTACTTTAATGCTAATTATCATTAGAAGGTCTTAGTAGGAGACCGTTCCAAGAAGCGATGATTTCATCTTGTGCTGTGCAGGTTTAGAAGTTAACTGTATGAATCTTTCATCAATCAGAGCTTGGCAACTATTTGCATTTCTTCTTTTATGAAAACGCACACAGCTGGGTGCTGACATATAAAACATTTGTATTGTATGAAAGAATACATTAATGGTGGTTGTAGATAGACCTCTTTGTAATGTTGCAGTTAAAAACCCATTTACAGAAAGGCGATGCAGCTTGGCAGGCTGATGAACCATATGATGGGCAACACGTTTCTGGAGTTCATTCTATGTTGTTGTAGCCAACAAAATAATTCCATGAATCTTACTTGTTTTGCAACTCACTTAGCTACGCAGGTCTAAAATATGTGCATTTTTTAAAGAAAGACGTGTAATAGAAAACATGGATTTTCATTTGGTTGTGCATTAGATTAAATGCATTTTTTATACACTATGTTTGTGAAAACGTATGTGGGTAATCCACTGACAGAACGGAGAGAGACATGGAAGTTGTCATTGACACGCCACACAGGTGTGGCGGATTTATTGTTTGATACAATTAGCAATGGTATATCACAGGCGACCATACAAGTGTACAAAAAATAAAACTAAATGCAAAAACAAAAACCTGTGCAAAAGCAGGTATGAAATAAAAGGTTGTTGTGCAGTGGTGATGCACTGCTAAAAAAGGAGGTCCTTGTAGGATTTAAAATCCCTAACTGATCCCTGCTCTTTGCAGGAGGTGAACAATCCTGACCCCGGTTCCACACACGGTGGTCAGATATTTGGTTTCTTTTTTGGTTTCTATTTTCTTTCATTCTTTCGGGTTGATCTTGTATCATGGATGATCTTGCCCTGGCTCAAGAGCACGATGGCGTGTCTGCATTTTATAGCAACATGCTCCGCTGGGACACGCCCACCAGCCGGTCAAGGAACTGCAACCGTCCAATCCTCAGCAGCACGTCAGAGGCATGGTTCCGAGAAGCTATTGACAGTGCATTGTCCCAGTTACAGCATTATTCTCAGGAAGTATTTTACACTTGCACTTCCTAGGTGTTTTCACTTTAGCAGTGTTTGTCAACAAGCATGTTACTGGCTGAAAGCCTGTCAGTTCATAGAGGAAGAAGTTAGTTGGTTTGTGACAGGGAAGATGCTGTTGACAGGTTGGGGACAATTTCACCCTCAATGGCTAAGGAAATGCAACACTGTCTGAAAGCATGATTTGCAAACGAAGATTATTTTATGTGGTGTACTACCAGATATTCTGAAGTGTGATACTTTGCAATGTGACATTTTGTAACAATTGTAAGTCACCCTGGATAAGGGCATCTGCTAAGAAATAAATAATCATACTAATAATATGGTTTAAAATAAATTATAATTAATGATAACATATGTTTCTTTAAAAACCGCAAATTTGATACCCACATAGCGAATAAAAGTGCATAGCAGGTTAGATTCATGAAACAATTGTTAGCTACAACAACATGGGCTTTTTCACCTTTGCTGTTTTAACAGAAAATTGCAGCATTCTTTAAATCTCTTTTTTTTTTTGCTACACAGCAGCATTTTGTAGCTTCATAAGGTGGCCATCATTCTTTAGCCTTCAATGTTTATTTAACAGAAATCTTGCTCGGCTGATGAGGGTACCAAGGGAGACAGCAAAAACACATTCAATATACTGTGTACATCAATCACAGCAGTAATACATAAGCACAACATACAAATACGGACAGAAACACAATAAAGTTAACGAAATGCATTGAAATTGATTTTGAAAACAGAGACCGGGGGGGCAGCCATATTGTCTTCAACCCCTAATTTTAATAATGCAACTACTTCCAAAGCTGACTTTGGCCATCATTTATTCATCTATGTCAAGATGCGGTTTTAAGTGAGGGAGTCATGTGATAGCACAATAGCTGCTCTGCTTCGATGTGAAGCACTTGCCTTCCCTGAGAATGCTTTTCATAGCACCCGAGCACCACTCATGCGGGACTGTCAACAGATTCAAGTGTTGAAAAAATAAAGCATATCAACCACGGAAAGGCCATCTTCTTTGCACTCGTGGATCCAGAGTGTCATCACTTTGCACTTAATAAAACAGAGAAGGCCTCCAAAATACTCCATCTTTGTTCTTAGCTTCGTGGGGACCACAATGTTAATTAGCTGTTATACCACCGCAATCATATTACATTTTACTCTTAAAAAATAAATAAATAAATAAATAAATTGATTGGTGTCTGCTTACTGCATTCTTCCACAGTAGAGACTTTTGCAATGAATCTGTCTCTCCAAAAAACATCACTTGTTTCACAGCGTACTGATTCACATAATTACCGTTCACTAATTAGGAGTGTGTTACTTGGGGTTTTGACCGTCAGCCTTTTTTTTTCCCAGCTGCTTATATCCGAAAAATAGTAATTTATCGGTTACGACTCTGAACGTTTTCAGGGTTTTAATGCTGTTGGATGTCTTTGAGTGGGATCCACTTTGATTTATTGTGTTGTATTTGACTACTAAATGTATTCAGAGCTACCACTACTACTAATTGCTGGTTGTCTTTCAAAACTGCTGCTGTAGCCGTTATCCGCACCAAATACAAATACAAGTAAGGACCTGGACACAAGATGTACGTTTCATTTAATATCCAGGTACCCAAGCTTCCTCTTCCCTTAAACTCGGCTTGTTACTATGTCAACGAGATCCAGGTGCAAATCAGCTACTAGTTGCTGCAGTGGGAGTAGCTGGAGCTGTCTTCAAGAACAGACCTTCTGAATACCCACTTTCCATATGTCCCATTTGTTTATCACAGTCTAGACCCCTTTCCCTTTTGTAATGTAGTCCACGTAGGCCCTTTTCTGTTAAAAACGGACTGCTTGCACCACAATGCATCGTAAATGTTTTTCTTTAACGGAGCTGTGCCATCTAGAAAAGAGAATCCTAATTGTATGCCTAGGTACTAATCTCAGATTCTGTCTTTCGACTTGCCTGCTACCTTGCTGCTGGTTTGGGTCTGAAAGATATAAATGACTCCAAGTTGAGATAAAAGAAGTAATAGCAGGAGAGAAAAAAAGATGAATTTAAATTACTGAGAATGCAACACAGGCCAACCTATGTATCCGTAAGGCATATTTATATCTTCATTTTAAACAGATTGTGTTTAGCAATGCAATTACTGAGTGCTAGTGGGATTATGACAGACAAGGCCAAACGGTAGATAAGCTTAAGCTTTTGAAAACCTGACCACAATTTCCTGACCAAATAGAGATTTCTATCATCTGGTTATTATACTCACTATAATGCAAATACAGTCATAAATCACAACATTTTGGTGACAGCAGGTAAAAAAAAAAAAAAAAAAAAAAGCTTCAAAAGGATCTTGAATTAATAATTGAAGTCTAGCAGAACCTCTTTCACGCTAATAGTAGATTTGATCCTTGGGGACTCTACCCCAGCCCCCCCCCCACCCCCCCCCAGCCGAAAAGACTTTATTTGGATTGATAAAGAAGACAGCGAAGTTAAAGAAATCAATGAATGGTACTGAAAAGTGCTGTACCTATATATTATTTCTGATCTTTACTAAATAATGTTTTAATATTTGTCCCGAGTATAGATTTATCCATGTCACTATTAACTTAATTGCTTTTACATTCATATTTAATAAACATTGACTACATATACATCATCATGACAGGCTCTGTCTCAGGTGTGTTTTCCATATGCGCTAGGTTATGGCTTGGTGATTTATATTGCAAACATTACAGCACAGGTGTAACAACTGCATAAATAAAACGCTAAGAAATTAATTAAATAAAAATGAACTTCAGTCTGGTTGTCTGGATATTCTTGTTTATGAATCACAATAGCTTCATAAAATTTATTTTTTCATGCTGATGCTCTGAAGAGGTAAAGCGATTGAAAAGGAGTATCCAAAATAATTATTTATATGAATGTGGGGATCTTCAGATCTTCAGTAATTTGCAGTTACAATTAAATATGTTCTTTCTTGAACATGTCAAGAATAGTGAATCGTGTTCAGTGTACTCTTCTCTTAACGTTGAATGTATTTTCATGAATGCAGTGCAGCGCCATAGAAACTGCCTTCACACGTTTGTTTAAGTTGGCTTTTAGCTTTGTGGAAAACAGGTGAATTGGTGTTCATGCATTATTCATCCTGTGCACATCACATGCAGCGCTACAAGCTCGTCAAAATAGCTTGACTCTGTCTCTGCCATTAGCCATGTCTCATTTAGATCAGCATCGTTCAGTCTCTCTATTGTTTTCAAAACAATGTAAAAGCCGTCAATACAAAGAGCTTTTCATGACAAGGGAGGCTTGGCAATTCCGCCTCTGTGATAAACATGGGAATGAATCAAGTGTAACAGTGGACTTTAAATATCATGTTTGGAAACCTTGAAAACTAATAGAAGATGATGAAAACAATGGGAGGGAAATAATAATAATAATAATAATAATAATAATAATAATAATAATGTAAGGAATGATGAACACATGAATAATGTAAAAGCTATAATTCCTTGTATATTTCTGGTGACATATACATAAGAACATAAGAAAGTTTACAAACGAGAGGAGGCCATTCAGCCCATCTTGCTCGTTTGGTTGTTAGTAGCTTATTGATCCCAGAATCTCATCAAGCAGCTGCTTGAAGGATCCCAGGGTGTCAGCTTCAACAAAATGTCAGCAGAAACCCGATGTGGAATTACAGTCTTATATATACAATTTGATGTGTTTTATTTTTATTAAAAGCGTCAAGTGGATTTAATGAAATGTCATGTATCTCTTGTAGTTCACCAACTTCTTTTGAGGTAATAAAATGTCGTTATTCTACACACTAATTATTATTATTATTATTATTATTATTATTATTATTATTATTATTATTATTATTATTATTATTATTAACTGGAACAGAAGGAGGTTAGGCGTGAACACTGAACACAGTACTTCGCGCTCTTTAGCCGCATTTCTTAACCGCTGTATAACAGACCTCGGCTCACTTGCCTGTTTCTTACCTGGTATAGTGGCTTTGTTGGTATTATCTCAGTTACAGTGTGCCACAGGTGTTACCCTGTGTCACATATATTAAATACATTTAAACATTTAAAAAACTATTTACCATCAGAACCCATTGTGGCAATGTGAGACAAAATCATACTGATAAAAAATTAAAAATAAATCATGTTTGGATTCAATGACCAATGATACAAAAAGACTTCTAGTTGAAACATTTGTCATTGAATTTGTTTAGTTTCTTTCAGCATTTCTAAAATGAGAGTGTTTTGTAGTTATGGAAGGAATATCATATAATATATTAACAAAGATGTGTAATAGTACTGATTTTAGAGCTTCTGAAATGTAGTGCCATTACTGATCTTTAAAGGTAGAACCTGGTGCATGACTGTTGCTTGACAAGTCAATAGGTAAAAACTTTTCAAGCCCCAGATACAAAGTCCTAATCACAACTCGGGGGAATCCCTCAGACAACTCAGGGCTCTGCTTTTGCACCTTGTTGTTTCTCTTTCCTTTTTTTATTGTTTAGAAACAAAACAGCCGGCAGCTGGAATTTCAAATAGATGGGTTTGTTATTTTATCTCCTGGGCAGATATCAGATGAGTAAGGTCATTCTATGAAAGCTTTGAGCAATAGAAATTCAGTTATGTATGATGGCATTACATATAATTTCACTAGAAATCACTAGATTATTATTATTATTATTTATTTCTTAGCAGACGCCCTTATCCAGAGCGACTTACAATTGTTACAAGATATCACATTACACAGATACCACATTATTTTTACATACAATTACCCATTTATACAGTTGGGTTTTTACTGGAGCAATCTAGGTAAAGTACCTTGCTCAAGGGTACAACAGCAGTGTCCCCCACTGGGGATTGAACCCACAACCCTCCGGTCAAGAGTCCAGAGCTCTAACCACTACTCCACACTGCTGCCCAGATTGTATATTGTGTATGCATTTGTTAATACATAAGAAAAAAAATGTTATTGTATGTTTTATATATATATATATATATATATATATATATATATATATATATATATATATATATATATATATATATATATAAAAATATATATTTTTTTTAATTGGTGGAGGGAACTTGAGCCGTGACCCAAAGAAGGCATTAGATGAAAGACTTCTCTGCTAGTTTGTTATTTGATTTACCTCGCAATTCCTGATTGAGTGTTTGAAGTTATGGATAACAAATACAACCACATGGAACAAGAAATGCACAATTGAAAATCGGTGGGAATATATGAAACATTTAATTTGACCATCGTTGAAGAGAATCATAACCAGATCCATTGACAACGTGTAATATAATAATACACTATATTATATATTAGTAAGGTCTTATGGAGCAGTAGTAACAACATACAATTGATTAACACATGTATATTTATCCAAAGGATAACTGGCATTAATCTGTCCCCAAAAGGAATCGCTAGTTGGATTGTAGTTTGAAAGTAATATGTTATCTAGTCTCATGATTATTTATGCAGATGGCTAAAAATGACAGGCATATACTTCTGGTTAAAAAAGAAAAAGAAGTGACATTGTAACAATAGCCTCACAGCCCTGAAAATTACAGCAAATAGAGTCACGTCCCAGATATAATACTGTGACAAAAAGGCAGGGGTCTGTGCACCCTGCTCATGCCTGTGGGGGTATGCGAACACAGTTATTGTGTTGCAGCAGGTCCGCAGAATATTACAAGGCTATGGAAACTTGTATTGAAAGTGTGGACCTTTAGTAAGCTGGCTGTTTTAAGTTGCCTTAATACTGTACCTCAAGTACTGAATGTTATTGCACACCCAGAATGCTACCAAACGCAGCTACAGTCAAGAGTTACAAAGTTTTGCCAACAGAAGGGTTAAAAAAATGAAGAAAAATGTAATGAAATGTGCCTGGTAAAGATTAGCAGGCCCCCATTAGGACTGCGAAGCTGCTTGGGTTGTTTAAAAATCTGTTTGATGTTGGTCTCTAGTGACTCGCCTGTGTGCGACTGTTAGCACTCTGGAATTCTGCAGGACTGTAGTTTTGAGTGAGCAGAAACATCACAGGGCTATGGTGTTAGGTCTAACCCCCATAGGAATGCCCTATCTATGTGGTGAAAAGGATTTGTTTATTATTAGATGGGGTGACATTTTGGACCCAAGATTGATTCTGAAGATTCCATTGATGGTGTCTGCCAAATTGTGTTTCTTTTGATCCGACGGATTTACAACTCCAAAGAAAATAAATAAATAATAATAAAAAAATTGATCTGAGGGCATGCTATATGTTATTCTTAAAGAGTTTGCATTTCAGCAATCAAAGCAGCAACCCATTTCCAGTGCTTTGAATCCTTATACCAGCACTCGGAATGTACAGCCCTCAAAGGACATGATAAGGCAGGGGGCTTGGACATCTCACATGTGATCTTTAATTCACTCTTCTGACCCCTTTCTTCATAGCTTTTTCTTACAACCCCCTAGCCCAGAATGGCTTTCTTCTCATTTTGGTTGTTCCTTGCCTTATAAATTAGGTCCCAGTGTTCTTGTTGCAATAGGTTGTGGAAGATCAAAGGTTTCCAATGGCAATACAACAAATTAGAGACACCTGCCATGGCCCTGCCAATAGGGTGTAAGGCCATCATGTGTTGCCAGGCCGGCACTGATTCCATGTGACTGCAAGGTGTTTGAAGCATTCTGGAGAGATGCATGATCATTCCTTCATGATTACCAGCCTCATTCCTTCAGGGATGGAAATGAGAGGCTGGTAGTCATTGGGGAATGAAGCCTGTTCTCCATAATGGCCAATTATGACTCATGATCACATGTAAGACTGTTCCTAGTGAAACATCAGTAATTTATGGAGGATACTGAAACATCTGTATGTCATACTTCTGGTGTTATTCCACTTTATCTATGGAATAATCAAGGAGTGGTGCCTGGTTACCAAGGGAATATTTACACATGTCCAGGTGTGATGTTTCTCAAGGCTACCAAAGGATACTGCTCAGTTGTTACATTTTCTAAAGGCTTTGGTTATTAAGGTTTGTGGTTTATAGTATCTGTGTGGTTTTCATTGTGTAATTCTGGAGAAGTGCTTAGACAAACCTGTTTGCAACCTTCTTTACCAAAAGTTATTGAAAATATCAGAATCTTGAGATATACGGAGGAACCTGACTGTTTGTTTGTCTATTTGTACCACTTGCATTTGTACATGTAGATACAGTAAATGCAGGTCATGATGATTTACAGATCGCTCTCATTTGTGTTTACTGACATAGTGGGGGCTACTAACATAACATACTGCACGTGTCAATGTATCCAGAGCTATTCCTCTTTGCATTAATAAACTTGATGTAACATTGGGAATCAGAAATGGCGTATGGTGAAAGTTGACAAAGATGCTTGTGTGATGGCTGTGGGGTCCTTGGAAGGCATCAAGCATAGTCCTTTTGGTTTTATCATAAGAATGTCATACGCATATCTTTTTCCCAGAGTAACATCAAAATGGTCTTATCGTCTCTTCTCCACAAACTTGTATGTGTATATTACTTTGCACAGTATTAAAACACGAAGAAACAAATTACTGTTGTAATGTTTTAACCACAGGCTGTAGGCCGTACAGACATATTGGATCTGTCTTCAATGACTCCTATGTCGTCTGTTAATATTACAAATCCATTACTGTTAATTGAGGAACAAGTGTGTTTTTATTAAACAGTTATTGACTATCTTTCTACTCTGCATTAGTTTCTAGTTCTTTTTATTTAGAAATGCTAAAAGAAACTTAATAAATTCAATGACAAATGCTTCCGCTATAAGACATTGAAAATGGAAATGATTCTGAACTCCAAGACCTGTTTAAATTATCTTCAGAATTTGGATTCTGAACTCCACATCTCTACAAAGGAATGCTGTGTGCAGTTCCATCCTAAACAATGAATTTAGTAAAAATGTAAAAAAAAAAAAAAAATATATATATATATATATATATATATATATATATATATATATATATATATATATATATATATATATATATATATATATATCAAGAGTAAGTCATCAATCATCAATCCAGTAGCCTGTAGTCTTGCACTCTTCGCTCAGCTTGCTGCCTTGTCAGATTTCAGTGATGCTGAACTCCTTGGCTCAAAAGGGGGTGTTATCTTACATTATAATCTCCCAGAGGGGAGGGGCTTACATCAGCAAATCTAATGGGAGGCAGAACAGCCTTGGAGACAGATGTGTCTGGCCAATCAATACTTTTAACTGTTTAGAGTTTAAATGTTTTTATTCCTAAAGTTAAAGAGACGGATCTGCTGTGTAAAAAAATCATTCTGGATACATAAAGGTACTACAGACTTAGAGAACTTTTAATGAGATCTGGAACACTCTACCTTTTATAAAACTTTTTATGTTTTATAAATCATGCCAATTTTATTTGTAGTTGTATTGAAAATGCTTTCCAGTAGTCCTAACTGTCCCAATTTAATATAAACCTCACAGATCTTTACAGTCTGTCCGGTTGAGAGTAGAGCTACCCTTAATCATTATACAAACATGGTAGATCTCGAATATGAAATTAGGCCATTTTCATAACATCGCCAAAATCTAATTTTAGATTCCTGAGGCGCTAACAGGTCAGTTAATTTTAATAAACATTTTGTGTAAAGGAAATATACTGTCAACACACCTGCGGCACAAACAACAGATCTACAGTCAAACATTAAGTATTACAGATAAGTTGAGAAATGCAACTCATTTGCTAGAAATCCTACTTGTCCAGCTTTGACACAGCATACCTTTTCAGGCTTGCAGACCCCAAAAACCCCACATATAGACAATGCCATCACACACACCACCAGCACAGTTTTAATGATTAAAAGCTGATCAGTCTGTGAAATGAACTGCACACAAACTATTCAAACTTCATTTCTAGGTCTAGGTCTATACGCTATAGATATTAGTTGGGATGCAGGCTTTGAATGTAAGCATTGATCAGAACTGTTTTGACAGCGTTCGGCTTGTTTATTTTTACTACTTTAAAAAAACCGAATCCATCTGATGGGTAACCGGAAAAAATGACACCACTTTTATGCTCCGTAGGACAAAGTCATTAGACACGGAAGCAAAGTTAATGTGCTTTTTTGTTGTTCATTGACCTTAATGATTTGCATGCTAATGTTCTGGGTAGTGAGAAGATAAACACAATTTATTTTGCATATGCACTTTTGAACTGCCAGTCTGTGCTTTTGAAAGGTTTTTTCCCCCTAATTTGCTTTATGATAATCATATTTCTGTTTTTCAAATGGTTTTAGCTAATGAAGTAAATACGTACGTCAATTCTATTCAATATTGAAGTCTCACATGTACATTTTTGAAAGAAACAAATGATAAGTGTTTTCATTTAAAAAAATATCTGGTTCCGTACTAGGCTAAAAAAAACCTCTGAGTTTGCATCTTATAGTTGGTTAGATTTGCAAAATAATTTCACATCCGCAGTGTCAAAACATGTGGTAGCACTTTATACTACAGGGCATGTAATTAAACAAATATTCAACCAGTAGTTACCATGTAAGAGCTATGTGTTTCTTCCAAAACTTCACCTGTGATACCTGCATAGGGAATGGAAGTGCACAGCAGATAATATTTATGGAATTATTTCATCAGCTATAAAACCTTTAAATAAAATGTTATGCGTGGACTTTCTCTTTAAGTTGATGTTCTAGTTTTATACAGTAACAGCAGCAGTATATATTTTTTCTCATAGAAAGAATGTTTTAATTTCATTTTTACGTGATGATGTATCATTAACAGTCTGGAATCACAAGATTTTTAAACTATTGTAAAAAAAAAATATATATAGTATATTAAACATATTTTTCTATGATAATCAAATATAAAAATGTTTTATCCTAACCCAGGGATGCATAGCAGTTTCATCCATTCCAGGTTTTAATATCTGCTTGATTAGCCACAGTGTATAGGTAACAAGCTTAGTAAAAGCAGGAATGGATCAAGCTGCTATGCAATGGGAGTCTTATTTTCATACCTGTAACCCAGTACATTTTGCTGGCTAACTGTATGACAAGATTCTGTTCATGATCTGCAACGTATGCATGTTTATCAGTACAACAAAGGTCATCACTATTGACTTTAAAGCGGACAGTCTGCAGTCTTTGATCACTGAAAAAAGGGTTAGAAGATGATAGCAGTCTGTGTTTCTCTTGGTGGAGATCTGGCAGTGCTCCTCTCATTAATAACTCTTATTGATGTTGTTTTATCTAAATCAGTCCAAAGTCAGCTTGAAGCAAAATCTGTGTTTCTTGCATTTTCATTGAGCTGACTTGCATTCATACTGGATAATAATGATTACTATACAGTACAACTCTGTTAAAATCCTGATGCCCATTAAAAGTGGAGTGATCAGCTCAAATAGATGCAGCCACCCCTGTTTTATGAATATACCAAATGGTCATGGCAAATATAATTCAATGATAATGGAGATCTTTTATTGAAAGCTGTTATGCTGGAAAGTGCCTGATGTCATTCCAATGAGCATGCTTTAATAGTAATGCAATGATGAAAATGAAGAAATCCAGTATAATGTTAAATTCCTATACAAAATAGCTAGTGGAATGGGTGTCCTGGGGTCTTTTTTATCATCCAAGGCCTAGTAACACACTGCAATTTCAATATTTATTTCCCCAGGGGAGGAATTTCTCTGATGACAAGGATATAGCTGATATATTCTTAGCTATATCTTTAAAACTGCTCATCCAATTGTGAAGAAAAACAGTATTCTATTCCTTACCGCACCTGTCTTTGATGGTTTCGTAATCTAGGTCAGTTGTAAATGTTACTGATATGTTTTTGTTCTAATCAAGACTGTAATAATGAACACATTTTCAAGCTTATTTATAAAGTATAATGATTCTTAATTAAGTAGTTACGAAGGCAGAGATCTGACAGTAAATGCTTAAATTAGTGAATCTGTGCTGTGATAAAATGCCCCAACCATGCAATACATTCCTGCAACACATTGTGCAGCACCTGCTAATTATTTTTTGTGAAAACAAAGAAGGAACATTAATTTAAGTGTTTGCTATGTCCTGTGACTTATACACTGGTATACAGTTACTAACGAAATGGGAGAGCCTGTCTTCACTCTGGCGTCTGTCAGGAGAGCAGTAGCAACTTTAGTGTTGTTGCCCGACAATTAACTCCACTGCTTGGCGGTTCCCTGCAAAGTATCTGCATGATAGTCACGTTTCCCTCTAAACCCATTGAGCCCATCACCAAGAATAGGCTCCCCCTCTAACTCCCCCACCTCCTGGCACTCCACGTTCAAGATCTCGGGACGCAGCACATCTCTAATTCACATCCCAGACGAGCAGGCACAACAAGGTCTCGTTTTCTCCATGGTTTTTGCCTGATTGATTAAGCAGTGTTAAGCAATTATAACATTAACTGTATAATGTCTGCCCCCATTCGAATTCCAGATTTTGAATTGAAGTAATACACACCGTGTTCATTTGTCACAAATTGCTTATTTGGGGTTTGCATTTATTTTCGGAGGAATTCTTGGAGCGACGCCTCCATACATGGAGTTCCACAAAAGATGATGTTAGCCACAATGATAATCATCTTAGAAGCAGATCCAGCCATTCTGTGTTAATAGTCATTTTGCAGTCTCTCCATGCTTTTCCCATTGTTATACTATGCATTTACCATGTTACAGTATTTAATATGCTTTACCAATGCTTACCTTTGCTGCTTTACCAATCCTTATCTTTGCTTTACCATGCTTTCACTATGCTTTGTGACACTTTGATGTGTTTTTGCTTCTGAAAACTTTTTAAAGGGTACTCCATGAATATAGATATGCTGCCTATAAATCTTGCAGTCTGGTTCTCGTGATGTGATATATGGGCATTCTCAATATCATACATTGTTCTGTTATGACAGATATTCTTAAGATTGGTGTCAAAGTCACTTCAAGGAAACCTATGTCGAGGTAAAATTATAGGAAAGAGATTTTCTTCCCCAAGATCACACAATGAGTTTGGTTGGATCAGACGGTTCAATCCCAAAAGTCCAAGGTCTCAGTGGGGTGCTGTAAATTAGCGCTACACTGGGACAAACTGTGTCTTTTGTGTCTCTTCAATATTAGCCAAGCTATAAGATTCTGTTGTTGTGAACCAGTTCAGTTGACTTAACGCCCCCTGTTTCTTAGCAAGGTAGACTTGTATAGACTCTTTCTATTATTCCAAGGCCTTGCTTATTTGCTATAAAAACAAAGCTGTCAATAAAGATTCCTTTAATCAATGTCACTCCCTAAACCAATTTCATCCAGATATGGCCAAATGTCTCTCCATTGCAGAGCTAAATGAACCTGGCAGCTGCTCATAGTGTATGCCAATAGCTCCAAGTGTTTTGGAAATTCATTTATTTTAACTAGTCGGATAAACTGATGCAACAAAGACATACAGCAACCTTCACCCCAGGATGATATTTTTATTTCTTTGGGCGATAGCCAGTAGTTCATGGCAGGAGAAGGTGGCATATGTTGTCATGGTTTGTACATTCAGAATAAATGAGGGTTGTTTCAGAAACGTTTCCTAAGAAAACGCTGATTCCACGTGTGCGACTCTCATTTTTCCACCCACTTATCCCCCATCCCCTCCATGCTCCCAGCCGAAGAAACAGAACAAACTGCTGTCTGTCCCAAATACAAGAGCAAAAAGCGGTTTACAAAAGAAACCAATTACAGATTTGAACTGAATGTCAAAATGGACATGATGATCCAAACCAACAGAATTAAACAGTAGTCAAAGGTGGAGGAGATCTGGACTATAAAGCACGGCTAGGTTGTATGAATTGTTGCCAAAGTTAAGCATACATTCTCCTCATCTACAAGCACTTGCTTCTGAGAGTGTCTTAAAAACGTATCTGGTATTAGAAACGATCATGAATTATGGTCTCAGTCGATCCCATACTGATCATTACAGCCATAACAATGTCTTGCAATAAAAACATGTTTGTTAGCATACTGACCCTTGATATTGGACTGCTCCACAAGCAGCTTGTTGGACACAGCTCTGGACACAATGGCCCCATACTCATCGTCGTCTTCATAAACACTACACCATGCATAGACAGTCATTTATGACAGGCATAAACTGTGTTAACATATAACTGGGCCCTCCGCAAGCACACATTGTAGCACCCCAGCATGCCGACTCATTTTAATGTGTCATTGTTGCAGTCTGACTGTTCACTGAGTGTTTGTTTAGATTCTGGTTTTCAATTAAAATCTATACATTTCAATGGTATTTGAAACACTATAGCTGATAAGTAGTTCACGTGATTGCGATAGAACCAAGATAAGCCTCTGTTTTTTAGAATTTTGTAAAACAAAACTTTCATTGCATGGATCTTCTCTGTGAATGTCTAAAGAGTTGATAGGATTTTATTTTTTTTAATTCCCACGCTGCTTTTCAACTTCCCTACAAACAATGTATCTAAACTCAGTAGATGTGTTTTCTTTGTCCAGTCTTGCTTTTAAAATTAATTGTGCTGCTATGACTGCCATTGATTGTAGACCTAAAAAAAAAAAGGTACTGTGTCTTTGGGATGTCTTAAACTACTGTTAAGTTTTTTTTTTTTTTCCCATCTACATTTGTGATGGTCGTGACTACTATTTAGAAAGAATAAAACATGCAGAATGAGTCATACGGTTGTGAGCTTGCCTGTTCGAACCCCTGTCACGCTGACTTCTAGATCTTGGCTGGGTGCTTACAGAGAGCTCTGTTTTACTCTTCTTGCAGACTAGGAAAGGAAAATAAACTGGGGTTGGTTTGCCGCAGCACTCCACAGCAACCCCTGCTGGTGAGAACGGAAAGCGGCCAGATGGAGATCTCTGTCCTCCAAGGATCAGTAGCATTATAACACCAACTTAGACTTGCTGGTTGAAAAGAGGTATGTGGTGAGACAGCGGGAACAGACAGCGGTAGTTGATCTTCAGTCCTCCTAGGCCGATTATATAGAGTTACAGCATGGAGGTGAAATTCAAATTGGGGAGAAAACAGGAATACATTTTTATTTTATTTTTTTAAAAGATGCAGTATGTTTATGCAGTAGTATCATTTTTACAACGCAGCCTGTTGTTACTCTTGGAGCAACATATACAAATACAGGTTTATTTTAGAAAGCAAAGGTTTAAAAAGAATATATATATATATATATATATATATATATATATATATATATATATATATATATATATATATATATATATATATATATGAAAAACGATTGTCCTAAATGCATTTCTCCAGGATAAATATGCCGTCATGCCAAATTTCAAATCCCCTATTCTCCTGTGTATAGCATGCTGTCCTACATGACTAAAGACCATAAAAACAAGTGCCCCAGATTATTTTTTTTTGCGTATTGCTCCGTCACAGCTAATGCAATATTAGTCTTGACTCCTACTTTCCGATAGAGCTACTACATTAAAAATGATTTGAGGTGAAACCACACTAATTTAAACAGAACCTGTAATAAAGTAAACACCATCTGTTCAAATTGATTTTCTTTTGTGCTCGCACAGTGGGTGACTTTATCTCACTTTTTTTTAAACAATTAATGATGCATCTGCTGTAATGATTTCTAGACTCGCGACGAAGCCAGAAAGGTAAGTCAGATTTGATTTTTTTACATGACGCTCCACCCCCCTCTGTGTTTGCTGAATAAAACAGGTATGTTTTTCTATTTTTTTTTATTATTTTTTTATTTAGCATGATCTTTTGCTAAGTTAAACTAAGCTATGGCAGAAACCCTAGGGAGAGCCTGCAAGAAACAGATTTCTTCCCCTAAACAGCACATTTTCAAGCTGAAGCACAGTATCGGCTGTTTCCTGGAATATCCTTTAAAGAAGTAAAAACAGTCAATAATAACTTCTTCAGCTGCAGGGTGGCTTTGCAGTGCTGACCTTTATTTTTATCATTCGCTACTGAGCATGGTCATCTTAGTCAGTGGCACCAGTCTGGGCGCTAAGAAATTGAACCTAAATAACCTTACTGCAATATTCCATATATTCACTTTCTGTGCAGATTTGTTTGCAGTACTCTTACATCACTGTAAAGCAAGCCTGCATTAGTTTGTATTTCGTTCTTGTTCTTATTTGATATCATAATTACCTTAATGGAAGAAGGATTTGTTATTTAGCTGAAGAAACAGTCAAAGGCTGAATATGTAGTGATTCTAAAAAAAACATCATTGATAAACGGTTTGGATAGAAGTCTTTATCAATTGTGTTAAAATGAACAGTAGCAAGTGTGACCTGAGTTCCTTTACAGTGTTAAAGTCGAGTGTAAAAACAGTACCCGTTACTAAAGCTCAGAGCAGTTTTACGAGTCATGCTCAGTTTCAGAATGTTTAGCATCCTAAAAAAGTACCTTCAAATTCAAATGACAATTGCTTTCTTTCTATTTTATGTAATCATTCTGAGTGGTTCTGGGTTCTGTGGCTCCCACATTTGAGTTATACTTTTTGATTAATTAAAATGACATATGAAGCTACTGACTAGGGTTGCCACGTCTGAGGTACAAAAGAACGGAAGCTCTTAACAACGGGGTTGTTAAGAGTTTAAACTATCATTACAAATCCTCTGTTCATCCAATAGCAAACATTGATAATATTACTGCTGTATTATTGACAACCAATTCATATTGTGCGTCTGTTACAGTAATATTGCCTCTTGATTGATCTCATTTGTGCTTAATATATGGTACTGGCATTTAATGTATATTGAATTCCCGGGACATTTTCATCAAAACCGGAACAATCCAGGGAAAACAGGGACAGATGGCAACCCTTTAAATAAAGATGTTTCACCCATTGCAACATCTCGAATTCTGGACTTCACATGCATTATATATTTATTTTGGCTGGCTTTTCTTCTAAACATGAACTGTTTTTGTTGTGTTTTGGGTGTAGAGGTTCTGGACTCCAATGAAATTAGGTTTTTAAGACAGATAAAGACCTATGAGCTGACAGTTATTGATTTCTCAGTCAATTCTGTGGTACATATAATTTTATACTTTGTTGTTGTTTTTTTAATTCTATTTTAGTAAAGGGAACATATTCTTTTTTTAAAGAAAAAGACACCCAGAACGTTAATGCTGTAATATAATGCTCCATCACACTTTATATTAAGAACAGGCCACAATTACATAGAAATTAATGAGGTTACCAGTAATCTTCTACACAGTAATAACTTTTAATAATTGGTTTAGGTTAGGATTGAGGCTAGGGTTCATACAAAACTAATTACTTAGTAACCCACTATTCTGCTGTGTTGTTTCATGTAGTACAACCCAAATTTGGATTAATCACTAACTTTTTGTTTCTGTGGTCTACAGTACACTGCCAAGGTGTAGTCTTAAGAACTAATTTCTAAAACAATTCTGAGCTCCTGATTTACTGAGAAAGAAAGTAATATGTTCTGTGCAGCACCGCCTTGTACACTATCGAACAGCCAGTGTCAGCCCCTGCACCGAGTCTCTAGTGTTGCTGATGAAAGCAGTGACTGCAAGTCAGGTGAATCAATGCTGCTAGTTTTTCAACTAATTCCTTGTTGACATGATTCTGAATAAAACATACAACAGCAGTCTAGAGTGAGTGGCAGAGTTGCCTCTTGAGATGACAGAAAAAGTTAAGTACCAATATATTGTAGACCATGGCCCAGAGTTCTTGAAACAAATGCAGCCGGTTTACCAAACCTAGACCTTGTGGATTATTCTGTTTGAAAACAGGTTGTGTTTGTTGTAAAAAGACAAGAACTAGTTTTGAAAACACAGCAAAGAGTATGCTGACACTGTAATTCCGGTTAAGGATCAGCTGTTTTTGTCGGTCTTTTACATTTTTGGTCTTTATGCCCCTGGCGATGCTCTGAAAGACTGAAATCCCAGTGTTAGTGGCTTGGCTGTTAAGAGCAGTTGATACAGGAGACTGTGTGCACTACGTTTCATTGAAAGTGGCTGTAGCTAACAAAATAGTTTTCTTTTTTTTTTCTTTCATGCAAGTGTCATTAGCTGCTGTCTTTATCAGAAGCTGTAGCGTTGACAGAGATGCTGGTACCATAATAATGGCAGATAGCTGAAAGTTTTCTCTTTGTGATGCAGACCATCAAATAATCATTGCCTGAAGCAAACTCCAATCTGTCATGCGATCAGAATGAACGAATTAACCAGAGCTCTTACAATTGAAACCCGAGTACATGGCAGCTGATATAAACGATCAGACTTTGATTTCATAATGTGATTGATTGATTGAGGCTAACCATTCCCAGATGCACCCTCTGTTTGGATTATTTATTTAATTACGTCAGTAGGTAAATGCACAGCCGAACTGATGGAATCCGATCTGGTCCCTGACTTCATCCAAGTCATTGCCTATGCAGGCTATTTAGTGTGCTTTCATTTTCATTATACAGGGTGTCTGCTGAGGTAATTTGCCAAAGGAGACCAGTATAGCTGAACATTACTGTAAAATTTCAGCCTTGCCCCTAGGCAGTGTTTCCTAAAAGCAGACAATTACAGGTGTCAGAAAAACATATGGTCACGGTTCACTGGATGATTAGCATTTCAAATGCTGTTAAAAGAATAATTTGAACCTGTCACTGTGATTGCAGGCACACTGTTTTATGACGGTGAGTCTTATCGGTGCAGAGGTGCTGGCTGTTGCTGCTGATATAGCAAAGAGCAGCGTTACAGCATGCAGCCCCTTCATGTGTTTATGTATACGAAATACTGGCTTTTGAATAATTCATTAATGAGCAATGGGGTCGCTTCTGTAGGAGACTTTTATTACAGCAAGCAGTGTTTTATACAGTATCGTCAGCATCTATCGCATTTGAAAGAGACAGAAAGTGAATCAATAAGAAAAAAAAAATACATATATATATATATATTTTTTGTGCACATCATATGAAATGTTTTTGTTAAACAAATAACTATGTCCAGAAATATTCTTGTACAGTTTGGCAGATCAAAAGTCGATTAATTGGGGTATTAGGAATTCCATTAAATGTTGAAAACTCTTGGAAAATATAAAATGTTTTGCTTGAGAGCAATCGTCTAGTTTTGGAGTCAGCCCTTTGGGACAGCTGGAGGAGGGACATTGTGTACAGCTTGTCTAGGTACTGTAGAATGTACTCCCTGCATGATGCATTTTTTACCTGCTTTACTTCACTGTAGGGAATTAAGCTAATTCCTAAATGTTTAATTTGTCATGTTACTGTTTAGATTTGCTCAAAATAGCTTAACTTTTATATTCCAACTGGAGTTGAGTTTCAAAACGAAAAAAAAGAGGCACAATGTGTTCATAACACACTCCCTGACAAAGGCGTTTATAGTGTAGAAACCCACACTCAGATGTTTATCAAACGCATTGTTAATGACAACACAAAATGTGTTGTTATGGGACACGGGGTAGAGTAATTCATAGAGACAGGCAGTGCAGGGCTGCTTCTTTCTTTCTGATCAATTGAGTGCTTGTGAATAGGTGCCACATTGATGGCACTGGAGACTGAAATCCTCTATTAATCCACAGTGAGGACATGGCCCTGGAGGCAGCAGAGTCACAGTTTGTACTCTGCCAGTGATCAGCTAATCTTTGGCCTCCCTTGGAGAGCAGCAGCAAAGGTGCCAATTAGCGTTCACTGTGATGGTAGGTAGTGATGTGGGCATCTATCCACTAGAATTAAGCTGAGGCTGTAAAAGTGCAATTTGCTCCATTTTCTGGTCAAACCTGTTAATGTGACAAAAATACTGTAGTAACAAACCATTTTAGCTCACTTTTTGAGTGAGTATCTTGTTACTTATTGTGTAAGATTTCCTTTCTCAGAAAACAATACAACAGTACAAACGGTGCAAATAATCCTTTGGAGTAACTCTGGCCTAAAGGCCCTTCTTTATCAAAACTTTTCATCCCAGGATGCAATTTAAACAATTCTTGTCAATGAAATGTTACAAAACATGGTGTACCTTGTTGACTTTGAGAAATCTATTCCTTGTAGTCGTGTTGTCCATTATGTTCACCATCCAGACTCAAATTCTGTTTTAATGTAAGCTAAAAACAGATACATTGGTTACAGTAAAGGATTTCCATAATAAAGCAAGTAAATAAAAACAGGCATTCTGTTGATAGACTCAGCAGCAAGTCTAACTGCGCCCAAGTAGTTAAGTATTGCCCTGTCAAGTCGGAGGTAATTTTCATTGGCATTGCACATTCCTGAAGGGCAATCGCCTGAAGAAGATGTTTTGTGTAAAGACAGTGAACAAAGTAGCAGAAATTGCTTTCAAAGTTTTCTTTGATATTGAAGGCTTTCCTAATTACACAGTGAATTGAGAAAGTCTTTTTTTTTCATTTAGGAGAATTTAAATGGAAATGGGATGGTTATAAAGTAACTTTAAAACGGCAAATTAGCATTAACAAGGACATGGCAGCTTGTTGAATCCATTTATACATGTGCTCATCTGTGCTGTCTTATCTAACAATTTGAGGTCATGAGTCCAGTACAGCATGGGATTTAAGACAAGGCCTGTTTTAATCAGCATTTGCTCCTTGCAACATTTGTTGAAATGGGAAAGGAAAAGTGTAAGTGTGTGTGTGTGTTTGGGGGGGGGGGGGGTTCTGTATGAACTTTGCTGTACATATCAAACTCCTTTTTAACACCTTCTATTTTTATCTCTCTTATATTGCCAGCATATGTTATTTAACAACAAACTGTCAGCTGGTTACTTCTTGCTTGTAAACAGGAGATTCAGTGATTATTCCTACCCTTGTTACATTACGTTTAAAAGCCTCCACTTGCTCAAAAGCAGTGGTTTGCTATAATTGCAAATGCCTTGGTGTTTATATTCCAACCAATCACAACGATCAAACTGTAAGGCAGTAGTTTGTATCAGACCCTAGGTATTTTTAGAGCTCACACTAAAAGCAGACATTATACACTGTTCAGCAGGTTATATTCACTTTACAGAGTAATTGACGGCAACATCCTGACAGGGTAGGCAATGGGCTGTGATATTTAAACAGTAATGTTAAATAACTACTTTTTTTTTTACTTCAGTCTTACGGATAATTTGAACAAAACTCGGATCCAGGTGGCTTTGTTAAAACATCTTTGCAAGTGTTTTGAGTACATTTCTCCTGATAATTGAAGAACAAAATACTAAAACAAGGACTATATTAGCACATTTCTAGATGTAAATTATATCTGGTCTGCCGTTTCATGTATTTTTGTTATTATTTCCTAGTGTTCCTGTTGCCCAGATTTAAATGGACATTGTCCACAACAAAACTATATAAATTGCAAATTGTCCATTTTTTTTTGCAAGTTCCTAATATTGAATGTCCTAAGTAACAGCTTAACCCCACAGAGATATCTATACATGTTCTACAGTAAAACCACTATTGTCCAGACTAATTGGACCAGGGATGTTCTGATAATGAAATTAAACTGTTTTGATAAACAGGGATAGGATAATGACGATTTTGCTGTATATATTAAAGAGTTAAATATGTGTTATCTTACCAAATGCATTCTGCTTGTTGTTTAGATTCACTTAGTGTCATTTTTTGTTTCAGCCATTACAGCCATCATGCTTTTTACAAGTCAGAAGTTTAAAGCACCCTGTGGCCTCAATCAGACTTAAAACCATGCACAACCTCCAAGTGCCTTGGAATAATTGAAAAATAAAATAAATGGATTAATCCCGTTTTTGCGCTAATGATATTTGGTCAGTTCTTTGTATAAACAAAGTTAACAACCTCTTCCTTTAACAGCGTTTGCTTCCTGACATTATTACTCTTCCAGTCAATTAGTAGGTCTCCGCAGTTGTTAGATATATTTTTTCTTAAGTTCTATTTGCAGACTTTTGTATGTGCTTAATGGAAATATCCCGTAGCGATATCTTGTCTTTGCTCACTTTTTTTGGTTCTTAAATCCCTCCATTGTGCATTTTCTGTCTTGTCGAAATCTGACAGGAGGGGAGTTTAGATATAAGGAAGGATTTTCATACTAACGACAAACTGGTGACAAGCTCATCCATTGTGCCATGGCAGTCTCCTGACAGAGATATATAAGGGGGGTTGGCTTTTGATGGAAATGTATCTCAGCTTCTGTTTGTAGACTGAAAACCAATCTGCCCGATTTTTAAAAAAGATTAATTCAACTATAATAAAATATCCTCTGTGGATATAGGGTTAGAAATTAATTTGATAGCTTCTGACCCAATCAATTTAAAGAGCAGTTTCTCATTCTCTTTCCCCCCCAAGGATTCAAGATATGTTTTTCTCCAATTTCTAGACTGGCCAATTTTAGTAAAAATCATTTCATGGAACTTCTCGCAACACATTTTAAAAAGATACTAATATCATCATCTTGCATAACTCATTAAGCATGTGCTAATTGTCTCTACTGAAACATAGATAGCTAACACATTCCTGCAGCTGCAAGGATTCGTAATGGCCTTTATCTTCGTGTTGCAACGCTATATATCACAGACAAAGGATGAGAGCTTAGGCTCCTGAACTAAAACTGTTAGGTCATAAAAAGGATGCATTTCTGTTTATGAACAGATTGGCTATAAACTCTGTTGTAAAATAGTCAATCTATGCCCATTGTTAAACTTTTTAAATCCATATATCTTATGTATTTACTTTTTATTGGGGGGGGGGGGGGGTCATTTTGTTATAAGTTATAAAGTTGATTCAAAATCCAAATGTTCACCAAATGTATAAGAACTACTATATAATGAAAACGTTGTGTTATTATTTGAACTTCCAATTAAAATTATGGAGTAAATGCAACAGTGGCATTATATTCAATACCCAGAGCAAATGTTATGTCACAGGTAGTCTTTGCAATCACTAATAATTATTTTAAAGAGAACTCTATACCTGTTATGTGAAGACAGTGAAGGTGCAGTTGAATAAAGGATATGCTGTTGTAAATCCAAGTGTGTAGCTTGTATGGTTGGTTTCACGGACTCCACGATTGGTGCTAATCAGGGTCTGTGAAACCAGCCCATAACGTATTATTTATTAAAGATGAGAACATATTTAATAATAAATAAATAAATAAATAAATAAATAAATAAAAGTCAATCTCTATGGTATAAATAAGAACATAAGAACATAAGAAAGTTTACAAACGAGAGGAGGCCATTCAGCCCATCTTGCTTGTTTGGTTGTTAGTAGCTTATTGAAATAAATAATTGAATGCAGTGATCTTTAAACCCGGTGGCCACACCTGGTATATATTAAAAGTATGAAGATGGTTGGACCAGCAGAGTTGATAGGTCATCGCATCATGTGATTTCTTTGGAATCAAAAGGATAGAACAGAATGTATTTTAAAGCTCCTTGCCCGTTAAGAGATAAGAAACACTGCTGAATGTGCAATTAGGGATTTGTCTGACGTTGAACATGTCTCACTTTACATGTCTGCCCTCTTTATACAGTAATCTGCTGTGTGTCTGATTGTAGTGCTGTACCTTTTACGTACTGTACAGAGTAATATAAGAACTTGCCCTTTCTGGCTTCAGCTTTGTTCCCTGTATAAAAAGACAGCTTGTTACAGGCTTAGATAGAGTTGTAGCATCTTGACTCTCAAACCTTTTAGCTATAATCTTTTTAGAACTTTCAGAGACACTGACATCCTGGTGGGAAGCATGCATGTTAGAGTCGTAGTGCTACATGTAGAGGATGCAGCTGGCATTTTACAGACAGCGGGGGGCTCCTCCTGCAATGAAATCCTCAGGAAGCTCACCCTGGGCCTCGCCGTGGGGAAGTGAACCACGGGGTAGCAGCTAGATGATAAAATCTGTCATAACCTGAACTGCTGAAAACCCACAGGAGAAAATAATCTATATTAGCATGCACACACACACACACACACACACACACACAGAAGCATATGAGTTATTACGTTTTCCGTTGTCTTATGCGCGATAAGTCTGTGAATATATTATTTTCTTAAATAATACAACACCATTTCTTGGTCTGGATAATAATCATATGATAGCAGAATGGCTCAGCTAGTGAGAGTATTGCTGTTTGAATTGGAGGCTGAGTCCTATGACCCAATCCCTGCTGGTCAGCTGGGTCCAAGGTTCAGTAGCTTGGTAGTTGTTGGTGTATTTGTGAAGTTGCAGAATCCACTGTAAGCAGGTAGTTACAGGTTACCTAAAATGTGTGGTTCTTCCTTCATCAAGAATAGGTGACTAGCATATCAAATACAGAGCAGGCCAATAAGAGGTACTCAGTACATTATTTTCATCTCGTAGGCCTCTTTAGGTAGGCTCAAGTAAGTGTGCAGCCGTGAGGTAGATAGTTTGATTATTGTCTGCTTTCAATATCATAAACTCAGTACTTAGCATAAACTGTACGTGACAAGGGTGGTAATCTCCAGTGTAAAATTCTCAATTAATACAGGTATTAGTTAAATTGATATTGTAGGCAGAAAATATATCCTATCACACAATGTAGCTACACATTTCTTTCATGAGGTGCATTTGGAAAGCCACAGAATACAGTGTGGATCTGAGCCTAAAATGGATTAAAATGCAAAAAAATAGATGCTAATAGTGTGTATTGCAGATATGTATAGTTATATTTTTCATTTTCTAAGTTCAGTATGATAAAAAAAGTAATGTAACAGTAAATCATTAAATTAATTGTTAATTCTCAAGGCCACAGATTCTCAAATCGATTATTTTGATCATATTCAAAAATAAAATGAAGGCAGACTTCATATGCAATGACCTGTGTTCAGCTGAGCACATCAGGAATATCTTGGAAATCCATAACAGTAGCACATAATTGAAGTTGGCGAGTGCAAATCTAGACGAATGAAAGAATATTTATTTCTAAAAGGGGAAGGTTGAGCTAAAGATCGCATTAATTACCAGCATATACATTTGCACATCAATTAGAATTGCTTAATGATGTACAGCAAAGGTAATAATACACTAATACACTGATGAATTGGAATATAAAAAGCTATGTTTTATATTAACACATAATAATAAAATATGACTGCAACTGCCTATCTTTGAGCAGTGTTGAGATCAAATTGTGTTTTCCGTCTTTAACTGTTTGCAAACAAACACTGAAGCTGACATTAACTAATCGCAATCCCTATTTATTTATTTATTGTCTGAGTGATATCACTAAAAATGCATATTGTATGCCACTGACCAGTGTCTCTATATGTGTATTAGTTTTGCTACACACATATTACTCCAAAAACTGCTCTCAAATGTCGTAAGACCTGGTAAAAATAAAAAAATATATATATTTTTGTCATGCCTTTATTGTTATTTCTTTTTAATAATTCAAATTCTTTGTGGGCCAATAATAAAAAATCTTTTTAAAAGACCACTTTAGTAAACCTTTTTTGAGAGGGGGTGAGAGAAAGAAAAAACTTACTCTCACTCTGAAGCTAAATGGTTGATGGATTAGGCAAGCTCTAAAGAAATGCCCTCTTTTATGTCTCAAAAGCTTGGTAATTGCTGCAAAAAAGATGCTTAGCGGCCCGTAATATTCATATAATCCGATTATTCCTCAGTCCTACTCTGGGTAAAAAGGTGGGAGTAATCCAATTCGCAGCTGTGCATCTCAGCTATTTTTTTTTTTCTGATGATGCTGTTGTTTGCTGCATCCCTCAGATAATAAACCCAATGCTGGGAGTAGGATACAAGATCCCTGGCATAATTAGTCTGTTGACAGAAAAATAAATTAATGCAATTCTGCTCTATGGGGACCTCTCTCTTGAAAAAAAAAGATGTGCTGCCTATCCCATGTATGTTGATTTAATTCAAATTTATCATCTGAGAATTTACAAAGAGTGATGTGAAATGTGAGCAGAGTTACTATTATCTGTAGAGGTGCACAATGTCATGATCGTCCCCATAGCTTTTATTGGGCAAGCGCATGCATTATTTCAGTTGTATTTCAAGGCTTCGTGATTGTTGTCGATTTACTATGATATTCGATAAGGAAATGAGTTGATGCTTCCACCTCTAATAATCAGCTGGTAAAGGCACGTCTGTACAGTGAACTCGTGCAGACACCTGCAATGCTGACCTTTCTCTTCCAAGGGCTGGGATCTTCTTGGTATCCTCTGTTAAGCTCCTTGGTGCAAAGAGGCAGTTGGCTTGCTGGTGGGATCGGAGGATACCCACTGACCTTTTATACTCCAGGGCTGTTGTGGGGAGTTCTGAGGGAACACAATGCATGCTTGTGGCAGGCTGGCGTGCAGTGGTGAGGTGTGGTGACGTCACGGACCATGAAGTAACAGAACCAAAACAGTGGATGGACGGGTGAAGCTGAATGCTACTGCACTCAGCATATTTAATAAATAAACAAACAAAACAAAAGATTTAAACAATCAACAAAACACAAAACAAAAAGGCACAAGGGCCAAACGAATAAACAAATACTGTTTAGCAGTCGTTTTTAAATCTAGTTTTTTTTCTCCTCGCACTCTTCGCTCCCAGTACTCTCCTCTGTACACTCCACTCTGCAGCACGGACAGCTGCAGGTTCTTATACTCTGGCCGAGGGGTTAACTAGCTGTTAATTATCTTATTACCCCTCGGCCACAGTCTGCACGCGTTTGGTAAGAATGTGCGACTGTCAGCTCGTTAAATAATCAGTAGCTGATCAGCCACGCATCCTCACAGGGTTGTTAAATTATAAATATAAAAAACAATACCAAAAGACGCTGCGCTTTTATCCGCGCCACAAACAAATACAAATAGGGCAGCAGTGTGGAGTAGTGGTTAGGGCTCTGGACTCTTGACCGGAGGGTTGTGGGTTCAATCCCCAGTAGGGTACACTGCTGTTGTACCCTTGAGCAAGGTACTTTACCTAGATTGCTCCAGTAAAAACCCAACTGTATAAATGGGTAATTGTATGTAAAAATAATGTGATATCTTTATAATGTGAAATAATGTATAATGTGATATCTTGTAACAATTGTAAGTCGCCCTGGATAAGGGCGTCTGCTAAGAAATAAATAAATAAAAAATTAAATAATAATAAATAGGGGCGGGACACTCCGCCACAATGCTATATAAAGAAAAACAGGGATTCAATAATTGGGCACAAAAAAGAAGAAAAAAAAAATCAGCCCAATTACTCAAAGTTTGAGTTTGCTACATATTAAAGGTCTTGCCATTTTGTATTATTTTTATTATTTTACGCCACCATTCGTAGCTTAGCGCATACTCACTCCATACACTATCTTCTAGTTAAGTGTATGGTCGCTCCATAGCTATGGTACTGACACTGAGCTTCTCTGTTTATTGTGTCAGAGGAGAATATCCTCTGTAGATCCCCACAGAGAATCACTACAGTATTTCCTGTAATTGTACCTCTTGCAGTGTTCACGCCTTTTTTTTTAATTAGCATGCATGATCCCAAGGTTAACCTGTTCTAACCTTTACAGATTCATGGCATGAGCTTTCAGGGTGCACCCGGCATCACCAGTTTGACGAGGAGGATCATCCTTAAGAATCCAGAGAGGGGTCCCACTTGCTCTGATAAATAGCTGATTGCTATTGAGAAATACTGAAAATTCACTGGCCAACTGGGAACCAGAGCCCTAACAGCAAAGATAATACTCCATTATGGCGCTACTATTACAGTGATATGTTGGATATTTTACAACCGTGGTTGCATTCTACCAATAGTGCATAGAGCTGTAATATTGTCGACCCTTAATGCCCTGTGATTGTCATTGAAGCTGCTTTTGCATTGCCACTGAATATCATTTGAAGTAAGGGTACAATTTCAAGCAGTTGGGCTGACCATAAAGTCAAGTGTCCTACACGACTATGTGTAACAGGAATTGAAGCCACACTTATCGACCCCTGGCGTAGCACACCACCAGAATCCTTTTGGCTAATCTGTAGAAATAAAGAGCCCTACTGCTCGACTTTAAATATGAATTGCTGAGGTCAATCAATGATATGCTGTTGGTTTTTTTTAATCAATAATGTCTCTCTTGGCCTATCCTTTCTAAAATGATGAAAGATTACTCCTAAGACCATAAGAGCACCTCCAAAAAGGTTGACCCAGTTAATGCAGGTCACTTTAAAAATGAAACATGAGTGACATCATGAATTTAGGAAGATGGATTCAAATTTGAACAAGCAAAAACAAATGCCATGACATTGCTTAATTAGGTATAGGGTATGTTTTATTTCTGGTTAAACAAAATAGATTTTGAGTTTTACAAATGTGTTTAATCTTAATGATGCACATGGTTTAATTGATTTATGATATTCTTAACAAATTAAACATCAGATGGTTTACATTTTAAGACATTAATACCCATTGTTTTACAAAGAGACTCAATGGCTAAGAAATAAATGCTACACAACATTTACAAAGAAATTTGAACACCATTTTCCAGTGAAATTGGATTTAACCAGAGTAGAAATAGGACTAAAACCATAAAATCATTATAAATGACTCCACTTGTGCCTTAGGAAGCTCATAATAGAAAAATAAATAGTGAATGAGGTATTGTAAAGTGCATATGTTTTGATTTGTATTGCTTCCATTTTCATTTAGAATGAATGGGAAATTACTGTTATTAGAATATAAATAATATGTGCTCTCATTAAATCATTGTCCTTCAATCTGACTGCATCGTGGGTTTTACAAACTGGGATATTAGGCCTAGGGGGGCAGTCTTTCAAAGACAGTGGACCGATATTCAATACAATACTTCTCTTTATTTTTCTGTATTACTCACACATCAACAAAAAAAATAAGTGAAATACTGAAGACAGTGATTAGGAAAGGGAAATTATACAGTGAAATTCAGGACTTTTACAATTTACTGTCAACACCAACTTAGTGAATTATCAAATGGTGTAAAGCCTGATAACAAAAGAACATAAGAACGCTTACAAGCGAGAGGTAACCATTCGGCCCATATTGCTCGTTTGGTTGTTAGTAGCTTATTGGTCCCAGAGTCTCATCAAGCAGCTTCTTGAATGATTCCAGGGTGTCAGCGTCAACAACATTACTGGGGAGTTGGTTCCAGACTCCCACAATTCTTTTTTTCTGTTCTGAATGCCCCTTTATGTAATCTCAATTTGTGACCCCTGGTCCTTGTTTCTTTTTTCAGGTCGAAAACTTTTAAACCCAGGATGATTCTGGTCGCTCTTCTTTGCACTCTTTCTAGAGCAGCAATATCTTTTTTGTAGCGAGCTGACCAGAACTGAACACAATAGTCTAAATTTTAACATTACTTCCTTTACTTTAAATTTCCACACTTCTCACTACATATCCAAGCATTTTGTTGGCCTTTTTATAGCTGCCCCACATTGTCTAGATAAAGACATTTCTGAGTCAGCATAAACTCCTAGAGTATTTTTCATAGATTGCTTCTTCAATTTCAGTATCTCCCATATGGTATGTATAATGCACATTTGTATTTCCTGTGTGCAATACCTTACACTTTTCTCTATTAAATGTAATTTGCCATGTGTCTGCCCAGTTCTGAATGCTGTCTAGATCATTTTGAATGACCTTTGCTGCTGCAATGGTGTTTGCCACTCCTCCAAAATTTAACAAGTTTGCTTACTGTACCAGAATCTAAGTCATTAATGTAGATTAGGAAAAGCAGAGGACCTAATACTGATCTCTGTGGTACTCCACTGCTTGCCTTGCCCCCTTTTGAGGTTTCTCCTCTAATCAGTACTTTCTGTTTTCTACTTGTTAACTACTCCGTAATCTATGTGCATGCATTTCCTTGAATCCTTACTGCATTCAGTTTGAGGATTAATCTTTTATGTGGGACTTTGTCAAATCTAAATAAACCATGTCATTTGCTTTGCAATTGTCCATTGTGGATGTTGCAACCTCAAAAAAATCAAGCAGGTTAGTTAGACACAATCTCCCTTTCCTAAAACCATGCTGACTGTCTCCCAGGATACTGTTACCTTGAGTACTATTGGGAGGATCTCATCCGGCCCAGGGGATTTGTTTATTTTAAGATCTTCTAGTCCCTTTAACACTTTTGCCTCGGTTATGCTAAAGTTATTTAAAACTGGATAGGAACAGATCGACATGTGGGGCATGTTGTCCGTATCCTCCTTTGCAAAAACATGTGAGCTATATGATTTTTCAAATTATAAGAAAACATTATATATATTTCAGTCAACCCCCTGTATTGATTTTATTGCCTTTAAATCGTGGTAATGTATTTCTGTGCTCATTTTGTTGTTGCTTTTATTTTTGGGTGGGACGGAGGGCGGTTGTTATTGGGTCTTGGGTCTTATTGGCTGTGGAAGTATTTAGGGCCGGGACTTTACTGAAGGATCCACGTTCCTCTCATTCATAGACATTTTTTTAATAATTGAAGGATGTTTTCCATCCTGGATAACTGGCTTGTGAGAAGTTTTTGAAGACCTACTTAGCCTGCTTGTCACACAGCCTTCGAGCACAATGTTCCTGCAATGGCATGATATAAGGTGGCCAAACCACAGGAATGGTAGGTATAGTGTTATAATATTTTCAAACACTGCTAATTTTTGGAATCAGAGTAGTTTTGTCACTTTGCATTTTAAAGTACTGCATGTAATGTAAACCACATTGTTTTCAATAAAGTTTAAACAAGAAAATAAAGTTGTAGGTATTGTATGTAAAACAATTTTCACTTCTATAATAAGGAAAATCCTCAAACTGTATTTGCAACATTTTCTTGAATAGGTTTGCAGTGGTTTAAGATTGTTTAAAGAACTGGAATTGGTTTTGGCTTCTGTTATGTAGACTAGGATATTGCTGTTTTCTGGAATAAATAACCCAGAAGGATGCGAAAAAAAGCTGTTTTCTCTTCTTTGTGTGAAACCGCAGGAAGCTGTATTTTCTTTGAGGTATTCATACTATCTATTCAAATCTGTGGCATCCAAGATTGATGACATGCTGCTTTAATTCAGCTCTTACCAACAACGTTCGCAGATTAGGTTGGAAAAACTATCAGAGGAAGCTCTGGGAATTCTTGAAGTCATACAGCATTGATTACTGATGGTAGCTGTCTTTGATGGCTCTTCTATAGTTGTGTTGTGTTGGCAGAGTCTTCCACAAATTGGATTGTGTTTGTCATTGGTTTTAACCTTGCTCAGTATTCTCTTGGTACTATACCAGAACAGCTACTTTAATATGTTGTAAAGGATAACCTTGACTAAGAAAATTATCTGTTACTTCTTTTAATCTTCCCTAATACTTAATTTGTGCAGAAACATTTGACTGGAAACGTAAGGACAAGACTTTAAATAAGAAGGTATTAATGCCTATTACATTCATGGCCAGAAATGTACACCTCGGAAGTATTTATGCATATGTGTTCTTACATACTGACAGTTACTATTTGGTTCAGTTGATCCTCATAAGGGTGGGTAAATATGATGCTGTTTCAATTTTTAAAAAGCCCCTTGTGTACCAAATTTTCGAAAACCGTCATTCATCTTGAACAGTCATGGAAGTTTTAGTTTATTGTAAAAGTATGTAAAATGCCAGGGAGGGCCCATATGTGTAAACGCTGTTTTTTCAATCAATTAAATAGATGCAAAATGGTCAAAATATTATTATGTGTTCAGTGGTTGGTCTTACTCTGATACAAACTAAACTAGAAAGCACTGTTGATTGCATCTAGGCCTCGGATGTTTACATCATTCAGTCAGCCTCAAATGCCTTTGGCCTCAAAAGATAAGAACTGACATCTCTTCGCTAGACTGGATCCTACTCAAATGTAAGGCATTTAATATATAATGCAGGTGTGTCTCAACCTAGCCCCCCCTCCCTCCCCAGTCCCTTCAATCTAGCCCCCCCTCCCTCTCCCAGTCCCTTCAATCTAGCACCCCCTCCCTCTCCCAGTCCCTTCAATCTAGCCAGGGTCCCCTTCATCCCCAGTCCCTTCAATCTAGCCCCCAACCTCTTTGTCCAAATGTATCTCGCAGGCAGCATCTCTTGCCAGCTAGTCCAATAATACTGCTAGAAATGATTTACACTGTACAGAATATTCAGGAATTACCTTGTTGTTTTCCAGCGTATTGGCTAATCCAGGCTTTCTCCCACTACAAACAGGTTCAGGAATGTTTGATGTGGATATTTAGTTAGTTGTTTAAATATAAATTCTTCTGAAAAGCCTTGTGACCTTAATAAACAGGTTTGCCAAGTGAGCAATATAGCTAATGGAATAGTTCCATAGATCTACCGGGCATCCATTCCCTTCTATAGGTCTCCTGTGTGCAGTTTTGAAAAAAAGCAGATGATAGTAAATATGCTCTTAGTCTGCATGCCTTACTTTCAGGTAGTCGGTTGAACTTCTTAGATAATTTTAAGTCACTGCAAAGCATGTCGTTCATTAGGGGAAGCACCTATTTAGTTTATTATCAGGAAAGGTGTTGATGGATGTGGACAAGTTCGCACTCCAAGTAAAATGATCAAGATGGCCTGAAAATGGAAGTAGAGATTTTTAGATGAATTAAAGTGCACCTTACTTAGTATTTAACATGCTACTAATTCCTACATCAAATGAAGTCAACTATATACGGTTGTGCTGCAACCATAATTAAGAAGTAAAAACTGACAATCGTGTTCAGCCTATGAGTTTTCATATACAGCATGTTTAATTTGCTGTGCTGTGATTTTCATCAACAACTAAAAGTTAACATGAAACATCTGTTTATAGAGGGATGTACAGTGCAGTGTTGGTATATACCTAGGTGTGTAAGATCCCTGTGACCTTTGGAAAAGTTATTTAGGTCAACCCCCACTCCCACCTCATACAGCTGGTTTCCTTTGGCTCAAGACCTCATCCAAGTACCTTCAGTGTAAATACATTTCACTGACAGGTGAAATTTGGAAAGCTTGCTTTATATTGATCCCAACTGCAATAACAAGCAGCATGACCTTTCCAATAGTGTAAAATACTTCCAGCATTTAATATTCTTCTTACTCGTTGTCAATCCATAGTGTTATACAGTAGCATGCAATGTGGATAGTTTCATTTAAAGGAGAGGCGGGGGCTTGTTTTCATTGATACAATGAAATCTGAGCCGAAGGAGGTGCAAAAGTTGATGATGCAACAGCTCAACAGGTTCACCACGGTGGACCTCAAAGACGCCTATTTCCACATCCCCATAAAACCATTTCCCTTTCCAGTCTGACAGGGAGCGACAGCTCCATGCGCTCTGCCCAGTGCGGGCCCTGGCATACTACATTGACAGGACAAAAAGTTGGAGGCTGTCCAAACTATTTTTAGTCTGCTATGGGGCTAAATCCCATGGTCAAGCCCTGTCTAAGCAGAGGCTGTCCAAATGGATAGCAGACACAGTCAGGGCTGTCTATGAGCTGGCCAACTTGCCCCCTCCAGAAAAGCTCACTGGCCATTCCACCAGGGCCATGGCAACTTTGGGGGCTTTATTCCAGGGTGTATCTGTCAAGGACATATGCAATGCAGCGGTGTGGGCTACTCCCCATACCTTTAGTGGGTTCTACAGACTGAATGTCATGGATCCTCAAAACCCTGGCTTTGGAACTAGTGTTAAGGGTGGCTTCCCAATAGATCCTTACAACACAGCCATAGAGGTGCGTTCTCCCTCAATTTTTAAGTCCTAGCTACTTGTTACTGGGGTTCTGTATGGTAATGCACAAGGCAGCCTCTTGGCGTAGCCTTGTAGCATTCCAGTCGTTCATCAGGAATAAAAATAATGTGTTCTGTTTCTGGTTTATGTATTGCAAAATGTATTGTGTGAACTGTATACAGGTTGTTGATTGAGAAAAACTACATACTTTAAAGTGCATGACAAAATAGTTGGGTTGGGGTTAAAAATGTTGGTTACAGAAAACCTATTTTTTTTTTATCATCTGATACATAAGTGACAGCAGTTTTATTTCTTCAGACCTTCAATTTTGGGTTTGCACTGTACATGTCTCCAACTATTCCATGTAGGAATGTGTTTGTCCATGGCATGCCAAGTATGGCTCTCATTCCACTGTATTTGTCTGTCTGAGATAGTGCACAGCTCACAATAAAGATAAAAGAAGATGGGATGGCCTAGAAGGGGCACAGCAAATGATGAGCTGGACTGTAAAAGAGCTGTTGGGTGTTAAACAATGGCAAGGAGGAAGCCTCAGGAACCATCAAGATTAAGACATCTTAAGCGACTACAGACTCTGGTGTGTGTAAAACTCCAAGAGAAAGGTCATGCTGAAGACTTGGTTTTACCAGCATCAGTAATAGTGATGTATTTCTTGCCAGCACCTTTCACTTTCAGATACACAATGGTATTTCCCAGGGTTTACATTTAAAGCTTATAAATCTTTTACTTGACATTGAAGGCATCCTGCCACCCTATATAAACTTGGCTGTGTTCTCAGTCTTTCTTGCTAGTGTTGCTCTGTACAGTTGAGGCTTGTTACTGTGCCGCTGATCCTGTTATTGAACACTTTTGACAATAATAATATGGTATTTTTGTGTCCATATTTTTCCTGAACTATAAAGCAGTGTCTTAAAGGTTGTATAATGCTGTCTTTTCTGGTTTTGCTCCTTTGTTATAAATGAATTGATATTATTATAGAAACTATAAAGCCTGGAGGTTGAACTAATTGTTATTGGTTTTATATCAAATTAATTCTTTGAAATTGAGATCCTCTGATAGCTTTAGGCCAATCAAATCAGACACAAGTACTGTAAGAAATAATATAGATACCGGTTTAGGTAATTAAAGGGTTATTATTTTTCTTTAATGTGTTATACAGAGCAGGTCATTAATTGGGATGCTAGGAATCTATCTGATGGAGACAAATGCCGCTTTTCTGTCTTGTCAGAGGTTCTTTAGTTACACGCTGGGAAGATAACCAAAAAGCTTTTTCTCTTTTTTTTTTGTTGGAACAAAATCAATACAGTTATCAACACTAATCAATAACATTAGTGGATGTCCAATCTACAGTATGCTCCTGGTTTTCCCCGTGGTAGGGGCAAAAGGGATGAGCCGCGATGGGCTGAACAGCCTCTTCTCGTTCCCAAACATTCCTTACTTTTATTTATTGTATTTTATTTTATTGAAGAATTCTGTTTTTCTAGCATCACTCAGTGTGATAAATGATAAATGCTACAGAAATGGGGGCTGGAAAACATGGATTTTCTGGATTTAAGGACAAACTATGCCATTAGAAGTTTCTAGGTAAGAACTAAAGTGGCCTTTGCAAATACAAAATGATTTTATTTTTTATAAATGAATTGCTACAAAATGTTCCATTGTTGTGAAACAATGAAAGGGATACTTTAGACCAACATTTCCAGAATAGTTAACGTCATACCTGTTTAATATCCTATTATTAATGAATTTTATTGTTATAATTCACTCATTACTCCTTTTTTAACCACAATGACTGCTTCTGCAAAGACTCCTGAAGGCTGAATTTCTGAAGTGAAATGACCACTAGTATTGTTATGAAACTGTATTTTTGCCCCCTATGCAACTGTGAGTTAATAAATGGAATATATATTTACAACATCACCGTTGCAGAGGGAGAATTACTTTGTAGTCATTTCTGCACATTTCCCTTTTTTTTTTTTTTTTTTTTTGGCTGTTTTTCAACAGATTGCCAAATTAAATTAGCAAATTAGGTTTGCATCGCTTTTTGTGTTTGAGGCCGAGCAAATTAGATAAATGAGTCAACAATTACAAGTGATCTGCCTCAGTTACAACACAGTCTTCAAGTTGTCAGTTTACCGAAAAAGTATGCTTGTAGCCATGAGATGCATTGGAGCATGTAAAAATCTCAATGGGAATAAAATACAGTTTTAGAACAGTGTTTATATTAATAATTGTGATAATTGTATTGTTTTTCCAATATGACTCTCCGAGGGGGGCTGGAATATAATTCAGACTATGTGTCAGATTGCAGACCTGCACATTTAACAATAGGGATGTCAGATGTCATGTTATATAGGTCAAGGAGAAGCTGCTTATTCTACTGCTGTTCTACACTGTGACAGCTCAGTGACAGGGGACAGCAAACAGACTGCCAGGACAGTAAAGGGATGTGACAGCCTAGTCGGTCATATTGTAATATTGTAGTAAAAAAACGCTTGAAGGTTTTTAGGATAATGCACTAGTGAGCGAGGACGGTGCTGACATCTCCTTTTTCTGAATGTGTGCCGAGGAGAATTACAAGTCTCAGCAAGCATCAGTAATGAAGTGATGTCTCGTGAGAACATGTGTCCCAAAGGATTCCTGCTTGAGGTTTCTCTTAGTCATGACAACACATTCATTTGTATTAGCCTTTACCATTCATAGATTGTGCACAGCTTATAATTTTCATGCTGATCTTATGAAACTAATTCAGGGCGAACAACTAAATGAGCCACTATAAACTGTTCAGATTTTATATATATATATATCTTCTCCTATGACCTACTGTAGTTTTAATAGAACACAAACTATTAATTCATGTTAATGGATGCTGGGTTAGACACAACTGAAAGTGATTAAAATATTGCTTGTGTTATACGACAGCAAATTATAAGTACAGTAGCATGCTTAGAGGTTGTTTACTTATATTCCAGATAACATTTCTGGCAATTGCTGTTTTTTTTTCTATGTTATGTCATTGCATGCATAATATAGGTTTACTTACAGTATGTATACAATGCTATATTCTATTATGATATAGCATTGTAGGCCCAGGCCCAGATATAGCATTATATACATGCTATTTCTGGGCCTAGTTAAATATTATGAAATTAATAGAAATTCATGATTTTAAGAATGATTCAGTTGCATATATAGAGATTTGTGACATAGAGGCCAGTAATATTAGAATATGTAGTCATATCTTAAAACCGTTTTACAGTTTTATTTAGTTTTTTTATAGGAGAAAACACTGTTAATGTTACAAAATGAGAAACAAACAATTTGATTGTTCTTTAGAAACCTGGAATTATATCAATCAGTTGTTTGGTTGGTGAGAAAACTTTAAACTGCCACTCAAAGAACAAAAATGGATTTTGGACTTCCATTGTTGAAATGCTTTCTTTTAATTCACTGATTGGTTAGAACATAAGAACATAAGAACGTTTACAAGCGAGAGGAGGCCATTCAGCCCATCTTGCTCGTTTGGTTGTTAGTAGCTTATTGATCCCAGAATCTCATCAAGCAGCTTCTTGAAGGATCCCAGGTAAATTTCAAAATATCACTGTCCTGGTCACAAAAGCTGTTTGTGGGGAATAATAGCCATTTTCTATACTTTTGAGGCATAAGCAATTAGGAAATAACACTTACTACCCAGGAACAAAAATTGTGTTACATAGTGTTTTCTGTTCTGAATGCCCCTTTATCTAATCTCCATTTATGACCCCTGGTCCTTTTTTCTTTTTTCAAGTCAAAGAAGTCCCCCGGGTTGACATTGTCAATACCTTTTAGGATTTTGAATGTTTGAATCAGATCGCCGCGTAGTCTTCTTTGTTCAAGACTGAATAGATTCAATTATTTTAGCCTGTCTGCATACGACATGCCTTTTAAACCTGGGATAATTCTGGTTGCTCTTCTTTGCACTCTTTCTAGAGCAGCAATATCCTTTTTGTAACGAGGTGACCAGAACTGGACACAATATTCTAGGTGAGGTCTTACTAATGCATTGTAGAGTTTTAACATTACTTCCCTTGATTTAAATTCAACACTTCTCACAATATAGCCGAGCATCTTGTTAGCCTTTTTTATAGCTTCCCCACATTGTCTAGATGAAGACATTTCTGAGTCAACATAAACTCCTAGGTCTTTTTCATAGTTCCCTTCTTCAATTTCACTATCTCCCATATGATATTTATAATGCACATTTTTATTGCCCGCATGCAATACTTTACACTTTTCTCTATTAAATTTCATTTGCCATGTGTCTGCCCAATTCTGAATGCTGTCTAGATCATTTTGTGACCTTTGCTGCTTCAACAGTGTTTGCCACTCCTCCTATTTTTGTGTCGTCTGCAAATTTAACGAGTTTGCTTACTATACCAGAATCTAAATCATTAATGTAGATTAGGAATAGCAGAGGACCTAATACTGATCCCTGTGGTACACCACTGGTTAACTCACTCCATTTTGAGGTTTCTCCTCTAATCAGTACTTTCTGTTTTCTACCTGTTAACCACTCCCTAATCCATGTGCATGCATTTCCTTGAATCCCTACTGCGTTCAGTTTGAGAATTAATCCTTTATGCGGGTGTGACAGGATTGACCGAGGGTGAGACTCAGAGACAGTATAAAGTTCAAAATAAAGCTTTTTAATAAACAAAAAATAATCAAATAAACAGGCACGAGGGCCAAACAAAAAGGTTTCAAACACAAAATAAACACAACAAAACTTACAAATAAAGCTTCCAGGCTGTGCGTTGCCTTCACTGGTTGCAAAACAAACAGAAAACAGCACACACAGAAAACACTATCTTCCTCTCCTTCTAGAACTCTCTCTCCTCAGCCAGGGCCTCTCCCCTGGCTTTTATCCCCTGTGGCTGGAGCCCAATTAATCAATAATTGCTGATTATTCAATTAGGGCTCCAGCCACATTCTCACATGTTTTCCTGGCAGGGAGGAATTTTAACCCCCTCCCTGCCAGTCCCAACCATGTTCATAAAGACGGGGCAGTCCCCCGTCACAGCGGGACTTTGTCAAAAGCTTTCTGGAAATCTAAATAGACCATGTTGTATGCTTTGCAGTTATCCATTTTCAATGTTGCATCCTCAAAAAAGTCAAGTAGGTTAGTTAGACATGATCTCCCATTCCTAAAACCATGCTGGTTGTCTCCCAGGATATTGTTACCATATAGGTAATTTTCCATTTTGGATCTTATTATAGTTTCCATAAGTTTACATATAATAGAAGTCAGGCTTACTGGTCTGTAGTTACCTGGTTCGGTTTTGTCTCCCTTTTTGTGGATCGGTATTACGTTTGCTATTTTCCAGTCTGTCGGTACAACCCCTGTGTCAAGAGACTGTTGCATGATCTTGGTTAGCAGTTTGTAAATAACTTCTTTCATTTCTTTGAGTACTATTGGGAGGATCTCATCTGGCCCAGGGGATTTGTTTATTTTAAGAGCTCCTAGTCCCTTTAACACTTCTGCCTCTGTTATGCTAAAGTTATTTAAAATTGGATAGGAACAGGTCGACATGTGGGGCATGTTGTCCGTGTCCTCCTTTGTAAAAACCTGTGAAAAGTAATCATTTAATATATTTGCTATTTTTTTTTCTTCATCTATGATTTTGCCATTTGTGTCTCTTAGACATTTAACCTCCTCTTTGAATGTTCTCTTGCTGTTATAATATTGGAAAAACATTTTGGAATTGGTTTTAGCCCCCTTAGCAATATTGATTTCTATCTCTCTCTTGGCCTTTCTAACTTCCTTTTTGACTTGTGTTTGCAGTTCCAAGTACTCTTTCTGTGTGCTTTGTTTTTGGTCCCTTTTAAACGCTCTGTAAAGTGCCTTTTTTCGCTGAATATTTTTTTAAATTGATCTATTAAACCATTTTGGCCATTTTGTTTTAGATTTAGATTTGTCTACTTTTGGTATGTAATTGTTTTGTGCCTCTAGTACTACATTTTTAAAAAACAGCCATCCTTTTTCTGTGGATGTTTTCTCTATTTTACTCCAATCTACTTCTATTAGTCTCTGTTTCATACCTTTGTAGTTTGCTTTTCTAAAATTGTAAACCTTAGCTTTAGTCATTACTTTTGGGGTTTTAAAAAATATTTCAAATGAGACCATGTTGTGGTCTGAGTTTGCCAGTGGCTCTCTGACCTCTGTTTTAGTTGTTCTGTCTTCATTATTTGAAAAGACTAAGTCAAGGCATGCCTCCCCTCTAGTCGGTGCCTTGACAAATTGCGTTAGGAAGCAGTCATTTGTCATTTCCACCATTTCAATTCCGTCCGTCGTGCCCCCCATCGGGTTTTCCCATTTTATACAGGGGAAGTTGAAATCCCCCATTAGTATGGCTTCTCCTTTTCTACACGCATTTCGAATGTCATTGTACAACAGATTATTTTGCTCAGCGTCTGAATTTGGCGGTCTATAGCATGCTCCTATTATTATGCCCTTTGAATTTGTGTCCATTATTCTGACCCATATTGATTCTGCATTGTTTTCTTTGTCCTGATTTAACACCTGGGCTTCAAGACTATTTCTTATGTATAGTGCTACCCCTCCGCCTCTTCTGTCCTGCCTGTCTTTGCTATATAGTGTGTACCCACTAATATTATATTCGTCTCCATCACTCTCAGACAACCAAGTTTCTGTAACACCTATCACATAGTAGTTACTTGTTAGTGCAGTAGCTTCAAGTTCTAACATTTTGTTTCTGAGACTTCTAGCATTAAGATAAATACATTTAATAGTGGTCTTACCTGAGTTGTTGCCCTTGTTTTGATGTGGTCTCCCTTCTGTTTTTTTGTTTTCTCCCCCCTTCCTTTCTAGTTTAAATGCTTCTGGACCGCCTGAAGGATCCTTTCTCCGAGTAGATTGGTTCCCTTTCTGTTTAAGTGCAGCCCGTCCCACCTGTATAGATAGTCCTTGTTGTAGAAAGTGCTCCAATGTTCAAGAAAGGTGAAGCCTTCCTGTGTGCACCACGATTTCAGCCATGCATTTTGATTTTGTATTTCCAGCTGTCCATATGGTCCTTTGCAAGGTGCCGGCAGTATCCCAGAAAATACCACAGTTTTGGTCTTGTCTTTTAATTTCCTTCCTAGCTCTTTGAATTTGTTTTGCAGGGATTTTGGCCTGTCTCTACCAATGTTGTTTGCACCAATGTGGACGACTACTACCGGGTCGTCTCCTGTTCATTCTAGGAGCCTGTCCACATTCTCAGTGATGTGCTTGACTGAGGCTCCTGGAGGGCAGCACACTGTTGTAGTAAGGGGGTCCAAACTGGTTGTTTGTTTGCTCTTCGGTGTCGACAGTCTGTGCCAAGCAACACAGTTACCTTTACAGGGAAAGAGCACATTATGCACAGGTTTCAAAGAGCCAGTGTTTGCTTTTGGTCAGCAGGGAGCTGTGTAAATAAGAAAGGCTTCTGATGCCACTTTCTCGCTTCCAGAAACAAAGCAAGCAGCAACTTTTCCAGGATAGAACAAACTGTTCTTCTTGTGTATTTAAATTATGCTGCCATTTGCCAACATTTTAGTGAGGCTGGGATATTCCCCTGGAACAATACAATGTAAAGATATTACAGAAAGACGGCACAGACGACCAGTTTCGTTGAAGCCCATGGACATTTCTGCACCCACGTTGAATACAGTTGCTTTAATATCTCTATGAGACCAATTTCAAAATTTCAAGCCTTTTCAGAAAATGGCACCTGAGATACTGTTAAAGAAGATAAATGGGGTTGTGTGGTAATCTTGTTCTCTATAATATATTATTGTAGCAACAACGAGATACTGTACTTTGGAGCAATCAAACATTGCATTTCCCGTACAGGTAAATACAACTGTGCTGAAATTGTAGAGAAAACCATTTTGCTGAATTAGTGTTAATTTGATAACATCAAATGTTCAATGGAGTATTGACTTTGCAGTTGGGTGGTTTTGTCTGGAAAAATAATACAACTCAACAGTCAGGGGAAATATAATTTGAATCAGGTTTAACTTTGGATATTTACAGCCAAACCTAATTAAGGTTCGATTCTCAGACTGGTTTGAAACACCTTGTTGCCCTTTATCAGAAAATAGAGATTGAAAAAAGCAGTTATACATTTGACAGATTAATAAATTAGTCTTTTAATCAAGGTGTTTTAAATCAGGGTCCCCTGGGGGTCTGCAGAGGTTACATAAGGGGGTCCCCAGAAAATTCTGAAAACTATTTTGTAAAATTAATTTAGGGGAAAATGAAAATATGAAATAGCTCATTATAGCATAATTGTTTGACCTTACTAAATTAAATAAGTCATGCCTTATCATTAAAGCTCAGTGGAAAATAGGGCACCACATAACTCGATGCTCTAATGTTAAATTAATTCCTGTTGAAGGAAGTGACCCCAGAAATGGGAGTGACTGCCTTAATTATTAGAAAGTAGGTTATCCAAGCAAGGCAATGTGGACTGAATTGACAACAGCACGGCTTCTAAGGTAAAGTGTTACTCGCCCAACAAAAAAAGCGATTCAGAACTTGGGAAAGTATTTGGGTCACATGTTGTAACCCCAAAACGAGTCATGGATCAAGGGCTCTTTTTTTGTCCTATAGTCACATGAGTACAGCTACTGATTTTCCATTCTGGGAAATAGCAAATTCCGTTTTTCAAAAATGACCAATTCCGTTTTTTTTCCCCCACTTTGTATCAACTTGTTAATAATTAAAAATGGCATTTGAACATAAATATAAAGACACTTTGACACTTCAAACATGTCATAATGTTTATAAACATTACTTGGCTCATTGCTGGCATTAAAATAAGCAGGAAAGCTTAAGAATTATATTACAGTAGTTCAGAAAACAAATGTCCAGCACTATTGTGTGAGAATCATATTTACAGTCTTCCACTAACACTCTAGTTCAGTCTTATTATCTTATTGCTGGCATTAGAATAACAATAAAAAATATTAAACCATTTAGAAACATTCCAGCAATGTCATGTGAGAGTAATTCTATTTACAGTACTCCACAAATGAAGTTTACTGTTTTACTGGCATTAAAATAACCAGGATAAAATATAAAACACTTTGATAAAATAGGCATGTTGACTTGCTGTACACAGGTTCAGTGCTGTGTATCATCCGATTGTAATTTAAATAGCACCCCTTTTAACATAAATGCATAATTAATCCTCCCAATCGTTTCTTTGCTAATTCTGCCACCTTGTTATTTGCTGTTTAACAAGAGGTGTGTCTCCAGACAGAATGTCTTTATGAAACAAACGGTGTGTAGTGTAGTGACTACATCCTTTACACAGCAAAGCCATCAATTTCCTTTGAGCTTTTTTTTCATCAGATAATATAATTTAATTAAGAAACGGTCATGGTTTAACATTGGTAATTGTAGCTTTATTAAAGGCAGATAGAATGGAAAGAAATAAACCAAACAATAATTAAATACGCAATTAATTTAGCTTACTCACTTTGGGAAAGCCCAGCCTTGAGCGCAGTACCTTGGGTCTACGTTTTTCAACATAGAAGAATGCAGTGCTTTGCCAATTTGTTGCCGGCTTTTTTGCTGTCTTGTTCTCTACGTGTTTATGACTGGCAATACGATTTTTAATGGTATTGACTCGTACATGATCAATCGAATGACAGCAAAACTTGCAGAATGGTATCCCACCATCCACATATGGATAATCAGAAAATGTTTTAGCTCTGTCTTTTGCTGAAACATTGCATTTCTTCATTGGTGCAGCCACCATGTTGAGTTTCAGCAGAGAAGCGTGAGTGAAGTCACAGGGAATTAACTCAATTTTGCAGTGCAAAAAAAAAAAGAAAATGCCTAATTCCGTTCCGAATGCCTAATTCCGCGATCGCGGAAAAACAGTAGATTGACCCTAAGTTTGTCACCATGAAATCAGTCTTAAATGGCTGTTTACACGTTATAAATATACAGATTAACGTAAGTTCAGATTTTTTTTTAGGTTGCATGTTATATACATGGTACGTTGTATACTGAACTATGATATGTAGCATGTAGGGTGTGTGCGTTATTCTAAAGACACAACCAATGGCAGTCAGGCCTGTTATACACAAGCCTGCATGCTGGACATTTTACTTTTATAAAAAAAAAACTGTCAGAGGTCATCAGTTGCCATCCCAAATGCAGTGTTGTTCTGTACAGCATGAAAGCAAAAAATTGAAATGCCATAACCTAATATCCTGGAAATATGTTCAGCTGGTTCTTTATTTTATACAGAGCATTCTGTTCAAGGCTTGTTCTCGGTATGCTCATGTGCCTCAATTTTATATTATGGTAGCTGAGACAGGGTCCCTTAGGTTATTGGAGTCGGTATTCTACGTACAGTGGTAAACATGGCAGTGCAATGAAAGGCAAATATTGCATCAAACACATTTTAGTAACAGCACAAAACAATGGTGTTGCTTAATACACTGTATGTTGTCTAAGAGATGTGGATATGTATTTACATTTCCTCTATGTGGCTGCTGTATTTCCATGGGGTTCTTGAAATGTTAGCTGGAGCAGATGGCCCCTCCTGGAGGTGCAGATCCCAAAGGGAGCATATGGAAAATATAACGGAAAACAAGGGCTTCAGCACTTAAAAAAATATATAATATGCTTACTGCTGTCATAATATTATTCAACATTGTTTTTGATTTAATTAAAACAAAATACCAGCTATGTATGAAGGGAGCAGTAGAACTTGCATTGTGGGTCGTCAGATAAGATGACATTGAGATCAGTGTGGCCCAGGTGGTCGTCTCAGTCAAACAATCAGTTTCCTTGAGTGTCTAAAGTGTCAAGAGAGCAGTTTTTAAGGAAATATGTACAGCTTGGTCCTGGAAGGGGTTAAAGAAAGACAGCTTCTGACACCTGTGAAAAGAAGACCTATCAGAAAGGCTATAAAAGCTCAGAGTGATTGGGGATCTGTTACTAACAAGATATGACTGGCTTCCGCACAACAAAGATAAAAGCCTGTAGCTGGTCCTTTTGAAAATCCTGACTAATGGTACGAGAGCAGGGTGTAGTACTGTGCAAATGATCTCCCTTAAACACCGTGAGCTTAAAAGAGCATCCGAGATAGCCAGAGACGCAAGCCTCGGGTAACAGATACATGGATCTTTCTCTGTGCAGTGTGCTTGTTGAAGCTGTACAATGCTGTCCCGGCAGTGCAGTTTGTGAGCAGGACGTTTCTAAATGGCACTCAGCTTTGCAAGATTAAAATTGTGAAAAAAAATAAATAAATCAGCTATAAATAGAACACGGGAATGTGTCCATTGGAACGTGATTTTCCTTGAAGAAATTGCTAAACTGTACACAATCTGTGCTCTGGTGATCAAGGAGGGTTTCAGCTCATTTGAGTTCAGGAACAGTAGCTTTGATGGGGGTTTATCACCTCTAGCACAGGTAGAAATATGGAAAATAAAAAAGGTATTATCACCTCTAGCACAGGTAGAAATATGGAAAATAAAAAAGGTAAGCTATCTTTTTATAAGGATCTTGTTTTTGTTCATTTTATCTCTACATTTTAGAATTGTTGTATGAAAAAAAAATATATATATAAATAAAATATAATTGTTTGTGATGTGTAATTGTCATAAAGTTTTCTAATTGTTTTTACTTTTTAAGTAGAATTATTTTAAAAGTTAAGAGTAATATAATTGCTGCACATAAACAACAAACATATTCTATTGCTTGTTACTAAATGTGTAACTTGGACTAACTGTATAGATGTATAGTACTGTTTAGACGGCTCCATTTATAATTTAGTTTTAATTCATATACAGTATGTAGGCAAGTTGTTATATTTAGAATTAAATGCTTGTGTTAAAATGACAAATGTGGTACTGTTTTAATTTAGATAATTTATTCATATCAAGTCAAAACGATTTGAAGTTATCAGTAAAACCAACAGTTGTTATTAAAGGATTTGAACTCTGAAATTGATTAATATTTCCTTTAATATTGCAAACTGATGTTGATTAATATTGCCATTGTTTAATATCCACCACAATAAAAGTTTATATAGATAAGCTAATTTATCAAGGGAGAACAAAGCTGGCCAAATGTGATGCAAATGAATTGTTTAGCATTATATTGCATGTGATGTTGAAATTGTATGTATGTATTTCCTTCTCAATAAAGCGGGTTTCTATAAGACTAAAATTCTATTGTGTACCAAAATACAGTGATGCACATAGTGCAAGTATGTGATTTAGGTTACTGGGGAAATAAAATGTGTGAATACATTGATTAGAGTTAATAGAAAACAGTAATATGTTATACACTTGTATTTATTAGCTTTAAGATTTATAATAGATACAAATTCTGGGGGAATAGGTTAAAATAATATAGTAGATTACTGTTTGATTGTTGATGAGAATGGATGTCATGGTGTTTTACCTTTTTTTCCTTTTTTTATTTAGCTTGAGGTATTTAGAAACATGTTTTTGGTCATTTTTTGTAACATGTGCATAAATAAAAAATGAATCCATATTTTTTAGATATATTTGACAAATCGCTGTCTTCTAATTATATTTTTTATTATCCATTTTATTTAGTATTCCTATATTTTGTTCTACCATGCAAATAATGCGTTTATGGCTGCATGTTTAAATATCTTATGTAAGATGCTGTTTCATCTTCTCTCTCTGGTCTATTTGCGGTTACTCATCATATTTTTATGCCCAGTGATGTAGTCCATAGCAGATTATTAAATTTTTAGTAGCTTTGCAGTAGCTCTAATGCTCATGGTGATGTTTCAGAGAGTGACAACACCAGTCCCTTTGTGCTGTGATCATGCTTTTCTTTGCTGTTGTATCCTGTTTCCTCTGGGTTTTTTTTATTTTTTTTGGTGAACACCCACATACCTAATTCTCACTAGTCAGGGTGTACTTACAAGCCTTGAAAACACATTTCTATGACATCTCTGGTGTCCCCAATGTGTGTAATAGACTGCACACGTGCCTCTAACCCAGGGCTTCTCAAACTCGGTCCTGGGGACCCCCTGTGTCTGCTGGTTTTCAATACAACCGAGCTCTCAATTACTTAACTAGACCCTTAATTGAACTAATAATTTGCTTAATGAGACCTTTTTACTTGTTTTCAGCTCTTGAGCAGTTGCATATTTCAAGTTAGCTGTAACGTTTGATATGTAACTTGAACTGCAACTGTTTAAGAGCTGAAAACAAGTACCCCTGTGTCCCCTATAAAACATGCTATTTTCTGACTTAAGTATGTATCATTTGTCTAGGAAGTGGTTTCCTAACCACAATCCCAGGTTATCCTGTGAGCTTGTTTCAACCCCTGTGTGCAGGTAACCCCTCCAGAGTCCAGTTACAAGAAGCTTGTTTCAAACTCCTCTATATGTTTAAAAAAGACTATCTGACTTCACTCGACACACCAAACAAAAAAGGATATGTTGTATAAACAAGACTGGTTATAGATGGGACAACACAACGTAGTCATTCTCATCAGTCAAAGACCTATTGTTATGTATGTATCACATTGTATTTTGCACCGTCCTTGGCAGTTAACATTGTAGAAACATATTTTTAAGGTAAAATGAGAACAGAACTCCATCCAGTTATTGTGCATTGGTTGTAAATGGATAAGACTTGGGGGCTTGTGGGCTGTCTCGCTTATTAAAGCCTATTTTTTTTTTAAATGCAGACTATTGTCTATTCAGGAATGGATATTTAGTAGGTAAGCGACCTCAGACAAATTCGGTTGTACCTCCCTCCCACTCCCCCCAGCACAGAAAATAATTGCAGCTAGAAACAGTGTTATAAAAAATATATATTTGTGTATTTTATTATGTTTTATTATTTTATTAGTTGGATGGTCGGGTTTATCATGGTCACTAAAAGCAGCATAATCCTGCTTGGAAACTGTTTGTATAACCCAAAATAATTTTATTCTTGTACATTAAAAAAAAAAAAAAACATGTCCAACTTCTCCTTATTGAACAGTGTTGAAAACAAAAGAAAACACAAAAATTGCTGTCTATTATAACAGCAAGCCGGCCGTGCCTTGTCATTGCAACACATTGGAAAATAGGGCCCGTTATCATTTTAAACATTTTTAGCATGCACAGCACTGCGAAACAAAGCCAACACTTTGAAACAGTTGAAAGTAACAGGGGTTCATAAATACTCTGAATTTGTCAGGGCAAATGACTCATAAAGTCATTAAAGCAGAGACTTGCAGGAATAGGGAGCTATAGACTATATCTGTGACAAAATTCAACTGTCAAACTTCAAAGCTGTTGGTTGAAAATAGTAATCCCCAGAGCCCAGGATTACCACTATCTGTTCTGTCTGAAGAAAAAACAAAATCCAATAATAAATACATCTAAACTGCTGCTTCTTGTGCACGCACAGAGATAGGGTCCTCATAGTCGTGTAATAATCACACAGTACCTGAAAGTTTAAACATCTTTGTATAAAATTGAGAGTTGATCAGGTTATAGCCATGAAATGTACAGTATGATAGACAGAGAAACAGACAGGCACAGCCAATTAAATGAGAACTCTATAAAAGGTGAGCTGCTCAGGTTTCAAAAAGATATTTGGTAGAAAAGGGGAAAATACATTTGAGAGAAAATGCCACTGTCTTCAGTTTTTAACCAAATGCATTTAATTCCTTGACTCTTTGAACTTCTTAAAGGTATGGAATTTCTAAAGGGGAAGGAAAAAGAAGATAAAAATAGAGCACCAGCAATGAGCTATAGACTTCAAAGAGAGAAATGTGGCTTGAAAAATAATTAGCAATTCATATTATATATCTATTAGCATCCGACAGATGATTACTGTAAAGTGCACTTAGGAAAGTCCATAATATATGTTATTCTGTGCAGTACAACTGCAAGTGTAGTCAGCATTTCATAATAGCCCCTTTCAAGCCCTAATTAATGATCCAGTAAAAATGCAATAACTGGGGGAATAATCTACCTGCTGAAGCATAACAATGTTTAATACAGTTTCAAGGCATTGGTGATGTTTTAAATAGAACATCTGCTTCTTAATTGCTTGTTAAAAGTTCACCTCACCATCAAATACCATTTTGCCCCTTTTTTTAAATGTATTTGTTTGTACATAACACACACAGACATGTTCCAGAAATAATATACTGTATTTTTCTTCTGTAATTGTTATAATTCCCCCCCCCCCATTTTTTTTTTCTGACATTAATTCCAAATTGATAATAGTGTATGCAAACAGAGGGGCGATACAGTTTAGAAAGGCAGTGTTCATACTGTCAAGGCTATGGCAGACCTAACTTTTCACAGAATCAGCTGGATCTTTGCTTTATATTTTATTTCTATACTTTGAAAACAAATTGAAGCCTAATGGGATGCTGAAGTAGCTGTTTTCAAAAGCATGTTTTAGGCTTTGCATGCAAAGCATTTAAAAACCATCATGCCCTTTCCATGCTCCATGCCTATAAAGTTTTCTGTGCTATGCGTTTCACAGATTTAAATGAAAGGTATTTTTTTTTCCAATGTTCCACTCAAGACTGTTTAAAAATATATATAATAATAATAATCTTTTCACTTACTGGAGATGCTTGAACAGGCTGCCGCATAATATGCCCTTGAAAGGTAGACCGTTTGAAGTTGAATGTGCTGTAAGTTTTTACTGCCTGCTTTTCAGATTATGGAGACATGTGTTTTGCTGAAATTGGAATAATTTGCTGAAGGATAGCAAATGGATGTGAAGTTCAGGAAAGAGATAATAATGGGGAAAAAATACATACAGTAAAGATGAATGCATTAAGAAATATACTGTCTTTTTATTTAATAAATATTGAATTTACAATGCAAGCCTGCCAATCCAAAAATGTATTATTATTATTATTATTATTATTATTATTATTATTTATTTATTTATTTATTTATTTATTTATTTATTTATTTATTTCTCATTTTTTTATGTTTTACTAAGATTTTTAGAATATGTTCATATGGAATGTACACTGTATGGGAAGCACTCTTTCAAAAAAGCACACACGCACACACATACATATGTGCTATGGAAGGGCTTTTATCAGAAACGTCCTTAAATAAATAGTTTTTTTAAATTCTTTAAACCTTTTGTGTACATCCAAAAAAAAATCTTTTTTGTACACTGCAGTTATTTATACCACCTTTCAATCAATGGCACCAAGGCCTTTCTAATAGTGGGGGGGCCAAGGCCCGGGGGTGAAGGGATGGGGGGTGGGCGGTGTGTGGGGGTGGGGGTGTTGGTGTGAACACACACACACACACCCCACCCCACCCCCGGACTAAATTTCATACATTAAAATTATATTACAGCTTTAAAGGACGAAATACATTTTTAAGCTTGTAAAAATAAAAGTGCAAGAAGATATTTGGGTTTCAAACGTTAAAAAGGCCTGGAACAGAAAGCTGGTTGATAACAGGTGCTGATATATCAACGTAAGATGTAAAAGGCTACTTCATGCAAGAGACTGAGCTTGTACTTGCATAAAGGTCAGTTTAATGGCTGCTTTTACAACAGAAAAAAATAGTCATGCCTTTGTCTCATTGCCAAACTTGTTTTTTTCCCCTATACAGTAGATAACATTACTATCATGTAATTTTAATGCAGTATTTATTCTATGGATAAATTAATGCAATATAACAGCTATCAAATATTGAAGCAGGTTATATATCTATAGTCTACTAGTTATTTAAAGTGTGTAACAACAACAATACTACTAGTACCACAAATAATACTACGGCTACTACGACTACTACTACGACTACTACTACTACTAATAATAATAATAATAATAATAATAATAATAATAATAATAATAATATTGAGTTGTTATCTGAATGGTGGGCATTGAGTCCATATATGACCATATACAGCATTTACATTGATAAAGAATGTATTGATAAAGAATATTAAACAGCTGTCTACAAAGTATTTGTTTAGCTTTAATAGCCTACCAAAAGCTATTTTTGTTTTGAAAGTTCTACAGCTATTTACTGCTTCAGACACAAATTACATGAAATGGTAACACATGTTTCAACATGTTTCAACAGTCTTCTGCAGTGTTACAAGGTGACAATGAAACATTCGCTATCACACCCAAAGTCGGCTTCTCTGCACTCATTCTTTGTTATAAACACGTCTTTATTTTTTCCAGCGTTCACGGTGTTAGTTCTGTCTTTGTGCATGCTTATCAAAGCCACTGCGTTTAAAGTTGTCAGTGTTTTTGCTTTGCTCCTGCAGAAATAATTTAATATGTTGCCTTGTTTTATTTTATTTTGTGGTGGCGGTGAACTAAAAATGTTCACTGCCTCATCCACAATATTATCGCCTTCTAAAGCTTCCATTTTTCCATTCTTTAATTATCTAAGTTCTCTGTATATTTCCTGTTTTAGAAGTAATGTATTTCTTGCGCTGAAAAAAATGTTATCTCGCAGCAAAAGTAAAGGCTGTGCACACTGAAAGCCTGTCTGTCCATCTGCCACTGAACTTCTGTGAACAACGTCCCCGCCCCGCGCTCAAATAAGAAAACTAAACCGAAACTTAAATGTAAGTTATAAAGAAATAATGTAGATTTACATTTACAAATCGAAGATAACATCAACTGGAATTGCATTACTGCTCGGGCAGCACACATTGAAATGGGGACTTTTTATCTAGACCTGTTTTAAATAAGAACTTTTATAACAATAAACAACATTTGTTTGTATTACTTTATTTACAAGATGGACATAAAAAAATATTCTACAATTTACTGTTTTTCAGGTAAGCATTTAAATATTTAGGAACATTTGTTGTGTGATTATTATGAATGTGATATCGCTATTTTTTCTGCTTTTAAGTAACATTATGTTTAATCGTAAAATGCCTTGAAGTACCTAGTTTTAGGCTGTGAAATTAGCCATTTTTTATAGTTGAAAAAACAAACCTAATTATAATACAGACACACACAAGTTTATTTCAGAAATACAAACAATATGTACAGACCCGCAGTCTCCCAAAATGTAAAGTCTGGGTTATGTGTTAACATGCTTTTAAAAGTGGGGGGCCATGGCCCCTCTGTCATATGCTCCCCCCCCTCCCAGCTCCACATCCCCTACTTTATAATATATTATGAAATCTTATGACACAAGAATTATGGCTACAATTAAGGGGCATTTACACAGTTTTTATTTTAGTTTAAGGATATTTTTATGGCCAAGAAAATATATCTCTATTGAAATAATACTGGCTTAAGTAGTTTCTAAGTAACTCCAATATATCTAACAAGTAAGGGAAGCTGAAAAGTAAAGACTGCTCTGGGGTCACTCGACTGGAACTGACAGCAATGTTCCATCACCCTCACGTCCTTTCACCGTGCATCTCCCATGTCCTAGATAGATTGTGAATTCTTAGTTCTTATTAATAGTCAAAGACATCTTGAATTATTTCCCTGTGATGTGCAGTATGAGCTTGGTCTACTGCAGCAGCTTGAGCTGAGACCACTAAACTCATTTCATTTGTGAGCTAAACAGATTTTTTGCAATCTAACATCATCTCCCAGTAAGAACTATTAAATCTGTTATCGCTTCCTTATTTAAATATTCATAATTTCCATCTTAATCGAAGTCTGATGCAGTGGTGTGAAAAGTTGGGTATAAATATGCATGATAAGGGGTAAACTATTTATCTGTGGAAACGGTGTGCTTGATAAGATTAATTATTCATTACACCTCCCTTTCTGGTCTAAAACTGTTTGGAATTGAATTCCACATTTAGGAAGGTGGTACTTTTACTACTACATTTAAAACTTTTAAAACTACTGTTGTAAAATGTTTCTACGGTATATATACTGTATATGTCCTACTTATAACTTTGCAATGAAAGGTGTTATATAATTAAACAGAAGGTGATTGTAATATGGAGATGAAAACCTGCAGCAATGTATGTTCCTTAGAATAGCCCATAGCTATTCACTCATGGTGGGTACCTTAAAACCTTTCCAGTATTTTAATATTAGATGCTTATAAGGAAGTACATAAAGTAACCCAGATCACATGATCAACTGTCAGTCAAGATTATGATCACATGTATTCAACTGAAATATAATCTGATATATCACACCAGATTGGATTTATCTCTCTGCAGGTCCTGAAGGCATGTATTAGAGCTTGCTTTTTATACATATAGTTTATATTGTGTCAGCTGGATAGTTTGATGTAAATCTTAGTGTCATTTGTAACTACAAAGATTACTGTCATTGTTGTTTATTTTGTGGATAAATTACTATGTACAATCTCTCTTTTTTTCTCTGTTTTGTAGCTGTCTCATGTACCTGTCTAAAAAACGAGGGGTAGCACCGAATAGTGGACGAGTCAGTAAAGTGACAGTCAGACTCAGAATCTGGTAGATGACTAACGGCACGTTCCGTGATTTGTGGAGTAATTGTGAAGCGAGAATGTTTCAGATGGACGGAAGTGGATTTGCGGTTGCAAGCCATTATCATATAAATTACATTTTAAACATTAATTTTAAACAAATGTAAAATGTCAAGCAGTTTTAAAATACAGTGCATAAACAGCAAAGGCCTATGAAAGAGTATTGTTGCAATGACTATTGGACTTTGACAAAGTGCTTGTAAAACGCCTTTAATTTGTACAATGGAGGATGCATCTCCCAACAGAGTGCCCTATTTTACAAGTCTCCCATTTCTGCTGGCTGGCCCTCCGTAGAGCTGATTTGCAACAGGGAGCATTTACAAAAGATGTTCATAGGTGGTACATACTTTTAAGACAATATCAGAGTTGTTTCAGTTTTTTTGACCAGTATATGTACAGTTGCATGTATTTGTATTTATTTGTTTTTTTGTAATAAATAGTGTTTACCTCGATGTACATTTTATATAGGTTATATTGCATAATCTGTGACAGGTATGTCTGAATATTCTCTTGCTTTCCTTGGTCCCAGGTGTAAAGTCAAAGATTACTTTTAAATGGTAATATTTTCCAAAGCATAGACATTCAAAGACGGTATTATGAATTTTTAAAGTTGTTTTATATAGGCTAAATTAGAGCTCAGACAAGGGATACTATTCCAGGCACAAAAAAAAAAAAAAAAATTCTTCTGCTGTCTGATGTTTAACATCAAAGTTATTTTTTTTGATTGGCTGTTTTAAGCTTTGAAAAATCTAACTTTTAATTAAAAATGGCTTATGGTTTCGTTTTTTTTTTCTTTCTAAAACATCACTAGTGCTGCACTAAGTATGAGTGAAAGAAGAAAGTGGACGTGTTGTATAATTATTCTACATAATTATTCATGGGTCACAAAGTTGAAAGCATGCATAATCGGAACCTGCATTACAGCCTGTCTTAGTCAAGCCAAAGCCTTATCCCACTTGTGATATTCTTACTTGTAGCAGTGCATGGGATTGCTCAGTAAGTGAAAGTAAGGTGCAGTACCTCCTGTACAGTTTTCCAATATTTGCGAAAGCTGTTTGTTCATTTTTAATCCTGTGCGCCGGTGTTGCATATATAAGCTGTATGCTGTCGGTAAAAATGCCCCTTCCATCCCTTCTAAAAGATCATTTCTGAAGTGAGGTGGTTTTAGAAATAACTGGTAGTGGATGTGCAACTGGACTTTCTGCCCCCTTCTTTAATTGTGGGAACTGAGTAAATAAAATATCTCTATACATACAGAAGAGGGAGCAGAAATTACAGCTACACAGCCCTACTGGGCCTTTTTTTACACCACCTTTAAATTAAACTTTTAGAAATGGTTGAAAAAAAGATGTTTTAGTCAGTAAGCCTGATATGCAATGATCTATACTACACAAAAACAGAGAAAGAAGGAGATCTTTTTTTTATGCCTTCAAGAAGACATTGAGAAAAACTTTCAGTCTAAACATTTGTTTTAGGATTTCTGAATTGACCACTTATAGTTATGGATATAAACAAGTATGAAATATATTGGTTATGTAAAGTAACAACAGAACTATAATTTGTTTTAATAATTTCTGGAAGATGCATATAGATATATAATTACCTTCTGTTTCTTGGTTATTAAACCCACGTCATCTTTTCTTTTTTGACTCGGATGTTAGCATAAACCTTAATGCAAACACCCATTACAATGGCCATTTATTTACAGCAATCGTGATTCGTGAATGAATGAGTGTTTCCCAGCCTTGGTTTGGGTTGTAATGCACAGATAAATAACTGTTTGCGTGTGCAATAATAACTCAAGCCGTATCCTGTGTAATAGGCTTTAATACCCCTTGAATGATCTGCACTCTTCAAAAATGAAATAGGCACAAGCTCGGAAGATTTAAATGATTGGTCATGGCAAAGAAATGAGCAATAAAGTTTGAATCTGTAGAGAAAAAAATGAGGATTGAAAGAATGGAGGGAAAAACATTGGATGATGAATGACCATCCTTGTAGTAGTAATTTGTCACTTTCCAGATGAATGATTTCAAGCTGTCCCTGTTTCCAGTTTTTGGCCACTTGTTTGGTGGTGGACAGATGGACAACACTAGTAAAATACCAAACGTAAAAGGAGCATTCATTACCCATACATTTTTAAGAGTTGAATCACGTCCGTTGATTGTGAAAAAAAAAAGATCTTATTATTTCGGGCTCAGGTGTTCCTGTTTGGGCGCCCTGCTTTCCTGTAAATTGTGATTTGTAATCGAAGATACCCGATTGATCCTGGTAACTGTTTCTTACACAGTTTCCTCTGATTCAGACTGTGTTAGCATTAAGTGATTTGCAGTTAAATTATTTAGCATGGTAAGCAAAAAAAAAACAAAAAACTACAGTGTCTCAGATGGAATAAGGGGGAAAAGTATTTATAAGTGCAGTTATATATTTGTAAACTTTATTGAGCAATGCAACTGTGAGTTCAGCACTCTCATTTTGTCATGATTTGACAGAAATATTTTTCCAGTACCACAGTGTAGAACTGGAATCTTTCAACAATCGATTTTGAATACTGGATGCATCTCAGAATATATTCTGAAATCTGTTTCTCTTCCTTATGGGTTAAAACTTTCTTTAAAGCAGAAAAACAGGTTTTTAACACACATGCTTGAAGTAACCAGACTGTTCTCCAACACACCCTATTGGCTTGCTTCCTTTATCATTATCTGTCTAATATTATATTTACAGTAAATTGCTATACAGTGAGCACTCGGATACACAACACTCAGATACACGTCAGTCGTGTTTTACCATCCATGTATTAAGAAACAGATCAATCCCCATTATGTATGTTAAAAATTAATGCACTTACCGGTCACACGAGATTTCCAACTCTGTCACCAGTTTTCTAATACAAAGCCCATCTCTTTAATGTTACAATTTATTTGATTATCCATCACAGCCGCAAATCAGTCTGTCTTTATTGTGCATTAGATACTGTGAAGATTTAAAAAAAAAAAATCTGTGATCTTTAGTTGCTTTTGTGCATTTTCATTTGCAAATGAACTGTGAAATTAGGGCCTTGTCGAGCACTAGCCTATATTCTGCAATTTTGAATACTGACTTTGGATACTGTTTTAATTGTGGAAACTGTGTTGCTGGGTTTTTTTTCTTCTTTTTTTTAATCTTTTGCTAAATTGTGTTGGCTTTTGCTTTTTATGCAGTTCTGTGCATAGGTAACATTTTTGTTGAGTGATATTTTCAGAATCAAATACTACTTCTGCTGAAAATATATACTACAATTGTAAGTCGCTCTGGATAACGACGTCTGCTAAGAAATAAATAATAAATAAATAAATATAGTACCGTGCAAACAAAACCAACTACAATACATCTAAATAGAAGCCTACTTATTTTAAAACACAGGCCTTTCAGCAATGTATTTTTGACATTGTATCTTTTTTGTGTTCCCAGAAAAATGGACCAGCGTTGGAACGGGCCAAAATGAAATAATCAGATAAATATACGTCAAACTCTTTTAACCCCCACTGAAGTCAAAATTGTATAGAGTCGGATATGTTTGTGCTGACTGTATAACGTTGCATACTGAGACCAGGTTGCCAGATGCAGTCTGATATGAGATGGAATCCAGTTTATCTTAAATAACATTTACATCTTTCTTGTAATCAAGGCTTACCAGTGGAAAATATAAATCAGTTTCTAGGGTTCTGTAGCTTAATTACACATCTAAATCTTGTTAACATCAATAATAATGTGTGATCATAAAAGCGCTGTACAGCATAACATTAACAGGATTCTATTGCATTGTATTGTATTGTACAGTACGTACTGTAATGTAATTTAATGTAATAGATAGAAGGTAAGATTGTACAGGAGTAAAGCTCAATTGATTTAAAGAGGTGGAGCATTTTTAAAGGAGATTCAAATTACCAGTACATAGTATTCAATAGATACATGCTTTTAGTTATGACCCTCGCCACCAAACCTTGTTTTAATAACAAAAAGCAATTTCTAATGACCTTAAAAATTTAGGAAAATAAATTACAATAGCTTAAATGCCCTCCAGCTTAATTAGAGAGGAAATTAAGTCTGTTAATTGCTGCTGGCCATCAAAGGCAACCATTATTCTTTTTCTAATTAACATAATTTAACATTTTAATTGTTCCTCATCATTTTTGTATTTTCATTAGAGTTAATAAATAATAGCTGTAAAGTGTTATTGAAAATACAATCGTTAATTTAGGTGTTTAAAATAACTACTATAAAAACACACTTGTACTCTTGTATATCTCAAATGATTAGCTTTGCTGTTTTAAGTATCTGGTATTGTTTCTTTGAGGTTAGGTATATTAGGTTTTAAATTGTAATCCGTTTTCCAGTGCTTAATTAGCTATTTGTATTAATGTTTCATGTCTTCTGAATTTTCTTCAGTTTGAACAGTGTCTGAAAGTAAAGCCATCCAGTCTTGCCCAGTCCTCCATGTTGGGACACAATATACATTCACCCATGCATTCTTACTGGACAGAGTCCCTCTACGAAATGGCATAGTTAAATATTAGGCACCAACATGTACGCTATTCTATAGTATCAGAAAAAGTTAGACTATGTGAAAGAATTACAGAAGTTAGTTTAAATTATCAGCGTTACTTACAATATATATTAAGTAGGCCTACTTAAATTTTTCAGTTTTAAAGGTGTGTTAATTGACTTACAATGGTCCTGGAATTCTGTTTGGGTAGAAATGCCCCTTTTATGTATTTTTCTTTCAGTTTTGAGGTAAAATATACAGCATATTATTATTTATTTCTTAGCAGACGCCCTTACCCAGGGTGACTTACAGTTTTATACAAAGTAAAATACATATGTACTGTATAATTACAGTACAATTAAGAGCAAGATACAATGACTTCAGTCCTTATAAGAGCAAATACAAAACACAGTACTATTTAGTATCGGGGCAGTTCAAGAGCAGATAACATTGTTGATAGTTACATCAGGGTTAGATACGAGTGCAAGTGAAATACAGGATACTACAGATTAGATTAAGTGCAGGATTAAATACAGTAAAATAGGGAGCAGATAAGTGCAAGTTAAAGTGCATTAAAGACAGAGTTCTATATTGTTCAGAAGGAAAGAGTTGAGTTTTACAGGTGTTATAGGTATAAGAAACTTACCCCAGGATTACATTTTATTTATGGCTTTATCGCTGTGGCTTTTTTTTTTATTTTTTTATCACAGTTATTGCATGTTTTTGTTAGTTGGTGCTTTTCAAAACCTGCTCTAAAGATAGCGGTGCCATATTTAAAATTGAGCCCAGCTGTCAATGGTTGGATTCCATGAGTTACATTTGTTTGCTTTTGTGGCAGGGCAGAAGTGTGGGTGTGTGTGGGGAATATTGGGTTGGCAGGGAGGGGGGTAAATTTCTCCCTACCAGAAAACACGTGGGAATGTGGCTGGAGCCTTAATTGAATGATTAATGGTTAAAGAGGCTCCAGCCACAGGTGTATAAAAAGGGTAATCACATGTGTTCGTAAGGTTAGTGTTGGTGTAGGTTTTGGCCACTGCACTGTTTTGTTTAGTGTTTTTTGTTCCTTTTTGTTAATAAACGTGCGCAATAATGCTTTAAACTTGCAGCTTCTCGCCTCTGAGTCTCTCTCCCTGACAGAAACAGCCTTCCCAGTGACGCTACCCTGTTACAGCTTTGAAGACAAGAAAGTGTTTAAACAAAACACTTTAAACAAAACACTAATGTCTGGCTGGGCATTTTCTTCACTGATCCAAATACATGTTAAACAAACACTCACCAACTCCCTACTCCCAGACAAAGGATTTCTCCTCTCCTATATACCATGTGGCTGGAGCCTAATTAACCATCAATCATTGAATTAAGGCTCCAGCCACATTCTTACATGTATTCTGGCAGGGAGGAATGTGGTGGAGGTGGTCCCCTCACCTCCTCCTCCTCCTTTAATGCCTTATTTTTTTTTAAACCTGCAGTTCTGTTCTGAGTCTCCAGGGGCACTATCCCACTCTGACACCAAGTATAACAGGGGACAGTGTTACGTGTGCGGCATGTCAACACCCACTGCTCTGTGTCTGCCTCATTATTATTTAGTGACGACCCACACACGTAACACTTCCCCCTGATCTAGTTATATTCTCTGCTCTGCATATTTTCATTTAATTGTAATGTGAGAAGCTTTGCAGCCTCTCGATGCAATCCAAGGGTAGGGAATTGTAATTAATTCACATATTGTACCTCGTTTTATTCTTTTGTTCCTGTTCTGTTTAAAGAAGGTCTACCCTGACGTTGATTGACTCCTAGTAAATTGCTTGGGTAGAAGGCAGTGAGGGGTAGAGATAGAGAAACGGCACCAAATGTTTCACTTATTGATTGACAAGCAGCAGAGATGGTTGGTAGGAAGATAAATTGGTCAACAAGTCCCGTTTGACAGCATCGGAGATTCGGAAACTGTTCTTGTTAATTTGTTGGGGGGGCACGCTGTCATTTAAAGAGACGTTTGATTAGACTGTGTTCTCCTGTAATGAGTGCTCGGTTCCTCAGACATACACATGCATGCACACAGCTGGAACAAGCCTCTTTGACAGACACAGTGCTATATCTGTAGGATTGCTTATTTAACACTGTTTCATCAGGTTATAGAAATGTAAATGGAACACGTGTATCGTTTTTTAATATAGGTTGGTTTCCTGAATGTAATTATACGAATGCATTCAAGCCACACATTTGAATTGATACTGGTATTGTATAATGTTTCAAGAGGGCTGATAAGCATTAAGGAACAAATCTATTAATTTTCAGGGTTTTTTTTTTTTTTTACTCTAGATGGTGTAGCCTTCTTACCTCATATATATTTAATATTGAACCTTATCGATAATAAAAGTACCATTTGAAAATCACACTGTTCCACTTTTACTTTCCTTTCCTGTTTGCTAATGATATTTCTAACCTGCTGTCGCATGCTGTTTTTTCATAGTGACAGAGGGGCAAGGAGGTTTCATGGAGGAAGGCAGTTTGTGTGCCTGCAGCTCAAACTAGCTTTAGTAAACCAACTAGACAATAAAACATGTCTGATAGTGTACACAGACCATGGAAGAACACACAGTACTCAGGGAATCTGATCTTTTTTCATCAAAAATGGTGCCTGTCCATGCATGTGATGTTCTTTGACCTAATTGTGGGGATGTCCTGGAGAAAAGTGAAATGTTGTTATGATTTTAAATGTTAGTATGATTTTAAATCTTGTTTTAAGGACTTTAATCATTGACAAAAGAGGCTGAGTAACCCCTGTTGGTCCACTTCAGCTGGAATGACCCACATATACCACAGGTCTAGAAATTGTAGAAAAATGCCGGAAACATTAGTACTTATTGTTGGAAATGGGTTTAACATTCCTGCAAGGTAATTCGAACAAGCTTTCCAGTTACTAATTACACATCAAATTTTCACTTGTTCATTACTCAAGGTGTGATATTTCCCACCTACATGTACTGCCTAGGTTGTACTGTTTGTGGCACTTTAATTAAAATACAATCACATGATCCTGCTTTCTCTGAACAGTTCATATTGCTGATAAAGGAGAAAAGTGAATATAAACTGAGAAGAGATGTGCCAGTTCAAACTGACATTTTATTTGTATAACCTTTCTTTATTTTATTTCTTGGAACAGTGAAGTGTTGAATTTATTATAAACAGGAAAAGTTTTATTTCATATGCAAATACATATTAATTCACAATATATATATAGTATAATAGATTCAGTGAGTTACAGGAAAATAATTCCATCTAGGGTTAATGTGATGTTATAAACTACGAGACCGTCAGGTGTGTGTGTGTGTGTGTGTGTGTATATATATATATATATATATATATATATATATATATATATATATATATATATATATATATATATATATAATTTGTATTAAGTCTGGGTTCTCAAGTCATTTATAAGAAATGTTTTGTCTAATGCATTTTTGACCTTATTATTTCGTTAGTATTATGATTTTATGATAAATAAATGGTATTTTATTGTAATATAACTAATAATATAACTGTATATTATTTTACAAACAGTAGTTAAGCTTTTGACATTTTAAGTGACATATTAGGAGGAAATAAAAGACACAAAATGCTAGAGTGGGGAGGGTTTATCAACTCAGTCATCGAAACAGAATTAAATTACTATGTGAGAAGGCTAAGGCTTTATCTGAATGTGCGAAAACCTTTCTAATAGCTAACCATGAACAACTGTTAGTAAACAGACAACACCATAAATTAAGCTTAAACAAATGAGCGTAATCTTTGCAGAAAGTATGGTGAATTTAGGTGAACAGCTGAAATATTCTCTATATTGAACCCATTTCCCCTGATTCAGTTGTGTTGAAAAAGCCATTTTAGGTTAAATAGCAGTGGAGTCAAATTAAAATGTGAAACACTCATAGTAACAGAATGTGTGATTATAACATATAGTCAGGGCTTATCATTATGATGATGCCCAGTATCACAAAGGACCAACTGAGTGGTTTTACAAGCTGTTGAACAGAATACAAGAGAAGGGAGTCTATTAAAACCGGTATTAAATGTGCTACACACTGCAGAGAAAAAGCCTGAATCCCAGGGCAGAGATTAAAATCCAAAAATCCATTCAAACTTCCTTTGGAACAGTCATGTAAAACTTGAGTGTAGCTTGTGTTTTGGAAGATCCCGATAGAACCCTTCCTTCGCTAGACTACACTGCTGTGTTTGAAACACCCCTTCTGGCTGTATATCAGAAATGTGTCTGAAGGGACATTTGCCCATTGCTTGGCCACCATCTGCTTTTGGGGGGGGGGGGGGGGGGGGGTGTTAGATGCCATCAACAAGTGGAAACGAGTTAGAATGACTGCTTTAAACACTCCATCATGAAATCTGAATAAAAACAGCTAAACGGTTTGTGTTTCTCGTTGCATGAGCTTTTGTTTTAATTCCTTTAATGTTCGGTCCATGTACAGACCTTAACTGAGGACTTCTACATTTCTTACTAGTATTGTCAGGCCCGATTTTGTTGTGTAAAGTGAAGAAAGAAATGTCCACCTAATTGTTCTGCATTGACACTATCTGAACAAAACTCATGGTAACATGTTCAACAGATAGCACATTTAAATCGTTTGCATGTATTTCAAGATGGGCCGAGTATCTATTCAGGAATGTTAAGTTATTTAGTGACCAAACAGTGTTATTGATAATAAGTGAATACATGTCCCATCCTCGGATGTTCCTATAAAATGGACAGCATTGTGTGGTACCACCCAACTTGTGAAATGGCTTGCTTATTAAAACGTGTGGCTTTGATTTGATGAGTCCATTGTCTGTTGAGGGATATAAGTGGGGTGAATGGGGTGACACACTCAATAAACACCCCATTAGATATAAGTGAAGCATCAGGTGGTGGTACTTTACAATTTTTGACACTTAGCAAGCTATCCCGCTCATAGAGGGGCTGTTAACAGTGCAACAGGATGCAGCTATTCTGATTAAAAGGCTACTGAAATGTGAGCCTAATGGCTTTGAGAGCCTCTTCAGGAAATAAAAAAAGTGGTGTCTTATAATATAAGGGTAGGCACATAAAATGGGCGTCCAAGGTTAGGAAAATGTGCTTGCCATCACGTTACAGTTTTAAAGCAGTATTCAGAGCCTCTTTCTGGTGGAAATTTGAATTATTTGACACTAGGTCATGGAGAATTGCTATGATTGTGTTGATAGAGTGCATGGAAGTATTAAGATTAATTTTCTTTCTTAACGCATACAAGGTAAAATGTTAATCAGTACTGTCACAAAATGGTTTTGCAAAGATGTATCTCTATTTAAATGTTTTTTTTTTTGTTTTTTTTAAGTCTGTTTATGAATACTGTAGTTTGATATTAAGGAAGCAAAAACAACAATGGCAGTCTTTAACGGTGAACAGCAGTCTTTGTGACTACCAGACAGCTTTTTATGAAGTGGCTTTTATTTTACTCTTTAAGTAACACTTTGTAATTAGGGCTTAACTTTTCAGACATTAATATTTTAAGCTAAGGTAAACCAAATACAAACAGAAATGTCTTTATACAGAGAGTGCTGATGGTATGGGAATGGGTTACCTAGCCATGTTGTTGATGCTGAAGACCTGACTTAACAGATCCATTTAAGATCCATCAGCTACTGGCTTTCTTATGTTTTGTATATGAAGCAGCAATCTTATTGGCCATATAAAAAAAAACACAATAGTAATAGCCTTAAGCAATGGGATTTATCCACAACACATACTCTAGGTTGGACAAAAGCCATTGGTAATGGCTATGCATTCCAAGACACCGTGGTTATGTATGTACCAGTAACTCTTCTGCTAAAAATCTTATGCTATGTATATGTTGGTATTTAGAAACATACTATTTTTAAAAGAACTGCAGTAACAGAAAGTAAAAATGTATCATAAAATGCATCACTATTAACAGTCCGAGCTGGATTTAAAAGCACCTGTGTAGAAGGACTGCCTGTCTATATAATAATGATACTCTGGATTTTTGATCATACCTGTTTGTAAAGTTCACTGTGTAGTAAGTGGTCATAAGAAGCAGATTTGGCTGTATAATACGATGTCAGGTTGTGGTGCTTATTGTGCCTTTCAAAGCTCCTGCATGTAGAACATGCCATTCATGAGTAACCTGTAAACCCTCTATCCATTCCCCAGGTCGCCCCATTCCACCCACACCCTCGTCCAGCCTCCTCCCTCCTGCCCCACCGCCCATTGGCTCCCATCATCCTTCACCAGTTGCCGTTAGAGATTGCCAGATGCGATTACTAGACAGCAACGCCTCCCGTCCCATCCTGGACTCCAATCCTGACGAGTTCTCTCCCAACACATACCTGCTGAGACCCTGCGCCGGGCCACAACTCTCCTCAAGTGGGGGTAAGAAGACAATTCTTAAACCTTACCTTCAAAGAGATATCCACAACCATACACACATACACATTACTCTAATGAAGGCACTAACCAACATGTTTGACTTGTTTTCTCACAAGTCTATGATTGAGTGAAGTTATGGATAAATAACTGTAAGCAAAGATCAACCACACTTTGATGTTACAGAACAGCAAAACTTTGCAAAAAGTGTCAAGAATTCTAGTGCAATAGCATAGGAAATTGTATTCCCTGTTGTATTACACGAATGAATAATCAACTCATGAAAAGTGACATGCCTAAGCATATCAAAAGCTGTATACCAACCCAATAAGATAACAGATTGTATTGTTCGGTTTGATTACTGTACATTCCTAAAGAGTCATTTTACCTGCTTGCCATTCTGTCATTAAGAACATAAGAACATAAGAAAGTTTACAAACGAGAGGAGGCCATTCAGCCCATCTTGCTCGTTTGGTTGTTAGTAGCTTTTTGTCACGTAGGTGCTCCTGCCACTACTTGCAGCAGTATGAGGTTATAAATGTCCAGCTCTGTGGTAGCTAAACAGAAATATTAAAAAGGGGAAGACCTTTTAATCTGTACTTTATTTTAACCTTTACAAATATTTAGGTGATAACTACAAGGTGCATCGAGTGTGCAAGAATAGAACTGCCTTACAAGTGGATATTTTGCTAGCAAGGGAGACTGTTATCTCTACATATTTTCCTCTAGTTGTAGCTGTTATATGAAAAGTGCGCTTTCTTTGTTGTAACCTCACATTTTATAATAATAAAAACACATTATCTGCTTTGTAAAAATACGTTATTCACTTAAATATAATTATTAGTACCAGCAGATATTATGCAATGGGCTATATTCAATCAAAACTGCATCAGCTCTAAATGCTGTCATTTAGATGATTGAAATATGACTGTATACCAAAGATATACAGTGTATATTTATCTCTTTAGAGGAATGGTAAACTCCAGGGAGGGTTCTAGTTTGGTGATTTTAATGGCAGTGGTATTTAGATCTCCCTCATTTAGAGCACATCAACAAATGACTCGCAATTTGTTTTTCAGTCCTTAATGTTTCCTGAGACAGGTCGACACCAAAGAATGATGATGATTTTCCTATAAAGTGTTTATCATTGAGAGCAATCCTGGAATTAGATTACGATTTAAAGTAGAAAAATCCTATACCTGTTTTGGCAGGGCAGATCCCTGCCTGTAAAAAATGTGGGTTTATGTGTGTTTTGGGTGGTGGTTGACAGGGATGGGGTTAATCCCCAGCCTGCCAAAATACATGTGAGAATATGGCTGGTCTCAAATGAGGTAGTTGGTGGTAAGTGGGAACAGCATGATATAAAACAGGAGCTTGAAGCTCCATTAGGGAGAGGACCACCAGGGAGCTGGTAACAGAGGAAGTGCTCCGTGCAGAGCAATGAAGGTATGGTGTGTTTATACCTGAAGAAAATGTATGTTACCGGGGAAACATCTTATTTGTCTGGTTTAGGAGAAGAAAACCAGCCTGGTTTGAATTAAAAAGAGTGGTTTTGTTGGGAAAATGTCTTAGCCGTCCTAACCCTTTAGTTTAGGAAAGCCAAAAGTTTAGTTAGTACTCCGAGGGGCGTTAGGTTTTTGTTTGTTTATTTTGGTTTTGTACGTAATAAAAGTGTGCAGCCACGCTAAAACTTACAGTTCTGTGTCTGGGCCTACTTTAAAAGGCCACAGACGAACCTGAGCTGGTAGGCTTTGTTACACTGTTCATATGTGTTCTTGATATATTTTCTAAATCTCTTTTTTGAAAATGCTGTATTATATATCTGTTCGCTGAATACAATCCATTGTTAGTACTGTAAAGGTTCTTAATCTGCTATAAATCTTTATTAGAGCTCATCAAGGCTCTAAGTTCAAGAATAATGTGATTATAACCCTCTTAAAATGACATTACATCATATGAGTAATTGGTTTACTATTTGGTAAAGCAACATCAATCATAACTAGAGTAACCACGCAGTGAATGAATTCAACCTTTCCAGTGCAGATACTGACACTGTAATTGCTCAAAAACAACCTTGAAATGAAATTGAAAATTGCAGTGTTTCTGCATGTGATATCAACATAATGTGTTTAATATTAAATCCCACATTTGCATTGTTTGCTCTTGTAAATTTATTATTTATTTATTAGCATAAATAAAGTCGCCCTTACAGTATGATTTGATATCAGCAGCAGTGTGGAGTAGTGGTTAGGGCTCTGGACTCTTGCCCGGAGGGTCATGGGTTCAATCCCAGATGGGGGACACTGCTGCTGTACCCTTGAGCAAGGTACTTTACCTAGATTGCTCTAGTAAAAACCCAACTGTATAAATGGGTAATTGTATGTAAAAAAAAAAAAAAAAAAAGTGATATCTTGTGTAACAATATCGGGGCAGTTCAAGAGCAGATAACAGTGTTGATAGTTACATCAGGGTTAGATACGAGCGCAAGTGAAATACAAGATACTACAGATTGGGTTAAGTGCAGAATTAAATACAGTAAAATAGGGAGCAGATAAGTGCATAAAAATAAACTTGGATTAAGATGCTTTTTTTACTTCAACGGTTGCCAAACTGACTGATTGTGTTCACAGGGAGAGAAAAACAAGTTGTCAATTTTATCTATAGTACCTTATTGACACCATCAAAGTAGCAGGTGGTTGACTAAAATGTTATGCTGCACTTTTCATTGCTTTGAAGTAAGTGAAGCTCAGGTTGTTATATGTGCTCAAGCCAAGCTGAGTATGCCTTGGAAATGCTCTTGAATTGTTTCAGCAATTGTTTAAGTAAAAGGGAAATTAATGAGCAACTTGGTACTGGTATGAAATTTTGGTACCTGTTATTTTGAATCGCATAGTGTCAGTCATCACATCCTGTAACCATGGATGTAAGAAATACACGTTTAAATGTCCCTTTTACTTACTTACTGATGTGTTTCTAATGCCCACTATGGGCAGAGTGTTGCAGGGGGACAGGTTGATGGTTACACTCTGGTGTACCAGTGTGATTTAGACGGAAGAATGTTTGAGAGCTCTATCGGGGAGCTTTAAACTTCTAAAAAAGTTCCCAAGGTTTGATAAATAAAACAGAAAATATTGCAAAAAGTGAATCTAAAAAAGAATAAAAACAAATACCTTAAGATTACTTGGATATTTCATACCAAGTCTAGCTACCTAAACAGCAAAACTCAATAGCAAAAGGCTAATAGACTTCAGTGAACACTGATTTGCTATTGAGGTATAAGAATTTGTCTTTAAAAGTCTCTGTCTCACTACTTGTTATAGATAGAGTATAACAGTGCTCAAGCCTATTGTTCCTGGAAGATGTAGATGAATGACACTTTTTTTTTCTCCAGCAGATTTTCTGTTTTTGTTTTTTTTTTCTTTATGACAAGAAATACTGGAAAGATAAAAACAAACATGAAAAAGAGGAAGCATGTTGGAACCCTCAATCATATCATGTATAAAGAAATGCACAGTACAACGTCTTCATAAGAAGAGACCAATTCCACAGAGTATATTCTTCCCTGCATACCTTCTCTACACAGGGACTGGCGTTCACAGATGGTTGATATTGCATTTCCATCAATTCCGACTGAGTGGATTTCTCTTCTCTAGCGGTACTCTTTTGGCTCCCCAGGTTTTAGTTCTGTAACCTTTTCCATGCACCTGTTGCTGTAGGGCCTCTCCCAACAATGTAGATTCTTCAGCTTAACAATATTTAAAGAAACATACACTGCATTTAAAAGTACAACGAAGCTCACACCATTAACACAGTCCTCCTTCGTTAAACCGCCCTGTGTTATAAAGCAACCCCACTGAATCTGCCAGCTATTCCTTCTAAACCGATATGTGCATCAAATGTTTTTTTTTATTTGTTTCTGTGTAAATTTGGTAACTTACTGTTAAGCTTTCTCCTGCTAGATATTACTACAGGGTTATTATTACAAAGTCAGATAGCTATTTTGCACTGTAGCTATTAAATAAGTTACCATCTGTCTACAGGTCTGGTGCATCCATGCAAAAATGCTTATTAAGGTTATTTCAACAGTATAGGATTGCTTACTAAGGGATAGACAAGGGATCAGTGTGCAGTCCTTACTTAAAAGCCCACCCTACATAGCTTAATTAGATAGTTTAATTTTTGGTTTTGTTTAAAAAAAAAAAAAAAAACAGTAAATGAGGTCAAAGCAACTGCTAATTAATAACACAGAGATGATTAAAAATATATCGGCCTCAATGTGACAAAATAGGAAGTTTATTAACAAAATCCAAGAATTCAACTTTTTACAGCCGAGCCATGATGTAAGGGTGTTTTAGGGACTCGCGAGTGGCCCTCCGGTTAGCTCTGGTCCCTGGTGTAGACGAGGCCTTACTCTCTGTAGTCCTAGAACATGCTAGTTTAATTTCTCTGTGGTGAAATTTCTACAGCATGTTGGTAGAAATATTAAAGGGAGCATTTTAAATGGTGTTGAAGCCCTTTGATACAGTTGCTCTCAAAAGTATTCACCCCCCTTGGACTTTTCCACAATTTATTGTGTTACAACATGGAATCAGAATTGATTTAATTAGGAGTTTTTGCCACTGATCAACACAAAAAAGGCCATAATGTCGAAGTGAAAAATAAAATCTACAAATTGTTCTAAATTAATTACAAATATAAAACAGAAAATAATTGATTGCTTAAGTATTCTAAGAAATAAAGTCTGCTAAGAAATAAATAATAATAATAATAATAAGTATTCACCCCCTTTGCTATGACACACCTAAATAAGCTCTGGTGCAACCAATTGTCTTTAGAAGTCACATAATGAGTTGAATGGAGTCCACCTGTGTGCAATTAAGGTGTTTCACATGATTTCAGGTTAAATACACCTGCCTCTGGGAAGTCCCACATTTGGTTAGTACATTTCCTAACAAAAACTACATCATGAAGACGAAGGAACATTCAAAACAAATCCGGAACAAGGTTCTTCAAAAGTACCAATCAGGGGTAGGATATAAGAACATTTCCAAGGCATTGAATATCCCCCGGAGCACAGTAAAGTCCATTATTAAGAAATGGAGAGAATATGGCACAATTGTGAATCTGTTTAGAACAGGCCGTCCTCAAAAACGGAGTATCTGGGTGAGAAGGGCACTACTTAGGGAGGCCACCAAGAGGCCTATGGCAACTCTAAAGGAGTTACAGTCTTCCACGGCTGAGCTGGGAGACACTGTGCATACGGCAACAATAGCCCGGGTGCTTCACAAAACTGGCCTTCATGGGAGAGTGGCAAAAAGATAGCCATTGTTGAAAAAAACTCATATCAAATCTCGGCTAGTTTGCCGGAAGGCATGTGGGAGACTCTGAGACCAAGTGGAAGAAGATTGAGAATATGTGGAAAGAGTTGAAAATTGCTGTTCACCAAAGGTCCCCATCCAACTTGACAGAGCTTGAGCAATTTTGCAAAGAAGAATGGGCAAAAATTGCAGTGTCCAGATGTGCAAAGCTGGTAGAGACTTATTTAAATAGACTCATGGCTGTAATTGCTGCCAAAGGTGCCTCTACCAAACATTGACTCAAGGGGGTGAATACTTATGCAATCAATTATTTTCTGTTTTATATTTGTAATTAATTTAGAACAATTTGTAGATTTTATTTTTCACTTTGACATTATAGACTTTTTTGTGTTGATCAGTGGCAAAAACTCCTAATTAAATCCATTTTGATTCCATGTTGTAACACAATAAAATGTGGAAAAGTCCAAGGGGGTGAATACTTTTGAGAGCTACTGTAACAAGATGTGCAAAACAATTACCTCCATCTACATGTACAGTTTCTTTGGGAAATATCTTGACACGATCATCAGCCGAAATATACTTTACTCTTTTTGCTTTGTCGTCCATTTCTAGTATTTTACCTCCAATGCTGAAAACTATATTTTAGAAACCTAAATCAAAACAATGCAGCACTAACTTTGGCCCACCCCCTAATGTACAGCACAGGTCAAAGAAAAGCCAGTACAGACAATTATGATTTAGGTAGACCCCTAATTATCACGATTTTTCAAAAACCACTCACTATGCACCATAGGTTCTTTGAGAAATGACCTCTCTTAATATCCTCTCACAAACCCACTTATTGTCACGTTTTGTGCAGCCTTTCAAATGCACTGTGGCCGGGCTTTACTAAGTAACCACAGGATGTTAAATGTTGCGTGGGCGGTCTTAACGAGATACGGTTCAGTTACAAAACACCACTGTCACCAAATTTTTCTTTTTTTAGCATAGTCTTATTCACAAATAAACTATATGCATGTGTTTAAATGTAAAGAACGACTAAATGTACAATATTAAATCACTTCTGTTTAATCCACCATTAGTTTTCTTTCTTTTTTTCACATGCTCGTAATGTGCTGTCACAGGCAAACGTGAAACCTGGTTTATATCATGACCTGCTTTATATCATGAATTATGCCTGCATGGCAATCATGATATAAAGTGAAATTTGCACTAGATGCTTACCAGTGCCTGTTGATTATGTTACAATGTTACTAGGGTCTTTAATTTCCAGTTTTCAGCAGCTATGTCACAATTAAAATTAATTGAAACAGGGTATATAGATGCAGCAACTTTTTTTTTTCTCTTCATATTGCAAATATTTTGAAGTGTAATTATCATGAAAGCCAATTCAACTGGAAGGGTAAAGCACAAACACATTAGTCATTGTGAACTTGCTTTCCCCCAGTGTAAAAGACTGCTGGAATTAGCTAAATTCTACTGAAACAGAATTTCCACTGCCGGTTCTGAAAAATAGAATAATTGGGAGCATTTCTGTACCTGAAAAGCGTATTTTAACCATTCAAAGAGACACATGCAGTACTTATTTTTAAAGAGTGAGGAGTGTTTCCTATTGCAATATTATCTGTGTTCAAATCTGTGTTCAGGCACTTTGATTTAGAGCTTAGGATCTTAGATATATGCAATATAGTTTGGATTAGCCAGACACCATCTATTGCACAGCAGTGTAAAAAAAAACAAAAGGCAGATCACTTTCTTCTATAAAGATACTAATCTTGCCTATGTTACATAGAGTAGAACTGTGACAGTCAACTATAGTCGAAGCACTTTAACACAAACCTATCAGAAATAATAATATAAACAACCAATTGGAATGATTGCAAATCCTATAACAAGGATGGGTTGAATAGTCGTTATACAGCAGCATTTAGATGCATCCTATTTGTTATCATTTAAAATAGACCCATTTGTTGGGCTCCCAATTGGTGCATCCAGGAAAGGTGCTCCGCATGGAGCGCAGGATGCGCCAGATAGCCTGGAGATCGCAGGTTCCAATCCAGGCTATGTCATTGCTGACCGTGACCGGGGGTTCTTAGGAGGCGGCCCACAATTGGCCAAGCGACGCCCGGGGTGGGGAGGGCTTAGATCAGCCAGGGTGTCCTCGGCTCACCACGGACCAGCGACCCCTGTAGACTGGCCAGGCGCCTGCGGGCCTGCCTGCAAATGGCCCAGAGCTGCGTGGTCCTCAGACACTGTAGCTCTGAAGGTAGGACCTGCAGAGTGAAAAGAACTGGACGGCTGACGGAACACATTTCAGAGGACGAGTGTGATTGTCTTAGTCCCTCTCCGAGTCAGCGCAGGGGTTGCAGCGGTGAGCTAGGCATAAAATTGGTCATTTCAAATTGGGTAGAAAACAGGGTAAAAACCAATTGGCGATTCCAAATAAAAATTAAAAATTAAAAAATCACTTTTGTAAGATCATATTTTAAGCCGCTACGGCGCTATTAGGTGCCAGCAGGGGTAATCAGTCCACTGTTTATATCATTAAAAGAATCCCATAGCACTGTAGGGTATATGTGGGAGTCCTGTGTCCTATGAATTATTTATTTCTTAGCAGATGCGACTTACAGTTGTATACAAAAAATACATATCAAGAATTACATTACAATTCTTGATATGAATACTGCTGAAATGCACAAACTGATTACTGGTACTGCGGTAAACATTGCTTTGTGCTGTTGAAAGCTGCCGTGCTACTTGCACTGTGTCTAAAATGTTTGTTTCCTGCTATTCTGCATTCGACTCACACTAGCGGGTCTAGCTTTGCCAGCTGAGCAGTCGTAATGGTCTCCACAGTATGTGTAAATCACTAGTTGTGTTGGGTGAAATGCAGCTGTACACTATTGACATTCCTCATGATCATCTCCATTTGCACAAAATAGAGACATATTATTCATAATAAACACAGTTTTAAAGCTGACAGGAAAGGTGTTTGCTGCATTCTCAGGTAGTTGTCGAGGCTTTGCAGAGACTGGCAGCTCTTCCTGTCTCCAATAGGGCTCACAGTGTTGGTGGTCTTCTGCTTTTAAGTTTGATTGCTAGTAATCTGACAACAACAAAAAAAAGATCATCCTTTCTGCTTGATATAGTGCCATTAAACTCTTTGTAGGGCAAAGCCTGTGACGGAAATATAAAGGATGTTTTAAATGGGTTGGATTAAGGCTTTTCCCACTAAGAGCTTGGATTTAACTAGTTAAGAAAATAATAAATAGCTTGGTAAGCTTTTGCTGTTGTGAAGGAAAACAACAATGAAAAGGCAAAAGCCCCACTAGTATTAAATCATGTCTCTGTGCACGGCAATGCTACGAGTAACCAAAAATCCCTTTGTAAAAGTTAATTAATTTGGAGCCCACATGGTAAACGTACGCATTCAGCCATGTGGATGTCGTGTCTCACAGAAACATACCAATATGAGTCTATTTCTTAAACGCTGCAAGTATAAAATATTCATTGTGTTCCTGTTATTTTAGTGCCTGTCTACATTTCTGTGAATTTTAATCTCCTGCCATGCAAATCAAAAGAAGATAAAGTTGTTTTGCATATTTCATTAGACAGGGTACTGACTTCCCCAATGGAAAAAAACAAAACAAAACACTGTTCATTACTGTATTCCACAATGTTGTCACAGTAACACCACCTCATGTGCATTTGTCTTTGTAATTAGTTGTATGCAAGTGATATTTTTGGTGGTACTGAACATTACAGAATAGTATTTTTTTTCCTGCAGGTTGTTTTTTGTTTTTTTTTACGTAGCAAATCTTTTTTTTTTTAAATAGTTATTATATTTTTATTTGCTTTTTGTATCTTAATTAACATTCAAACCACAGCCAGATACACTGGGCCATATTTTCAAAACCTTCCTTTTAAACCTTTTTTTTCACATTAAAGGGATACTTTCATAATTTGTGTAATGTTTCATGTTTATGTGTTTTGTACTGTATATAATGTCAATTTTCAACCCTGACTGCTTCTGAAAAGACTCCTAAAAGCAGAAGGGTTTTACAAATTACCGATGTAGGTGCGCAACTGTAATTTCTGCTCCATCTGCAACTGTGACAATGGTGATTTGGTAGATTTGTAAACCGTTTCAGAGGGGACAGTAATTACACCCCTATTAGTCATTTTTCACCTCACTAGAAAAGTAGCTTTTTTAAAGCAGCCCCAGTGATTTTGTTGAAATAATTAGTAAGTCTGCTAAATAATAAGCAGAATCAGCAATCGAGAATGATGACTAACACACTATATAGGATTTTAAATTGGACTGGAAATAACTGAATGGAAATAAGTATGTGTGTGTGTGTATGTATGCATAGAGAGAGAGAGAGAGAGAGAGAGAGAGAGAGAGAGAGAGAGAGATCGGCACAGGTAGAAAATCCAGAACCGGGTACCTGTCGTGAAAAATACCTGGATAAAAAAAAAAAAAAAAACGTATATTCGTTTTTTAAATGCATAATACATATTTAAATACTATATGGTACACATGCATTTAGTCCCTTCACATCCGTAGATTTATGTAACCTTTTTCAGTACTGGAAACATCAAAAAAAAAAAAATAAATAAATAAATAATAATAATAATAATAATAATAATAATAATAATAATAATAATAAAACATCTCCATTTGAATACAGTTATGTTAAATACGCTTCCTCTGTGGGATTATTTGTGACATCTATTTGCCATATTCCGCTGTTGTTAATCTAATTTTGTACTTGATTCAGGGCGATGCAAGGTTTCCAGTAATGGAGGTTTTATTTATTTTCACAATCGGAACACAGCGTTGTTTACACAAAACAAAAGTATATGCAAGGAGTATAACTGCTCTTTCTCTTTCTCTCTCTTTTCCTTTGTATCCCTTTTTGTCACATCCGTTTTTTCTAACTTTATTGTTCACCGGTCTCTCTTTGGCAAACACAATAGTCCAAAACTTAAAGGTGCAGTCCTCCAAATCCGAACTGATAAATAAACGTAAATATTTCAGTCTTTCATTAACATGGCATCCAAGCAAAGCATTGTGAGTAATGTTTTTCTCATACTGATTTCATTTTGTACTTTGCACCTACGCATTTTGGAGTGTGTGTGCTTTTTCTTAAATCTACTTAATTAAAATAAAAAAAATAAAAGTGTTTACAGTTTTCAGACTGTTTTCTAGAGTACACCGCTCACAATACTTTGGTTATTTGTTTATTTATTTTTAAATAAAGGCTACTGATTTTATCTTTTTGGTAAGAAATGCTATCTGCGCAATAACTGATAAATAGATCAAGTATTATTGGAAGCCACACGGTTATTATTATTAATGGATAATTAAGAGTTAGCACTGACATAAAGGATGTTGTTATGTTGTTTTCTTTCTGATTTTAGTTCCTGCATTGTCATATTTGCTTCATTTTGTTTATATATATAAACAAAAAAGTATTTTAAAAATGCCTTAGTTGTTTATGTTGGGTATTCTTTCATCGTTTCAAAAATAGGAGTTAATTAAAGACTAAAATATATGCTTTGAGAATGCACCCTAGTCTTGCTGCCCTTGCATTGCTCAAAGCACTAATTGGAACATTCTGAGCCTGGTCGCCTGCATTGTATTCCTGTTAAAACTGATTAAAATGACTTGTCACGGACAGTGCTGTAAAATACTGTATACTACAATTTAGTCCTGATACCTCTCAGTGGCAAACTGTTTTTTCCTGTAATTCTGAGATATCAGCTTCTTGTCTTATGATAAAAAATTCCAGCACAGTTTGCCAGCCTTATTGCCTTTTAGTTGATGGATGTTCTCCTTCAGTAAGGTTATTTTCTAAGACAAAAACACAAAGGAATCTCCCGTAAAACTGACCACTTCCCGAGTTTTTCAGATTCAGAAACCACTGCTTTAAAAATTTATTTTGTAAATTAGATTTTTATGAATGTTAAAGTAATGCATATGTACAAGAAAGATGATCCATTTCACCTAAATGAAAAAATATTTCTATAATGATTTCTTCTAATGAAATATTTTTTTAATGCAGGTTTTTAAACAGCTTTGTGACCAAAGTGAGGGTTAGATTCCATATTAATCTTGGCTCATTTCTCAACAGACATTGCCTTTGTCCGGAAGATCCCTCAATGTAAGTACAGTATGTAATTACTTCTTCAGAGCAGCCCCAGTCTGCTCAAGCACATCCCTTGCAGTGTCGTACATATCTGTGGCATATTTGTGTGGTACAGTACATTTGTTTTCCCTTCAAGCTACTAATCCATTGTACGTCTGTTTAAAAAATATTCTTTTATATATCTTTTAAGTATAATATTTCTGTGGAAACCCTTGAATGATAGCAGGCAACAAAAGAGAAAATTCTGCTTAAGTGTCTTGAGCCAAACCTGGGGCTACAACCACTTTGCAGATTTTCCCAGTACCGTATTCCATATCAAATTTCAGCTCCCCTATCAGGTTCCTGCCATGCAGCACTATACGCATAAAACAAGTTCAATTGCTGTTTTCTAATTACCCTATTTCATTTATTTTTAAGCAGACCTAGCCCTACTAAAATCACAATTTCTATTACCTTCCCCTTGTCTTGGGGCTTCTCAGATTGCATTTAAATTGTATCTTTTATCATTCCAAATTGACATTTATGCTTTTACTTCTATTGTTTCCCAAGGTTCTCACAGCTAGCATTGGACAATTTATTTTAATTTCTGTCATTTCTCTTACCTCCCCTGATGCCAAGATGCAGTAAGCACAGAAATGGTTCTCGCCCACAAAACAAGTTGTTGGAAGCAGTCGTGTGGTGTTTTATTTGGCTCTGAATTTGTTGTGAGCTGTAATTGCTTTTAGTTTATTTTAAGGGAACGCTTAGATGGCTGAGCAGTTCAAAAACATTTGTCAGGGGTAAAGTGATTACCGACAGGGTTATGTTTGGATTCTAATTTGGATTGGGGAAAAAAAAAAACACCTTTTTTTTCTTATTTAATCGTTCTTGTTCTAATTTTATATTGGAACAAATTGTCTTACACTTTTGGCAGTGGGTTGTTCTGAGGAAGATTGCTGTATGTTGACATTACATACACACAGAACACATGCAAGAAAAGCAGATGCTTGTGATTATTGCTTATTGAATGTGAGTTTGTGTCAGAATCTGTGAATATAAGGAGATGCCTGTCTGACTGGCTGTCAATGTTAACTTGCCTTTTAATTATATAATACCTCATTAAATCTTTCCTGCTCTACAGTACATTTTCACATGTAAATATCACATGCAGCTTGGAGTTGCTCCGCCAGCGCAGATTCTAACCACAGCCAGTGAGATAAGGCTGAAAACTATAACTGCTGGTTTGTTCCCAGGCTTTACATTCAGCACATGTATGTTACTAACATACTTGTTTGTTTCAATTAATTAACGTTACAGGAAAGTAGAAGTGACCTGAAACTTGGAGTGATCTATATCCCTTTGAATACATGACTGCCGCAGTGACAAGATTACAGTTCCCTTGTTAGCCATCATGCATTATATATAACACAATCACAACTTTTAGGCATAATAGCATTCATCAGCGATCCAGAAATAGTGGCATGAAGGCTTGTGTCATTTATAATCCTAATAATACCGATTGGTATGTTTTTTCCCTGCCAATCAAGGCTTTTAGAAGTTAATGGCTTCATTCAAGCACTGCCAGAGTGGAATGTTTATCATGTTTACAGTACAGGACACAGGCACTATGTTTCCCTTAAAAAATATTACTGTCAATTTTAATAGTTAATTGGTGAGTGTCCCCTATGATGAGTGCATTGTAATTGCTTATAGCTTTCAAATATGCTTTTAGGGAGCTTGCAAAGTCCATCCAAACATTACTGTAAAAAATAAATGGCATTACTTTGTCAAAAAGCCTTAGTATTCAAGGTATTTTTAATATACGCTTATAGGTTTGATTGCTGTCCACTACCAGGTTTCATAGTTTCGGCACAAGAGCATTCCTCTAAACGGTTCTGCCGAAGGACTAAATCCAATGAATTTGTTACGCCCGGGCAGTCTACAGGGGTCGCTGGAGCGCGGTGAGATGAGGACACCCTGGCCGACCTAAGCCCTCCCCACCCGAGCGGCGCTCGACCAATTGTGCGCCGCCCCCTGGGAACTCCCGTCCACGGTCGGCAGTGGAATAGCCTGGACTCGAACTGGCAATCTCCAGGCTATAGGGCACATCCTGTACTCCATGTGGAGTGCCTATACCTGATGCGCCACTCATTTTTAATGCATTTTTATTGACTTTTTAAAAATATATATATATTTATGTTGAGTTACTGCCAGGGAGTGCATTTGAGGATGTTTTTGCTCAAATCTGACAGGGGAGTGGAGATTGTTTCCAAGTCACTTAACACTGCTCTGTTTCGCTTTGTGTTGTGATTATGTCTTTGGGTATCTGAGTTATCCTTCGCTTTTCAGTGGGTGCATCAGATCGGCCGGTTATTTTTAAGGATACTATGTAATAAATTGCAGCCTTTTCTTCCATGACAGTGGACAATGTTTTGCTGTTTTAGTCTCTTCTGTTTTCCGAAAACAAAAATGATGCTGTGCAGAAAGCTTGTACCTTTTTATATGCAGGATGTTCATCCAGCCATAAACAAGGCCTGCTTGCATACTCAAGTGAATGCCATACAGTATTGGTCAGATGTTGAATTCAGCTCAAGTACATTTTAATTCACCCATTGTTAATAACTTTAGGCATTATTTCATTTTTGTTTTTAGTCAATATAATGTTCTTGGTTGCAACCCAGTGTTACAAAGTGCTCGTGGGGGTGGATCACTCTACCGCACACAGCGTTACCAGTTTAAAACCACTGAATTAGTAGAATATATTTATAAACTCAATGTTAGGGTAATCCAAGATTAGAGATATTCAGGGTCTGTGAAACTAGACGCAAGAGTACTTTTGTGTAAAATACATTTTCAGCATTTGTGAAATGTGAAGCATAGTGATTTTTTTTTCAATTACTCCAATATTGATTTTTTTGTTTAGTTTTTTGCTATTGTTTCCTTTTTGATATAATTTGTGTTAAGGTGCTTTTTTCCTGCTCTTCCGTTACAGCTTCCAGCTATAGACATTTGTTACTTTAGCTAGATAAGCCATGAGTATCTTTATATTATTAACCACCAGGGCCATCTAGGCTTCAATTATGTTTTGCCAGCAATACAATAAGAAACATACTATAGCATCCAAAATAACTGATCACTAGATTGAACTGGCTTTTACTTCTCTAAAGACAACATGACTGATCTACACTAGCCTATGTCTATTGCTGGCAGCTATATATACAGTGCTCACCTTTTATAACACTATAATGGGGATCCATAGTTACAAGACCGTGCTATTTGTGTTCCGCCTTATAACAAGTATAAAAGGGCTACTGTAATGGCATTATGGAGCAAATGGGACCCTACAGTATTATAACCGATTCCGCATTATAACGGTGCAGTATATATATATATATATATATAGTAATTGCAATAAAAAACCCTTTACTCTTTCAGATAGAAAATATATTGTCAATAGTTTTATTTTTATTCAAAGTTTAACAAATCAGAGTATATATATATATATATATATATATATATATATATATATATATATATATATATATATATATATATATATATATATATATATATATTTACCCCTTCAGTTTATTAACACTTAAAATGGATTGAGTAATCGCAGATCAACGACAAATCCTAGCTCATAAACAATCTGGGCATTCCGGTGTCTGCACAGACCAGCATCAATACTATAAAGCGATATGGTTACAATATGTACTAGCCAAGAGCACCCGAAACTAGCCTAAAGCAGACAATATAACAACCTCTCTAAAGCTAAATATAATAATCCTATCCTTATAACTCGCTCCAAATATAGGTGAGATAAAAATGCAAAAAGTATGCTTACCCAAACTAATAGGCTCTGAATACGACACCAGCAGTCAGCTTCACAAGAAAGTTCTTCAAGGGGTGGATCAGGTCAGTCTGTTTTACCATACTCAACTGATGAATAAACTGCAGTTTTGCCCCAATATTTATAAGACTATTTCTTTGCTTCATGCATCATAAGGCTTAATTAAACCTAACACATCTGGCTTTTAGACAGCCCTTGTCTGTAAAATTAATAACATACTTTCTAGTGTCCGGCTACTCCTTTAAGATTAATAATATGTAGTACCAAGCTTTTCTCTATTTTTCTAACCTCAAGATATATGAGGTCATTTCCAAAAGCTTTTAACATATGTCTCCGGTATCATTGAGTCCCATTTATTTTTTTAACCTTTTGCTGCCTAAGCAGCATGTCCATATATGAGTTTGGCAACTTTAAATGTGAAATTTAAACCCAGCATACCTACAGATAGGCATTAAGTAGCTTATTCCAATGATATATATATATATATATATATATATATATATATATATATATATATATATATATATATATATATATATATATATATATATATAAAGGGCATATCAGCTTTCGCTGGAGGAGGGTGTTAGAGGAGACCTGAGAGGAATACAATTTATATCCGTGCTGCTTACTTGTTTTCCCGCCATTCTGAGGGTGCTTGTATTCCGTTTGTTTGTGTTTGGTTATTTTGGGAATTGAGCTGTTGTGTTTTGTTTATTTTCAGAAAGTGTTATTATTTAATAAATCTTGAGTGCAGAGTTTCATTTGCCAGCACATACTGCCTTGTGTCCATTCATTTCCTGATCTGAGCTCACCCACACAAGCTAGCCTGTCACAGTGCGCAAATATTGTGTCCTTACTGGTGAAAACATCAAAAAATATTCATTTCATACATCAGATATTTTGCAGTCCTCGTAAACCGCTCTTTCATAGTTCCCTTTCAAGTATGAAATGTAACCATTGCCGAATGGGTATTTACCTCCTAAAGACCCGAATCCTGTATATTGTATAATAAAGCTGCTCACTGAGCATGTGACACAGTCCTGACTCCATCCCCATGGCAAATCCCCCTGCATGTTACTGTTCTATCTGGCAGCTCTTTCAGCTTGCCATGTCAAGATCGAATTTGAAAGGGGCTCGGCAGCTTTGTCCACTTATGAAGGACATTGTTCCTCGCTGGAGGCTGAACGTGGTGCTTAATGCACTCAGGAAGCCTCCATTTGAACCCCTGCATTCAGCTGAGCTGAAATCTTTTAAAGCGGCTTCTTGCTGGCTATCACCTCCACAAAGCGGGTGAGTGAGATGCAGGCATCCTCTATTGCAAAAGCCTGCTTATTTTTTACAGAGGTCAGGACAAAGGTCACGTTCCGTACCAGTAGTGCCTTCAAGTTGGCCAACTTGCCCCTCCTTCTAACTTTGTGGGCTTTATTTCAGGGTGCATCTGTCGAGGACATGCAATGTGGTGGTGTCGGCTACTCTCCATACTTTCTAGGTTCTACGGGACTAAATGTTGTGGGTCCTCAGAACCCTGGTTTTGGAACTAGAGTGTTAAGGTCGGCTTCCCAGTCGACCCTTACAACACAGGCATAGTGAAACTCTCCATCAATTTTTTCACCCTAGCTACTTGTTACTGGGGTTCCGAATGGTAACACACATGGCAGCCTTCGGCCTAGCCTTGTAGCATTCTGGTCATTCCACAATCATACCCTTGCGACAGCTTTGGTACACTCACCCATGCTGTAATGGTTATATTTTGTACTTGAAAGGGAAAGTTTCTGTTTAACCATCTTGGTGACTGCTTATTAAACCTGGTCTTTTTCATTTTAGGTATATGTTTGCCCTGCATGTCTTGCATTATAACTGTAAAATCAGATGTCATGTATTTTTTTTTTTTTTTTTAATATTTTTTGTTTTATTTTTCAAAAATTGACATTTAAGACCTATATAACAAAAGGCAGTGCACAACAGATAAGACGTACTGTAAGATCTTGTTAGCTACAGTCCATTTAAGGGGTTTCAAATAGTTTATCTAATTTATATCTGTTTTGTTCTCTATGTCCAATAGCCCAAAGGGTGGTCAGACACCTATTTTGTATAATATCCCCACATAAATCATTTTTTAACTACAATTGAAGCGATGCCTTCTGGAAGCAGCCATCTCCGTGACAAATACGTTTCAGTAAATCAAAAGCTTTTTTCTCCCATTTCTTTCAATTTTTTTTTATTTTTATTAAATTACTTCATAGATTAAATCCTAGAGGGATGGCAATATATTTGCTGTCTAAGCTGCCTTATTTGCATAAGTTGGTAATTTACAGCAAAGCTTGATATCGAGGATGGAAATTGTAAAGCAGCTCGAGGCATTCCAAGCTTGTTACTTACTGCATCTGTGTACAGGTATGGCCGAAAGTTTTGCATCACCTAGAATTTTAGGATTGAGACACAATTTAAAAATACTATATGAACATATTTTAAATATTTTATTTAACATTATGTCATTAAAGAAACTACAAAATGATATCCCAAGAGTGTACCAGAAGCCATTATAGTACTACAGTATTTCATTTTAGAAATGTCACATTTTTCCATTTTTTTTGTCAGCTTTTCGTTAAAGATATGGAAAACTACAGAGCAGTGAGTACTTTTCTGAGCTGTTGTGGGATTGGAGAGAATGGAATGGGGTAAAATAATTGGGCATATTACATTTAAAATAAATAAATGTATATGTTTGTCTTAAATATAAAAAGATGCTGTTTAAAACAGAAATTGGCGGCAGTGCATTATACAGCAGAGGCAGCAAACAGAGAGGGGAGATGTTATAGAAGTCAAGGAGCACTTGATAATGCTCTAATACCTCATTTAGAAGTCTGGCCTCGTGCCACACTTTAACATGTTTGGTTTCCATTTACATAAATCTTTTCCAGTTGTCCATCTGACTTCACAAAGACCCTGTGTTTCAGATTAATCTAATATCAAAATAAATGAAAAAAGAAATAGGAGATCTTTTTCTGACATTCAAATGTAGTTGCCCTGGATATGTGCATAAATAATGAGAAACATTTAAATGAAAATGCTGCCTTGGAGTATTATAGGTATTCATCAGTTGAGTTGTGATGATAATAAACACTGCAACGGCTTCTGCTAAAGCTCTTCAGTTTGGAATTAGGAAGAAATTGGGGGAAAAAATCCAATGTGGACACGTAGCACAAGAGCTACTTGAGAGTTTTTTTGCAGTATTTGAAAAGCAAGCACTTTAGTGGTGTGAATATTAATGACTGTTTTTGCATAAACTATATAACCAAGAAGAAGTTCTCAAAGACTGTTCTTTTTTCTCTTCTTTAAAGGTTTGGAAACTGAAAATATAAGAGACAAGTCCAGTAAACAAGTTACCTATTATGCACTTTTTTTTGTTGTTGTTACAGCAGCAGTTATAATAAATCAGTGCTTAAATATCAATAAAACAGTGGCATATGGTGTGACTTAGATGGAGTGGGGGGGTGGGGTGTTGCTGTTTAGGCTTGAAGTAACTCTACATGACCAGGATTGCCGTTTACACTCTCTGTTAAAAATGAGGGATTTGATCTTACGGTAGATTCTCAAAGACTGAAATTATGTATGCAAAGCATATAAAATAGAGACAGAAATGTATTCTTACTCCAAAAGCACTTCAGATGTAGAATCCCAATTTAAGATAGCTTTCTTGGTCCTTCGCCAATGCTGGTGAAGCTGTTGCGTGCAGCAGTCAACATCTTCTAGACGAAAGGGCAAGTGGCGGATCAGCTTATCAGTTCTTTAGCCTTTCTAGCAATTGTTCTAATGTCTCTTTGTAAATGACAGCCAGCATTGTGCCTTCCACAGCTTATTTCTCAAATTGGCAATGACATTATTGAGGTGGGGGTGGGGGTGTTGATGAGATCTTTCACTATTGTTCAAAAACCCGCTGTGGAGAAACCATTTAAGTCTGTCTGGTGCAATTTACAGGTTGTCAGCTAAACAGCTGAAGCCCTGCAAACGTGTTGTGTCCCTTACCACCTCAGTAAATGTATCAGAAGAATATGATTTTCTACATACAGCTCTTATTTAGTTCATGGTTAGCACTCCCCCACCCACCCCCACGTCAGATTTGAGTACCCTTTAAAAGAGTGTAATGCTGACCCTGTGTCCCGATGCTGCTCTAATACTTGGGTGATGTACATGCTGTAATCCTCCCCATTCAAAAGAGACAAAAGATTAAGGAGTGGTTTCACACACCTTGATTAGCACTAATGTTCAATGGGATACCTGTGTTGGTTATCAGTCACCCTCCATTTCGGTCTTCAGATGTCATTGCATTTCTGTATATATTTGTACTTGTTGTGTGCAGCCATTCTGAGTGGTTCTTGATAAGTGTGTGTTAAGATACTTTCAAGAGTTCAAGAGCTGTTTAGTTCTAGTTGTTGCCATGTATTTGAGTATTTGCAGTAAGAAACCCTCCAAATGATTGTAAACATCATAACAATGTAAGGGGGCTTAAAACAACATGTAGTTAACATTCATTTTCCTGATCATACAGTATCATTTATATAAATAATAAACATAAAACCAAAATACACACTTTTAATTAAGAGTGGGTTTGCATGTAGAACAAAGTTTTCAATTCATTGTGATGCTGTGCATTTGTTTTAGATTAGAAAAGCAGAGAGTAATCCAAAATCTTGTACAATATGCAGTGATACATATTTCTTCATATTCATTAAAATATTACGGTTGCGATTTGAAATGAGTAAGTTATTTTGCTTCCCCCCTCATGAAAACTGCAGGATTATAATAAGTAGAATGTGTAAACTCAAACATGTTTGTCTCGCCTTGAAAACACAATGCAAGCCGTCAAAAATGATTTATTCAATATTCTTTCGGATTAAAACTGCATGGTAGATAAGAGAAACGTGCAGTTAATCCTGAAGGAATGCTTAAACAAATCACTTCAAATACAAAGCTTTTAATAATTCGAATTCAAAACGAATCTGTTTAGGACAAAACAAAAAAATCAATTCTTAAGAATACAGACCCAAAACATGCAAAGCCTTTAAAAATAAGTTATTCTGAATGCACAAACAGGATCATAAGCCTTTGATTAAGTTTGTGCTGTTTTGTACGTTTGCTTATTATTTTTTATTCAGACGTGATGAATGGGGGTGGGAACTATTATTGTTGTTGCTTATTTTATCTCCATCTGCTCTCATGCATTGGCTTCTGGCTCCAGGGTGAAAGTCAGAGGTTGAGAAGAGGGTTAGGGTTAGATAGGTTGAGAAGACAGATAGACAGGTTATGAAGAGATAAAGACATTAACTGAAATCGAAAAATGATTTATTACACCATCTACACATCTTTGTAAAGAAATTGTTCTCTTTACACAACCTGGGAAAATGCTGTTTTTAAAAATGTTAAATACAAAGCAAGTCTGTTATTTAGACGTCATAATGTTGTTTCAAGGAATATAAACACCTTTAGTAATTATAGAACAGTGAAAGGGGCTTAATAAATGCTGGGAGATGTGTACAACCTGTACTGTACATTTCAGAGTAGAAAACTGACACGCTTTTGCAATTAACAAGCATTCTGTGCATATCTCTAAGCTTCCAATAATGATTGATGTTGAACAGCTAAAATACACCAAACATACCTATAATGAGCAACACTGCATTGAGAAGACACAGATTAAAATGTAAGTCGTCAGATTTTACTTTTTTTATGTTCAGAGCAGTTGTGATTGACAAAATACTATTTTTATTAATCCCCAGCTTTGTCTATTATAGAGATAGCTCATGAATTAAAAATAATATTCTTGCCAGATACACCTAAAAAAAAAAAAATGACGCTAGAACATTTCTCAAGTCACTTCTCCAATACAGCCATCAAATCCTTAAAACTGATTACAGCTTACTGCTTTCATATTATAGTGATTGTATCTGCTCTTGTGCATTCCATTCTGAAATCTGTTTTATGTAAATAGCACCACGGGATCCCATTAGAGATGCAGGAAGGGAATATTTATACTATAAAGAAACCCATTGGAATATTTTTTCCTACTCTGCCAGAAGAAATAAATGCAGCGTCAAGTATCAGTTTGCCCAGATCTCTGCCATTTCTTTTTAAATTGGAGGGCCAGCCTTTTTCTTATTTCATCGTTTGCTTTTTTGATGGTGTTTTTTTTCAAGGTTAGTCTAGGTTACCCCAATAGCGATAATCCTTCAGGCAGCTTCTTTTCATTCCAGGCATATCATCAGTTGTACTGTATGGCTTCTACATTCATCTCAATGCTTTTTTTTTTGTTTTGTTCCGTTAGATACGCATACAGAGTAAGAAAAAATACAAAAGTCTAAGCTGGGCAGCAGGCTCCTTTCTAAACTGTAATGGGAAGGGTAATGATGCATTTTATTATAGTCAAATCAAATAAAAGTAGGATAAGATGTTATAACCTTTATTTCTTGCTCTGTGATCCGATGGAAAAGTTTTTTTTTTTTTTTTTTTTAGGTAAATACAAAAGGCTGGACAAAAAGAAATACAGTATAAAGACCTGCCATATTACTGTCAGCACTGTCAAGGGCAATGATTTAAAGTGATAATACTACAAGGTGTTTAATTTGTTCTGGACAGATAAACTTTTTCTCAGTGCACCTTAATTTGGTGGTGGAAACCGGACACAGAGTTACCCATACATCTCTTTTGAAAATGTCTGTAGCCTTGGATACAGAAGCACCTATCAAACAAGCACCTGTCATTGACAGTGAAATGGACACGCTGCAGGGATATGCAGCATTTATATATTACAAAATACATGTGAAAGATCTGCATAACATGTTAATCAGTCATTGAGTCCCGTTTGCACTGTAGCCGGTGCTATGTGTTGTTTTTCAGTTTTGAAACACGACAGACAATTTGCTTGATTGTGCAACCTAAAACAAAAGGGACACTTCATCAAATCTATTCATTTTGAACCCTGAAACCATATTGTTTCGTTGTGAATGGTCACAGTCAGGTCTTGTGTTTATAATGTAAAGCTCTGTGATTAGACGATGAATCCAGTGAATTAATGATTCCGTGGATAGCAGCCGCTGCAGTTTATTTCAGTGGCCAAAAAAGCTGTCATTGACTCCAGCATTCAGACAGTGATAATACACCAATTGAAATGTTTACAATGAGATATACACTTGGAAATTGCCTCCAGGTGGTAGAACTAAGTGAGGAGTATGAGAGCCTGAGCTGGAAACTGACAAGTAGTTGTTCACTATGTAGGTGAAGATTAGTGTTCTTGTTGAGTCCCAAATGGTTGGTGCATCAGTGCTGATACTGCAACTGTAGATGGGACATCATGGACTACAGTACCCTATGTCATCAAAGCAATGCAATTCTTGAGCACCTTTGGGATGAGCTTGACTTCAGTCAGCCATGTAAACGCAGAGATAGTACCCCACCTTATATCAAAACCTGATGGATAATTAATTGGAAACCATGTGTCTGATTTGTATAAAACAGATCATGGACTTTTGTTATAATATGCAGTTCCACATGCAGCCAATGTCATGGTGGCCTACAATTAATGATCCTGACACCTGTATTGCTTATGTTCTTACTGAGGATGTGTATGGTTGTATTTTTTAACAGTAACTTGAGTTACAATCAGTCTGATTATGAAAGCCCAGAAGAATGAAATCTCATCCCCAACTTTTAAAGAAGCGCAAAAGAAAAACCCTATTCCACATTCATTGCCAAAGCAGAATATTAAATACATGTGGGATTTTTGTTTCAAGTGAGACAGTGTGTTCTGTAAAGTATACAAACAGAGTTCATCTTCTTTCCTATAACATTTCCGGACATTTTGACTGCTTAAATCAGGTATTTTCTGGTAGTCAGCCAAGCAGAGATTCTTTGAATGTGAAGCATGGACAGTAGTTATACAGAATATTAAGTATGGAAGGAGGCTTAAGAGAATAGTATAGCTTTTGGTCAGGCACTGCCAGTTCAACCCTCTGCATGACTAATACTCAGAGAAGCACTTCAAACCTCATCTTTATTGCATTTTATTTTACAAAAATAAATATGCAGCATAATGGAAATAGCCAACTATTATTAGATCGGTTACAAAGAGTCCCTTTTGCTTTGGGGTGAGGAACTACTGGCATGTCAAATAATAATAATACAAAAGAATAGCAAAGCAACAAGTGATGTGCTGTGTACGTCTTGAAAAGAAGAATTCATGAAAAGCATTAAGAATCGGAGCGCTGGTCACTGTGTGCTTCAGGCTTCCAGGCGTTTGTGAAGGTTCATACTTAGGCAATTTAGTTTTAGTGGTTTATCAGATGGGTTTTGTCTTATCTGTCGGTGCAGTTTAAATAATGTTGGAATAAGAAATTCAGTGTTTTAAACGTGGGTATTTAACGTACACTGACAAAAAAAAGTCTTATTTTAAAAAAGGTAAAGTCCAACAAATAGGTATATTCACAAGGATTAAAACTTTATTCTTACCTGGCTACTATTTGTTGAATCTTCTTGTTTAAATAGGGTTCCCCTTGGTTTTAAAAAGGTATTTTTGGAGTTTCTTAATAAGTCTGTTTATTGCTTTATTGGTCATTTAGAATTTTGGGAAACACCATTATCGAGCTAATGACAATTTAAGAAAAATATTAACATTTCCTAAATAATAAATCACTTTATTTAGATTTGTTGATCAAAATGTATAAACCATTTAGAGGTTTGAAGCATATGCATAATAATACGGAGCTGTCTTTTTAAATGTGGTCTAGAAGCATGGAATTATGGGTATCCTAATTAAGAGAATATTGTAATTTTATCTAACAGGTGAAACAAACTATTGAAAACTAACTAACTAACTAAATAACCCCCATACATGAACTAGTGTGGTATTTTAAGGTTGAATTTGTGCAGGAAACAAACAAAGATGTTTTTTTTTTTTTTTCTGTCGTTGCCCTGGTCACTCCTTTGCTACTTGCCAACCGCAGTTTGACATTGATATACATCAGCTGTCCAGACAAGCTTGATAATCATTAGGTTTTACAGATGCTCAAAACAGCAGTAATAAAATCTCATATTTACTTTGTTTCTGTTTATTTATGGTGCATTCATAAAGAAGAATATACATTCATATTTATTTTGTTGTTGATCTGTGAGTTGAATTTGTTTATGTCAATACCTTTTTAATCTGTCTTTCTCCAGGCCCTCCCAATCACCACAGCCAGTCAACGTTGAGGCCGCCTCTGCCCCCACCACACAACCACCAGACGCTGTCACATCACCACTCTTCTGCCAACTCCCTCAACAGGAACTCCCTGACCAACCGGCGGAACCAGACCCACGCGCCGGCCTCTGCCCCCAACGATGTGCCCACCACCCCCGAGTCTGTGCAGCTGCAGGACAGCTGGGTCCTCAACAGCAACGTGCCGCTTGAGACCAGGTACTCGATTTGATATGGGCGCCACAATTGTGAATTCACAACCCCTGAAACTGTCATGATTTTATTATCATGTTATAATTTAGAGGACGGATTCTTGTACAGTGCCTTCCGTTATTATGCATGATGCTAATATTGCACTAGAAATCCAGGGCAGAATATTCAAAAACCTGTGTTATTGTATCAAACTCGTTGTATAGTAACGAGAACTTTGGTAGCAAGTGATTTTCAAACAAAATGTTTTCATCAAATCAATCCGTTAATGCTTTGAAATTGAGTCGATGAGGTCGTTAATGAACGCATTTCTCGTTAAAAAGCTTAATTGTCGCAGGTCACGTACATCACTTCCTGTCTCAATGACTAAATAATCTACTTTTGTTTGTATTTTAGTATGGATGATTGTAGGCTATAAATACATACGTTTCCCGTGCCATTTGTGTTTGTAGTTGTTAGTTATTATACATGTATACCATGTATGTAACATATATGGTATATTATTATTATTATTATTATTATTATTATTATTATTATTATTATTATTATTATTATTATTATTATTATTATTTATTTCTTAGCAGACACCCTTATCCAGGGCAACTTACAATTGTTACAAGATATCACATTCTTTTTTTTACATACAATTACCCATTTATACAGTTGGGTTTTTACTGGAGCAATCTAGGTAAAGTACCTTGCTCAAGGGTACAGCAGCAGTGTCCCCACCTGGGATTGAACCCACGACCCTCCGGTCAAGAGTCCAGAGCCCTAAGCACTACTCCACACAATATATAATACATTATATATTTATTAAGCTTTTAAAATTACGATAGAACTCCATAACCCAATAAACAATTTGTTTATAATTAATTGTTCGGTGAATTCCAATAAACTCAGCATGATTGGAAGTAGCCACCGAACACTTCCAGTATTATAAGAACATTTTATAAGCATGCAGACGTGTGAAGGTGAAAGTGTACATTGTACATAAAGTGTGGGGGGAGTCTGACAACATTACAAATACGTTTAGGTAAAACGTATTTGCTTTTAAATTCCCACGCAAACAAAATAAGTAGTCGCATGAAGCACTGCTCCTTAAGATATTAACATTATTTCATAAATCAACATAATTTCGGAAATCACATTAGGACAATTATTTAGTAAAGAAATAGGCACAACAACCACTTGAAAATACAGAAATCAATGCTACATACCAATTTTTTGATGAACACTGGAGTTCATCATTTACAAACTTTTGAAAATCCATGAATGGCATGATTATTTTGCCAAGATAAGTAATATAAGAGGTTTATGGCAACACATGATCAAGGAAGAGTTTTAAAAGCTCAACTAAAAAGTTTTCAATATTTACAATGGCTGTTTGCCTTACATGTCCAATAGTGTTAATGTAATGTGTGCTGGCAAATAATTATGCACTTAGGTCTGTTAATAGCCATTGGGTGAGTGTTTTCATTGTTGGTTATAAATGTGCAATTGTGGGTGTTTTATTCCCCCACCATTATGAAGGTGTATATAAGTTTTCATATAATTTGCCATGGTTAATTTCAAACCTAGCACCTCTCAGTTTTGTTTCTAAAGTTCTTTACACAGAAGGAAATGTGAACTTTATTATCCAAAGCATTGAATAAATTAAATAATCAAGCAGCATCACCAGGTAACCTCATCCTTTGCCTTCAGCGTATGATGTGTATAAATATTCCCTTGGCAACCAGGTGCTGATACTTGATTATTTATATACAGTATATTTGTTGAACTCTGAGAACTTTTCAGAGAACTCTTCAGATCAAAGACATATACGAGTTGGTTATTCAAATAAAGGGTTACCATTTAAACTCAGAAATGCAGAGCTGTTTTGAATAAGCACAATGATATGTGGATCTTGAAAGACTTCTTTAAAAGAAGACTCTGGAGTGTTCTTCTAGTAAGGTCACTAAAATGTTATTTGGATCTGTTTTTTTTTTCTATATGAAAAATATCCATGAAATGTACAACTGCCCTCAATTGAGTCTTAGCTATTCTTTGAGCGTTCTGACTTCCATCTGGACCAGTTATCTGGGCTCTGGCTGCAAGTGTCTCTTGTATTTAGATTGATTGCTTTTACACGTCAATATCAGCTGAAATGTACTGAATTTAAGATTAAAAGGCAGTAGAAGTTTAGACAGAAAGAGTTTATTCGAGTTTCTCAGAGTTGATTTCAACTAGGAGAAAGACAGTTTTCTGAAACTAAATGGCTCTTTCAAGTAAATAATAATGGACTGTTGTGCAAGCCCCTGTCTTAGTCACCTGCATCTCCCAGAGCTGGCTACAGTGACGAACCACAGCAACACTTCCTCCACACCGTCTTTCATAGGGGTGGTAAAGGGTCCCTTTCTGCACTGTTAACCGCTCACCCCCTCATTGAGTGGAAAGCGTCGCTATTAGACAATTATTTTCTCTTATTTGTTTAAGACATTTAAAAACAGAATGTACCTTTTTGTTGGCCTGTGATTTGCTGGGTACCCTTCTTTAGAAAAATATAAATAGTTTAATAATAAAAACAAGCATTCATATAGCGTGAAAAGAAATTAACTTGAAAATGAAATAACTGGAAAATGAAACGTACAGATTGATTTGAATCAGCTGATGGACTGACGTCTCAGCAGGTATCTTCCATCTGAAATAAGCTGGAGGCTAATTGGCCTCTGAATTGGTCACTGGATTGAATTCTAAAATATGTTATAAATATCCATTATTAAGGAAAAGAATAACTGAAAACTGCAATCTCCAAGTGTTATATATTATTTTAGATTATTCCCAAATGTAATTAAGTCAATTTGAATATTTTTTATTATTGGCATGCTGTGTGAATTATTGAAGGCATTTTTCATGACTTCAGTTACTATAATGAATAACACTGTTGCAATTAGCAGATAAAAAGAATGTGGTGTTAATAAGCTGATACATATATTTTTTTTCCTGTTGAAATAGCCTGATAATTGAAAATGTGTTTGACTGAAGAATAAAAATAGAGCAATATTATTCTAGTACATACATACATTATGAAGGAGGCTGTGTGGTCCAGTGGTTAAAGAAAAGGGCTTGTAACCAGGAGGTCCCCGGTTCAAATCCCACTTCAGCCACTGACTCATTGTGTGACCCTGAGCAAGTCACTTAACCTCCTTGTCCTCCGTCTTTCGTGTGAGATGTAATTGTAAGTGACTCCAGCTGATGCATAGTTCACACATCCTAGTCTCTGTAAGTCGCCTTGGATAAAGGCGTCTGCTAAATAAACAAATAATAATGAATAAATAGACACTGTGCTGGATAGAAGTCTGCTTAGAAGCATATTTCACATTTAAACAGAGCACAAAAGCAGTCCATTCATCTACAGACCCACACTTAGAAGCAGCATGTCACAGCCAGCATGGTCCACAAAACTAATTGACTTTCAGTGTAGGCAGGTTGTTGGACAGTGGGAAACTTACCGAATTCTGCACATCCAAACAAATGAGAATTTATAATCTGCAAGTTCCATGAAGTTGAAAAGCGAACATATGAACATGTTAAGACCCTGTCCTACTGAAGTCTCTCTGACAAAAACTGGCAGTTCTCATTTAGGTGTTGGGAATTGAAGAACAGCACAGAAGTTCTCAATGAAACATGGAGATTTTTGCTGGTGTGGGGACCCATTCAAAGCACAATCCATTTAAAGCAATCAATTTAAATCTATTTTTTTCTCAAAAGGTGCATCACAGCATTAGAATAAATTGTATTTTTGAGGGATCCTGACCTTTGATTGCTGACCAGTACTTGTTGTCTCAAGCTGTGTTTAATGATGATACTGCTCCCATACATATGATTGCTCAGTCACCCCCAGTGAAAACTAGTAGAAGACTTGTGATGCTTGATGGACATTGACTTCAGAAGACTGCAGTAATTAAATAGTGGAACAGCACCTCTCAAGAATACAGAGCTACTACTAAATAAACCACAAGATGCCACAACAAGTGACCGATTATTAATAGATGGCAGAACGTTGATACCGTCTAGCTATATATCTATAAAGAGAGAAGACACTTTTTTTTTTCAATGGGAAATTTGGGTTGATCTCTTGCATAAAAGCAATGTGTTGAATTTACAAGTAGTCCAGCGTGGCTCTGGATATTGTGATGTCATATTATAATAGGATGTTGTCTATATTGGAAATTGGAATACCACTACTCAGATTTATATTGTCATAATGTGTCTCTCGATCAGAAAGTGAACAAATTGAATGTCCTTTTCTATGTTGGCTCCATGCCTGCCTATTCAAACTTCCTGTTTGCTTGTACCTTTTACTTTGACGATAGATCTGTATGTTTACTTTTATTCTCATCCTACTTTTTATCTACACATGCTGTGCTTGTTTCTTATGCCATCGACAGGTCTGTTCAATTTAGCTTGCTTTCTGCCTTAGGCCTCTGTGTTCTCAACACGTCCATCAGGCTCATTCCCAACAGCTCCTCTGTGCTCCGTATTCTCCTAATATCAGTTTGTCAGGACTAGTTTGCCTCCTTGTCGTTTCTTGCCTAAGGCGGTTTAGCTCTTTGCTTTCCTCACCCTTAGTCCTGTATTCCCCCCTTCTGGCTTCATCAGCATCACACTAGTTATTCCTCTTCTTCACCATCTTTTGTACTTCAGCTATTGGCATCTGGCTGCTACGGAATCTGAATTTTGTGGATTTTTTTTTTTTTTTTTTTTACTGGTGTGAACCCCGAAATCAAAATGTGCCGAATTTGTTATTTCTTTTTTTGTTCATAAGATGATTGTATATAGTAATACTGAAAGAAACTATTTTAACTGGAAGGCATTGAGAGCATCTGACCTCACCTGGTTGTTTTTGAATGAAATCCTTGTTTTTTCAAATGTACTCCTTTCCTTTTTAGATGCTTTGTGTTTGATTCCGTGTGTCCGCGGCCTCCTTCTTGTAATCTAATATTAAAGCAGTCGAATAGGAAACGATGTATGTTGACAGGACAAGATATTTTAGACAGACTAAAATTTCCAAATTGACAAAAAAATGACTGGGTTGTAATTGACACAAATTGTAATTGTAATGTCACTTTGTTGCCTTCCCAGACTCCCTTCATTGTTCAGAATCAGTGATGTGGAAAACCCTAAACTGTAGTGTCACAAAGACGGCCAGAGTGGGTGGCATCAGACCGGAAGCAGGAAGGAATTCAAACACAGACAGACGGTGATGGTGATGAGCTGAGTGCAATGGCTGCACTCAGCGTTTATTAACAAAATAAAAGGTTTCAAACAGCACAAAAACAGGACACGGCACTTGACGCCAAAATAAACAGACATACAAAACGACTAAACACTAAACAGACGGTGCAGGACAGACAGACGAACAAACACGGTGAGTGAAAACACGTTAACTATTACTCTTATTCTAACAATTACTACCTCCGTCTCCAATCCCGTTCTCCACTCACCGAACACCCAACCCTGACTGACTAAAAATGTGCCTATTTATACTGTTGTGCTGGGATTCAATTACTAATTAATTATTCACTTGAATCCCAGCACGTGAATTAATTCTGTGCAACCCCGTGCTCACATATTACATTTAACCAGCACGTGAAGTGATTTGTGCCCTCCTCGTGCCTACATACAAATCTACACTTTTTAAATATACGTGAAACACAGACCCGTTTATATCCCGTGTACCAATCTATACACCAACATTAACATACGCACGCATATATACAACACAGAACACACAAATGCACACAGGGGCGGGGCACTTTGCCACATGTAGTTTTAGACATTACATTCAGAAAGCTTTTGAAGGTATGTTATACAGTAGCATACATAGAAGATATTATTGGATACAGCGACATGGAATACATCTAAATTATGACACTGATAAAACCAATATAAAGAATAATTATGGCGGCTCTTTAAACATTGATTTAATTTACGCCTTGGTTTATTAAGTCAAATGACATACAGCAGGTTCCCCTGCACATCCTGAGTCCCTACAATAAATGTTCTTAATCTTTCTTTGTTTATAATGAGGCATGTTAGCAATTAATAGAATCTGAATGGAAGAAGTTACCTGACCATTCTCAATGATTACCACCTCGTTTAGTAATTTCCTCAGTAATCACATACCACATGCCAACCTCAACTGGGAAGTGCTTAGCATAAATTGGTTTGTTTAAACTATTGGAGGATCTTTTCCAAACTTAAGCCTGGAATGATATTGCCTAACCAGAAACCTGAGCTGGTTAGATTTCAATCAAAATTGAAGTTTGAAGAGCTAAAACTGTACTTGGGAGAGATTTGAATCAGCAAGAACCTGGCTGTTGTGAGAGTGCTTGGAAGAGCGTTGTTGATTTTAAGATCCTGGCTAAACCAAAATTACTGAGGCTGTTTCAGCTTCTTCTGCAACTAATATTGCAAGCATTAAGCCTGCAATATTAGTTCTAACTGCTCAGTAAATTTGGTAAATGTGACTGGAGATTAATAATGTTAGTGACTCCCAAGTACAAAACCCCTCTGCTCCACATTAAAGGAGTGCTAGGGCAAACCAATGAAAAGAATAGCCAAGGCCTTAGAACTCAGCTATAATTCGGTGAACATTTTACACTAATATTTCTTCAAATAAACTAGAATTTAAAACTGTCATTCGGTTTATTTATTTAGAACATAACAATATAATAATAATAATATTCCCATTTGAAAACCTAAAGAAAAAGTCTTCAGCATGTGTAAAGCTGGAAAGTTACATTAGTGCCTGCGTGACTTTCTGTCATTGCAGAGCATTTTCCTCCAAATTGTTCTGCACTGAACCATAAAGCCTTCAAGAAACTCAAGAATAAATCTGAGGTGCAGCCTTCTTTGCAAGACCAGCCTAGCCTTCAGAGGGCAAAAGAGATAAGTCTGTCATTAGAGGAGTCAGAGCTGTAAAAAACTTTTCAGTACATTTCAGTAGCCTGTGAGGAAAACAATACTTTTTCATTATAGAGCACTATCATTCTTTGCCTGTGATAAACACTAGAAAAAAAAGCAGTTTACATTGCTGTAAATCACTGTAGATAGAGTTGGGTGCAGACTCCCACAGCTTGATACTACTACAGTCTTGAAAGCACTTTAACATCTGATACCCAACTGCAATTGCAATCTCATTTCGAAGTTCATCTTTCTTTTTTCTTTTTCTTTTCTCCTTGTTGAAAGGAGTGTGACCAAGCAAATGAGCAAAGAATTATGTGAGGAAAATATTTTGTCTGGTATCAGCATTATTACGTTGGTTATCGTTAAGCCTGCAAATGCTGAGGAGAACGAAAAATAAAAACATATTTAAAAAATACTAAAATAAACTCAATAGGGTTTTTTTTTCATAAATCAAAGGGCTGACAGAACAGCAGATTTTTGTTAGCTTAGTTTTCTTAATTCATGTCTGTCAAATCTACATAGATGAAGCATTCCTGTCTATTATAAAGCACATGCTTATTTTCAGCATTGTCTGCATTAATCCTGGCTTTCTGACTAATTAGTGAATTAGAAAAATTGCCAAGACATAAAAGATGTGTTTTTTCTCGTGGGGAGTAACAACACAAAGCAAGACTGAATCATAAGTTTGCCTCTCTTTTGATAAACATAGTAGTTGTGACCTGCTATTAACAGAGACATTCAGCTCCCAACACGTAAACTTTTTTTTTTTTTTTTTCTAAAGTGACACTTAAGAAGCTTAACCAGGAAATTATTATGCAATGCAAAACCACACACTATTTTCCAATACCAAAGCCTTTTAATACAATTTTAAACATTTCATCCTTGGTCATTTTGGTCCCGTCTGTGAATGACAAGTTCATTATCAAAAGGCCACGAATCTACTCCAACACCTTTCAGAATCTCTTTTTTTTTGTTTTGTGTTGAGATTTTTATGAATCAATTAGTTGTTTTTGCTGGTGGTCTTACTTCAACAACAAAGGTTAGAACTTACTTTTCAAAAGCTATACATATTTATTAGGATAGATGTATGTTTATAATAGCCTGCACTCGAGCTCACAAAGCTAGTTTCTGTCAAGAATGTAATTGCCATTTCATAGCTTTGTGGATTAATGTGACCTAAAACCACCTTTCCCCGTTGAGTCCCTGCATCAAATATGATCCATGAGCTGTTGTGCATTGCAGCATTGACTAATGAACCTCTACACACTCCATCACTTACCAAAACGGGTGGGATCTTTCCATTGCTGTTGGCAAATATGAAAATCTGCTTCTGTTTTATTCTTGTCGGTAATTACCAAGGTCTTCAGTATAAACATATACATTCACACATCCCTGCTAATTTGTAAACAGGAATCTAGCCTGATATGTTTCTAGAATGTTTGTCCAACTCTAGCTTCCTCCTTCTTTCTCCTTCTAAACTGTTGGAGATACTAAACTGCTAGAAATCCAAAACAATGTCACACTAGTTTTGTTATTAAGTGGTATTTTTTTTTCTTCTTCCCGATAGGATTTTGTGAGGCTTTTCTTACGCCATTCTTTTTAACGTGAGTGTATGAAGTTACTCCAAGCTCCTAGCCTTGTCTGCTTTAAAAGCATCTTTGTAGCCTGCAGAACCATTTAATTGGCTCTAGGTAGTGGTCCAGTTAGTTCGGTTAATGGACTTTCAGATACAGGACTCTGTACTTTACTGTATTATTTGATCTTCCAGATTCAAGTGGGAACCACAGTAAACAAATCCACAGCAGCTTCACATTGTTATCAGTTAATTGAAGCCAATTACAAAGTTCAGTATTGTCTTCCCTGCATCATTGGCAGGAGGACGTGGATAAGTGTGTGGTTGTGCTTGAGAATGAGCTTTGCTATGAGGGGTGTGTGTAGGGAATTCTCTCTGGCAGTTGAGTATTATAAGGATGTGCAAATGGAGTCCATGCTCTTTGTTGCATTACTGACAATGGGTTGGTCTCAGAGGCCAGGGTTCCAGTCCTCAGTCATTAACTCTGTATCGATTTGTGTTAGACAGTCTGTCTTGTTAACTGGCAGTGTAAAATGTATACAGTAACTTTTAAAAATAATTAAGGCTACACTAGAATGTTAATGAAAACAGTCAAATGCAATTACAGTTGTAGTAACTGAAAATAATACACTTTTTGCAGTCTTTTTTGTTAAATCAAATAATAGTGTATTTGAGAGTTTTTGAAGGTCTAAATCACATTCTGTTCTTCCATCATCTTTCTTCAGTGAGCCAATTGTGGGTCCTGGAGTGCAAGCAGATTGGAACACTGTAGTTGCAGTAACTTCAGTTGCAATTTCAGTAATCATTTACAACACAATTGTCTAAGGGGGTGAAGCTCTGTCTGTAAAGGTAAAGTCTGTTGAGTCCTCACATGTGGAAATATTTAGGAAATGATTTAACTGTCGACATTGCAGGACTATACATCCTTATAAAAGTTTACCATGATATTTTCGCACTTTTACCAAACTGTTCTCATGAAAATTAAATGGTTTACCCTGGTTTGCCAATTTTTAAAACCCATTTAGTATGCATCTCTTTGTACTGCTTCTGAACAGTATGTGTTCAGTCTCTTTGTCGTCTGTGTGCTATTTAACACTTTCAGCAACTGAGCCAAAAGCCATGAGCTTTCTACTACTGCTTCTGCTTCAGCTGTCTTAGATTTCATACATGTAAGAGTAGCTTTCGATTATTGGCTTGATACAATCAGTTCTGATGTTATTTTAAATAAATGGGATATTCTTCTTGTCATTGAGTAATTCCTTGTCATAAGTTATTGTGAGACAGATTCATAAAGACAAGATATGTCACATCTGCAATCATTGTTAAAGCTCAGGAAACAGAACAGAAGGGATTGCTTTTTTTTTTTTTTTTCCCCATATGGTGTTTATGTGATATCTGTTCAGATACATCTACAAGTATGTATTTCTACAGGTAAAAACAATTTACTTTTGTCTTGGACAAGCTACAAATAGTTTTAACTAAGCATAATAATGCTGTACCTACATAGGTGTTAAAAGTCACATAGAATAAATTGCTACGTTATTTATGAAGCAGGTTTTGAGGGCGTTCTAATAATGGCTTAATAGTAATGCTTTAATATACATTACTGTAAAATAAACTATGGATACTAAACATAGTGTTCTTGTCCATCACTGTCTAACTGGGGCATGGTAGATCCCTCATAATGAACATCTTCATTACAATGTAAATGCCAGATGGTTCAGGTTTGAACTGCATGCCACTAAAACTCAAATAACTATCCCAGAATGTAAAACAATGTAACTTGTATAGAGACATTCGATATCGTCCTGTATTTTTTTTTTCTTTTTTCAAATTCAGAGAATGAGAACTAACCAATTAATAGAACAGAGAGAGCAGCAGCAGATCAAACTGTGGTCTGAGTTAGTGCTGAAGGGAAGAAATCCAGCGACAGGCCCCCAAGACCACCTTAATTAATTTCCCTCTGTCACCTTTGTCAGCCGTCAAGAGGAATGCTCTGAACCTCTTTTTGAAAAATTAGTTGACATTCAAAATTTGGGATCTTTTGACCTTGGGCTCCAAGCAAAGCATTTATTCTGTTTTAGTTTCAATTTAAAACGATGACAGTCCCAGTTGCCCTAAAGGACTGCTGCTGTATTTTTAGCCTTGTGCTTGTGCTACCTGCCTGTCAGATGGCTTTCAATTCCAGTGCTTTTTGCCTGTCTAACAACATCTCTGTCAGAGTGTACTTGGGAGTACTGACAAGTGCTTTCTGTCTTTAGGCTACTTGCGTGGCAGTCTGTCTCCTTCCTTTAACACTTCCTTGCATTTATAGTTAAAAAACAACAACAACTAAACAACAACAAAAGTAACGGTGCCTAAAGGCTTGAAGAATCTGGTGCGAGTCTAAAAACAGCTTGATAAATTTGAATAGATCATTATGAAGAGTCTGGTCCTCTGCTGACTGAAAGCTTCATTTTGAAAGACATTGTCAGAACATTTGTATAATTTGACAACTACGTTTCTTAATAGTACTGCTTTCAATTATATGAAACCAAGTCTTGGTTTGGTTTATGGAGTAGTCTTTACCAGAATGTGTTTCATTTCCACAAGGAACATAAGGGACGTTATCGAGACAAAACGCTGCTTTCCATTATTTTTCTTCAAGGGCACAGAAAAACTCCCAGTCTAATATAAGTGTGTTTAAAAATATTAATGCAGCTGGCAGGGTAATTCAGTGAAATCCTTTCTTGATACGGTGCCTAGCCTTTGAAGATGAGGTCCACATTGATCCCCTTACGAAAGCTGAATAAAAACTGTCCTTTTTGGAATGGGTGGAATGAGATCTGGTAGTTGTATCATTCTTAGTACAGTAGATATGAGTTCACACGCTTCAAACCCTAAAAGAAAGAAAGAACACCTCTGACTGTTATGAGATCTTCACTGTGTTCCTTTGTATTGTTAATACATTGTATGCGGGGTGAGTCTTAGTGTCTCTTGAAATTGGGGCCAGAGAATGCTGAAGCTTATACAACGTATTAACTTATTAGAAATTAGAAATTACAAAAAAATTACAAAGTATGAAAAACGCGTTTTTAGTGATCCATTATAATTTATATATAATCATATATTGTTATATTATATATTGTAACATTCGTGTCATTCCTAAAGTGTTGTATTTATTTATTTGTTTATTTATTTTAGTAGAATTGTGCAGTGCGTCTGGGATGATATCAGTACACAGGATTCTAAATCCCGTATGAGCAATCAAGCACTCACTTTCAAGGATTTGTTCAAATTCCAACGCATCTTACCGTGTCGCTAGATGTCACCCCATGCATAGAACATACAGCATAGTTCTAAAGTTAAAAAAACAAACACTGTTTATGTTTCTTGGTAGATTACAAGCACAGTATTCATTTTTGTGATTTATAATAATTCCTAAATTGTGTGAAGGGTGTCTGTTGTTACAACAGAAATAATTTCACGCAGTTTGGAGCAGAAATCATTTCACTGTGCTTTGCTTCATGGTCACTTTCCCAAACTATGATTGGTTGGTTTCTTACTCGTGATATATAAAGTATTGTTGCAAATTATATGTGTATTTACTATGTCAATTCATCTGCTATACATACTTTTAGATGGGCCCTTGAGATCTCATTATTAGCACTGCCCAAATAGAAAGAAAAGGAGACTACAAATAGAATTTAAAGCATGAACTTTATATATTTTTTTTTTTATCTCCTCTTCACTTATCTTAAAAGTGATTCAAAAATTGATTGCAGGCAAACACAGTTTAGTCACACAACCCTTCTCACAGGTATTTCATTTTTTTTTACAGTTACAGATTTTGGTAGGGGTTTTAAATGTGTATGTGTGTTTGTGCTGATCTCTTTCATTGTTTGACTCCCCAGGCATTTCCTCTTCAAGACGTCTTCAGGGACGACACCCCTGTTCAGCAGCTCGGCTCCAGGCTACCCCCTGACATCCGGGACTGTCTACTCTCCACCACCACGACTCCTGTCCAGGAATGCCTTCTCCCGGAACACGTTCAAGCTGAAGAAGCCGTCCAAGTACTGCAGCTGGAAATGTGCGGCCGTCTCTGCCATCGGCGCGGCGCTACTCCTGGCTGTACTGCTCTGCTATTTCATAGGTAGGACACCTTCCATTGAAACAATCTCAATAATCGCGAATAGGTGCACAAGCTTGGATTTGGTCAAATGTAGCTATCCCTGTGGTTGTATATAATATCTAACGCAGATGAAAGTGCAACAATTAGTATTATGGGAAACTGTCATCATGTTTGACCATACCAAAGCTTCTAGGTGGGTCCCCCCTCCCCTCCCCCACACACGTATGATCATGCGCTACCATACTTCCCAGTTTCCCAGTGCAGGTTAAAGAATAGCTGGGTGTAGTACAGAACTGAAAAAATAATCAGCTGTACACATGCAAAGAAATGAGACCATTTCCCCTGTGCAGGTACGGGACTTGGGAAGGATACATAAAACCAATGCAGGTTCCAGCAGTAGTAATTATTTTGTACTAATATACATTTAGCTATCTCTCCGAAACATTGGTTGAGCAAAATACTAACACACACAAATGTTAGACTTTTTTTAGATCATTATAACAGTGTGTGTGTGTGTCTATCTATCTATCTATCTATCTATCTATCTATCTATCTATCTATCTATCTATCTATCTATCTATCTATATTTATATATATAATAAACAATATCATTAAATAATATGTATAGTATAACAGTTGGACAGTGACACAGTATAATATGAGCTTGAAAAAAATCTGAAACTACTGTATTATTTATTGGTTTCTTAGATATGATTTCTAATGATTGTTTTGATGTTTGTTTAGCCCATATCCTGGTTCATTCATCAAGTGGGGATTGGGATTTCTCCCAAATCCATAATTATGATTGGTTGGTTTCCTACTCCTGCTATTACTGTAGATATAGGTAGGACCACTGCAATATAAAATTAGACCACAAACTCTGCACCTTATCGTTATGTACACACAGTTACAGCAATGGCTATAATTGTCACTTCAGTAATAATTAAACTGCTAAAATGTAATTTCTAATCCTTCATTCCGATTCAGATATTTCAAACTATTTACATTTGTGTTCAAAACTGTTTGTTTTTAAGCTGTATCGTTTTTTTGGTTTGTTTTTACTCTCCACCCTCTCTTATTATGCTCTAATAATAGTTACATTTCAGAACTAGGTTCCTTTGTGAGGCTTAGGGAACTAAATAAAAAGGAAATTCCTTCCTTGATTGAATCTCCTCAAAATTCAAGGTGCATCTTTGAGAACGACAAGAATACTGCAGGAAAGAAATCATATTTCTAATACAAACAGAATATGGTTTACATTATGAGTAATGCGTTACTGTAGAGAAGAGAAAGAGCTAAAGCACTTTGAATGTGAAAGCAGTGAGGCACCCTGAACACAAAAGGTTTTCCATTACATGTGGGATTACGCTTAGCTTTAGCTATACAGAGTTTCTCTGAGCTGCAGCTGCGCTCTGTCTCTGTAATTCTACCCATAAATTACCGGCAAACAAAGCCGGTGTAACAAAACTTTCTTTCTTGTTTATATCTATAACTACAAAACAAACCAAAAAATAGATCACTCTGATTTATTTGGTTCAGATTTATAGAGGAAACAGGCTTATGTTTAGTAGTTGAACTCCCTAAAGATTTAAAATTAATTGGATTAATATTGGGTAAATAAATCACTGAAAACACAAAGTCAAAGCTTACTGTAAATCTTAATAAAAAATGATGTAGATAGATTAAAAATTATTAGTATGATGTGTTAGCCTACAAGTGTATCATGAAAAGTATAGCAATTTGAAATTACTTGACAGAAATATGATTAGTTGTAGGGAGTTAATTAGCCCAGCCTTTGTCACTAAATTAGCTACACCGACATCCAGAGATTCCTATAAGAGTCATGTACATATTACTGATAAAGAAGCGTCCACCCTGGTATTTATTTCAGCCTTTTACTTGACATTTTCAGATAATTCCCTTAGATAGTTTGTATGAGATGAAAATGACCTCATATTATGATTACCTTCACTGTTTAATTATTGGTTTTTAACTGTAAATCATAAAACCTATAGTAAGTTGTACTGTGTAAGATACAAGCTGCTAGTAACAAGTGTTCTAGCTTTGAATAACCTTTTCAATATTGAATGCTACAAAGTTGTTTTTTTATTATATACCAGATCTCATTTATCTTGCCATCATTCAAATCCAGCATTGCAAAGCAGATGTAGACCTTCATCAAAGGAAAGTAATTCTCTGTCTGATATAGGTTTAAACAGTAGCAAAGTTGAAAAAGAAGGAAAAGACTAGATAAGACACTGCTTCTTTAGTTTTGTGCTCTTTAAACATATTGCATGTTTAAGCACAGCATCAGTTTTGTTGCATTTTCACTTGCTTCTGTCAAAGATTACAGATTGTCCTTGTAGACTCTGCAAACGCATTGCCAGTCTTGAATCACCTCTGAATCAATCTGATCAATAGAGTCGTATTGTGGAGCTCAGTCTGCTGGACAGCCGAGACCTAATCACTTGCTGTAGTTTGATCCTTTTCATTATACAGAAATATCATTTAAAGGTGAAAACAGTGTGTACATGTTTACTTTTCTCCTAGCTCTTTTTTCACAGAGCTAGACATGAGAAAAAGCAGTTCCATTCAGACACCTGTGTTTCAGAGCATTTTATTCCAGTGGACAATTTGAACCCTTTTTGTGAAAATATAATTAAACTGCCAATATTGCAAACATTACTGGTGTTTATTTAATTAAAGAAACAATCAGGGTCTTTGTTCTCCTTTCAAACAATTTTATTCTGTATATTGTATTAATCTGTGTCCAGTTCATGTGTCCAGTGTTTATCATATACAGACAAAAACATTCCCTTACCAACTATCAATTGGAATCAAAACTGACAGCAACAAATCAGAAAAATAGCTAAAGAAAAAAAAAAGATATTTAAGCATTAATGTCCAGCACCTTGGTCATTACTTGCCAGTTAATCAAGATCAATTATCGACAGGTAATGACCACTAGGGAGGATATTAAAAACCGAACTAAAAGTTGTGTGTATGAGTTCATTTTTTAAATGGGTTTTAGGTTATATTTTGGACTGGTTCACTTAGGCTACAGCTCTGCTCTAATCTTTTGGCCAGTCAGTGTATTTAAACTGCAACACCTTGAAGGCAACCGTTACCAGGTAAAATAAAATGTTAAATAATATAGTTATCCATGCGCTGCTCACAACAAAATAACAAGGGAGAATCTCCTATTCTGGATTATGCACACAGTAGTCTCATGTTACGTAGCTAAAGTGTTTTCCTCCGAAACAGTTTCAAGCACTTAAGATTGCAGAGGTCCAAATGCAGTTTCAAGCTTTTAGTGTTGTGAAGTGTGGTTGAGGCATTTTAAGGCTTTCAACCTGGTTGCTAGGATACAGGTGAGCCATTCTGATGCAAGGAAATTGAGCCTGGCATCATATATTATGGGGAATAGAATGTTTTCTTTGATCAGTCCCCAGGGAACCTTTTAGGGACCATAGCAATTAAAGCATAAACAACAGCAAACAAATTTTCTCTAATTGCTGAAAAATGATAACTATCTAAAGGCACTTTGTTCTTAGTTCTGCATTTATAATCTCCTCTAATAAATCAGTATTCTGTCTTGCAAGACAGGGCTGGGAGGAAAGGAAGCATTTTCTCCTTAATTGGTGTAGTCAATAAAACAATAGAAATGAACACTAAAGAAATGACGCTTATCGAAGAAGAATGAATTGGTTTTAAAAGATTTTGTGGCTGTTGAAGTTTCTAACACAATTCAGATTCTAGATGAAAAATATAACTGAAATGAACAGATTTATATGCAGAAATAGGCCATTGTTTTGTGACAGGAAAATGAAACTGTACGTGTCACAAAACTACCAAAAAACAACTACAGAGATTTCACTGACTGACTCAAAAGTGTGCCTTGTGTATATATAACCAAAGTAGCTATAAATTACATTTTAATAGCTTTTTTACATTTACCCAAGTCTGATGTTTCTAAGAATTCTATGTGTTTCTGGGTTCTGTTGCTTCAATATTGAGTTATTAACTTTTCTTTCCCTCTCTGTAAATCTGCCTTTACCTGGTAATGGCAGGTTTGGAGGAAATAAAAAAAAAAAAAAAAATAACTCAATATTTTCACAGCAGAACTTCTCAGAATGCTTGCAAACCCCATTAAACAGTAAGCGAAATGTCAAGCTATTAAAATGTGAAGCTACTCTTGTATTTTCCTTTTTCACACAAAATGGTGCAAATTGCCTTTTGGTGTTTAGGAGCTTGATAAATTATTTTGTGGTCATCAAGTTGTTATTTTTTTATTGTCTGCCACTAAGCTTTGCGATTTTGAACCAGCTCCCACATGTGTTCAGGGCTTAACAGTGACACATAACTTTTGGTGTAATATGAATGTCAAGACATTAATTTACCTACAATTAATATAATGTAACATTTGTGTAACCTTATTAAAAATTAAACATAAATACGTTTTTAAATGCTCTGTTTTAAATATGAGCTTTTTTTAAAATGTGTGCTCTTCTGGCGCTCTGCATGAATAATTCACAAGGTGCTCAGATGTGTGTCTGTTGGTGCAAGTCCACTGTTGATTACATCCATATTTATAAGGACCTCATTACCCCTGTATACTGTATTCTTTTGAGATGGCTGACAGTGCAAGGGAATTGAAAATGTTAAGTAAAGTCCTCAAGGCCAACATACTCTTACAAGATCAGACTTCAGCACAGAGACCACCTCCTTACAGTACATTGTTTGGTCACCTCATGTCTTGTGCCAATTTCACAGCATCGCAAACAAACGCAGCAGGGACAATCACAAAGAACATGTACAGTGAAACTGATGTCACCCCTGCTTGTTATCACTGCATTGAAATGTCCCGGACAGAATATAATGAGAGCAAATGAGAAAAAGCTCCTGATAATATCACTTGTCACACTCCGGTTAATAACGCTCACATTTAACCATCATACAACTGATTTCTACCCCACTTACTATCACTTTGGAAGATAAAAGATTAGACAAGTTTAGGTTAAGTAAGTAAGTTGCTGTACAGTTTAAAAATGTTTAAAATAAAAAGTATAGGGCTCCCGAGTGGCGCATCCAGTAAAAGCACTCGCTAGAGTGCAGGATGCGCTCTATAGCCTGGGCGTCGCCGGTTCGAGTCCAGGCTATTCCACAGCCGACCGTGGACGGGAGCTCCGAGGGGGCGGCGCTCAATTGGCCGAGCATCGTCCAGGGGGAGGGAGGGTTAGGTCGGCCAGGGTGTCCACGGCTCACCGCGCACCAGTGACCCCTGTAATCTGGCCGGGCGCCTGTGGGCTTACCTGTAAGCTGCCCAGAGCTGCGTTGTCCTCCGACGCTGTAGCTCTGAGGCGGCTGCACGGTGAGTCTGCAGAGTGTAAAGAAGCGGGCGGCTGGTGGCACACGCTTCGGAGGACAGCGTGTGTTCATCTTCGCCCCTCCCGAGTCAGCGCAGGGGTGGTAGCTGTGAGCTGAGCCTAAAAATAATTGGGCATTTCAAATTGGGGAGAAAATAATAAAAAAAAAAAAAAACTGATTGGCAACGACTAAATTTAAAAAATAAATAAATAAATAAATAAATAAATAAATAAATAAATAAATAAATAAAAAGTATGGTATCACTGCAATGTGTATGTTTACAGCTTTTATTTATTTGAATGTGTTGTGCGTGTACAGGGACCCTATGTAATATACATCATATTAACACTATTGTAATCAATTAAAGTACTATCATTTGCATTCAGCAGCAAAACAGGCACACTTGTTATATCAACACTGCTGTAAAAGTGTTAGGTTAATGGTGAACTGATACTTGAGTTAACTCCACTCCACTTACTGTAACCGCTCAAGTTTGACAGTGTAGTTTATTCCTGACAACTGACCCAAGACTTTAAAGAAAGTAAAAGAACATGCAGTTTTGCAATACTTTTGAGCATAGATACATGGCCAGTGTGTAGAGGAACTGATTTTTGGCTATAGCACTTCAGTGTATGGAGACTTGGCACTGTAACATGTATCATTAATCAACAGTTTTACTACCCATTCAGAGGCTGTCAACAAAACCCAGACAACAGTGGATCTACACCGATTTTAGATTTTGCTTGCTATGCAACAAGCCTGTAGGAAAATGAATTAGTTCAGTGAAAAATTGTCCCCACACCCTCTTTAAAAAACAAAAAGACAAGAAAAGTTTAATTAATACCATGCCAATTTAAATTCATCATAGGCCTTCAAAGTTCTAGTGCCTCTACAGTTTTAAAATTGGTTTTACATATTTAAATAGGTTGCTGTGTTGTCAAGTCCTCTTGTGTTTTAGTAAAATATTATCAGTAGAATAAAAATGTGGACACTGAGCATGAATCTGGGACACTGCAACTGCTGTGGTGTTCAAGACCTTGCTAAATGGGGTCCGTTTCCTCCATGGTCACCCACAGGTTACATTTTGTGTTGTGTTACTATATACACTAATTATATCAGTTTCAAAAATAGTTTAACATTGTTTAATTCAACCGAAGTGGAAATCAAAACAGGCTTTAAAAAAACATAGTTGAATTAAACCTGGGTGCCTATGTTTTGAACTCAGAAACAATCTCACCCTCACTCAAATCCTTTGCCCCTGGCCAGGATAGCACCAGAAGAGAAACCACAATGGTTCCCATTTGATGAAAGCCAACCTTTTGTTCTAATCATAACTTATCACACGGCTAGGTATAGCACTGTCATTTCAGAGGGGTACAATAATATGACTTGCTGAACTGACGAAGGATCAAAATTGTGCAGCCTTTTAAATTATGACTTAGTGATGAGGGTCCACGTGGACTGTACATGTTAGTTTATATCTACCTCGGCTCTTGTTATACTTTATGCAAGTGAATAAATATATATATATATTTTAATTTAATACATGAAGTTAATGTACGGTACAAGGATTTTGAAGTGTGCTCCAGATCTCTACACACAGGGATCAGATGATTTAGGTAGGTTATTCCAGCTTGATGGAACAGGCAAAGAGACACTGTCATATGGACTTCTTAATAGAAGCAATTTAGAATTCATGGACATAATGAGATCAGATAAGCTTGCAATTAAACACTAAAAAACATTTGGTACCAATGAAAGTTTCGAAGTGAAAAAAGACTCCTGCTTTGTGTACTATTGGCATTAGTGGAAAAATAAACTGCTAATTGTGTCGTGTTGCAGTTGCTTTGCAGGTAATTTGCTGTTATTTTTAGAGATATGAGGTATCTTTGTCTGTACATCAGCAGGGCAGGCAAAAGTGAGATTGCAGTTGATTTTCCGAAACAAAAGATACAATTGTGTAGAGACTGTAATTCATCTGCACTTTTATGCAAAGATTGCTGACTGTGAACACCTGTATTTGGATTGCGGGATAGACACTGTGCAGCATTTAGGCAGGTCCTTTCCATTTAATTATTATTCAAAACGACAGGCTCGTTGCAGATTTAGGTTGCAGGTGGTTTGCTGTGAAAAATATACAAAGGGTGGACAAAAAAAAATTGTAACACCTGCGATAAATATGACAGCTATCACAGATTTCATGATTTCTGTGAAATTTACCCGTTGCCATGTAATATGTACTGTAGTTCCCCGTGAAAATTATGATTTATGAAAGAATAGTGTAAATATACATATTTTGTTTCACTTACAAATAAATACAGCAAATGTTTGCCTTATTGATGTACTACCTGTTACATTGCATTTAGGAACCTGGCAGCTGGTTTAGTTTGCTTCCGGTAAATGATTGAACACACACTGCATAGAGCTGCATGATTTCTTTAAAATGTTTTCAATGGAAATATTTCTGCTTAAGGCCCCTCTGTCCAGTACAAGAAATATTCTACCATTTAGCATTTACTGATTTTCAGGTAAGCATTTAAATATTTAGGAACATTTTGCTGTATAAAAAGATGCATCTCCCTGTTGGAATAGACATCGATTAACACTTTGATTGGAAAATTCTACCCAGATTGATAGTTGAATTAACACGAGGAACAAAAGCGACACCTCAGATTCCCACCCCCAGCTTCGATGAAGGATTTCAGATCATCAGTAAAGAATGGTTTTGTATTACTCCTGAACCAATTTGAACACATTACAAACATGCCCACAATGGCCCTGCACCTTAATGACATTGTTATAACAGGTGGTTATCATTTTTTGCTGGCACATATAGGTCTTAAAAATAGTAAGCAAGAATGACCAGCCTAAAGATTTGTGAAGAACTTGAGCCGACAATGCAGTCCGACTCGGTGGAGTATGTATCTGTCACAAAGACTGCCAGAGTGGGTGGCGTCAGACCAGAGAGGAATACACACAGACAGAGACGGTGGTGATGCTGAGCTGAGTGCAATGGCTGCACTCAGCGTTTATTAACAAAATAAAAAGGTTTACCAAACAGAACACAAAACAGGACACGGCACTATATGCCAAAATAAAGAGACAAACAAAACAGACTAAACAGTGAACAGACAAACGGACAAACACGGTGAGTGAAAACACTAATTACTTTGCTTTGCTTTGCTTTGCTTTCTTTTCTCCTCTCTCTCCCGTTCTCCACTCACCGAACACCAACCCCCAGTGAGTGAAAACATGCAGCTTTTATGCAGTTGTACCGAGATTCGATTGCTAGTCAATCATTCAATTGGAATCTCGGTACAACTGCACGTGAATTAATTAAAGTGCAATTCCCCGTGCTCACATATTACTTTTTACTTGCACGTGATGTGATGTGCCATCCCCGTGCCTAAATACAAATATACAATTTACACACACGTGAAACACAGACCGCTTATATCCCGTGTACCAATGCCTAAACACCAACATTTACACACAACACGTAACATATAACATACACAGGGGGGGCACTTTGCCACAGTATCTTATCACGATCCACACTGCTGATTATCATCTGTGTAGAGTATAATGTGAGATGATGTTATATAGGCTTAAATCTGTATGACCTTTCACAGATGTCAGATAAGATTTCATATTTTTCCACTTGTCATTTCAGTCATGAGTGGATTTGAAACCAGATTCAAATATTTGGGAAAATAGCTCAGAGTTACTGGATTATTTCTCTGGTCTGGCATATTTCAAATCATGTATTATCCATGCTATCTAAAATGTGTGATGATAAGATAAGGGTGGAGGAATTGTAAAAATGTAAATTGCATTTCAGCACCAGATTCAGACTGCCATTTACAATTCACACACACACACACACACAGATCCAGGCTATTGCACTGCACAGAGAAGTACTGTAGAATACAATGCAAAATAACTGTCACACTTGTGATTAAATTCAGTTGATATTTATTAGCACAAATTATACAGATTCACAAATGCATGTGCTAAAGGAACCTTCTCTTAGTCAATTCTGATACAACCTAGTTACAATATTCTTTACCACAAGATATTGAAAGTATTATAATCATGCCACACTTACATTTTCAGTTGTATATGTGGTGGACATCTCCTTTTTCGTTATACTCATTTTGTATTTACAGCAGAGGGTGCATACACACATAATCTATTGAACAGTTCTGTCAGACTTGCAATATATTGTAACAAATACTGTGTTAAAAAAAAACAACATTAATTGAAAGCGTTTAGAAAATTCAGTGCATTTGCGTAAACCAGAGGTGATAAAACTGATGTACCAGGGAAATCATTGCCTTTAGCACACAGGCTTTCAGCGTGGCTGCCAGTTGTCTCGTTGGAGACTTGTTTTTAACCATTGAGTGGTTTGGGGGGTTTAGCAACTGGTTTTCTATTGGTATTGCAACAGGAATTACTTGAGTTTGAATAATATATACCAGTAAGAGAGTTAAAGTTATTTTTGATGATCTAAATACAGTCGACTCATAGAACTGATCTATCACAAACCTCTTTGTAATGTATTATTATTATTATTATTATTATTATTATTATTATTTATTTCTTAGCAGACGCCCTTATCCAGGGCGACTTACAATTGTTACAAGATATCACATTATACATTATTTCACATTATACAGATATCACATTATTTTTACATACAATTACCCATTTATACAGTTGGGTTTTTACTGGAGCAATCTGGGTAAAGTACCTTGCTCAAGGGTACAACAGCAGTGTCCTCCACTGGGGATTGAACCCACAACCCTCCGGTCAAGAGTCCAGAGCCCTAACCACTACACCACACTGCTGCCCTGGGGAAAAACCCCAATAGGATAACTATAGAGTGAAAGGACGACAGTATATACTGCAGATCAGCCGTTGTTTAGACCATAACGTTGAAATCAAATGAAAGAATATAATCCCAGAGATCCAAGTACATCTTGCTGTATATCGTTTTAGCCCTTTCTGCATTTTTAATGCCGACCAAGGTGTGAATATAGCCTGGCTGGAATTCAGTCCAAGCTAACAGGAACAGTGCTTTCAGAAGTGGTGCAAAAGCTTCCTGCTGGCCTTTACGCTCTATGCTTCTCTCCTTCTCTCTTTACAAGAACTGCTTGCACACCTGATAATGAGAGAACACAATCCCCAGGACCCCACTACTGAAGCATGCCTTGCATGCTTGATGTTGCAGAACAGCTGAAAGCCACACAGTGAAGGGAATTTGAATACATGATACCCTAAAGGTAGCTGAAAAAAGCCAAGCTGATAACATAAATGCATGAGTGCGTTTGTATGTGTACTGCCACTAGCCACCGTAACTGAAAGATACAATCCAGGGCTTAATACAACAGCAGCAGGTGGCTGCTATACCTGTGTTCATTTCAAAGCCTTCAAATATTCTACAAATATAAATTATCATTCTGAATGGTTTTTGTTTTTCTCTAATATTGAGATTTGTTTGCTTCCTGGAATGGGAAAAAAAACATTTGATTTTTTGATAAATACTGGCTTCATCTGCTTCATTGAAGTGTAAAAGTAAGTGCAGTCAAAGTCATGTTATTATAGCGAAGATCAAAAAGTATGGGCAAAAACAGAACAGATTTAGTTGGTATTGGTAGCTATATGTATTTAAAATCAGGTCCTTTGTAGCTACAAAAGAGGCCATGGCAGAAGAAAAGTGTATGTAGAAACTAGGCTGGTGTATACCGAGCCTGTGATTGCATCAGGTAAGGTGAACAGCAGGGACTCACTACTAGAAACTCATTGAAGGGAATTGAACCAAGTGTGTAAGGTCAAGGCCCCCTCAACATCCCCCAGTATACTTCATTAAGAGGAATAAAGTAGAAGAGATTCCATTCTGCAGTACAGTCACCGTGACCACGGCATAACACCGGAGGGAAAGTGTAAATACTGGTATACATTGCATTTAAAATTGCACTTATTACTTGTTAGTTGCATCATTTTGAAGTAAGGTCCCCCTGAGGATTGTGCTACTTTCATTAACACCTCATCAGAAGCCGTACCTTCTGGGATTAGAGCTGTATCCCAAATAACAGGTTACATCCCACTGAGCTCCTACACAGCCCTTCAGCCCTGTTTGCAGCTTTGTAGATGAACTTCAAAGCACTTGCATTAAACTGCGGGTCCATTCCAGCTATGCCTAAAGGGGTGATCTTGAAATTAATGATGCCGAGCCCAATAGCCTTAATTATGATGTCTGATGGAGACTGGACTGCGTGTCAGATGCGTGGTTAACAGCACCTAAATAACATTAAAAAAAAGAAATCAGTATATACAGTACTGTGCAAAAGTTTTAGGCAGGTGTGAAAAAATGCTGTAAAGTAAGAATGCTTTCAAAAATAGACATGTTAATAGTTTATATTTATCAATTAACAAAATACAAAGTGAGTGAACAGAAGAAAAATCTACATCAAATCAATATTTGATGTGACCACCCTTTGCCTTCAAAACAGCATCAATTCTTCTAAGTACACTTGCACACCGTTTTTGAAGGAACTCGGCAGGTAGGTTGGCCCAAACATCTTGGAGAACTAACCACAGTTCTTCTGTGGACTTAGGCAGCCTCAGTTGCTTCTCTCTTTTCATGTAATCCCAGACAGACTCGATGATGTTGAGATCAGGGCTCTGTGGGGGCCATACCATCACTTCCAGGACTCCTTGTTCTTCTTTACGCTGAAGATAGTTTTGAATGACTTTCGCTGTATGTTTAGGGTCGTTGTCATGCTGCAGAATAAATTTGGGGCCAATCAGATGCCTCCCTGGTGGTATTGCATGATGGATAAGTATCTGCCTGTACTTCTCAGCATTGAGGAGACCATTAATTCTGACCAAATCCCCAACTCCATTTGCAGAAATGCAGCCCCAAACTTGCAAGGAACCTCCACCATGCTTCACTGTTGCCTGCAGACACTCATTCGTGTACCGCTCTCCAGCCCTTCGGCGAACAAACTGCCTTCTGCTACAGCCAAATATTTCAAATTTTGACTCATCAGTCCAGAGCACCTGCTGCCATTTTTCTGCACCCAGTTCCTGTGTTTTCGTGCATAGTTGAGTCGCTTGGCCTTGTTTCCACATCGGAGGTATGGCTTTTTGGCCGCAAGTCTTCCATGAAGGCCACTTCTGACCAGACTTCTCCGGACAGTAGATGGGTGTACCAGGGTCCCACTGTTTTGTGCCAATTCTGAGCTGATGGCACTGCTGGACATCTTCTGATTGCGAAGGGAAGTAAGCATGATGTGTCTTTCATTAAGTAAGTTTCCTTGGCCGACCACTGCGTCTACGGTCCTCAACATTGCCCGTTTCTTTGTGCTTCTTCAAAAGAGCTTGGACAGCACATCTGAAACCCCTGTCTGCCTTGAAATTTCTGCCTGGGAGAGACCTTGCTGATGCAGTACAACTACCTTGTGTCTTGTTGCTGTGCTCAGTCTTGCCATGGTGTATGACTTTTGACAGTAAACTGTCTTCAGCAACCTCACCTTGTTAGCTGAGTTTGGCTGTTCCTCACCCAGTTTTATTCCTCCTACACAGCTGTTTCTGTTTCTGTTAATGATTGTGTTTCAACCTACATATTGAATTGATGATCATTAGCACCTGTTTGGTATAATTGTTTAATCATACACCTGACTATATGCCTACAAAATCCCTGACTTTGTGCAAGTGTACCTAGAAGAATTGATGCTGTTTTGAAGACAAAGGGTGGTCACACCAAATATGGATTTGATTTAGATTTTTCTTCTGTTCACTCACTTTGCATTTAGTTAATTGATAAATATAATCTATTAACATGTCTATTTTTGAAAGCATTCTTACTTTACAGCATTTTTTCACACCTGCCTAAAACTTTTGCACAGTACTGTATATATATATATATATATATATATATATATATATATATATATATATATATATATATATATATATATATATATATATATATGTGTGTGTGTGTGTGTGTGTGTGTGTGTGTGTGCGTTTTCCCTTTGTTTTGTTCCCTAGTTTTGTTAAACTCATAATGTCTCACAGGAAACACTACATATGTTGTGTTTTAGTTGATGTCATATTGTTATCATATTGAACCCAAGCTAATAGCAGCTGTAGAAACCTCAGTATCATACGCATGTAAAAGCATTTACAGCTGTAGCTCCTTTTCATAGGGTTATTACTGTTTTTGATGACATTTAAGGATTAAAAAAACATATTTCAAAGACTAGACAAAGGTTCCGATCAGCACTACAAACAAATCACTAATTTGAACAACGTTCAGTCCCACTGGTAGGGATTGAGAGTCTGCTGGACCAAAATTACAGTGTAGACGTGGTATTTAAAAGTAGGAAGATGCTGACGCCGTGGCCCATCTTCTCTCCAGCATGTCTGTGGGACTAAATGGTCCCTGAGCTGTTTTTATTATTATTTTCCAACAAAGTCAGGGATATACTTGCCCTGCAGTGAGGCAGTCACCGTCTCTCAAAGGAATCATCCCAGACTTTTGTCTCGGCGGACATCTGTCCATCTATGTGTATCCGCCAGTAGTAGTAAAAAAGCCTTTTAAAAATATTTCTTACACATGAGCACACAAGCAGGTTTGTTATAGACTTTCTGTTGCTTTGACTCATTTATGTATCCTTCCACCACATGAAATGTACTTCCTGTGAAGCAGGTATTAGGTTCCCCACCTGAGCCACACACAATGGACCACCTTTTGTGATACAGCAGAATGGTAATTGAGATATCCATGTGCTATACATAGGTACCAGTTATTGATATGTACTACATGATTATGGAATAGTGAAAACTCTTTAACAAAGTTATTTTCCAGATTTATATTGTTTGGTTGTAATTACTTATTAAATAATACTGCAAAAGTATTAGTACAGTGCAGTTAATGTAGCTGTATTTTAAAGTGTCTTTGTTGTTGTGCAAATAAGAAACTGGATTGTCTTTTTGTGACAACTGTTTCTTTTGCTGCATGTTTTTTGAGGTCAAAATCTCGTTTCAACCAAGCATATTCAAATAGTATCACTGTTTTGTTTAATGTCATGGATGAGAGTGTGCAGACTTTGGGATGATTGCAGCTTTTTGAGCAAATCTGTTGGTTTCTTTTACAAACTGTGCCATTCTGCAGCACTAGAATAATGGATTATTCATTTTCATTTCCAACCTATAGAAATATATCTATTCAGACTGATTTTTGTGATTACTTAATCTTATCTATCAAAAACAATCACTCAGAAACGTAGAACTGTGTTACACCCCAATACCTCCTTGCCTGATTTGTACTAGGGGGCAAGTACTGTGCAAAGGTGATCCTGATAATGAAAGAGCCAAAGGCATCTGTTGTACAACACATACAAAATGAAATAGCTGTCCTAATCTGTTATACTGTGGCTGCAAAATCTGCTTTCGCAGTTGATCCAAGTCAAGATACTGTAGATACAGCTTATAAATATAGATGCACTCACGTATATTACCAAATGTTGGTTTCAGGCAACATTTGATTTTGGTAGTTTATCTCTATTTTATTTTACTGTAAGTTGGTTTCTGATGCAAGTAGAATGTGAAGTAGTGTAGTAGTAAGTAACCAATGTGTGTGGCACATTTCAGGAAAATAGGATGTTTTTAAAAATATGTGTGTTTCCTATGTGTCAGCAGTGGGCTAGCAAAACTACAAACCAATAAGAAACAAGGAATAAATGCAAAAAATATATGCAAACCACTTCAGTGTGTCCTACACTATCCCCAACCCCTGCTCAAAGTGGTTTTATCCAATTGCCGTACCTGTTGTGCACTTACCTTCACTAAATAGGTGTGTTTAAAAGAAACACATTTTATAGCAAACGTGTGTTTTCATTTGAACACATCTGGTACTGCACGAGGTAAAATACATTTCTCAGACTGCTTGCTTTCTAGGAGTGCGTCATTGCTTCACTTCCTCGCCTCAGCATTGTCTACAAGGTCGAATCATCTTACTGGCTGCAAAGCATGCCGGTCATTAGGGGAAGCAACTGGCTGGTTATTAGCAGGAAAGCAAGCCCCGAAGGGGTGGGGGCAATTTCACACTCCAGATGAGGAAAGCAAGGCCCGCAAACAGAGATTCATTTAACCTAATGCCAGATATTATTAGTTTTAAAATAAAAACACATAGAGGTGACCTATATAGTGAATTGAATACTGTGTGTGTGTGTCAGCCTGTCGTTCTGAACATGCATTCAGCTGATGAATGCTAGCACAGTATTTTATCTGTTTCTCCTCACCAGCTGACAATATTCCACTTTAGCCCTTGGGGGATGATCCTCTAGCAAGCACAGCAGGCTTCATCTACAATTGCAAGAGAGACAGAGAGAGAGAACTTTTAAACATGTTTACAAATGAGTGAAAATGTCAACAAATGATGTCCGTTAAATTGCCGTATGTTGTTAACTGGTGATATTACAGGCGTTATTTGTCAAGATTTTAGAACATCTGTCAAGACATTGAGTTGTTTACTTAGCTGTATTACAGCTCAGCGAGAACCGTTACCCTCACTTAAAGTGCCTGTTGCAGTTTGTTTTTATCGTACATACTGTGCTATGCTGTGGATATGTAGCAGAGCCCCCAGTATTCAGGCCATGAAGTGCGGGAGGGAGCTTGTTAAAGAAGATGCAACAGTGTGTTGTAGCAATAATTCAGCCATTCCGGATGGAAGAAACCTCCTCCCACAGCGCCAGAATCAAAAGACGTACTCCTCCAGCTCTGCACAATTGTAAATCAAAGATTTAATTGGGATCATTTTGCACATCATGGCAGCGACAAATAACCATTACATAAGTGGGTCTTTCTTCTGGGCAGACTTTTATGGAGGCCATCCAAGGGATTGAAAAACTATACTCTCTAATGTATGTACATTACAATCTACAAGCTAAAAAATACACAGTCCATCACTTATTAGATCAAGCAATACTATCACTGCCCGTCCCCATATGTTTTTTTCAGTTAAAAATCTTGTAGTTATTTGCTTGTATTTATAATTTAGAATGTGCAGATATTTTAAAGACAACGCTATAGATGAAACATTGTTGATGATACCTGGTACAAAATCGCTTCCCATAACCCTAAGTGAACCAAAATATAATTCTATTATCAGCACAATAATAGAGGTTCTTTTGAGAAAAAGAGCATATGTTTTTAAGAAACTGTGTTACGTTTAGCGTATCAGATTAACAGTTTGGGCGTGTCAGAATGGAAAACAAAAGTCACAAAAGCAAAGAGGTGCAGAGCAATACAGTTTTTATTCAGCATTGCTTAAAAAAAAATCAAAACATTTTAGGCTTGCAAATGAATGTGCTTTTCAGCCTACAGATCTATTCTCCAAGGACAGGATGTTTAACCTTCCCCTCTCCACCTCCATCTGCAAAATGCGTTTAAGCAGCCATACGGCTGGGCACATTTGGTGTTTGTCTTGCTCCATCTATGGGAATTACAAATTTGCAATGCACCGGGGAGCAGGGTGTATGTGCACACATTGATTATAATGCAATGAGTTTCCTTCCAGTGATTCACACTTTGTGTACATTATTAAGGCTATTGTTTTGAGCCAGTATGCTGGTTTCCCCTTTGATCTCAACCTAGTAGCATGGAGACAATAGGCTATTTAAGTGTTCTTTTGTGTACCTTCCCTCAACAATGGGTTACAAAAATTCCAGTATCCAAAAAACATATGTGCGCACATACCGGTACTTATCAATGATTTCTTATGAGCAGCCAATTTAATGTGCACTTGGTCAGCATTCGAAATCTTCAAAGGAAGAGTGGCAGCCCTCCTACTTTCTGCGGTGGAGGAAGGGGGGGGGGGGGGGGGGCAGTGATGGTTAATTCCCTCTGCGTGTTTCCAAGTGTCATTTCCAGATTTAACTAATTTTAGGTTTTCTAATGAGCTCTGTGGGAAGAAATTGGAATTCACGCTGTGCTAAGCTGTCTTTGCTCACAACCGTTACATTCGCTCCCCCCTTCTTCTAGTCTTTGGAGAGATTTTCAGAAACACATCATTCTTTTATTTATAAAAAAAAAGAAAAAAAAAAGGGAGAGACCTACAATTCTGCACTTCCCAGTAGGGGGTAAACCTAGCATAACCCTGGAGCGATAGGAAGAACCAGCTCTGCTCTCACTATTAAATACTGCACTAAATTAGCTGTCTGCCTGCTAGAGATATCCAGAACATTCATTTGACTTTCTTTACTTGAAACAAGGGCACACAATTACTCAGCAATTAGAGTCAATGTTCAACCATAACCTGCATTATTTTAAGTGATACTGTCTTTCTGTGTGCAGAGCTCAGACAATAAACTGAGAATCGGCTACTTTAACACTGTTAGTACTGATTCAACCTGCAATACAACTGCCGATCACTGTATTGCCACCTTAAGTCCTTCACGGTCTGTCCAGACTAGTCACCGCTGACCTCCTGTCCTCTTCATAGTCTATCTGGTCTGCTGTCTTGCCCATTGTGACTGAAACTGATTTGCAATAAGGAGCACATTACCATAGTACAAAATGTGTCCAATTTTTATTACCCAACCACCCTGTCTCACACACAGAGAGAGAGAGAGAGAGACTACCTACTGTTGAAACAGCTGTTATACTAACTAAGCATCATGCCAATAGCAGAATATGTACTCGGCACTGTCTACAGATGAGTTAAAACGAATACAAAAAATAAATCTACTCAACTAGCCGGTAACGCCTACACACTGCTTTCTACAAGCTCAATATTTTATTTTATTTTATTTTTTACTGAGAAAAACATTTGGTCTTGAAATAACACCTGTACTTTTAACATGTTTAAATGTATTGCAGGGCCACACAAGGGCTCTAGTTAGATGTCATTTTTTTCCCCACATATTGTGCTTTTAGTGTGTGCCATTAGGCCAATTTGACAAAAGAAAGGGGCTAACATTGTTAATTTCATTCATTGCCTTGAGTTGACATGATTCTGAAAGCTGTGTGCTTTGGGCATTGGGTTTATGCTTCTGTATGCCAGCTGACCACGCTGCTGCTGTAACTAATTGGTGTGAGGCCTTTTGTTGGAGCCATGCTGAAATCCGACCTTTCTCTGCAGTAATTATACTCTAGTGGATTGGCTTTTATTTTTGTGAAAGCCAGTTCCTTAAAGCTGTATTGTGCCACAAGTGTGTCTGTTTTTACTATAATATTGTAGCCCTCTCCCTTCTTTCTGCATGCCTGTGAATTCACAATTTATTTTGCAAGTTGACGGTACTGTAGAGAATTACGTACCGCTTTACTTGAAGTGGAAATATAATGCATCACTCTCCCTCTACTGTTTTTATCAGTATAACATATTATCCTTATTTGTTTTTGTACTTTAAAACAAGTTAACATAGACTCTTAGTAAGGTACTTAGTCCATTAGGTTATTTTAAAGTACACTGCATTTAGGAAAGGTTCAGATTTGCTCATTGTATAAAGTGCTGCTGTTTTTTGTACAGTGTGGGACTCAATTATGAAGGTGCCGGTCTGTATTTAGCTCAATAGAACTAGCTTACTACTTGCATTTAGTAATGGTGCATATTTAGTAATTATTTCCTTCTGTCAGTTACCACAGACAGCAATAATCCTCTGGCACTGTTGCCATGTTGTAGTCTGGAAAGCAGTTGCAAGGAAGAGTCAGGTACCCACTAGCTTCCTCTTTAAAACTAAGGAGACCCAAGGAATCAAGTACATGTTTCTTTAAAACAAAAAAACATGTAAAACATTTGAGAATCACATAACCAATCCCTCCTCTACAAGCAAAAAACAGGCAAGCATTAATATGGCATTGTGCTGCTGTGATATTGTTTCTAGAAACATGCTTCCTCGTACATCATATCCTGGTTTCAAGATGAATGTTTACTCTTACCTATTTTGCAGCCTAACGGATCAAGTTCTTCTATTCTCTACAATGGCTCGAGTGATCTGAGACTTTTGACATTACCCCATGATGTTCCGATTTTATTTATCCACCCCCTGAATATATGTTGTATAATTAGTAGTATATGTGTGCAGATTATTATTAAGCCACATATCTGTGAATACGTGTGGAATGGTGATGTGATAGATAAAGATCAGGTGTGATACCAGGTAACTTTCAGACCGATGTCTGTGTCATAGAGAACAACAACAACTGTTTCATTCTTTTTTTTTTAAAGAAAATAAATGTTGTCTGCCACAGGGTGCCATTGCTCTTTCTGCCAGCTAGAAGCTATCAAGGTCTTTTCTCACTTCTCTCCCTCCTGAACTTGATTATTTTCAGTCTGCTGTGTAAATCTTGATCATTAACGTTCTGGAACAATAAAGGTTAATGACTTTTTCTACATAATTATTTAAACGACAGTGCTTACCTGTGAAACATAGAACACTATTTTAAGCTGATAAATAAAAGGAAAGTAGAATGGTACAGGTGTGTTTAGTGTGGGATTGTGGGGTCCACAGACCCTACAGCAAAATCATGAATAAATCGTGAGTAAATTTGGTCAGTATGACCCCACACAAATATATTTCAAACTCATTTGTTACCATTAGTTAAAACATTGTTTGTTGGGTGTCTCATTATTAGTAGAGTTGTCATCTCTTGCTGTATGGGCTCAGTCAAATAGAAATGTGCTGTTATTTCTGTTATAATGAGACCCCTAAACATGAAGTATTAACTTATTATACATCACAAAAATGATTTTTTTTTTTTATTTCAGAATTATGTCATACATACGATGCATGGAATGACATCTACAGCAAAAGTGTTGCATCACCCTATAGAATTAACACATTTAGCTTCACAAAGTCGAACGAAACCTGCCGAATAATGTTACCTTAACATATTGAATTACATACTGCTTTGTAGTTTTCCATATACTTAATGAAAAAGTGACAAATTGAAAAATGTGACATTCAGAAAGCTAACATGAAACACTGTACTACAGTTTTTTTTTTAATTATGTTTTTTTTTTTTTTTTATGACGTTCCTGATATATTTTTTTTATATAGAAGATGCTTAGTGATCTTTCAAAAATTATGTTGTGAATTTGAAACTGACAATTGAATATTTTAATATTCAAGGTGAAATATAAAAGTGCTTTTATAATGACAGTACTTTCATAATAATGCAGTCAAAAATAGCCCGGTCATGTATATATAAAGAAGACACAGATATAATGCGCTTCAAAGAACTGGGTAGCATAACAGAGTATGAGTAAACTCTGTTGGAGCTGGTAGGGTCAACACTGAATATCGTGTTCTTTGCCTTATTAAATTTTAGCCCTGAAAAAGATTTAATAAAAAAAAAAATCTGAATTTCCAATAAGTCCTCGTGGAGGTGGTGTAATTGGATACACACTGTCTGGAGCTTTATTCTGTGTTGGCAGACTCCTTTTGAAAGTAGTAACTGTTTTATGTTTTTATTTTCTCTGAAGCCATGAACCTGCTAGGACTGAACTGGCAGCTGCAGCCGGCTGATGGTCATGTGATCAACAACGGATTGAGCACAGGGTTACCAGGCAACAGTGATGTAGCAACAGTGCCATCTGGAGGCCGAGGTAATGCTGACAAGGATCTAAACCCCTTCTCAGTGTGTTCCCTCCTTCCCTGTGTTCTTGTTTGGTCCTTTTCTTTCATGTATTGAGTTTTAAATACAAAAAATACAACATGGGTCCTTATGAAGCCAATACCATTAGGTCCTCTTTTGAAGACCTTTTTGTGTCTAAATTACATTTTACAATTTATATAGCTCAACCATAACGGGTGGTCAAATCTCAATGTATTTATTTATTTGTTGTATTTGCGCTAATATATAGTTTTGTATTTCACTGGTCATTTGTAAAGCACAAGGGTGTGCTGTCGTACTGAGGCATCCGCTTCTCACATGGTTAAAGAGACATTTCAGGTTAGGGTTGCCTCAATCCAACCACATATCATCTTGTGAGTTATTACTTACATGACACAGAAACTGTTCACACTAACATTAACATGCCATGTGTTATCACATAATGTTTTTGTGTCACAGAGGTATTTGATTCTTAAAAAAAAACACAGCTTACAGCTATTTCACGGGACAGCATCAGCTGTGTGGAGGAAGACCCTTCAGGGATTTGAAGGAGAGGATAGTGCTTGTGATTTAGTGAAGAGATCATGGTCCCCCCTTGGCTTGCTTCTAAGAGCTCTCTATTTTAATAGATAACTTGTCAGCAAACATTATATATCGCAAAATAGATGCATTACTTGAACCTGTAAGTAATTTCATTTCAGTTGCCTGGATTTTGCAAAGGTTAGTCAATAAGACATTTCAGAAATCCAAAATCCAACACAAGCCGCTCTATATCCAGAGCTTAAATCGTATCAGAAATTTTAAATCCCACGTAATCAATAAGAACCAATAATTCTAATTCCCATCACATGGTTTTGCAGTCCAGACTGTGAATGTTTTGCTCTGCTAACAAGGCAGTGCTTAGTTTAGTCTTACTCTGTTATACAATCACATTCTACAATAAAATAAAGGTCATCTGTGTCTGTTTACTACATTTTTCTGTGCACTGAGAACCTTGTTGATAGCCCAGTTTGTTTGTATTCCCCAAGGTGGTTTTAGCCATGGACACATGCTTCCTTTCCCCCTTGATACCTGCTTATGTTACTACCTGCAGCAATAGTAGGTTATAAATGAAAGGGGTTCTCTTTTTTCAATTGGTGTGTGCAAATAGATATACGAGCATGGGTTTATCAGGCACTATCCATCTTCTATATGGAAGCAATATTGACTTAAGACAGGAATTATACAACTGTAGTTCTTTACAAATAATAATCAAACATTTAAATTATTTTATAATCTTATGCACATTCTTTTTTTTTCTTTTTTTTTCTTAATCCTATGGAGCCAGTTACTTTAGTATTCCCTTTTAATTTCGGTCCCAGGCAGTCTTCTGAGTTGAACAGATGAATCAGTGACAAATGATCATGTTTTGAAAAGTGAACCTGAGGGGCCGCCTTCTGCAGTAAGATTTAACACCGAGCTGCTTCGTGGTTAAAATACAAGACATTAAAGTCCAGAATTAATATCGTTTGCCCTCAGTCCCCAAGCTTCAGACGTTTTTTGATATTAATTGGCATACCAGTGTATTATCCTGAAGAAACATTAACGGAACCATTTAGCAACAATGACAAAACACACTGGTTTAGAAACAAATACTGCACAACGGTCGTACCATGGTACAAAAATGAAGTTTGTACTGGTGTACTGTATACCAAAATGGTAGCAGTGTGGTAGCATGCTACAAATGGTCCAGGACACTTTTGCTACTGTTGCCCTTTGTACAGAACCGTTGCATGGCCATTGTCATGCCAGATGTGTTGCCATTTATGATCATTTGGGAGTGGGGATAATCAACAGGAGTTTTGCCTCCACAAAGAGGTCTCGCCGGATTATTTGTCTCATTCTTTTGTTTGTAATCTGTCGTATCAGCAGAGTTTACTGCCTAGGGGAATAAGGGAGGTCAGCAGATCAAACAGCCTACATTATTATATTGTCTGCTTTCAACAGCCCTAAACAATTACTGTTCAATAGAGATAATTCTGTAGTCTGTGTATAAAACTACTTGACAATGAATTAGCAGCTTAAGGCCATACGTGCTTTGTAATATTTATCCTCCTGGGACTTGGGAGTGTAAGGCATTATTTTTTTTGGGTGTTTATATATACACAGTGCTCCCTCGCTATAAGGCTGTCGGTTATAATGCGCCTCGGATATAACGCTCCTACAGCATGTCCCCCAGTTCCCTATACTAGTGATTCATGCAATATTTCTACAGTAAATACAGTGCCGCTGTTGTTCATACTGTAAACAACTTCTCAGTCTAACTTCTGTTTCTGTTTCTCCCTTTTGATACAGTATCTGAACTGAAGAAAAGCTGCACTGGCACTTTATAACACAGACATCTTATTAAGCATTCGTTTTATAACTAAATAAATATTAGGCCTATTACGTGTTTATCTTTGCTAAAGTATTTACTTTTTTGCTGCGAGAGGAGCTGCAGCTTTCTTCAGCCCCGCTCTGGCAGCCGAACCTGGGGCGAGCCCATTCCCTCTTCCCCTCGCCTGACCCACTCTCCTTCTTGCACTTGGTTTGCTTGTCTGTCGCTTCGAGCTGAACTCCTGACTGCCGTTTAGCCAGGCGATTTATAGTTTAAAAACTGCTAATTAAAATGATCTAGCAGTGGGAATGTTACCTTTTTTTTGTTTTGTAAAAAATCTAGCGTTGATTGCATGGTGCTTTATGAATAGTTACATTTTTGCTTCACTATATGTGCATTATAGAGAGGGAGTTATTTTATTTTGTACTTTAGTCAGATGTGTGTTATGTGTCCCACGTCGCCCTCCACCCCCTCCCCCGTTTATAACATTAGGTAACAATGCTCATATTGTGTCACCCCACCGAGATCCTCATTATAGGATAATTATATATATATATATATATATAATTATACACTGCTGTGCAAAAGTATTGTAAGACTGCTTTTTGGGTCGTCCAGTCCTGGGTTTGTCAATAATAGATTGTGTTTCTTGTTGATTATGCTTCGGATACCTCACCTTGAAAATCAAGTGATGTAAGCTATTTCACTCAATGTTTTTTCTTCTGTATGCAAGCATACAGAGAAAACACCAGTGGAGGCTTTGAGTAAATTGTTGATGCTCATAATGCATCAGAGTAGAAAAGTGCAACATGTCTTTTTTTGCACTTTTGCACAGCAGTATATATATTTGTAAAGGTCTTAGACATTTTGCACATTTTTTTTGGGGGGGGGGGGGGGTAGTTATACTACCATAGAATGAACCCGCGCCATCTACAGAACGTCATACATTTTAAATAAAAAATAAACATTTTACCTTTTTTGGGGGGCCGCTTCTCGCGCTCCCCCTGTTGAGAATCACTGGGTAAATGTGATGAATTAGCTAGTACAACACTTCATGTTTGCTGCTCATGTATAGTTTACTTTGAGTTGTTGTGATCACAAGTTTTTGAAGATTCTGATCAATGCGAATTAAAGATTGCTAAATGACATGCTTGGTGTCTTCTCACCCAAACTAAGCTGTATTAATAACAGTCAAAGTTGTTATAATAGTGGAAAGCACTAGTGGAGGCTTTGAGTAAATTGTTGATGCTCATAACATCGATATATATTGTAACTCCTGAATGTGTCTAAGACTTTTGCACAGTAGTGTGTGTGTATATATATACAGACGTGCTCAAATTTGTTGGTACCCCTCCACAAAAAACGAAGAATGCACAATTTTCTCTGAAATAACTTGAAACTGACAAAAGTAATTGGCATACACCATTTTTTATTCCATATTTAATAGAAATCAGACTTTGCTTTTGATTTTTTATTCAACATAATATTGTAAATAATAAAACAAATGAAAATGGCATGGACAAAAATGATGGGACCGCTAACCTAATATTTTGTTGCACAACCTTCAGAGGCAATCACTGCAATCACGTTTTCTGTAGCTCTCAATGAGACTTCTGCACCTGTTAACAGGTAGTTTGGCCCACTCTTCCTGAGCAAACTGCTCCAGCTGTCTCAGGTTTGATGGGTGCCTTCTCCAGACTGCAAGTTTCAGCTCTTTCCATAGATGTTCGATAGGATTCAGATCAGGACTCATAGAAGGCCACTTCAGAATAGTCCAATGTTTTGTTCTTATCCATTCTTGGGTGCTTTTAGCTGTGTGTTTTGGGTCATTATCCTGTTGGAGGACCCATGACCTGCGACTGAGACAGAGCTTTCTGACACTGGGCAGTACGTTTCGCTCCAGAATGCCTTGATAGTCTTGAGATTTCATTGTGCCCTGCACAGATTCAAGGTAACCTGTGCCAGGCGCAGCAAAGCAGCCCCAAAACATAACCGAGCCTCCTCCATGTTTCACTGTAGGTATGGTGTTCTTTTCTTTGAAAGCTTCATTTTTTCGTCTGTGAACATAGAGCTGATGTGACTTGCCAAAAAGCTCCAGTTTTGACTCATCTGTCCAAAGGACATTCTCCCAGAAGGATTGTGGCTTGTCAATATGCATTATAGCAAATTCCAGTCTGGCTTTTTTATGTTTTTCTGTCAAAAGTGGAGTCCTCCTGGGTCTTCTTCCATGGAGCCCAGTTTCGCTCAAAAAGCGACGGATAGTGCGATCAGAAACTGACGTACCTTCACCTTGGAGTTCAGCTTGTATCTCTTTGGCAGTTATCCTTGGTTCTTTTTCTACCATTCGCACTATCCTTCTGTTCAATCTGGGGTCGATTTTCCTCTTGCGGCCACGCCCAGGGAGGTTGGCTACAGTTCCATGGACCTTAAACTTCTTAATAATATTTGCAACTGTTGTCACAGGAACATCAAGCTGCTTGGAGATGGTCTTGTAGCCTTTACCTTTACCATGCTTGTCTATTATTTTCTTTCTGATCTCCTCAGACAACTCTCTCCTTTGCTTTCTCTGGTCCACGTTCAGTGTGGTGCACACAATGATACCAAACAGCACAGTGACTACTTTTCTCCATTTAAATAGGCTGAATGACTGATTACAAGATTGGAGACATGTGTGATACTAATTAAAGAAACTAATTAGTTTGAAATATCACAATAATCCAATTATTTATTATCTTTTCTAAGGGGTACCAACAAATGTGTCCAGGCCATTTTGGAATATTTTTGTAGAATAAGCAATAATTCATCTCTTTTCACAGCTTCTTTGCTTTATTCTATGGCATACCAAAGGCATGCAAGTATACATGATAAAATAGCTTTTAATTTCATCACTTTTCAGGAGGAATGAAGCATTATTTCAATGAGCTGTAAGGGTACCAACAAATTTGAGCACGTCTGTATATATATATATATATATATAAGAACTATCCCCACCCTTCGGCCTGTACAGTGTGTGAAAAGGATACTGCATAGCAATGCTTATCTATTCAATGAATATTGTGAGATATGGCATTAACTTTACAATATAGCTTTCCTTCATGTAAAAATAATATGTGTCATTGAGGACACTTGGCCCTATTCACAAGAATGTTTGAAAGGTTTAGAAAGGTTGACCTTTCAAAGATGTGTTAAAAACTACGGTAATGCTTTTAAACACTTCAAAATATAGTCATTGAAAAGCCCTCCACAAATCTCTTGTGACATAAATGGGTAGTGAATGGTAAATTTGCAGTCATTTTGGAGTTTTCCCATTTACCATCATTCACCATGGTTTGCCTTTTTTTTTTGTTTTGTTTTGTTTTTGATTAATATGCTTTTCCATATTTCTGTAGACTTTACAATGCTTAACTATGCTTTACCATGCAATTTACCATGCTGTATTACACTGTGGTATGCTTTTACTACATAAACTTGTCCTTCACACTATTTCAGTGTTAGCAGGACTAGCTCACATCCCTTTCCTTGGCTCCGTAGGACCATGGTCTTTCCGGAACACCAGTATCGACACCGGGGACCTGGAAGTTGGTCGAAGAGTAACCCAGGAAGTACCTCCTGGAGTGTTCTGGAGGTCACTTCTTCATCTCATCCAACCCCAGTTCCTCAAGTTCAATATTTCTCTCGGGAGAGATGCTCTGTTTGGAGTTTATATCAGGAAAGGACTTCCACCATCACATGCTCAGGTGACAACTTGCTTGAGAATTTTACTTGAAAAGACTGGGCCCAGAAAGAATGGAGTATGGTTCTGTTAGAAAAATAAAAATAAAGGCTAAAAGCTACATTAAATAAATCTTACAGTACCTTGAAATGCAACCTGCATTCCGTATTTTGTGTGTTCCGTATAATGTATTTTGTGTGAGTAAAATGCAACATTACCTTGAAGTCATGAGTACTTTCAATAAATACTGTACATACTTTAATACTAATTTATGGGGTATGCCTTAACTACAACCTTACATTTTAAATGTAATGTTACTTTGAACTACTGTACAAAAATGATCTTACAATAAAAACAAAAACAGCAATTATTCTTATTTGCTTTATTGACCATAAACAAAATGGCTGTGAAGCAAATAAACACAGAATCCTTTTTTTTGATTGCCAACGCTGCAGATGGAATATACTTAACAAAAGGCCTGCATGCACATACTATATATTTATTAAGAAACGATAATATTGTATTCCGATATAAAGCATCCTGACTCCCCAAATACAGAATATTGTATTCATTATCTAAAATTGCCTTACAAAAATTTGGTTGACAGATGGGTAAATTAGTAGGTTAGATTGAGGAGCACTAAGATGGCGCAGAGAAATCCGGAATCTAAAATCAATAATCCAGGCCCTTATTCACCAGTCACAAACGCACATTGCAAGTGAGTGGATTCAGCTGTGCATTTCTTTTCTGCGTTAAATTCAAAACCTGGGCTTATTGGTCACATGTTTCTACCAATTCCCAGGCAGGCTGTCCTGGCATTCCTGTGATCCATTCTCTAGATACCAGTCCTAAAATTCTAGGTGATGCTAAACTTTTGGCCATTTGTATATATTGTATTAGGAAGTATTATTTTGAACTTTTGAGCTCTGGCTTGTTTCTAGTTGATTCAGACTGTAACAATGGGAGAATCACATTATTTAAATTATAAGTGAACTGTGTGTCTGCATATACCAAATGAGACATACTGTCTTGTAACATTACATCTGTGTATGTTTCCACGACAATGTAATGCACATACCTGAAATATTTGCTTATCTAGCAGCACTTCAGCACCTAGTCAAATTAGTTTGTTACTGTAAATAAAACCACAAGAGCACCCTGACAGATGGAATCAGATTGAAAATTGGAAAATTGAAAAGGCAAAAGACAACACACTGCTTTATAAATGAAACCCTTTCAATTGAAGTCAGCTGAAATTCATTTGTAGTCATGCTTGACTTCATTCGCCATGGGTGACATCCAATTTTAGCATATTGATATTTGATTATGCTTTTTATGAAATAATATTTTTTGGAAGAATAAAATGAAGGGCTAGATTAAATCACAGTGACAGCATTGCTTAAGGAACAGAGCAACTGGAAATACACTGTAGCCCTGATCAGAATGTCTTGTGTGGAGTTTATGAAAGAGCTGTATTTGGTTTATAAAAACTGATAATAAAAAAAAAAGCCACAATTTACTTCGAAACTTGAGCAAAAAAACAAAATATACGCATAATCTGATGCGTTTATTTCCCAGAAGATGAAAAGTAAAACTCATTAAACCCAAATCCCACAATGTAAATACCGAATCCATGAGGAAAAGTAACTGGTAGATTCAAAGCAATATTGCCTGTGCTCGGCACACCTGGCACGGCTCAGAGATTCAATATAATTAGACCTCAACTGACACCTCATTCATTGGAATTTCATAGTTCAGTTCAGCAATCGTGAGTCGCAGCCAATCACAATACAATAAGTTCCATGCAATTGTGTTACTGAGTCAGGTTGACGCTGTCTAAAAAACATTTGGTGATGCTTGCCTGCCTTGCGTTTTTATCACCAAAGAGCTATGACTATAGGGGCACCATGTTTTCTAAAGTCTATAAAAAAGCACCCAAAAAATACTAGCTGCATTCAGGAATGTTACGCCACTGGTACAGCTCTAAAACCTTTAATGTGACTGCTGCTGGTTTTCTGTGCCGCCAGTACGACTACATGGAACGCCTGGACGGGAAGGAGAAGTGGAGAGTGGTGGAGACTCCTCGTGAGCGCCGCAGTATTCACACAGTGGTTCTCAATGAAGCTGTCTTTGTGCAGTACCTGGACCCTGGGACCTGGCACCTGGCTTTCTACAATGATGGGAAAGACAAGGAGGCCATCTCATTCAGCACTGCCATCCTAGGTATTTAAAAAAAAATATTTCTACAAGGGGGTGTCTCGCTCAAAGAAAACTTCTTTGTCTGCGGTGAAGTAACAAGTACAGTGAAATGTATTCAGTCACTTCTGGCTTGTTTGTGTTGCTTTGGGATATTTTTTATGCCTGTTTTAGCCCACTCTGATCTTACTACTTGCTAGACATTCCTAAACCATCCACACTGCTATTTCTACCATTGTCATCTCACAAGAATAAATTACCAACAGTATCAAAGTGGAGTCAACATGACCAGAAGTCTTCTTCGAGTGTGATTTAGTCATTGTTGGTTGCACAGTGCTGCAGGCATGTCTCTCAGCATTTGGTACTTCGGAAAACACAGGGGCTCTATTCCATTGATCTCAACAGCAGCTGCTATAAACTGCTTAAATATATTTATTAATATATAAACCCTTCCCAGTGTTTTTACATAAAACCACCTGCAAGTCTCACAGGCACTGTTCGATGTTTGATTTGCTTTACGTATGTTTAGACCTGCAGTCGTTTAGATCTCTTGAACAGGGACCCCATGCTCTCCTCAAGGGCTCCTTATAGGCTGACAGTTCAACTACACCTACGAAGGGTTAGGAAGAATTATAAAATGAGTCAGCAAGGGGAATTATCACTTCACAATCTACACTCTGCTGCCCACAGTGTACAACTCCCACTGTACATCTAATCGTGCATCACACTGTACATTCGAAAGCTGCGGTTAAATCGCATTTGTTCCAGTGGAATTTTGCTTTTGGTCTTTTTAAGCAGTACAACCCTTCTGTACTTTAAGATGTCTTCTTCTGGCACTGTTAAGATTAACTACATCATGTTTTTTTTTTCTTTTCTTTCTAACATAGTCATTATAAGTATCTTCTTTCCATTTCTTTGTTCCCTGTCTAGCCATTTCTTTTTTTAAATCTCCATTTGAGCTGTGTCTTTTGGCACAAGCAGGAGACAGACTCATACAGCAGTAAGCCCGCAGTGACAGTAATTGGATGGAGAAAGTTAAAAAAAAATATATATACCGTAAAAACTAGTGTATAAGTCGCACCAGTGTATAATTCCCCCCCAAATTTTAAACATCATATGAGGTGCTGAAAGATTCCTTGCTCTGCAGAGCATAGCAAGAGGCAGAAAACGGAGGAAATGTCAACCGTTTTGGTAAGTTAAGCACAAACTGGAACAAGGGAATATCCTCTCCAACATGTACTATTGTAGAAACGGTTATTAGTTTTCAAAGAGCTGCACGTACAAATAATGATTCCACAGGTGCAGGGGAAGGAGGGGGGCCGTTTCTTTTTTTTTTTACGTTCCCCTGTAGTCCATTACCACCTGGTATATTTTTTCTATTATGTTCGTACTGTCTTAAGACAACTTTCTTTTAAATATCACACCTTCTGAACAGAGAGCCGCCAACGGCCAAGTATGAATTACCTTCTTAGGTTGGCAGACACAGGTTATATTTGATTCTTTTGCAAAATAATTACATGTCAGTGATCTGTAATCTGTATCCTGGCATATCTCAACAGCAGTATTCTTTCAGAACAGCAGGGGAATAAAAATCTAAATTTGTATAACAGCTCAATACATTGACAAAGCAATACAACTTTCTGCATCTTCAGATAAAAACACCACAACAGGAATCTGATTGTTTATTCCTGTTGTGGTCTTCTTGCTGCCCAAGATATGTCTCTGGATTGGTGTTTACCCTTTGCGTAGTTGTGTTTTCGATATTATGCATGCCCTCTTCAGTTTTGATTTTAAACAATTTGCTGTTCTGGCAATTACATTATATAATCTAATCATTCTAATGCTCATTTAAGTTGTCTGTCTTGAGGCAGGCTGCTTCAAATACTGTATTATTGTTACAAATGCTGAGTTGTACTTGCAGTTTAAAGCGACATGCACAAATGGAACTGTGAATTCACAATATAAAGCATATACTTTAATTTTTGGTGTAAGCCAGCACATACTGTGGTGTGAGTATTAAACTGGTTGCAAATTGGCTTCTTACTCTGTGTGAAAGAACCAAAAGTTTTTTTTTCTTGTATAAAGCCCTGTAAAAAGGTTTTCGGAATATACTGAATTAAGAGACATTGTAGGTAATCACACTATGAATCGTAGGCCATTGTGTGTTGAGTACGCACTTCTGATGCGTCGTCATGGCAACTTAAAATTTGATGTATCTGCAACCTTTTCATTTAACCTTGCTCAGATTCATTGTAAAGTGTCCCACTTTTAAAAAAAATATTATTATTTTCTGATCTAATTGAATGTCACAAGGTCATTCATTTTAATAAAACAATAATAACAGGCTGGTGACATCTTTTGTTAAACTGACAAAAACAATTTAAAAAAAGTACTTGAGGAAGATGAGATTGTTAATTGGTTGTAAACGGAAGCACTTATTACAGTTATATTAATAGTGCCAACCTGAGTTTCTGTACTGTCTGTCATTCAAATGATCTTGCTCCAATAAAAAAGCAGGGCTTCAAATTATTTTAAAAGGGTTATTTTCAAATCGTTTTTTTATTGTTTACTGTCTCCTTGTTATGATGATTGTAATATTCTGAGTGATTCTTATTTAAATTACTGTAATTGTGTTTTGCTTTGTTTTTTTTCAGAGATTTTGATGAATCTGTGGTGAGTTGCTTTGACTATTAGTTCAAGTGCTGCTCTTCAGGTCTAGTTGCCTGACAGACATATGCGTTGTAGGTGCTGTTTGAATACAAAAACCCCATGTTATTAGATATACTGTTTTGCCAGTCCCAACTGAACTAGTACTCAAAGCCTGGTTGTGGTACCAACTTTAAAATACACGTTATTTCGTGACGTATGTGTTATGTAAGCTATCACTCTCAATAGATTTAAACTTTTTGTTTTGTAGACTCAGTGCAGGAGTGTCCTAGGAATTGCCATGGCAATGGAGAATGTGTTTCTGGAGCCTGTCACTGCTTCCCAGGATTCCATGGGACTGACTGTTCTAAAGGTACAGCCGCAAGCCTCACTTTCACTTTAAGTACTAATGGAAATTAATAACAAACATTAAAATGATATAACAGTCAAGAAAAGCTACATTCTTATGCATTATTTGCAGGTTGTACAATGTTAATACTGTTATCTTCTTTAAATAAAAATGGGGGCAAACTCATTTCAAAATAGTGTCCATCGTCCCAGCAAATTAGTCACTTGTTTAAATATGTATATGTTTTTATTTGTGTGTTCTATAACATTTTCAAAAGGCCTTTTATTCATATTTATTTTATATCCTTGATTAGTCAAAAATGCATGCTGTGTCCTGTTTTATTTTCATTTTCTTTATTTATGACTTCCTACTGCAGGACGACATCATTTTTTAAAATACAAATCTAAGGGTAGGTTTTTCATTTTGAGTTATTTTCTACATTCTTCTCTTCGTCTTATCACACAAAGCCCAAAGATGTGGACTAGTGCAGCCCAAACACCCCCCCACACACCCCCCTCCCCCAAAGCTCACTACAGTACTCACAGATTTGAGTGCTGATTGTAAGTCTGCTTATGTGTGCGACTTTACATGTTCTCTCCTTCATTGTCATTTGATGGATTATATTTTTAAAAAATATAAAAACAAACAAACAAACAAATGTAATACCCAAATTACATTTAAGGACAAATCAAAGTATTGCAAGCCATTACAGAGTCAAGTACAGCCTCTGCTGACAGACTGTTTGTTATAATTGATGGGAACAGGTCGTTGGCATTCTTCATCATGTATAAGGGGGTGCCTGTTCAGTTAAAATGCATGGAAACTCCAATCAGACCCTTCTTTTCATTCGGAGCGGAGTCACTTACACTTAGTGGATCAGAATGTGTTTTGTATTTAAGAGATCAACGGGTTATACCGTAAAACTGCTACAGTGTAAATGGATCTGGAGTACCTTCACAGATGTCTATATTAGCTCTGCATCGCTCGGGAAAGGCTTATGCTGCCACCTCCACTAATTCTGAGCAGCATCTCTTTATGATTTACTGAAGCTCAAGGGTCAATATAATGGGTGGAGATTGATGGTTCCTAAGCGATCATCTTAAAGAGCAGCTTAAAATATCCCGACTAGGGGCTCCCGAGTGGCGCATCCGGTAAAGGCGCTCCGCGCAGGATGTGCCCTATAGCCTGGAGATCGCAGGTTCGAATCCAGGCTATGTCACAGCCGACCGTGACCAGGAGTTCTTAGGGGGCGGCGCACAATTGGCTGATCGCCGCCCGGGTAGGGAGGGCTTAGGTCGGCAGGGGAATCCACGGCTCACCGCGCATCAGTGACCCCTGTGGCCGATAGGGCGCCTGTGGCTCTGCAGTGGAGCCGCCAGATCTGTGTGTTGTCCTCCAGCACTATAGGTCTGGTGGCATTGCTGTGGATCTGCAGTGCGAAAAATGACTGCTTGGCAGGAGCACGTTTCGGAGGACGCGTGTTCCAGCCGCCGTTTCCTGAGTCGGCTCGGGGGTTGCGAGCGGTGAGCCAAGGATACAGATAATAATTGGGCATACTAAATTGGGGAGAAAACCAGGGTAAAGAAATTGGCGACGACTAAATTTAAAAAAAATATATATATATCTGACTAGTGTAATCGTCTTGCTATTTTCTGTTTCAGTCAACCCATCTATTTTTTTTTTTAATCAGAAGTTAAAAGCAGCACTGTGGCCTAAGCATGGCTCTCAAACATGTCTCTTCTCTCACTGGTACACCAGAGCATAACCGTGCAGTGGATCTAAGCAGTGCCACATTTGCTCTACGGGTTGGCTTCCTGATCTATTTTTTACAGTGTGGCAGGGGGAACAGGCTCATGCCAGAAAAAAAAAAGAAAGGGCTGTGACGGTTAAACAAGTCAATTATCAGAAATCGCGTGTGACGGGCAAGTGCATTAATTTGCTACATATATATATATATATATATATATATATATATATATATATATATATATATATATATATATATCAAATCCATTTAATTATCTGAATGTATCAAATGGCCAGCCAGGTTTCTTTTTGATAAAGTAGAGTGTGCAGAGTGTATATCTAAGGACTGACCTGGTGAACAGTCAGCAAAGTCACAAATTATATTTTAAGCAGAGGGATACTGTATCAATTCAGTTTGATGAATAGATACCAAGTTTTGGTATGACATTAGTTATGGTTCAAGCCAAAGATATATTGTAATATTCTTCTCAAGCGTAAACTAAAAATGCTATTAAAGCAGGTTGTTTTATAGTGTAAGTCCAGGTACCGTACAGGAAATCAAGTTGACATGTCAAGGATTGTTATTTTTGAAGCATATGAATTGTATTATGAACATTGCATATATAGATAATATAGTGTACTTCTTCCCACTAGGCATTGGTTATGGTATAAATAAATATAAGAAATGCAGGATGCTGTCATGATTATATTTCATAAACAATGCTCTATGGTAAGATACTATCCTTTTTTCTTATTAGGATTGCTCAATGGTGGAGAGTTTTCATTAATTTTAAGGAAGTTAAATCAGATCACATCACCAACGATATTATGAAGGCGCAGAGGGGTATTCCACTACACAGATAATTTCTCTTCTTGCGATCTGAAGTGGAAACTAATTACATTGGGGTAATTTGACTGACAGTACAAAATAATGCCTTTGGCCATGAACTGCTTGTATAATGGTGTATGGGGGTCAGAGAAAGCCGTCTTCCATTGTTCACCAGAGAGCAATGATTAATTGTTTTGTTATACCCCTGTTAAATTCTATTTAATTACACTTTTAACTGACATTGCACGTCTTTCTCTTTTATTATTTGAGCTGACTTGATTGATTTGTTTGGGTGCAAATACATTTTAAAATATGACCAAATGACTGATCACAGCGAAAACAATATCAAAAGTTGTCAGGCTCGCCCCTTGTGTAACGGTCAATATCAGCATGCTTATTCTTTGAGGTTTTCTTTTTAGGCAGTAATGGGTGTATGTCTAGTCTTTATAGATAATTAGAAAATCATTAAGTACCATTAGCCAATCAGCTTCCAGCACAAGCAGGTTTCTATCAGACAGTAGAGGCCCAATCAAACATCAAAATCAATCCATGCAAGTGCCAGGTTTTTAATTTTGACTTACCGTAACCCTTAGCGGACTGTGAAAAGTGTACCCTTTTCAGGTCTGCAAATATCCACCTAAAGTATACAGTATTATACCTTGCTGAAACGCTAAAGATTAAAAGATTATTAAGAAAACAGTGTTTTCGCTCAATGATGAAGTATACCCTATGATTACCTGGTTTGAATGTAAAAAAATAAGTTTTTAAATTTACTGAAAAATGTATCTTCCATTAGAAATGTCCTCATAAGTACAATTTAGTGATGTCCTACCTAAAAACTGTTACCAGTGGTAGCCACAACCCTCGGGAACTAGGATCAGAAAAGGTTTTATAAAAACCATGCTTGGTTTTGATTTTACATAAAATTGTTTGATGGGTGTGCAGGCTCGTCTACTTCAGATTGTTTACTGAAATCAGAGTGAAGAAGTTTGTCGTCCGAGAGATCTTCTTCTACTTCTGCCATCCCATAACCATCTTCTGTATATTTCGGGTTGGTAAATATTCTTAGTTATGTAGAGATTTAGCATGCTTTCCAGTAATTTGTGTGCTTTGAAGCCACGGTATACAGTAATCTAAACGATTGTGAGGTATATATTTTAAGATTTCATTTTAAGTATTTCAGTTAATTATTGTATCTTAATGCAAAGCAGGATCAAAGGTTCCCAATTCAATGGAAATAAATTTAACTAAAATACAAAGATAAAAATATGTTATATACCTTTTTGGTTCAGGGATGCTAATATCAGTGCTTTAAGTATTAGACAAAAACAAACAGATAAATCTTTAATAAAAGCTCAGTTCACATCTATTGGACAGCAAATAGTAAACAATGACACAATTGGTCAACATTTATTTAATTATTAGTGATTAACTGCAGAATCAGCCAATCACGGCCTACAGCTCAAACCAAGACACGGACAGTTTAGTAATATTGCTTCATTGAGATATGTGGCACTGTCCAGATAAACTATAAGTAACTCTTAAAAGTTCAGGGTTTTAAAGTTTTCGTTAGCGCCCTCACCATTGACTCGGGACACATAACTCCAGTCTTGGTCAACTACCACGCGGTAGAGCCTTCATCGACGGTCACTGTTGCTTAAATAGAAGGATCTATATGGTGCAATGCAAAGAATGCTTTTACATACATATTTTATGTAATAAGATAAGTATATGATAAAGAAGAATTAAAAGAAAAAAACGCCCCCCAGCGCTTACCAGGTTTTCTTTTGTGTGTGTTTTGAATTTGTGCAGTGACGATGCAAAAACATTAAGGCTCTAATTTTGGTTCTGAGCCTTCTGCTATTATTGAAGCAGCACGTCATCCACCAAGGCCGTCTCATGAGAAGCTAAAATATTTTGGCAACATATGGAAAGCTTTGGAAATGCTTACTACAATATACGAGCAAGAAAAGAGTTTTTAAGCTGTGCTAAACAAAATCATTTCACTGCTGAAAACAATTTTTATTTTTGATTTGTCGATAGTATTTTACTTGAATACCTTTTGTATGGGGCATGACAGTAATATGTTAAAATATTACTTAAGACTCAGTATTATAGACAGGTATATTACATAATGAAAACACAACAGTACAGTAAAAAGGCAATTAAAAATAATTGCTGAAACTCCTTGGGTTGTTTCTGCTCAATATACAACTAAACGGACCTGCCTTTATCAGGAATGGAAAAATTCAACTCTTTTTGTGACCTTTGATGGTTAAATTATCATATCCCTTCCAATTACAGAAAGGTCACACCTCTACAGGTAATTTAAATTATTTTAATTAATCAAAGACCCAATCCCCTTGTGATCTTGGATAATTTTCCTGAGTTCAATTAAAACATCTGTATGCTTTTAATTCCATCGATCTCTGTGGAGTTAGATGTCATGGTTTTTAAGACAGCTCAGCATGCTTTGGATAATTTTTAGTTTGGTTTTCACTTAACTGAAGTAATTAAATACAACCTGGATTAATTAATGCTTCAGAAGATTACTGCTAAAGTCAGCATCTAATCGTCCCCCCTACCACCATATTACCTTCTCTGAAAAATACTAATGAATGTACAAAGTAATAGTCCCCAAACAGCAGTCAAATAAAGCACCTTGGTCCGTAGTTTTACTGCACATGGGTTATATTATAAAGTGTGCTCTAAAACCAACTAAGAACCATTTCAAGGCATTGAAAGGGGACTAGGTCGTCACTTAAGCAAAGTTTTTGTTTAACATATAAATGGAAATTCCATATTTGATACACCGTTATCGAAAAACTTCCAGTCGAACCCCACATTTTGTAAGTGACACTGGACTGACCCACATCTTTAAGTTCACGTCATGTTTAACAAGCTATAAGAGAACTTGACATGACATTATGTTGTTTGGTTCTTGTGTTTTCTGTTAATTACAGAGTTGTAATGACTCGACTCAGAATCAAGTCGCAATTTTTCGTGACTCGAGTCATTGCCATCAAATGACTCGACGTGACTCGAGTCCCTGCAAGCAAAGACTCGACTTGACTCCCTTCTCAAAAGACGTGACTTGACTCAAGTCACGCAAAAAAAAGTCACCATCTGACTCTAGTCATTGTCTTTATGATAAACTTATTTCATTTTCAGTACATACAGCCCCTCTCTAACACACACAGTCATCTTGTCATTTTGCACATAAACAGGTTCCAGGTTTTAGAGGTCACAGTCCTATTACGACTTCACCTTCTCCAGTCAGTAACCAGTTTCTTGTGTCTGCACATTGACTGATCAGTAGTTTTCTTCAGGGACTTCTGTCATTCATTCAAAACAAGTAGCCCTTGATTTTCCTGTTGTGCTTGCACTCTGGGATACAATTTCTCCAACCAGTCATGCAGGCTCCCACTATCATGTCCCATTCAGGCTCCAGTAAATCTGTTCTAATAGCAAACTGTTCCAGTGTATCTGATTGCTATGACTTTGCAGCCCAGGCATAAGCTGTTGTTTTAGTATCACAGTGATACATATTGAATTTAGAGAGCCCCCGCTTTGGTATTCTAATTGCCTAAAGCCCAATGACTGCTCTGCTTGTGGTGGGGTGAGTGTGACAGGACTCTCCTCTCCTCCTGCCTGGTGTTCTGTGTCTTGAGGAAATGATTGGGGTCAATGGAAGATCATGGGCAGCGCAGGGGAGGAAAATAAAATGGAAATTTAAAACAGCAGCTTTAAATGCACACAGCGTGGGGTGTAAACAGAACATGCAATGCATGGGTCATAAAACAATATGGGTTTATTTTTACTGAATCATATAAAAGGCATATGGAAGACCACCTCTGTGCATATAATAACAAGACTTATCACAAGCATAAATCACTGCCTGTCCATAAATTGTTTTTACAGTAGCACCTTGCTAGTAATAAATACATGAGGAGCCCTTTTCAACCTACACTGGCAATATACTGCTGCAGGTTCTGCTAACCCCTGGTGATCAGAGAAGGTGGTGATATACAGAAAAGGATACAGAAAGGATTTGATTCTTTTGTGTAGTGATTAAAGGAGTGCTAACCAAGGTTTTTAAAATCAATTTTCTCACCTATTATGAGCACTAGCAATATCACCTCTGGTCCTTGTATTCTTCTGTTTTTGAATCTGTGCATCCTGAATCAAATTCTAAAAGAGCAAAGACAAATGTTAGAAAGGGGTGACAAGGCTGCCAATGTTAAAAATAAAAACATGGGTTTTTAAACTTCGGTCGCGGTCATGGTAACGCAGTTGGCTCTTGCCAGGCCTGTGCCAGTTACACTTTAATAAGCACAGACTGGTGGCACCTGATAATGTAAAAATTACTAAAAGAAAGTAAGTATGCTCATTATGACCTTTAAATCAGACCCTAGGCTCAAACCAGCTTACGAGCCAGGCTTCGTGTTGAGTTTGTTGGATCTTGCCATCACTCTGCTTGAACACCTCGATAAAAAGTTAAACACAGAAGTGAAGCAAAATTGTCTTTTTTAAGGCAGGATGAAGGAAAAAAAAAACATAATTGGCCTTGATTGCTCACCTGAAATTTTCGCCCCTTTTAATTAAGCAAAAGACAGTTCTAATTAATAACAAAGTTTTGCTGCTGTGTTTCAGAGTTCTGTTTCGAATGCTCTCTGTGACTTTAGTTACCACTCTATACAGCATTGAAGGATTAAACTTGCAACTGTTCAAAGCAGGAGGTTAATGCACTGGTGTGCTTGTGCAGTGAGCCATGAATCTGGTGTACCAGAAGGACTTGAAGTTGTTAGCTGCTAAAAATACTGATTATATAAGACATATCCTCTGACACCCGCCCCATACAACTAAGAATTTTATATAAGTCTTGGCTTTAACCTTACCTTGTAGTAAGAGGTTTGACTTTGGAAACTTTTATAGAAATGCAGTCATATGTGAACCAATGTGACAGTTGAATGCGTTACATAATGAGCTAAACTGAAGCCATGGAATCAAATCATTTTTCTAAGAAGTGTTAGTATGGTACACCTCGTTAAGTTACTTACCAGCGATTCAGAATCAAATGTTGTATAAAATGAGTAAAGTAAATGAAAAGTTATATAAATGATGTATAATGTATAATCTACTTTATTATAGACTGTTCAGCCCATGCATTTGCTGTAATCCTGATTTGTCACTGTAACCGCACCCTACTGAGTTTCCACCATACTTTATTCTCAATAATCGTACAGTTAAAGTCACCTACTTAAAAAAATCCTACAATTCAAAACAGGGTATCACAGCTAATTCATGGAATTCCTTTCTAACTTAAATAGCCTGAAAGATGTGGACTAAAAAATCATTGTTAAACTATTATTGGATTGTGTAAGTTATACATTAACAGTAGTATATAATACAGTTACTGTATAATATATTTATAGGACACTATACCCCTATTGTACCCATCTTAGTTTGGTCTCAGTATTCCAGATTTAAGTCACCTTCCTCACATTCTAAACAAAGCACTATTAAAGTGTAAGAAAATAAATATCCAACCATTTTCGTAAAGCCTTACTATACACATAAATGCATTCATGTGGTATTAGAATTCCTCTTAATGATCATTGCTAGTTAGAACCAACCACTGTGAAGTGTAGCTTCTGGGTAGAAATCTTGTACTGTATATATTGGATGTGTGTTTATTTCCCAGTGGCAACTTTGCTGTTTAAATCTGTCCAAAGTTATTTGATTGAATCTAATTATGCATGACTTTAATTGCTTATCCTTTCTTTTTAGCTGCCTGCCCAGTCTTGTGCAGTGGCAATGGCCAATACAGCAAGGGAGCCTGCCTCTGCTACAGTGGATGGAAAGGGCCTGAATGTGACGTTCCCATCAGCCAGTGCATTGACCCCACATGCAGTGGTCACGGCTCTTGCACTGATGGCAGCTGCATCTGCTCTTTGGGATACAAAGGGGAGAGCTGTGAAGAAGGTAATGCATATTAATATTGTTATTCTTTTGGTCCCTTACACTTCACTATCAGCAGATTTCATTCCAATGTGCAAGGATGTTCCATTACAGATTTCAGCAGCCACAGCATATTTGTATGTTGTCCTATGGAATGGCTCAACCAACTGTGCAAGTCTTATTTTCAACCCTGTAGTGGGTTGTTGCCCGAAAAGGGTCAGACTGCCTTTTGACATTGCATCCCTCAGAGGGAAATATTTAAATAGCCCACATTTGCTTATATGTGTGGAATGTTTATACTGGATTGTGAAGGTTGTCCTTTCCACTGGGGTTATCACCAGGGCAAAAGTGAGTAACATTTCATCAACTCGTTCATGAGTTATCATGTGTCAAATGATTAGCTCTTCAGTCATCTTTGATTGGGACCTTGTGGCTGATTCTGGTTCATCAACAGAATCAGCACTGGAATGCTTACGTCGTTTATATGTTTCTTCAGGCCACGTCTTTTGATGCAATTCATCAATTTTAATATATATTTTTTTATCTACTTCAGCATTTATCAAGTTTCCAGAAACAATCTTCAAGACAGAAAAAGATATATAAAAAAGATTCCCTCATTTGCAATCTGGTTCTTTCCTAACAATCAGTGATTATGACCACATGCATCTCTGGACTGCCATACTGTAGTGTTCTATAAAGAGCACCTTTAGATGACCACTGCTCGGGCAATCTAGACCAGTAGATACATAGAAACGATCTGTTTCTTTAGTAGAGGGGACTTTTTTAAAATGGACTTTGTAAAATCATGTAGGAGTAATGAAAAATAAAATCCTGTGTGGTTTAGCTGTCCAAGGTTATTGCTTTCCATATACCTTCTGTCAGGGAGGAAATTGCTGAAGGGTGGTGAAGTTAGACCCATTAATATTATAAACACTCAGGGCAGATGTAAAGACTTTTCCCCTATGAGGAAAGTGTGCTCTGCAGCGGTTTGCACGGTGCAATGACATCATGAGGAAAAAGAGATATTTCCGGCTCTGTGTAATAGATACTACGTGTAGGTCCACTTATCACACTCTCCTACCGCTGCATTTCTCTGTTTAATCCAGTTATTTGGCATGTGATATATATCCCGCTCTGAAACAGAGGCAAGGAAATCACATTTACCAATTTGTTTATGTGAAACTTAACCTTTGAATAAAACGGCAGACAAATCGCTAATCCATATGCAGTCGATAGTTATAGCAGCTCATCCTGAAATATAATTTTCTGTCCAAAACCACAGCAAGCACTTCATCGATAGTAGCTAATAAGAAACAACGTCTTTGTTAAATGCCAAGCTATTTTTATTCCACTTTTAAGAGAGGAAAACTACTTGGTTTCTGTGTGTGCAGTAGCCTATTATGTTGCCCTTAACCAAAACATAGCGAGCTATCGTGAAGGAATTTATTAATGCAATTTTCTATCTAGCAGATAAAAGGAGTTAATATCTTTAGACAAGAGGTTTTCTGCCATTACTGGTGACTGTTATAGCGTTCTGATTCAGCAGAAATACTTTAAACATCACATTTAAATCCATAATGGCTAGTGCTCCCCTGGGATTTTCCTTTCATACCCATTTAGGTATTGTATTATTCTTAGATGAGGCATAGGCACAAACATACAGCAATATACATCAGAAATTGTATTAAGGGATAAAATCTATTTTATCGATCATGCTTTTAAAAAGAATGGGCCTGTGTTGATTCAAATGTTGCATATGAAACTCTGCTTTTAAAAAAGGAAATGGGAGCCAAAAGGAAAGAGAGAGAATGAGAAAGAGAGAGCAAGAGAGCAAGAGAGAGAGACATGGTCAGCACTTTTTTCACATCTAGCTTTTTATACGTGATATTCATCACAGTTGAGTCACTCAAACAATTTACCTGAAGAGGCTGTGACATTGAAATCAATATTTTTGATCCGCCATTTCTGCTGCATAAACAGGAGTTGTTTCTACAAATGACTTTGTCACAAGAAAATGAAATGGGAGGTATTTTGTCAGCGGTCATCATCCTAGTTGTCAAGGGGGGGGGGGGGGCGACACGTGGTGTTTGACAAATGGGTTGTCACGGTATAAGACCAGCTTTTTTTCTCAACTTCATGGCCAATATCAATTTTCCATGACATTTCATTGTAACTACATATATTAGTGGGGACTACGAAGTGGCCAAGGGTTACTGAAGCCGGCATTTGAGAAGTGGTCAGGCTTTCTGTTTTCCTAAATCTATTCCTATCATCTATTCTAAAAAAGCAAAGTGTAATTCGATTTGGGATTTTTACTATTTAAAAAATACCTAATTTGGAAATCACTTATTAGCTGTTTTCTTTAGTGTATATGCCAGTAACACTACTGCGCTGAAATGCTGTTGCACAGTCATACCATTAATAAAATGATGTACTAAATCCATTATCAGGGAAATTTTTGTTTTTGAAATTCCTTGGGCAAAATCTCAAAGTACCCTTCACTTTGACCTGTGACCTAAGGTGCCTGCCATATTAGGGCCATGTGAAGTTTTAGTTTCTATATGATAAAGACCTTACACTTGGAGATTTTGGCTTCATCTTCAGGACAAAGGTCAAATTCAGTAATTGAGAAATTTTACATAGCTGTCACCGCCACAGTGTCAATGCCTTATTTCTCAGACATCATTTGAGGTAGTGACTTTATATTTCCAAGGTTATAAAAGCACTGCATAGTAAATGTGCTGGTTATTTGTCTCTGGTCTAATCTAGCTAATCTCGCTACCATACAACTATTTCAGTTGCTTAGGTACAGAAACAATACACTTTATTGTTTGCCTGATATTTGGCACACAGTTATATTACAAGTAATGTCCAGTAAAAAACAAAAAAAACATTTTAGTGACACATTGGTTTAACCTCTGGTCATATCAATGATGTATTTCTTTACCCTTTTTACAAGCCATTCATTCAGATATATTATGCTCGCAGGATGCTTCCAGTTTCTAGTTGATGATTGTTTTAATTAATTCTCTCTCATTGTTAACTCTTTCCAGTGGACTGTTTGGACCCAACTTGCTCAAACCATGGGATATGTGTGAACGGAGAGTGCCACTGTAGCCCTGGCTGGGGGGGGCTTAACTGTGAGCTACCCCGATCCCAGTGCCCTGATCAGTGCAACGGGCATGGCACCTTCATCCCTGACACTGGCCTTTGCAGCTGTGATCCAAACTGGATGGGGCCTGACTGTTCAGTGGGTAAGAAAGCTGGCATTGCTTCTGATGGGAGGCACATCCAGAAGTAACTGTTCATTTATTTAAAGGTTATGGTTTGCCACTTAGGTATTCCTTGCTATTTTTATACTGTATATACAGAGTGATTTAATAAACAACACACCATAAAAAAAACAAAAACACTGTTACAGAATGAGTTTGAATTTAGCTCATTGTCTTGGCACATGTCAATTGCAGGACATTGTCCAGTGTTAGGTTTGAATAATGTGCTCCAATTTTGTCCTGTAATTCAGTTCTGTTTTTTGTTTTTTTAGTGTACACAACTGACACCTATCGAAACGGCCGGGGAAGTGTCTAAATAAGTACGAAAAGACACGTTGTGTAGTAATGGTTATTCCGATGGTGTTTATGAGTCAGCATTTATACATTTGAAAGCAGTGACCTTGGAAACAAGGAGGGAATCACTAACTGCTCCCACTGAGACAGCGTTACAGCTGGCCAACGATATTTCAAAGCTCAGTACATTTGCAGTGAGGAAACTTTAGAGGCTGGGGGGGTTCGTTTTCATACTTTATACCACCAATGTTCTCTGAATACTTAATATCTTGCTTCTCTATTTAATATTATGCTTGTTTTGTGTCATTCTCTGTGACTGTTTCTGCTTAGATCATTATTTACCAGGTTTCCTGTCCTTTTAAAGCTTTTCAGAAGCAGACCCAGTGGAAAAGAGACAACTTCAGTGAAATATTTAGTTAGCACAGTAAATAATGCACTAGACAATATTATACATTATTACAGAATCAACAGCAGAGAATAATATATTGTAAACATAGATATGAAACAGGTTATAAACACAGGTGAATGTTTTTTTTTTGGTTATTCTTTTGAATTATCTTATAACAGATATTGAAAATTAAGAAATCAATATTATGAAAATGTGTATTATATTAATAGCCCTCTAAGGGGTTCTCACTTAGCATGTAGAGTCCAGATGAGTTTCTGGTCAACAAAAGAGAGAGGGAATGTGACCGTGTTGAGCAATTGACCAAACATTTCACAACCCTTTTCATTTTCTTTGTAGCAGAGGCTTTAGGGAGCACCTTTGCTTCTTTTCAACAGAAAAATTAAATTTGACTGAACCACCTTTTCCTCTCCTAGCAAAATGGAGCACTTAGCTTCATTGCTTGCACAGTTGAATATCTTTGGGTTTGGATTTGATTCCTGATGTTACACATTTGCTCCAGTGCTGACCATATTGCTCAACAGCAGCATGTTGGGGAGTGTTTGTAAATAAAGTGCTATTCCATTTTGCAGAGGTGTGTTCAGTGGACTGTGGCACCCATGGGGTGTGTATGAGTGGAGCATGCCGATGCGAAGACGGGTGGACTGGAATAGCATGCGACCAGCGGGTTTGCAATCCCCGATGCGTGGAACACGGGACCTGTAAAGAGGGGAAGTGTGAATGCAGAGAGGGCTGGAATGGAGAACACTGCACCATCGGTAGGCAAACGCCAAGCAGCAAATCAGGCACATACTATTTTATTTTAACAACCATTTTTAACAGGGACTTAAAGGGACAGAGTATACTTCCAATGCCTCTTGTCGCGAATGTTTGTAGTAAGGCACTTTGCAGGGAGCTTTCTCTAAAACTAAATCTTCCCCCGTCTTTTTTTGTCACCTGGTTCTAGCTTCCATTTGCGTGTACTTCTGAAAGAAGCATGCGTTATAGCAAACATACATTTTTATTTTAAAACATGATTGTCTTACGATCAGGAACTCTGTGACAGATTCAAATCCTAGGGAATTTTACCTACCTAGCGTTTTCAGGGTCAAAAGCATGTACTGGTTGTAAAGCATGTCAGTTAATATAGAAGAAGATGATTGGTTAATTACAAACAAAAAATGGTGGAGAGATGTTTAACAAAGAAATGCAATACTAAAGCTTGTAAACAAACATATCTTTAGCCTAGTTAACTACCAGGTATCATGTTTCATAAAAAAAATATATATGTTTGCTGTTTCTTTCTGCAAGTTTGAAACCTATATAGCTAATACAAGTGCATGACAGGCAAAATTTATAGAATTATTTTGTTAACTTAAAGCAAACACTATTGTATCACATGATTGTGTCAAAGTGTTACTAAAAACAACCAGCAAAGGTTCTTGTGATATTACTAAGCCTTAATACAAACATTCACATGTTTGCCTGTTGCTTGAGACCAGATGTTATCTCTGAAAATAAAAAACCATGAACAAACATACAGGAACCTAACTCCATCCTGAATGTACCCAATGTTTTTTTTGTTTTTTTTTCCTCTTCATTAAAATGTATTGGCTGCCATTCAAACATTTTTAATGGAAACGGATTAAAGAATGCTATCTTTGGTCAACAGACCAAGGTTTTCTGGTCAGCCACAATACCAATCAATGCCCATTTATTTTCTCTTGTACAAGTGACTGAGGTCAGTTAATAAACATCAGGGCTTCTTCCGAGGCGACCCTATTAAAGAGCCATTGCAAGTGCACATCGTCCCTTTAAGGTGCTATCCAGCTTTGCCCTCTTTTCTATGAAAAGTAAAAAGGTCTTGTGTAGAGAGATAATTCAGTATGTTGTTAATAACCAGCATAGGCTACGGCAGCATTGAAAATGGGATGCACTTCTATAAGATACTTTGATGTCGCTCCAGCCACTACAGAAAACGCATTTGGGGAACAGCACATGCTTTTACAGACTTTTTATTTTACGCAAGAAATGTGGAAGGTTAAATGTGCGGGAGCACTTGGACATAAGTGGTGCTTTAGCCTTGAAAAATCTATGGAAAATCTATAGCCTTGCTGTGCATACAGAATGAGTGCTAACCCTAGTACCTAACCCATACAAACCTCAAACCCATAATCATCAGTCTCAATAGATTATAAACAAAGTGTCTCTTAATTGTCTTTTTCCATTAAAGGTACAATCTGGAGTTCTAGACTTATTGTTCAGCTGCATAACATCCACCATATAAATTCTGTTTGTCTAATGGATCATGAAAGACCACCCAAATAACACTCTTAGATGTTTGAAAAACCCTTTTTGCAGAATTCCTTAAAAGCTAATGCATTACTTATACACTATATAGAGTTTTGCTTTCTGCAGTATATGCGTTTTATGCACAGTATAAAATCTTCCCCAGATTCACTTTTCTTTTACTTATAACAGTTCTTATGATCAGGTTGTGCTCATGATATTTAATAGCAAGTAGTTTCAAATTGTCATTGTATTCATTAGTTCACCTTTGTCTTTTTTCATGTTTGTAATCATTGTTAGCGATTTTGGTTTCTGTTGCTCCAGCATTGCGTTACATCTGGCTTTCAATTTGCTTTGAGTTCCTCCAGAGAATTTAAACTGCCTGGCACTGAACAGACTCCCTCCTTCCATTCAAACCATGAGACGCTGTGACATTTCCACCCTGCTGGTCCAACCTATTCTACATAGATCATTTTGTCACATGGCATGAATGGGATGAAGAAGTCTGATCAGTCCTTGGCAGTCCTTCAGACAAGCTCAAAGCCAGGTAAAGACAGATGTAGAGAAATGATCCTAAACGAATAACACAATTGACAGAACCACTCAGCATAATTGCAAGGCAAGGAAAAGGTTAAAATAATAATAAATTAACTAACATATGAAGCTACTCTTTAGGAAATTTTTACTAAGTCAGATAAGCTCATTTCCCAAACTCCCAAACCCTTCCTTTAATTTGCAACATGTCTGCTTCACTCTCCATGTGCAGCACAGATGACAAATTCAATGGGAAAGTCTTCTGCAGGCTTGGCTCATAGATATACTACTGGCAATAACAAAATATTCACTTAGAGCATAACTGCATGCATTTCTAGACATTTCTGTTACTCCTTACTATCCCTGACACTAACTAATTACTATGCTTAAACATGTGTCTGAAACTTGTAATGTTTCTCAATGGTGAAATGTTTTGTTTTTACTGCAGTCTATGTGGATAAGATTAAAGCAGGTATTGTATCCCTTTGCACTGTCTTTTACTAGCACTCTAAGGCAGCTTCGTAGTATAGCATAGTTCACTGAACTGTGGATTAGATGTTTGCTGTAGTTTTGTAGCTAGATATTTTTGTTCCGTTCTGGGAGAAAGTGTATATAAATCTTTTTTTTTTTTTTTTATATTTTTTTTTTAACTTACTGTATTGCTAAATAAATACTGTAATAAATAAATAAATATATTCTTAGTCAATGGAAGTCACTTGAAGCACAGACACAGCATGGGACACAGCTCTTGGCTACTTGCTGGTCTTCATTCACCACAAGAGATCAAGGACAAATTTCGACAGAGAAAAATTAAATATTTACTATGGAAGTTTATCACCATTAATGAAACTACCATAGGGGTATATTTGTAATATGAGCACCGTCTTTAAACAGTGACATGTTTTAATATTTATCACATCTCATCATGTTGCACAACATGCAATACACTGAAGGTGTTTGAAGATGGTCATTACATTAAAAAAATATTGATGCACATTAGGACAAAATTGTCTTAAAATGTGGGTCTGCCTAGGATTCGATACCCGTGAAAAAATAACAAATTGTCAATAGACAAGTCAATTTCTGCAGATATACCCTATGGTAGTTCAATTAATTATTTTTAAAATTACCACTCCCTTAGAAATAAAGCACTGCATTACATGGCTGCAGTATTTTTAATACAATAACTTCACAGTAGTACCGATACTGCAAAATAGCTACACTATGTATGCAGTTGTACTATAAATAAACAAATAGGGCAATCTCCCATCAGATTGCTCAGCATGTGACGATGAATGGCAATATTAGCACTGAAGCAGAACATGCAGGGGTGGGGGCCAGCATGGTTACTTGATTCTCTCCCATGTGTATATCCTGTAGTACAGGTGAGCTAGTTTGGAATGGCTTTGTGGTGTGTGCTTGCTTGTCAGGGTTTTAGCACCGAATCAGCTGTCACGTGAAACTTGCACAGCAAAGTTAAGAGAAAATACTAGGCATTGGCTATGCATTCATCATCTGTCTCACTTAATCCTTTATGTTCTCCCACAGCAGATGTAACCGATGTATTAACTCAAGCCTCTGTCCAAATGAGTAAACATGTATTACTGTATTATAACAGTCCTGTTACCACCTGGAAATATTCATCTTAAAAATGAAAAGCAAAAAAAACCTTGAGAGTGCTTGAGAGAACTTGAAACTCAGGTGTTTGATTTTAGTTTTGTAAAATTAAAAGGTGTTTACTTCTTTCAGCAAACAGGAGTTAATTAAAGACTGGAGTAAATGCTTTGAAAATATGACCCGATATCTAACTGTTTAAAGAATACACATTTTTTTATGTTCTCATGCACACAAAATAGCTTTGATAATACAGTGCTCCCCCTTTATAAGGCAGCCCTTTATACTGCGGAACAGGTTATAAGGCGGTACGGTTATGGCTCCCATTTGCCCTATAATGCCATTACACTAACACTAGTATTCTCGTTATGAAGCAGAACACAAACAGCACAGTCTCATAACTATGGCTCCTGACTACAGCGTTATGTTGTAATTCTGTCACATGTAAAACAGCCAACTATTTGTTATTATCTAAATGCATTATTGGTAAAGGGACAGAGTCTTGAAAGGTGACAGATGCTGAAAATGGTCCCTGCTGGTTGGGATGAGTAGTATGTGCTAAAAGTGCAGTGCAGGTTACTCTTACCTCTCTGGACTATAGTGTGCTTACCTGTGTTTTACAATGCTTTGCTATGCTTTTACTGTGGTAAAATTTTATAAGGGAAGCCACGGCTCATTTTATTTAGAGCATTTAACAGGGCTGGGGGATAATCCTGGATTGAATCAACCACCTGATAGTGATCATCCCAGGATTAAGCGTAAAATGAATGGTTAAAACAGTCCAAGCTGAATCCCTGTCAAAAACATAAAACTAGACTAGACTAGTACTTTTTGTTATGGCCCAGATTATGATCAGTATGCTACACAAATCAATAAAACAATATGAATAGGGTCCAATACCAACTGGTCTGGATACATCTACTGTATTTAATTTATTCAGCATATCTAAAGTAAACCTTTCATGGGCTAATGTCATGATTAGCGTTCATAGGTAGTGTTCTTGCAGGAATGTCCTTTACCATTGAAGAATTGGCACTGAAGGGACAGGCCAGCCAATTATCAGCTTGAGAAGACTTCTCATCCTGTCCCTGTCTGCTATTTCTACACTACACGGTTCATTATCTGCATCCCTGGCTGCTGACCATGGTTCTGAAATATTGGCAGACGGGAATTGAAGGTTTAAAGACTTGAGTCCCCATTTTAAAGCCTAATTGGGCTACGTGCCAAAAACCCCATAGCAGAGTAGCAGAAAAGAGAGAGAAAATGCAATATTTACAGATGTGCTATACTGATCTTTTTAAATGTGTTTTTTGACATAATGATGAACAATTTAACCTCTAGGCTAAATGAACAGAAAGAATAAGGCTTATGATTGTGTATTTGTCATAAAAACGTCAATTGGAAAATATGCAATATATATTAAAAACGATACAGCAGGGACTTGCCCTTTCAAAAGTATAGTACAGTAAGAGACAACAAGCTTATGAGCACCTTAATTTGAACAGGAAATTCTGAAATAGACCTCATTAATCAGTCGGTGTTTCTGCCCATTTATGAAGTAAATTTCCATAGTAAGATTTAAGAATATTTAAGTGGTTTTGCCTTTGAAGTGCAATGTTTTGATGATATGCAGCAGGTGTAACCTCCATTCCATTCCATTTAACCCCTCAACAGCCAAAATCCAGCTTTGTCTTTTGTCTACATCGTATCGGCAGTACCTGAGTGGATCACTGTTTTACTCCTGTCAGTTTTATTTGAATGCTGTTTTTTAGGGAATGTCCTCCAGAAAAGTGTTTAATAAAACTAGCAACTTTATAAATAAATTAAAGTAGCAACTTCCTTTGTTATATTGCAATATAGGCTACAGCAACAAAACAGCAACAATAGATGAAAATAGCTTGTAGTCAGATAAATGGAAAGAGTAACAATCTGACCCTCAGCAGGTTCAATTAAAAAAGTTGCTTTGGTATAAACTGGACTGCAACAGACCTCGCAGGCCTGAGTCACGCACCACAGGACTACAGTACGTACGTGTCTGCCACATGCCTATATGAAACGCAATGCTTTCTTTTATTTTTCACCTAAACAATAGGCTTGTGGAGACTGCTTGGAGTCAGCCGCAAACACTCCGTGGCTTGATGCAGGACTCTTCTTTCAGCTGGGAAGTTTCAAAAGGGAAGGGACTTAAATAGTGTATCAGGCAAACAAAAGCTAATTTTTTTCCTCTCTCCACGTCTCTTATTTTCCCTGCTTGCCTTCTTTTTTCTCTTGATTGCTTCAGTTTATTTTAAAGCTGTTGGGCACTGCAGGGAAGGGAAAGAGCAAGGAATTGCTTAGAAAAATAGAAACGATGTCTAGACGAAGAATTTGTCGGTAGGGGTATTACTACTGCAATGATGTGAGGGGAGGGAGGGTTAGGTCGGCCAGGGTGTCTTCGGCTCACTGCGCACCAGCGACCCCTGTGGTCTGGCCGGGCGCCTGCTGGCTTGCCTGTAAGCTGCGTTGTCCTCTGACGCTGTAGCTCTGAGTGGCTGCATGGTGAGTCTGCAGTGTGTAAAAAAGCGGGCGGTTGACGGCACACGCTTTGGAGGACAAGGTGTGTTTGTCTTCACCCCTCCCAAGTCAGCGTGGTAGCGGTGGGCTGAGCCTAAAAATAATTGGACATTAGTAAATTGGGGAGAAAACAACTAAACTAAAAAAAACATAATTAATATTATTTTCAATAATTTAAATGAATGAGTGATATCCAAAGATTGAAAATCAACTACATAAGATAATGTTGTTGTTATTTTTTTTGTTTTCCAATGCAGGTAGGCTGTTATTTTTTTTTTTAATACAACACAACTGATTTAAATAAAAAAAACTGCTTCTTTCTTGCAAATACTTTACCTCGGACCAGCTGGCCTGCAGCAAATTAGGTGATTTGGTACCAGGGAGCAGCAGTTCAAATATACAATTAATTAAGCAAGTATCAGGAAACATATCTTTCACACAAAGATAGGGGAACATACTACAGTACCAGCAAAAGAGTTTTGTAAATATTTATTTTCCAATATTTTTAGCCATTGTGTTTTTGTTAAAACACAGATGCAATAAATATCCATTGCTTTTTACAGAGTAAAATAAAAAATCACAATACAGAAACAAGCAATTATATCATTTTCCCTTCCCCATTTTAAAGTAGGTATTAGCATTGCATGACATCATACTCCAGTGATCACTTTTAGATCAAGAGGAGCCAGCGTCACGGTTGCACAAGAAAATCTCTTTTTATTTCCATGTCGACAAAGCTCATTAATACATATAAAACAAATCAACACAACGTTATGGTAAGTAAAGATTATGTCCTGAAGGGGAAGGACAGCTAATTACTGCCTCTTCTGTGCTTGTTTGCCAGTACCTGTCTTTGATCAAATGCCTGTCCCCCCCTGTACTCATCAACTGCACTTCTGGGTGTTGTCCGCTGCTGTTTCAAATGCAGGCCCAGTCATTGATGCATTATGTTACAGTGCCTGCAGAAGGAATACAAGTGGATTAACTTGAGAACCTTAAACATTAATCTGAGTCTGAGAGATTTTTAATTGTACATTTTTTTATATAGCTAAAACTGTTATACAATACAAGATAAATATCTAAGACCACCAATGCCCTTCTGTCTGGAAAACAACTTCAATTAAAATGAACCACTGGGTTATGATATTAATTTAATTCTTTCACTTTCTTTACTTAGCTATTATTCAACCAAATCTTTCCACAAAATTTTATACTGAATTTCTGTTAGAAAACGTAACTAGAGCTCTATTAAATCAATGTGTGTTTAAAACTGAGACTGTGAGAGGTATATTGTATGTTACTTTATTCTCACAAAGGATGGGGAAAAAACACATATTTAGATGGGCCGGTTGTCATCTTTGAGCACGTTATATTGTAGGATGTGCTTATAGCACTGTGATTCAGTGCTAGTAGAATATTTGATATCTGACAGCTAATTGCCACTAGAGTATAGACCATAGAAAAGGTAATTTGGCATAAACAAGCTCCATATATAGATTTATTTACACTGGAATTCCTTTCATGAGAGGAAAGGCAATTAATTATCTGACAGTCTTCGTTTCTCCAGTTCATGGTTCATGAAAAGCAGCACAATTCAACAAAGCCAATAAGAAATTCATGCTTTCATGCTATGCTATAATTCATGCTAACTATCTGAGAAACAGGCCTAAAACACTGAAACAAGGAGCTGGGGTAAGATAATCGTAACCCACAGCAATGTTTTCTTCTGAGAAAATCGCATGCAAAGGCCATTGTGGCGTGTAAACGGGCACAACCAGACTGCCCTGTGAAGACATGTTACTTCAGTGCTTTGTGCAGTGTTTTTTTGCGTACTTCTAGCACCTGAGTGATTTTAAATATGTGGCGCATCCAGTAAAGGCACTCTGCGTAGAGTGCAAGATGCGCCCTATAGCCTGGAGATCGCTGGTTCGAATCCAGGCTATGTCATTGCTGACCGTGACCGGGGGTTCCTAGGGGGCGGTACACAATTGGCAGAGCACCGCCCGGGTAGGGAGGGCTTAGGTCGGCAGGTCAATCCACAGTTCACCGCGCACCAGCGACCCCTGTGGCTGATAGGGCGCCTGCGGGTCTGCAGTGGAGCCATTCAGATCTGTGTTGTCCTCCAGCACTATAGGTCTGGTGGCTTCGCTGTGGATCCGCAGTGCGAATAATGACGGATTGGCAGGAACACGTTTTTCAGCTTCCGTTTCCCGAGTCAAAGAACAAACGCTAGTGTAAGGTATTGAACAGACTATGAATAGTAACTTCAGTGTTATAAATATACGCTATCTTGTTGGTGTAATACTGTATAGAAATTACATTTGATACTGCTAGTGAATACAAACATTGTCGTTTTTTTCTCGCACTTAAAGATACCAGGTTGTTCTTTGCTACTGCTTATTGCTACAGCAATCAGCAGTCATATGGAAAGGTGCTGTGGGGATTAATTATAACTAGGGCTTCTGATTTCACCGTGTAACAATTATTTTTTTTTTTTTTTGGTTCCTGGGTAGTAAGTGTTATTTCCTAATTGCTTATGCCTCAAAAGTATAGAAAATGGCTATTATTCCCCACAAACTTTGCTTTTGTGACCAGGACAGTGATATTTTGAAATTTACCTATTTTCCAGAACATTCCAGATAGATTCAGTGCTGAGTAAACTTGGAGTAACTTCTAGAACTTTCTAGAACTTTCCAGTAATATAAATAGTAGTATAAATACAGGGGCCTTAAGCCCACCAGTTCAGTTTAGTTCCAGCTGCCTAAGTGGATACATATCTGCATTTTTCTGAGATGGCATCAAGGTCATAGGAGACTTCAAAATGGTGACATTCCTGATGGGTCTCCAAGGCGGTTTTACCAAGTTTCCCTGCTATCTTTGCCTTTGGGACAGCAGGGACACCAAGGCGCACTACCACAGGCGGGACCGGCCACAGCGGACCGAGTTCTCTGTGGGGAGGAACAACGTCAAGTGGGAGCCAGTGGTGGACCCCCGGAAGGTGCTGATGCCACCACTGCACATCAAATTGGGCCTTATGAAACAATTTGTCAGAGCTCTAGATAAGGAGTCGGCAGCCTTCAAGTACCTTCAAGACTTCTTCCCTAAGCTGTCTGAGGCAAAGGTCAAAGCTGGTGTCTTCGTCGGACCACAGATAAAGAAGATCCTGGAGTGCAATGAATTCCCCAAGAAGCTCACTAGTAAGGAGAAAGCGGCTTGGAACAGCTTTGTCGCAGTGGTTCGGGGCTTCCTGGGCAATCACAAGGCCGAAAACTATGTGGAGCTGGTTGAGACTCTGGTGAAGAACTACGGCACAATGGGCTGTAGGATGTCCCTCAAAGTCCATATCCTTGATGCTCATCTTGATAAATTCAAGGAGAACATGGGAGCGTACTCTGAGGAGCAAGGCGAGCGCTTCCACCAGGATATACTGGACTTTGAACGCCGCTACCAAGGACAGTATAACGAGAACATGATGGGAGACTACATTTGGGGACTGATTCGTGAAAGTGATTTACAGTATAATCGTAAATCTCGAAAAACTACTCACTTCTAAATCTTTTGTAGTCATTTTTGTATTACTTTAGTATAAATACATGTTCATTTGGATTCATATGTTGTTTTTTTCTGACTTTATGTGAACGAAAAGACACAAGTTTGCCCGTTTTCTCATTGGAAATAGGTACATTTCAAAATATCACTGTCCTGGTCACAAAAGCAAAGTTTGTGGGGAATAATAGCCATTTTCTATACTTTTGAGGCATAAGCAATTAGGAAATAACACTTACTACACAGGAACAAAAATTGTGTTACATAGTGTTTTCGGTGCTTTACCCCGACTTTTCTACTCTCCTTTAAGAATTCAGTTGATACCTGTTAAGCCATTCGTGTATCTCAATCACAACTGAGAAACGTGATAATAGTAGAACTGATTTCATTTACAGGTTTTTTTTTCTTTTTTCTGTGAAACAACTAAATTGACTTTTAAATTGGCCAAGACTTAATTAACAAGCAGAACGTACAACCGAGATCGCAACATGTTAATACAAGACTAATCTTTATTAAAGCTAGAATGGAAAAAGTGCTGAACGCACTTTATTACAATCATTCTGCGTGGCTGCACATTAATAAAGAGGAGTCGATTCTGCTTTGAAATGAAATTTACGATTTAAAAGCCCATTTAGTTGCTTCATAGAAAAACCCTGTAAATTAAATCAATTTTACTTTTAACACGTTTCTCAGTTCTGATTGATACACGAAAGGCTTAACAGGTATCAGTTGAATTTTTAAAGGAGAGTAGAAAAGTCTGTGGAAAACGCCGAAAATCAGAAGCCTAACTATAAGCCATTCATCCAGATTCTACAATGTAGTTGTAAAGATTACTTTAGAGTCAAACAACATTACTTCGGAGAGTTGATTTAATAGTTTCTGAAATCCCACTTTATTCTAGTTAGTATCAAGAAATCGACTTGCCTTTCACATTAAACAATAGGCTTATGCAGCACTAACCACTGAGGAGAATCAATGTGCTGTATAGATTTTACTGTCCAAATGCTTCATAAGGCTTTGGCTGCTTAAAATGGCAACTCAATTTAAAAGGCAATCATTACTAACTGCTTTTTTTACTCCGATATAAGAACAAAAAATCATTCTGTGGTTACCTGTTAATGTGCAAGTCCGAAGTCCAGCGACTATACGTTTGGATTAATATATCTGTATAATGTGAAATAATGCATAATATGATATCTTGTAACAACTATAAGTCGCCCTGGATAAGGGCGTCTGCTAAGAAATAACTAATAATAATAATAATAATAATAATAATAATAATAATAATAATAATAATAATAATAATAATAATAATATAAATGCAAAGAAGAATTATCAAACATACAGTATATACACAGTAAATGTATTTATTTTTATTATATATTATGTATTAAAAATAATTAAACAGAATATCTAATGTTAACATCTGATACAAACCACAAAATCCGATACAAAGAAATTGTGCTGTATGACATCAATGTTAGGGTCTACTATATTGTATCACAGATATTTAAGTTATAGCAGGTATATATAAAAATATACTATACATTTATGTTGGTTAGAATATACAGTTGAGTCAAAAGTTTACATACCCCAATGGAAATTTATAATTTCTAGAAATTTCTCGAAAACAAAGAATTTCAGGAAAAATCTTGTAGCAAAAGTTTTGCTTTTGTGGATGAGGAAAAAAAGTTACAAGAAATAGATGTGTACAATTATTTATTTCAGCAATTATTTTGCAAAACTCCAAAAATGCTAATTCAAAAGTATTTATACCCTTTGATGCTATGATAGTATTGTCTGCAAGGTGCTAGAAATTTCAATTTGATAATGCAGAACCTAATTCTAGAAAAGTCTAGAAAATGTTGGACTGTAGGTGAACATTCTTATAGAGTATAAAAGGGTTAGGCATAGGATGATTGCTGTCATTACCAATAAGTCAATATGGGAAAAAATAAGAGCTATCTGAAGACCTTAGGCAAAAAAAAAAGTATTGTCATAAAACTGGAGAAGGATACAAGAATATTTATAAGCATTTGAGTATCCCAGTTTCAACTATTGTTTCTATTATCAAGAAGTACAAGACTCATGGTACTGTCACAACGCTCCCTCAGTCTGGAAGAAAGAAGGTTCTTTCACCAAGAACAAGTAAAAGAATTGTGAGGAAGGTTACTAACAATCCAAGATTGACTGCCAAAGATATTTAAAGTGAATTAGCTGCAAGTGGGACTGGGGTTTCCATTTCAACCATAGGTCGAGTATTGCATGGTGAAGGTCTCAATGGTCACAGCCAAGGAAAAAGCCACTCTTAGGAAAATGTCTCAAGGACAATGACTTAAAGTTTGCAAAATGGCATTTGAATGATGGATATGAGTTCTGGTCAAAGGTTTTGTGGAGTGATGAAACAAAAAACTGAGCTATTTGGTCACACTGATAGTTGTTACGTTTGGAGAAAGTCTGGTGAGGCATACAAAGAAAAGAACATACCTACTGTCAAGCATGGAAGTGGTAATATCCTTCTATGGGGCTGTTTTTCATCTAATGGCACAGGAAATGTAGTTCCAATACAAGGTAAAATTGATTCCATAGCATACCAAAAGATATTGGCTGATCATCTGAAACCCTCTGCTACAAAACCTGGTTTAAAGCACAACTGGACGTTCCAACACAACAACGATCCAAAGCACACATCAAAATCTACTTCAGAATGGTTAAAGAATAAAATCAAGGTTCTGGAATGGCCTCGTTAAAGTCCCGATCTAAATCCGATTGAGAATCTTTGGTATGAGTTGAAGAAGGCTGTGCACAAGAGGTCCATGGAATTTGAATGAATTGGAACAATTTTGCGTTGAAGAATGGTCAATAATCACTAAAGAGTCATGTCAAAAGCTCATTGACCAATACCGTAATCATTTAAAAGAGGTTATTATAGCTTTTAATTTCATTTTCCTTGTCAGGGGATGAATACTTTTGAATTAGCATTTTTGGAGTTTTGCAAAAAAAATTGCTGAAATAAATAATTGTACACAACTATTTGACTTTTTTTCCTCATCCACAAAAGCAAAACTTTTGCTACAAAAGATTTTTCATAAAATTATTTGTTAATTTCCAGTGGGGTATGTAAACTTTTGACTACAACTGTCTATACACATCAGGTTTGTATCTATAGCAGCATGTTAATCAGTACAATTTGACAAGGTAAAGGTCATTCCTATATTATAGAGGCAAACATTTATATCTGTGTATAATCCTGAGAATTAATTACCCCTCCATTACATAGAAAATAAAATAAACTGCATTCTGTGTTCATTTTTAGCCCAGAAGACAAACCACCCCACCCCCTCACCTCCTTGCATGTTCCAAGGTGACTTTTATTAAACAGGATTAATTAATATGCAGACAGAGATTTAAGTATCAAGCATGAACTGTCTTAAGTTTTAGAAAAAGATGCCTGCTATGTATTTCAATTAAAAAAACAAAGACATACACAATATTCTCATATCCATTGTGCCTGTTTGGAATAATCTTCATTTCACTTGAATGTTTTAAAGCTACCTTGTTATTTAAGGTTCATGTGTCACCCTAATGACATCTTCAGACTCCACATCATTAATACATTGAGTCCTTCAGAAACCCCATTTAAATCATAGGAGTATTCTAAAATCTCTCATGTAGTTCTTGTATTTGTTAAAGCTGTAATAATATTAATTAAACCAGATCATTTGAATAACCTTGCCAACTGTACACATTTAATTACACCACTATCCCAAATTCATAGTTACTATTCAGTGCAGAAAAAGCAATGTTTTACCATCAGATACATACTGTACCAGTACTTTACAGTATCACAAACTTAGTCAAACTGACAAATGTATTATGTATATCTGTATGTATTATGTATATCTGTTTTCCCTAAAATTGGATAAGAAATTGTGGCATATTTATATTGAAATAGCATTATAACAAACACCCTCACACACGCTGTCGGAAAAGCATCCATGAATTCATGAATCCCATACACTGAAGCAGAAGAGATCACGCTTCCACAGAAGTCACTAGAAGCATACAGAAATGTCAGGTTTCAGACAAGACAACTAGGTACCAGGCACATTTTGAATTGTACCAGTCAAATATTATAATCCTTTCACTAAGAACTGTTTTCCCTTGCTTTTTTTTTTTTTTTTTTAAACCAGATGGCTGCCCTGATCTGTGCAATGGCAATGGGAAATGTACCCTCGGTCAGAACAGCTGGCACTGTGTCTGTCAAACCGGCTGGAGAGGGCCTGGATGCAATGTTGCCATGGAAACCTCCTGTGCTGATAACAAGGATAATGAGGGAGGTGAGAAGCATGCATCAAATTCCTTATACCCTTAAGAACTCAGAGCTCTGGATGGTGTGATCATAATTTAATTTACTTGAAGGAAAAGTAACCCTGTTGACTATCTACTACATCTATTAATGATGTCTTTTTAGGCCTGGTCATTTCCCTTCCATTTTTATCCTTTACCAAGTTCCTAATTCTTGTGTGTGACAAAATGATATTATGTTCTGAGGTCGTCAGGCCTTTCTAAGTTCTACATTTCCCAGTATGCTCCATTGCCCTGGCAACCCATTTTGTCCAAAACAACACAGATTAGTTCAGGAGAGTAAAATTGATACTAGTTTGTACAGACAGTTAACTCAAAAAACAAACTGTCAGGACCCCAGTATGCAGGCGTGTTTTTAGCGTGAGGGCCATAGAATGTTGAACCCCACAATAATTAACAGAGAAATTGAAGAAGATTGAGACTAGAAGACTGGCGACTTCAAAATAAAGCATGACTGATATTCTATTGTCCAAGAGAATACACACAACACTACCAAGGGCATTCATGTCTGGCAAGTGTAATAGCCTGAATTACAGCACAAACATACAAAAGACTGTGTTGTATGCAGCTTTGCTGCAATTGCAGCATATTAGAATTTAAACCATTTTCAGTAAACACTCTCTAGAAATTCCTTTTCCTTCCCCAAAAACATTTGATTAATCAATCTGAATTCAACAACATTCTTTGGACACCTGTACAAATACATGTCAGGTCTGCAAAATATGCAGTTCATCTTAGAGTTAAATGAACTTGCTTTGTTAAATTAATGCTTCATTCAAAAATATCAGTTTGGATTCTAAAATGGATCCTAAACTCTGCAAAAACATAATAAAACTAAAAAATGAAAAAAAAATTAATCTCTGTGGGGACCTGGCTTTAGGGCTGTGTCCTATTGTACTCAACAGTTGCCGGCAATTCTGAGAATGAAAGACACATGATCTGTTCATATTTTCCCTCTTATAGAACCTACACTTGCAATTTCAACCCAATGACATTGACGACATATTCTCTGAAGGTTTTACAGTAACAGAGGTGACCCTGAAGGGTCATTAAGTTATTAAATCCCACGTTACCGTGTATCATTTTGTTTTCAAAGTCCCAGAGTTTCTTTAAAACCCTATTTGTTGTTTAAAGATTCTGATAGACACTCTCAATTGATCACAGAAAACAGCTCGATGGCAGCTTCTGACAGCCGGAAAAGCACAGTAATTTGAATTGCTTTTATAACAGAAAATCCAATGTTGTGCCAAAAAAATGTGTGTCACAATACGATCAAATTGAAGCCATAAACAACAAAACTTGCTGCAATTACAGCGTGGAACTGCTTCGATTTTTCAAGGTGACATCCTTGGTCTAAGAAGCAGTGGGAGTCACTCTAGGAATGATTGCAGGCTGTTCTAACTTTGTTGATTGAACACTCAAGACAGAATGGGATTTTGCACTGTGTTTGACACAACACAATCAGCAGAAAAGCCATCTCATAATGCTCAAATCCCAGACAGCTGGGATTATGAAAAGTCACTGATGAACGGAGTGGTTCTTTTAAAGCTTACAGGGTTCACTGCACCTATGAATGACACATGTGTGTTTGATATGTCTACTTCATTACAGTGGGAGACATTCTATTTAGCAAGCACCTCCTTCACTCCCTTCTTCTCTATCAAATGCTTTCCTGCCACCCCTAATCCAGATATACAATATACAAATTATTAACAAAAAAATACATATAGAGATTCAGGCGGACTGAGTATAAAAAAAAAAAAATTGAGAATTAAGTACCAGTATTATTAGGAATTTTTTTAACAGCTTACTTTAACTGGGTACAAGTTCCAAAAACATTTCAGCTAAAATGTGACCTCCTTTACAAATCTGTCAGAGGTGCCATTCCAAGCACCATGCTTTTTGTTTTGTTCACATCTAGTTATTCTAGTTGTTTTTGTTTCAAGTGCTCTTATTTATGTCACCCGCAGTGAATCTGACGGCCTTCTTATGCCAATCACTGTGTCAGTTTATATTTCAGCTCATCTTTTATCTGACACTTTGAAAATAGCTGCAGCTAATGGTTACTTTTACTTCTGGCTGTTAATGAATAGCCCAATCTGCTTTGAATTTCACAATTGTTTCCTCTTTGTGTTGCAGGTCAAGGTTCGATTCAATTACCGCTAGAAGTTTAAAAATACATTTAAAGGCTAAATATAAAATAAGAGATTCATAGACAACTGTAAGAGGCTGAACTCTGAACATTCACAGATTTTTGTATCTAGTCAGATGACGACTGACAGATGGTGCTTTAATGCGTGTATGTTAAAATTCTCTTTTATAGGCATCTTAAAATTGCATTGCATAGTATTTAAACGAGCCTGGCAACTACTAAAACCATTTTTTGACATAAAATTACCAGTGAGCAATTTTGCATTATTTTATTATCCTAACCCTAGCCTAAATACCAACCTAATTATTATTAAGAGTATATATATATATATATATAAAACAAACTGGCTGGTAAATAAGGTAAAGTGTTTGGGATTAAAAGTGACGAGAGTTCAGGAAAGTAACGAAGTAATCTTGTGTTAATTAAGAAAGCTTAAAAACAAATACATTTGGTTTAAAAGTACTAAAAATAATAAATGTATTTACATGGGGATGATACCCGGAGGCATTAGGACCATGTGGAAGCTACTGGAGTCAGGGTTGGCTCCAGTTCGAATTAATTGTTCAATTTAATGGTTGTCAATTGTTTAACAATGTAATTGTCATTTAAAATGTCTGTGTTTGGGAGTGTTTGGTTGAGGGGAACGTAAGGAGTTTGGATTACGACTTTGGATTGGGATTTGGTTTTGATGACGAGGGAACAGGCTTAGCCTGTCTCGTATTCAGATAGTAAAAACATCTGTTTAGTTAGGGCCTGAGAACGGGTTAGGTTTTTGTTTTGTTTATTAAAAATTTGAAAAAGGAAAACTGCTGTGTACCACTTCATTCACATTCTCATGTTTTGTGCTCAGCAAAAAATGAAAAGTTGGCAACCCTAGTTAGATTGCGTAGCTCTCATTCTAAATAAAGATAATATACAATACAACGTTTCTTCTGAGGCTGGAACTGGAGGAAAAAATACATTTTACGAACAAGAAACCACTATATTGAGTTAAGGACAACTCTGTCTGTTTCTAATTTGCTCCATCTTGTTTACTCATTCATGTGCAAAAAAACTTTTTAGTTTATGCCCGATGTAATCTCAGGTGTGTCATTTCTTTAAGTTGAATTCAAATAGAAGCCGAGTGAAAAAGCGAATCACTGGAGTGTTCTGGGTGCTGTTATTTCAGCTTTTTAATCTGAATCCAGCCCTTCACATGAACTTTGTTTCTGCTTTTTTTTTTTTTTAAAGCCCTATCAAACTTTAAAATGCCTAAGGCTATTCATTTTTCATATTCCCAAGATCTGCATCCTGGGAATATGAAGTGATTTATTAAAGATCAAACAGGAAAACAATTGCGATCGTAGAAAGATTGTTACAGGAATCTACAACACAGAAACCTGGATCCCTTTCTGGAACCTAAATAGTTAATGAGTCCGTTATTGATGAGCTAAACTAAGCATTTTCCTCCTGCTCTTTCTAATGTCTAAAGGAGTAAATAGGCCCAGGAGCTTATACTTTGGTGTATGCTGTTTTTTTGTGAAAATGCAGTTCATGCTTTTCTTTCAAATATACAGTAAAGCCCATTGGTCTGTCTTCCAGTATAAAGGGCAGTATAAACTGATGTTGATAAATGTCTGCATTACTGTACAACAGAAGAGTACGTTTGGATAGTAATCTCACGTATAAGCACATGCTCCTAATGCATGAACCCAGGGTATTTTCAGTACACGACTGAATCACCTTGATTAAGCAGCCATAAATGACCCTTTGGTTGCCAGTTAATTAATCCCAAAACTGCAGCAGTCAAGAGTTTCATTATACCATGCAGGTATATGAAGATGTGTTTATTCCATCATTACGATTTAATCAAAATACGTTTTGCCCTGTATTAGTTCACAGTTAAACTGAAAACTACAAAGTGAAATGCAATAAAGCTACAAGGATTTTTTAAATTTAAGTTATGATTTCAATTTTAAATCATACAAAAGGCTTTTTAAGAAGGTTTTTTTTTTTTGCACACAATAATAGCTTTGAGACACTGTACCATAAAGAATATAAAGTTGACAAAGTCTCTGAATGCATTTGAATCTCATTTCACATCCTGATTTGAATCTTTAAGATTGTCATCTAATGATTTAGAGGAGTGGTTAATTTTTTCAAGCTGCTTGAAATACAGTAACATTTATAAATCACGCCCGAGACCCTCATCTGCCTAGTCTATCAATGAGCGCACTGCATCTGAACACTTCTGCAAAGCAGGTTTGAGGTGGCCAGTGGGCTGGCCTGATTAAATGATGTCTGTGACAGTGAGGGTTATTTAATTATTCTCGCAGCAGCAGATTTAAATAAAATCAGCATTTAAACCATTCAAACCTGAACCTCCATTCGGTTTACCCACAGTAGCTTCCCTTCTTCTGAACAACTCGTTATTAAAAATTGTCAGTCCCGGACTCCCGAGTGGCACATCTAGTAAAGTTACTCCGCGTGGAGTGCAGGATGCGCCCTATAGCCTGAAGATGTCATTGCCGACGGTGACCGGGGGCTCTTAGGGGGTGGCGCACAATTGGCTGAGCGCTGCCTGGGTAGGGAGGGCTTAGGTCGGCAGGACAATCCACAGTTCACCGTGCACCAGTGACCCCTGTGGCTGATAGGGCGCATGCAGGTCTGCAGTGGAGCCATTCAGATCTGTGTTGTCCTCCGGCAATATAGGTCTGGTGGCTTTGCTGTGGATCCACAGTGCGAACATGACGGCCTGTCAGGAACACGTTTCAGAGGACGCGTGTTTCGGAGGACGCGTGTTTCAACCTCCATTTCCCGAGTCGTTGGGGGGTTGCAGCGGTGAACCAGGATTAATTATAACACAATTGGCGATTCCAAATTGGGGGGAAAAACTGGGGTAAAAAAAAAAAAAAGGATTGTCCGTCCCTCAGTCTGCAATCTGAAGACGCCCTTTTCTTCAGAACTGCTCCAACCAGTGGTTGTAATAGGTTTATTGTGGTACTTTAAAAGACAAAAAATACCCTTTTTAATTATTTTAATGTCTATGATAATTAGGTATGCTGCTTTCTGGATCAATTAGGACCACATTGGGGCATGCTGTATTTTCAAAATGTTTATCTCAGTCTTTAATTAACTCGCATGGTTTGAAAGTCATACAATTGAAAGTCTATGTAGCTGTTTGTTTCTCCTTTTTTCTCCTTTCAAAAAAATAGAAGTTAATTAAAGATAAGAGAAATATTGTCCAGATTTTCAAAACCTAGGTCAATGTTTAATCTTATTAATGAGGCTAGCATTATTAACTTGATTTTGGCTTTGTGAGTTTATATAAAATGTGTTGTTGTGCTGAAAAGGAACGCTAAATCCATGCTTTATTTGTGAAAATATGTCATCTTTTACTACATAAAAATAAAAAGTGCAGAATTATAAGGTGTAGATTTCTTTTCTTTAGACAAACTAAAATGAAACAGTTTATCTAATCCTGCAAGTGCTGTACATTGTTGGTAAATTCAGAAAGATGGATAAGTGCAATCTCCAAACGACTGTCTATTGAATGACATTGCTGTTGGGCTTTCCAGGCTGAGAAATTGTGAGCTTAATAAGTGTCTCGCCTTATACAGAATGACCTCCTTCAAGCGACAGCAGTTGTAAAACTAAACTTATGTCCTCATCTCATTTAGGGACAGATTTGAAAAGCATTTGCACCAGGTACAAGGTTTGTTCCTCTTCCTTTAAATTGAACTTTGAAATTTTATGAAAAACAATAGCAACTGTTTGAAGCTAATCTATTGTTTCAAATATTCTTTTTCTTTTGCCCTTGCAAAACAAAGTACTGTATAAACATCGGAATGAGACATTTTATGAGCTATCTAGGTACTTTGTACCTAGCAGGAAATCATTTAGCTCACCTATAGAGACATCAAACTTTCAATGGCTATGTTTGCAACAACTTTTGGCACCCAGAATGGAATGTTCTTTTGCTAGAATTGTGATGTCATCATACCGTCATTGTACTATAGTTTTCTAGATTTTTGGAAAGTATGAAACGTCTGGAGGGGTCAGCCAGTGCCAGTTTGGTACTATAGACATCATTCCATGGGTCAAAATGTGTCAAATTCAAGGGACAAATTGAAGAACTGTCATCTTACTCAGACAGAAATACACTTCCTTATCTTATGTGATCCCGTTGCAAATCTCGTGTGAAGAAATGCACACTACAACAAAACAAATAATGAAAGGGCCAATGAAGCTCCAACCAGGGAAATGGCACAGAGCTATATTAATGCTTCCCCACGATTCTTAAAAGTACATTATAAGTAATTTCACAACAGACTTGTCTGAATAATCATGTATAATATACAGTTTATACATATAAATTATAAATGCAAAATACAAGTTGATATACATTGCTCCAGCCTGTGACTGATAATACCCTAAAATCTCAGCAACAAGCAGAGCTGTCCATTTAGATCAATCAATAAACTCTTGCTTACAATCCTTAAGATCATAGCATTGAATCCTGCTGTTGAAACATATTTAAATCCAAACTACTATAATAATTATAGTATAATAATTATAGTAGTTATAGCCTTTCTTTGAAAATGAATTTGAAGTTTTACTGAACACATTTTTTATGCAGTTCATGTTATAGTGTAGCGATTGTAATAGTGCTGAGTAACCAATGCTGAGTAACCAAAAAACAAAGCACATATTAACTTATGTAGTTAAAAAAATAAACTTTGTTGCATTAGTAGTATCAGTAGCATGTCGGCACAGCTTAAATTAAGGAATCCATTGTGTGCTATGAGGGAATCTTAATACACAGTTTTAACAAATAATTGCATTTAATCATCCTTGGAGATCCAACAAAAATTAGATGACTACTAGAATGCTTCAGTTCTATCTGCTGTAAACCCGGACGGCCACGATTAGGTACAGTAAGTAAAACTGGAATGCTTCTGTAATATTATTCCAAAGTCTTACAAAGTCTCTGACTTTTCAATGCAATATGTGTTTAATTATTGGTACGTTCTTATGATGCGTGCTATATGAAATATTAGCATAGCCACTCCTTAATTACCAGGTTTGTTGTAAACCTTTGTCAAAATAATAAAGCACAGGGTCAAGGGATTTTTATCAGCAATAATAGCACAGCAATCATAGTGTGCTGCTCGTTGTAAATGTGTGCCTTTGCAAATGTAGTGTTGTGTTTGTAGGGCAGATGAGATGTTAAATCAATGTCCTGTTATAAGTGACTCTGCATATAATGCACAGTTCATAGCCTACCTCTGCAAAGCGCTTTGTGATGGTGGTCCACTTTGAAAGGCGCTATATAAAAAGAAAGATATATATGTATATCGCCAATCTCTGGTAGTTTGATTGAATAGCACAATAAAACAGGGAAATCCTGTGGGTAATTAAAGCTCTTTTTTGTATTAAATCAGCACCTTAGGTTTAAAACCTGTTACAAATGCTTTGTAAATCTGTCCTTGCTGGCATCCATTTAAAATCCAGTTTTACAGAAAAAGGGCATCTTGAATTAATGCTTTCAGAATTCTAATTTTGACCACCTGACATTATATTACTGATATAATTGTTCAATAAGGAGGCTCTGTCACTCTGGAATGGAACTCTATTTAGCATTCTGTATTGTCTAGATAAAGTTCATGACCTCTTTGACTCTATGTTGCTATCCAATATATGTGTTATCAGAACAATGAACCTCATTGAACCCCCTCACCTTGAAGGGCACTTGAATGAAATGGACGATTTAGAGTGACAGATCCATTTACTTTGGGATTGCAGAGGTGTCCTGAATTTGGTGGTCCCAAAAGGCATTGAAAAGATGTGATCTTTCTATATAGTGAATCATTCTGAAAGCGCAAAGTAAATGGAGATGGTTGATTAAAATGTTAACAATGTCTTTGAAAGGGCTTTGCTAAAAATGAAAAGGGGAGTGGTGGTTGGTTTGATGGGGATTAACCTCGTCCTTGTGTGATAATATGTGCCCAGAGTGAGGCTGTTTTTAGACCAGTTCCTTTCAAACCCAGTCAAAATTGTCATTGACAAAAAGAAATTGGTGTTTTTTTTCTGTAAAATCCTAACACATATAGGGTATCAATACTGATTACCAAAACTGTAAATAGACACATCTGCAGTCATTAGAGGATAAAACTCGATTTTTATTGGGTCAAGGTTGTAAGAAGTTGGTCATTTAAAATAGATTTTGGACTGAAACATTTTTCCTATTGGCGTTTAAGAAATAAGGATTTCCATAAGGATTTCAATACATAAAACGCTGTTAAAACTTTGCAATATACAGATATATTTTCAACAAAAATCTGAAATCCGATAATAACTGTGGTGTTCGGGTAGCAGTATTCAGACAAACTTGGCATGGACATCAGAATACAGCATACCATGTGTATATTGAGTGATCTTGTTGTTTATAAGTGTTAGACTTTGTCACGTAACCAACACAGAGTGACAAATGTACTTATCTGACAAATGTTTCTGAGCTGGGATCAAGTGCTCGTGAAACAAACAGTTGTCACTATGAATATTTCATCACTGTATATTTTTCAGTAAATGTGTTTCAACCAATTAGTCCCATGTTTCATCACCTCAGTTGTATGGAACCTTTACAAAAAAGAATATATATTGTACTTGGAGATCCTAATTTCTGTATGGCATCATAAACTGGGTGTGAAGAATATCCAAGCGCATTGCCACCATGTCAACTCACAACTGTAACTTAAATAGTGATATATTTAAGTTACAGAAATCAGTTGCAACTATACTATGAATATGTAGAGAGTCTTATATTGTGCTCACATTTATGTAATTAAAATTCTAGAGATATAATTCCTTCTCTGGTAGCATAAATCCCAACGGGGAAAAGTAAACAGCTACAGTAGCCTGTATGTGAAAACAATATGGATTTTTAAAAATTGTCTTTACATACAGAGTTCATATTTATCAAGGTTTTATTAAGTATACCCTGAACTGCTTAAAACTACCTATGTGAAAATTATTTTTTTTTAATATGCTATTTTCTCAGAGTTTTCACTTCGCATAAAGCACGGCCATCAGGGCATCAAAGGAATCCACATACAGTATAGAGATTGTTGTCAGGAAATAATTATATAAATAATTTGACATTTACTGAAAGGCCTTTTTTCCTTCGTATCTTCTTCTACTGTGTTGTACAGAAGCTCAAACAATTCCAAAGACTGCAAATATTTGAAGAATGCCGTACAATATAACGGCAGAGAAGTTACCCTTTGTATTCAAGAGCTCCTGTATTTGCACAGAGAAAGGGGAGATAGATTGTGCTGACAGGATAATTACACTACCACCATGGATCCAGTGGTCTTGCTGACAGATAGATTTGATTCCTGTGACTGAAAACACCCATGAGAGATGGGGGTGGGGTGGGGGGTGGGTAGGGGATAGAGTGGGTAGATCATAAGTTCTGGGGATGTCTTTCTGTTGAATTCTTGAATGATGACTTGAAAGCAGGCACACACAATAGCAGTTATTAGGGCCTTCAATCCCTGTGTGGTCCTAGGAACACTAACTTAGCCAATCACGTGATAGGTTGAAGGACATTTATATATTGTATTGCCCTGTGGTTAGGTAAACCACTTGTCTTTTTTATGCATCTCTAGGTACTGTGTCTGTCAGGGTTGTTTTCCTGAAATAAGCCTGCTTTGATTTATTAAATTGATATTCATTAAACTTGCCTAGTTCTTGGTTTGCACCAATTGCCTCCATTTCAAGACACACCAAGATGCTAAAGACTCTAATATTTCAATTTAAAAATGTCAATGGGGGGGGGGGGGGGGGATTGGTTTGGAAAATGTAAATCTGATTTTTTTTATTTAATTGTATTTATTTTAGGTGGGTCCTTCTCATTTAAAAAGTTTTTACTAATTTTTTCAAAATGCAAAAGGTTTTCGACAGGCATGAAACATTAAATGTCTTCAGCATGTTTTAAGCCAATTGGTAGTTGACAATATACTCATTAGCAAAGAACCACTTGATGTGTGTCTACAGCTCTTTCTCTCTGCAGCATTGCACTTGAAACTTGGCAAGCCAACCTGGCTACTGAGATTTGAAGATAGCCTCCGTGAATATCAGAGCTTGTTTTGTGTGTAGGTGTTTGTGAGAACAGGATGAGCGGAACAAAAACGAATCTCAGCTCAAAGTTTTGATGTTTCTCCCCATGTTGACACTAAGCTTCCTAGCCAAGTTTCTAGTGTTACAGATAATAGCAGTAGGCAAGCATCAAATGGTTTTGTATGAATATTTTCAACTTATTAATTGGCATGCGTTTCAATTTGAAACCAGTGGGGGGGTAGCTAGCCCGCCAACCGCCTCCAAAAATTTTCTTTTTTATACTGCAGTCCGGAAAAGGTTTCATGTGAGGATACACAAAAGGCATAATTTAAGTGCTGATTGAATATTCATTCATTGTGTATGACTGTGCTTTGCTTTCCCAGATGGCCTTGTTGATTGCATGGACCCAGACTGCTGTCTCCAGAGCCCCTGCCAATCGAATCCACTGTGCCGAGGCTCACGCGATCCTCTACAAATCATCCAGCAGAGCAAGTCATCTTCCCAGAAAGTCAGGTCCTTCTACGACAGAGTGAAGATGCTAGTTGGCAGGGATAGCACTCACATCATTCCTGCAGACAACCCCTTTAATGCAAGGTATTGATCCAGATTACTACTGCTGTGAAGCACATCCTCTTAGATTGGGCCTTATATAATATACAGGTAACACAAGGTTGGACAAAAAAATGAGAAGTGGCACTGTTAATAGGTTTAAGAGCGACCATGGGAAGCCAGGACAGAGTTCATTCAGTGTGACAAGTCTTGTCTAATTTCATCTTTAGGGACTCAGATGAAAATCTTCAATGATTTCTTCAAGTTCTTCTTGGATACAGAAGCATATGTCAACAACTTAACCCCCACTATCAGCTCTATAACTTCTGTCTTGCCCTTTGAAAAAATAATGAGTCATGTTTGGGACAGCTCACATAAGTAAGTGTGTGCTGTAAAACAGGTTCTTATGACCGTGGTCATCCATGGAAAGTCCACATTTCTTACAGTTAAAGAAGATATATGATTATATTTACATTTTTTAGACAGAGCACAGAAAGGGGTCCCCGAGAGGCTCACCTGGTAAAAGCACAGCCTTTTTTTTATTGCAGTCATACAGTCAGGGGAGCGCAGGTTCACATCCTGGCTGTGCGAAGTTGCCTGTCTTCGCTGGGGATTCTGAAGGGAGTGTCGCATTGGCTCTGGCACTCCCGTGGGTTTGGGAGGCAAAACCGTCAGGAACTGTTTCTCCTCATCACTCTACAGAACACCCTGCTGGCTAGGTGCCCAGTGAGCTTAGGCGGACACCTGCAGGGCTGGCTTTTGTCCTCCAGAGGCCGGTAGTTTGCTGACATCTGCTCTCGAGTTCCTGGGTGTAAAAGAGGTAGCTGGCTCAGTCGTGGGATTGGAGGACACCCACTGAATCTTAAGTTCTCCTGAGCTGTGTGGGGAATTGCTGCAGTCAGGGGGAAACATAACTGGGGCGAAAATCAAGGGTAAAATAATTGGGCACACTAATAAAATAAATGGAAAAAATGAAATAGAGCACAGACAGAACAAGGTTTGACCAAATGTGGAGAACATTTGTGCAGAGGTCATTCAACGTTTTTGACTCGCCCCTGTAAATACAAAATACAAAATACAATGACCACATTTGTTTGCCATGATTTTTGTGATGTCCCTTGTGTTGGATTAGTGCAAGTCACTGAGTTGGAAGGGTAAAATATAACAAGTTAAAACTAAAGTATTAAGTGATGCAACGAATACTATGACACATTTTTATAAATATCGGTTTAATAGCAGTGGACGATTACAAGTGCTTTCAAAAAGTACAAGAGAACATACTCATATATAATTGTAAGATTTATGTCAAAATAAGAAACAGGGAGGCCCATATAAAGAAAGTATAATTCTATCAGTCACGCAGCATGTTTTAATATAAAATGAAAACTACATATTTTTAATTAAGTTTAAGGGGGTGGGGGGGTGTAAATAAAAATGATTTTCATGACTAGCAGCTGCATTAAACCGCTAGAGCCTGAGGAAATGTACTTTTTCTCATTTTGTAAATGTAGATATCTCATGAAGTGTGAGGAGCTTTGTCAAACAGCAGTATACTAAGTATTCCATGAAGATTGCTTTTTTATGTATCTGCACCAGTGGGACTTATTCAAAGTTTTTGAAGTGTTGTGATGAATTCAATTGGATTACATTTTTCAGCAAACAAGACCCCTGTTGTTTCCTTTAAAGGACATAGAGCAAACAACATTCCAGTAAATCTTATCTAAAATATATTAACATAATTTTGCAATTTGCACATTTGTTTATATAAAAGACGCATACATCATGGTAAACGTGCTTTTTTTTTTTGGAAACTGCTAATGAACTACATTTACTTATCGCTCCTTGCAGATCTATCAGTACTGTTTTTTTGTTGCAAGAGTGCTTATAAAGAGTGCTTATAAAGTTTAAAAAAGAAGCTAAAAAATGAAAGACAATCAACTCAAGAAAAGACTGAGCCATGATAATACTGCAGCGCTAATGAAAATGTTTAAAATTGTTTTAGAAATGTACTATTTGTTTTTCTGTGCTTTACCATAGTATGTTGTGCTTTACCATGTCGTTTTCACTTTTTTTTTTAACTACACTTTACTAAGTTTTTACCAAAATGTACCTCAGTAAGTGTTTCTGTTGATATTAGAGAGCTATAAGTCATTTAATGTAAAGTTCAGTGTGACAAATTTTTTAATGATATTACAAGTGATTTTAATTTCTTAAATATGTCTTTCACAGTCTGGCGTCTTTGATCAGAGGCCAAGTTTTAACGACAGATGGGACTCCACTCGTTGGTGTTAATGTTTCCTTTGTGAAGCATCCACAGTATGGATATACTCTAACTCGCCAGGATGGAACGTAAGGCTTTCCACATGTCTGTGATGTAAACAATGTGGGAATGTTAGCAGACACACACACGCATAATAATATATATATATCTAACTTCATTATAACGAAACCCACTGGGACCTGGAGAAATGTTTGTTACATCAGGTTGTTCACCATAATAGGGTTTGGCAATTTGCTGTATCGGAATAATGAAGAAACGCCCAAATTGAATTGAACATCTTTATACAGAAAACAGTAGTTCTTTCAAGACAACTTCACATTGATCAACATTTAAACACTCTATTTAAAAGAAAACAGTAAAGAAAAAATAAAAAGTAGACTTACATGCTGAATACAGTAATTACATGCCCTTTCTCTTGAAAAACATATCCAGCGTTGATTGCTTCATATTTTTCGTGCTTTACCAATGTACGCTGTTTCAATCTTGTTACCTCCTAGTGCCTGTTGCCATGGTTGCAGTTTCTGTGAAGATGGCAACGGTTGTGTACGTCACACATGATTCACACTAGAATAGGTTATCTATGAATCAGCCTTATCTTCGAATTAGCCTACCAAGGTCTTTGTTTTCAGTGAGAGAATAACACATTCACACTGGAGAAAGTTTAGTGTCAGTCACTACCAAGATCGTTTTATCCGGGTAGATTTTGTAAAAGTGATCGTTCTAATAGGGCTAATTTTCATTTAAAATAAACGTTCTTGCTGCTTGGATTATTATAAGAAGGGTTTGTTATAGTGAAGTTAGACTGTGTGTGTATATATATAGTTTCTTTAACAAACCAAAATGTCTTAAATACATTAGTACTGGGGGAAAAAAGATTCATTCAGTTATTTTTGTGCTGTTTTCTTGGTTTGTATGAAACAATCCCAGGCTGGCCTAAAATTAAAAACTGTCAGATTTAATGGTGGTTTATGCAGTAATGCAATAATGTCTAACAATCACTAGCAGTTAATTACCAGTTTAAGACTCTTAAACCCACCATTAGGCATGATAAGTGTATAATTGTAGAATGTATTTGTATGCCCAGTACCCGGTGGAATACAATAGTTAGTGTTTAGCTAGCTTTAAATGGATGTCACCTACATTTTCAAAATATAAAATGTATTACTTTCTTAATATTTTATTATATGTGTTCTGTACAGTTGTTCTTCCTGCTTAGATCATCACTTTCCACACTTATTATCTATTCCAGCACTAATTGCTTTTGAAAATCACTTCTGATTTTAGAAGGCAGGACTCCAAATACAGAATACAATGTAGTGTCAGTTGAAAACTGTGTCTTAAGAAAATTTGAGGAAAAAATAAAATAGCAAGCTGTATTTACGAAGCTACAACCTCAATTACGCACATAAGAAAACGACGAATAGAAGCAGTTTGCGGCCGTCTGCTTACACACAAAGATTACAGTTATGTGCTGCTTCTCATTTCCAGTCGTGATTGCTCACACCTGTTTTTCTCCTTTTTTGTGAACTGTGGTATTGCTTGGCATGTCTAAAAATATGGGGTTCTGATCAGCATTTTCGATCTGTTTAAGCTGGTACTGTTTGTTAGAACTGAGCCTAATAACGAAACTTTGAAATTGTAAAAGCGTCTCTTCGAATTCCTCAGGAAGCTAATGATGCTTATTTGAAAATGGCTGCCTGTATGTCATGATGACTGGGGATCAGGCAGTGACTTTTTGTTCGCCTTTTCTTGGCAGCCAGCCATGTTGCTGTTTGTGTACTCGGGTATTCACATCTTTTGTTGGTGATTTTAATGCACACTATACTCAAATTTAAAAAGCAGGACATTTTTTAGAAGTAAAAATTTGTTTAAAAAGTGTGTCTTAAATTCGAAGAAATATGATATATAGAATTTAGTATTTTTATCACAGGTAAAAAAAAAAAAGATATGGACAGCAGTTTTCACCTTATAGTGATAAACCGTTCCCTATGACTAAAGGACCTCCTGGTAGACAATAGCCTGATAATTTGGGAATTATTGCCCACTTTCAGTTTTCCACTATAAGCCTGTATTCCAGTCAATATTATTCAGTTCAATGAGTGCATTGATTAGCAGGCTCACCTGTATATCCGGTGTCTCCAGGTTTGATCTGATTGCTAACGGCGGTGCCTCTCTGACCCTGCACTTCGAGCGCGCTCCCTTCCTGAGTCAGGAGCGCACAGTGTGGCTGCCCTGGAGCAGTTTCTACGCCATGGACACCATGGTGATGAAGACCGAGGAGAACTCCATCCCGAGCTGTGATCTGAGCGGCTTTGTGCGCCCGGATCCCATTGTCATCTCCTCACCGCTCTCCTCATTCTTCAGCTCCACGCCTGGGCAGAACCCCATTGTTCCAGAGACTCAGGTTAGAGACTCAAAGACAATCTAGGGCTGTGGCCGGCTCTCAATCAGACATCCAGTGTAAAAACAAACCTTTTTGCTGTGCCTTCAGTTCAACACAGGCAGTACTGCTATGCTATTCAGTGTGATCCGTATGTTAAAATAAAAATGTTCTCAGTAAATACCCAAATGTAATCTTGTTTATTACTATTGATCCATTGGATATCAAGGTATAACTGTTGCTTAATTTTTTTTTAATTGCTAAGCACAATTGGGTTTCCAGTATGAATATGGACATCTTTTGAAATGTTCTGTTTATAAATGTGTCCAGTTTCCTCCTTTAGGAGCTTCATTGCTCAGAGTGCTTCTGCAGACCCTAACCCTGTTCTTTTGTCATTTTCTCTGTTGATCTTAGACCTTGAGCTTAAGTTTTCCATTTGCCTTCAGAACCAGGGAAAATATTCTGTTATTCTGGGTTCTAAAACAATCGTATTGGTCGACCAAACCTAAGTTCAGGCTCATTAATTGGGATTAAACATCTGTGCAATGAGGAGACCTTGTTACCTATACATTGTTGCTGATGAGGCACAGTAATAAAACCACAAAAACAGAATCATTTTATGATTCCACTATCCCAAAGGAGAGCTATCGGGACAAGTAGGTCTGTGTGTGGTGAGAAAGGACAGGTGACTGTGGAAGACTGTTGGAAGGGTTTACACCATGAACTGTGGCCACTTAATGACCTCCTTCTCCTTATATCTCAATAGGTGCACCTGATTTGCTGTATCACCGCTCTTCATTATAACACCGTTTCCTTCTCTAATGTAGGTCCTTCATGAATGCATTGAGATCCCCAGCACCAGCCTCAAGCTTTGTTATCTCAGTTCCCGCACCTCAGGGTACAAGTCTCTTCTGAAGATCACGATGACCCAGACACTGGTACCTCTCAACCTGATCAAGGTCCATATGATGGTGGCAGTAGAAGGGCATCTTTTCCAGAAGTGGTTCCATGCCTCCCCAAACCTGGCTTACACCTTCATCTGGGACAAAACTGATGCATATGGCCAGAGGGTCTATGGGCTTTCAGAGGCTGTCGGTTAGTTTCTTGGATTTTCAGTGATGTTCTATCTGAATAAAATAAAACAAAAATAACAGACCTATTTTGTTAAGTTGTCTTCAGGTGTTTTGTTTAAGGAAATAGCAAACAGAATATGTTTTTTGAGTACTCTGCTGAAAAAAATGTGTTATATGTGGGGAAGAAAGATCTGCTCTTCTCTCAAATAATCTGTGAGAGCCCCAGCTGCTTCGTATCATTATCAGGATCATGTCTAAAAGCTCTGTTTTATGTTAATGTAAATACTTAAAACCTCCAATTCTGTTGTATCCTGTCTTTTGAAGTTCACACAGTGCGAAGAAATGAGCAATCTGTAAGTCTGTTTTGTGTAGCTGTAGGCATCTTTAGCTCTGTCACTCTGGTTCTTTTTCAAAATTGGCTTAGAGAAAGCTATTTCTTTCGACCCCGCAGTGCTGAGCAAATGAAGGACAGAAGGGGGAAGCTGGATGGTTTTCTCAAATGTCTTGGCACCCCCCAGATGTGATAGATACAGTGGCAGGATTCAAAGTGTAGGTCTTTCAGGTGATTAGTGGAGGTGCAAAATGACTAACAGAGTCACAGTTTTACCAAGTACACTGCCGCTGACAGTGCAATGTTCATTAGCATTATTTGTTTTGCCCCTACAAGGTATAAATTAGGTAACTAATGTTAGAAAGTGATAGCAAAATTCTTTTCATGACCATATGGCATCCGCAGTAGCGCAACAGCATTTAGTCATTTCTGTCGCAAATCATAACTCAAGCAATAGAGAGTTATCATTTTATTTTAAAACAGATGGTGTCTATCACGCAGCTGTATTCCTCCACGGTTCCTTGTAAGATGCATTTTAAATGTTTTCAAACTGCATGTAGCCAGGCAAGGGGTAACGTCACAGTCAAGGGAGATGATGTTTAGAAATTGCAGTTTCATTTTATTATGATTTAAAATGGCACCACAAGTGTGTTGCCTTTCTTGGTTTGGGACCATACATGAAGCTCTGTGTTGGCCTTAATGCGGACACGAGCAAAGGAGGAAAATTGGCTGGGGGTTAGTTTGCCTTACAGCAACCGCTGACCCCAACTACTCAGGGTGGGGCCTAGTAGCTTGGTAGGATCCATTGCTTAGGTTTAGCAAGGATGGGAGAAAGAGTTCTGTAATGATAAGTAAGGCTACGATTTTAGCACGGTAATTTTTAGTACATTTCATGGGTGAAGTGCGGCAAAAAAAAAAAAAATCATGTAAAGGTCATCAAATAATGTTAGCTACATCAACATAAACAAGAGCTTTTAAATAGTACACCAAAACCAATAATACAAAGACTATTGGTTTTGACTACTGACAAGTTTAAATGTTACTTTAGAGTACAAAACTTAGTCCACGATTCTGACTTTTCCACGATTCTGAAACAGCATGTTGTAAAGAAAGCCTCTGTAATCAATAAACTTCTGTTTTGCAATGCATTTGTTCTTCTGCTTTTACAGAAAACAGCTCACTCACCATTTCCTACTGCAGATTCAACGGCTTGCAGCTTCCATTTTTTATAAAGCTCTTTCACAATGTTTGTCACAGCTTGTAGGAACATTACATGCTGTACAAAACATCATGCCACCACTTTCATGAAATGTCCCCTATGGATATTTTTCACTTATTACTGCTTAGCAGTAATATTTCCCATTTTGCTCCCTCTTCTGTAGCTTCACCCCATAAACTTCAGCTCTACTCATGTGCATGCTTCCTAGCTCAGCTAAGATACAAATCTCATTCGCTGACCTACATCGCTGCACGTAAAGGCTGTGTGCAGACACAACCAAACAATTTATACACTTTACTCGCAGATTTGTATTTTCAGTGCATGACATGCTGCATTTTTTATAGAAATAAAGGAAGCACCTAATCAAATGGTTTTTTACATCCCATTTCCAAGATTTCACGGACTTGATTCAAATTGACAATTTCTGCGACAAAATCGTAACCTTAATGATAAGGCATGACTTATTCAGAGTGATTATAGGAATGTGCAAATCAATTTTATTCAAAATGAGGTTATAATCCCACTTTCTTTTTGTTATACCTGTTTATATTTTCCATCTTTAATGAATATAACATGAATAATTGATAAAGGAAATTGGAAAATCAAGGCCATGGTTACTTTATTTCAGAGCGCTGGTGTAAACAGTTTGAGTACCGATTCTTACGTGACATCTCCTCTCTCTGTGTTTTCCAGTGTCTGTTGGCTTTGAGTACGAGACCTGCCCCAGTCTGATTCTATGGGAGAAGAGAACAGCAGTTCTTCAGGGATATGAGCTGGACCCCTCAAACTTCGGAGGGTGGTCTATAGATAAACACCACGTCCTAAACGTCAGAAGTGGTTGGTTTCTTGCTTCATTTGACCCACCCCATACTGAAAAAATACAGCAGTCACCATTTACATAATAATACATATTTTGTTTACTGTTAAAATAAAATTATACAAAAAAAGTTTAAGAAAGAAAAAGTTATGAGCAGTACTGACGATCTGATAGTGTAAAAAAAAATAGTAGTTATCAGCTGAAGGCCTGTGGAAAGTTCTCATGAGTCGCAAGACTCAAAATTAATTGCTGTCTTATATGACAGTATTGAAAGCAAATTGAACTTGAACAAAAAGTGTAAGGTTGAAACCGCATAGTGGTGGTTACTCTTTTTTTTTTGAGAAGTTTTAACAGAAGCTGTCTCGAGTGCATTCAACACATCATTTCTTGTTAGGTTGCACTTCAGTTAGCACTGGAAACAGGTGCCTTATTAAGGTTACAAAATGTAAAGAAAATACCAGAAAACCAATAGAATTTGTCATTCAGCAACATGTTATATCAGTTTAAATTACTCTGACATACCACATGCCTGGAAACTCATTAAGTAACACATTCATTAATGGTATCCTCATATATATTTTACGCCTGAATCCTGAAAGTTAGTTGATTTGTGTTTTGACACTCCCCCTCCCCCTTCGCCAGGTATTCTTCACAAAGGAAACGGGGAGAATCTGTTTCTTACTCAGCAGCCTGCAGTGATCAGCAGCATCATGGGTAATGGCCGTCGACGCAGCATCACCTGCCCCAGCTGCAGCGGCCTTGCTGATGGGAACAAGCTCCTCGCCCCTGTGGCACTCGCAGCCGGCATTGACGGCAGTCTCTACATCGGGGATCTCAACTTCGTGAGGAGGGTGTTTCCTTCCATGAACACGACCAATATCCTGGAGCTCAGGTAAAGCCAGAGTGTTATTATAACTGTTTGTTGTCTTACAAATATCCCAAAGAAGAATTAACTCGTTTAGCGGCCCTTAAATTAAGCTTTGTTTAAAAATGTTATCTGGGTCATTTTAATACAGCAATATAGGATAGTCCTTGAACATTCAGGTATTCCACGAATGAGGAAGGTCGAATAAGCAATGAGCCCCTGAAGAAGGCATGTGGGTTGTTTATCCTTATGAGTGAAATAAACACAGCACTCTGCAAACGTTTATATAGTATTCTGTTTATACAGCTATGGCTAAATGTTTTGTATCACCTAGATTTTTAGGATTAAGACATAATTAAAATATATATATCAGAAACACCTTGACATTAGTTACACAAAATGCTGTGTATTTGTATATGTTTTTTATTTTTTTCTCAAGTGAAACACACAAAACCTTCCTTTGTTGTTTATTTATTTGAACATCCAAAAGTAGTCATGTCACAACTGGCCTTTGATCAGACACAAGAAGAACAAAAAAAAAACAATATATTGTGTACACTGCAGGAGAGATGGACCATCTTGATTGGTTTTGTTCTGAAACCCTGCACGGGAGGCCTTCCCATTCACACCTAGCTTCAAAGCTGTTCTACCATGCACACAATACAATCAGTGAATACAGCGGATTAGGAGCAAATCACAAAGAATGAGTTTTAGGCAGGCAAGCTGATGGAAGCTATAATAACTTTTGAGATTGTTCCCCAGATCAAAGTGCGTGTCGGAAAAAGGAATTCTCTATTTGTTTATGTATTACTAGTAGTGTTTGTGGTAAAGTTTACACCTCTGTAAGCTTCAGGCTTTACAGCTGTATTATTTCCAGTTGTTGTGCAACCCCTGTAAATGAATGACTTCACACAAACGCATTCACCTCAGAACGGCTACACAAACCAACCTGCAAAATCAACAGATCAAAATGACATCCAGATTTCAATTATGAGGAGCCTTATTATATACAGCTGGGTGTACATTATTCCATATATTCGTATTAATATGATTATTATTAACATCAAACAGACATTTTCTCTCTTTAAACCTTAAAGCCTGTTTCAAGCAGAATGCAAACTCTTCTCACAATATTTTGCAGTAGAGTGGCTACAACTTCCTAAAATAATGTAACCTTTTTTGACTGTCGGCCTTTCTCCTTATATACTCTTCTGCAGCTGACTGCCGTTTGGAGACATATTCTGACCTTAAGGAAGCCTGTGGCTGTTTTAGCTCACTCTCTCCCTGTTGTGGAGTTGCTTCACATAAGCTGCTCTTTCTGTGGAGGTTAGCCCTTTTAGGCTGCTTGTTCAAAACAGCCTAGAAGTTTTATTAAAGTAAATAAGGTTGCATATTTCCCCTGCTTTAGCCAAGCTCCACTGGCTCCCCACTAGCATGTAAAATTGTACCATTCACAGACAAAGTAGCGAATGGCCTTTATCAGGAGAAACTGTCAGTCTATACCACCCCACATTACTCACTGAAGGTTGTTTTTCATTCTGTCGCTGCTGTTCCCCTAAAAAATGATTGAGCTACAAGGCCTCAGGACCATGGGACTCAATTCTAAAAAATGTACAAGATTCTAGACTGAGTGATGCAGTAAGCTTCTTTACTAGCCTCTCATGGTTTTCACTTCTGGACGCCTGGGTACGAATATGGCTCATGCCACAAGTAAAACATGTTTGGTGGTCTATCAAGTACTTCTGTACGTCTCAAAACCAACTCATATTCATCTTTCATTAAATTAACAAAATTAAAGTTAAAGTAGAGTTGAATTTGTAAATGGTATTGTTTTAACTTATATTTTGTATTCATTATTACTAATTACAAAACAACTTTGTTTCTTTTTCTCTCTCGACTTTTTGGTTTTCTAAAGAAACAAAGATTTTACACACAGGTAAGCAGACTAAAACTAAAGCTCATTTACTACCACTTTAAATGTCCATGAAAAATTTCCCAATTTCATCCTGGCTTTTCTTGTCTTTTTGTGTTACAGCAACAACCCAGCTCATAAATATTTCTTGGCTGTGGACCCAGTTACAGGAGCACTGTACGTTTCAGACACCAACAGCCGGCGCATTTACCGCATGAAGTCGCTTATGGGCAGCAAACAGCTGTCAGAAAACTCTGAGGTGGTGGCAGGGACAGGGGAGCAGTGTCTGCCCTTTGACGAGGCCCGCTGTGGGGATGGAGGGAAGGCAGTCGAGGCCACACTCATGAGCCCCAGAGGTAGGAATTGAAAAGGGCTGAAACCTGCTCACATGTTTTTGTGTGTTGTGGCCAGGCTGTGAAGGAGAGGCATAATACACAGGGCCTGTTTTTGTCTTGTGGTTGATGTAAAAAAATATATAAAATTTAAAAAATAATAAGGAAAATTTAAAAAAGTCTCTTGGGGTTATTATGGCGGACTCCTCTTTAAAAGAGTCTTGCCAATGTGAGGAGGCAATTAAAATATAATGTTAGGTTACATTGCCAAACGTGTGGACTACAAGTCAAGGGAAGTTATGCTATACTGTGTTCAACTTGGTAAGCCCACTAAAAAAATGACATTATTGCACTGGAAAAGGTAGAGAGAACAAGGTTAATCCCAGGACTCATAAAGCATGGGCTAGGAGAACAGGTTAAAATAATTTAATCGCTTCAGCCTAGACAGGAAAGAGGGGACGTAATTGAAATTTATAAAATATTAATAGTATAAACAAATTAACCGAAGTAACTGCTAGTTGGACCAGAGGGCATAAATGGATGCCGAGTACAAGTTTGGAACAGATGGTAAGAAGCCTTTTTTTACACAGTGAGTTTTAAATCAATGGAATAGCCTATCTGTTTAAGTAGTAGCATCTGAGGAACACCAGGAACATTAAAACAAATAATTCTGTCCTATTATCAATGATGGGGAAGTTCATTTTAAAAAGTAATCTGTTACAGTTACTTGTAAGTTACTTGAACAAAATTGTAACTAGTTATAGTAATGTATTACTTTGAAGAAAATGGTGACTAGTTACAGTTACAGTTACAAATAGTTACTCAGGCACAGTTTACATTTTGCTTTTTAATTTTTTGGTTTGGTCAGGCTGCAGCTCGAAATATTCTTTGATGATTCAGATATCGAACCCATTCGTTCCTTTCTTTGATGCCATTTTCTAGCATGATGATATAAAAAGTGCATTCATGTGACTTGTAAGGTTTGACTTGCAGTGTTGAAGCGCTTTGTTGATTTCCATGTTATGCATTAGCCATAGTCCCTTTTTAAAATGCGACTACAATTAATTACCGGTAGATCATGTTTTACATTACCATATGTAGTTGCCTGTATGTAAAAGGAACCATTACAGTTACAAGTTACTGAAAAAATGTAATCAGATTACAGTAATGTGCTATACTCCCAGACACTAACCCCTTAGTAGCAGTGGAAACTGGTATGATAAGCCTTGATAGGAAAAACAGCCTATTTTCATTCTACTTTTGGTTTATATGGAAAATCCAAAAGATTGGCCCCATATCTATGTCTATATCTAGATTTTGCAAAAGTTTGTCTTGAAGTGTCTACATTTGGACAGGAAAACTATTATCTTGATAGGACTAACATTTAATGTATAAACCATTGTCGAGACTTAAAGAATGCACTGGAGCATTTTGTGTTATTACGACACTTTTTTGGGTGTTGCAAAGCCCTAGCAAACTAATGCTTTATTATCAAATGTGTTGGCTGGAACATTCAGTGGGAGTTGGAAATGAATTTGAGTGGGAATATGATTGAGTAGAATATCACATAAATGAATGATTACGTCTTTAAAATTCACTAAATAATATTTGGCTTCTTATGCATCTACTTTTGAATTCACACTTGAAGTATTACCCCCAGTTTGTTAATCGCACAAGAGCTATTTGATTTAAATAGCAGCAGCAGTAATAAAAAAGGACCTAGGAGCAGTTTTGCTCCATCACCGAGATACTAAAACAGGGAAAAATCACAGAGAGCAAGCTACAAATCCTCAGGTTATCCAATTAATACTTAAATGGTTTGATGTTCCTGCCATAGACACTTTCACAATCACAAAGAACACTCAACCCCTAAGCTTTTTTATTATTATTATTAATTTCTTGGCTCAAGGAATCAATGAATTACTTATCTCGGTAATGGAGTTTCCCAGAATAGGATTTTCCAAGGATAAGGTGTCTTAATCTGCCAAAACCTGCAAAGATTGTCACTCGTTGGTTTCAACTGGGGACAGATTAAATTGAGGCCCTTTCTTTCACTGCCTTCTGTTCCTTAAGATTAAAGCTTCTGTTGTGTCTCGGCATGACCAAGTCTGCTTGTCAGAACTATTTGTTCTGTACAGAATTTCTTTTTTTCTAAACAAAGGCTGTCAGCACCAGCAACAGTAAGAATCAATTTGCAGGACTGCAGCAGTTCTAGCAAACTTTTCACTTCCTGTGCAGAGACACCCTCACTCCCATTCTCACAGTAAGGTAGCAACTGCTCAAGCATTTCAGTGCCATGCAAACAGAATGTTACTGCCCCCTGTTGTACCAACATAAAACTGCAACTGTACATGGATAATATAACAGCTGTTTCTTTTAGCATTTTGCATCACACTAATGAAGGTATTTGCAGATTTGGATACTTAATTTGGATATAATCTTATACAAATACACATTTTGGTATGAAATTGATTCATATCGATTTTCAAGGAAAAAATGTTGGTGGGTCATGTGAGGGAACGTGAAGATGCTATGATGATGTTTCTGCCATCAGCACACATTTGAATATGATAGTGCATAGCATATCCATTATACTGTAGGACTTCAACGACTTGGGATCCTACAAGACCCGAATTGACAAAGTTTTAAGATCACCATCTAATAGAGTGAGCATTGACTGGCTGAATGGCCTCCTCTCATTTGTAAATGTGCTTAAAAGGTCTGAATTAGCTATACATTTAAAGTGTGAAAACAGGGGGGAAAAAATCTAGTTACTGAAAATTACTCGGTTCAGCGACTGACAACATCAAAATCAGACCCCATATGATCAGATTTTTTATTTGTGGGTTTCATAAACTGCTAGGCGTTGTTTGTTAGCAGTAGGCGTGATGAGTTTCCTAGTCAGTGGCGCTGAAAAGGTTAATGAATGTCTAATGCAGGTGGCTTCTTATCACCAAGTATGAAAAATGGTCCCAATTTTCTGCATTACCTGAGGTGCTGTTTTATTAGATTGCTTATTAATGTGTGTTTATAGGATGCAGCCCTAGTTACCTGCATTCTGCCCTTTCCAAGATATTCCAAACACAATTATAATTCTCTCCAACGTTACTTTTGCAAATATTGAGAAACAGGCAAGACCCTTCCCTTGCCATGTTAATAACATGAACTTCAGGTTTTCCAAACCTTCATTTTCATTAAACTGATAAAGCAGATAAAAAAGAGCATTGTGGTGTGAGCTGTCACACTGAAATGTCTGTCAACAGCCTGAATTTTGCTTTATTAAAAGTGCCTTATACCAGTTGCCAATATAGATGATATTCTGAAATATTAATTTAATGAAACAAATATGAAGCAAAAAATAGTAATACAACTGAGCTACACATTTTGTCGAGTATCCTTAAATTCTTATTGATCACACTATTTAATCCAAGCTAATTGGAATTCTTGTTTGTATTAATTTTGACACATCTTCTCACCACCTTTTCCAATAATAAGTACAGAACATAATTGGAAGAGACTTGGTTGTAGAGGAACGTAACTAAAAGCAAAAATTACTTTTCTGAAGGGAATAAAACTATTTAATGGTTTAAAACAACATGCTATTTTCATAAAATTATTTTATTTATTCATTTCGTTATATATTTTACAAATGTCTTATTAAATGCTGTTCACGTTGAGGTGTCCGTTGAGCTCAAAATGGACACTTGCAGAGCTGCCCTTAGTCCCACAGATCACTGTCATCTTCAGTAGAGCTGCTGGGTATAAAAAGGTGACTGGCTTGGTCATGGGATCTCAGAACGCACACTGACCTTCACTTCTCCTGAGCTGTTGTGGGGATTTCTGTAGCTTGGGAAGAAAAATCAGGGTCCTTAATTGCTTGTTGACTGTGAATAATTTGTTGATATGCAAACCTAAAACCATGCTCAATTTAATACACACAGGCATAGCTGTGGACAAGAATGGGTTAATGTATTTTGTGGATGCAACCATGATCCGCAAAGTGGACCAGAATGGAATCATCTCAACCCTTCTTGGATCCAACGACCTGACTGCTGTTCGGCCACTCAGCTGTGACTCCAGCATGGACGTGAGCCAGGTAGGAATTAGAGACTTTTACAGATTAACCTCTGGCTTCTGTTGCCTTTGCTGTGCTGCTATTTCCAGCCCCTGTGGAACGCAGTACTCCCTTACCAGATGTGTTGTAATCATATAAAAATGAAACACTGCATATTAGCCACGTTTATTATTGGTTTATAAGTAAGACTGTAAGCTTGCTGGATTTAACTGATGTTGCCACTTAGTTGTAACAAAGGAGTTTGCTAAACACACACAGAATAATTATGAGTGAAGGCTGTGTGTATATATATATAACAGATTAGAAGAAATTGATAAACAGAAAAACACAAATTATTATTATTATTATTATTATTATTATTATTATTATTATTATTACTTAATATTCATATTCTAGTGCCATGTAGTTTAATGTAGATGCTTTGGAATTGTGCAAGTTTGATTGGCAAAAAAAAACTGGTTATCTGTGTAAACTTTCACAGTACAGTGGCTCCCTGTTATTTAGAACAGATGTGCTGGGTCCCGTCCTCCAGAGTTCTGAAATGGCTCCTTATGCCTATGAATTTCACATTTCTGAAAATAAAACAGTGTTTTTTTATGCAGACCCGGGATCTTGTTTAATTTCTTTGCTTCATAGTCTTGCTTTTGAAACTTGAAAAGTGTCTAATGGAATAATTGAGTGTACTGCTTCCATCCCACCTCCATTGCTTTCATTGGAAAAAGCCAGTAGGGAGCAGAATCCAATTAAAGGACGGCTCCATCTAATCTTCTGTGTTGGAGTTAATTTGAAAAGTTTATAAGGCCTGTGCATTGGAAGTAAAGTGCATTGTGGGTCATTAGCACATGTATTAGATATACATATCCACTGTGTCCACTAACATAAATAATGAGCTATGATACTTGCCCCTTAGGACTTTGTATACTGACAAGCGTTTAAGTGTGTGTATTTTCTACTGTGTTGCATCAAATAAATGGACATGACAGGCTAAGATGGACATACAGGTGAAAGTCAGTTGTCCATTTTGTAGTGCTGCTGTGGGGTGGGGGGGACATTCACCATTGGCTTATTTTAGTTTACCAACATAAAAGCATAGAAAAGTGTAATAAAGCATAGTGAAAGCATGATAGATAATAGGTAAGCATTGTAAAGCCTAGAGAGGTATGGTAAAGCATATTAAAAAACATGGCAAACTATGGTAAATGCAAATTATAACCATGGGAAAATGCAAAATTACTGTGAAAAATACCATTGTAAACTTTAGAAAGGATAAATTGATGCCTTGAAACATTATTGTCGCTTCTTATTATCGGAACTGGGTTTATTTTTTTATTTTTTTTTAGAAAACTACTTGTACGCAGTTTATGAATTGTAACTTTTTTTTTGCATAACAGTGGCCTTCAGGAATGAATTAAATTAGTTGCTTTATGATTGAGAATATCAAATTATTGATATATTATTCATCCATTTTGTTCAGGGAAACTACTATACAGCCAATCAAGCTGCCTTGACTTTATTTGCATACCAATATAAGTTTTTCCTTTTGTTCTAGGTACGCTTAGAATGGCCCACAGATCTCGCCATCAACCCCATGGACAACTCTCTCTATGTCTTGGAGAACAATGTGATTTTACGCATAACGGAGAACCACCAGGTCAGCATCATTGCTGGGCGCCCCATGCACTGCCAGGTCCCTGGCATTGACTACTCCCTGAGCAAGCTGGCCATACACTCTGCTCTGGAGTCTGCCACTTCCATTGCCATGTCCCACACTGGGGTGCTGTACATCGCCGAAACAGACGAGAAGAAGATGAACCGCGTGCGTCAGGTCACCACCAACGGGGAGATCTCTCTGCTGGCCGGGGTTGCCTCTGACTGCGACTGCAAAAACGACATCAACTGTAACTGCTTTACCGGCGACGATGGCTACGCCACCGACGCCAGCTTGAATTCGCCTTCTTCCTTGGCGGTGTCACCGGACGGCACCCTCTACATTGCAGACCTGAGTAATATCCGGATCAGAGCGGTAAACAGCAATCGGCCAGTTCTGAACTCGGCGTACCAATACGAAGTGGCTTCACCGAGAGAACAGGAAATGTACATCTTTAATGAGGATGGGATCCACCTGCACACTCTGAGTCTAGTCACTGGCGAGCCACTGTATAATTTTACCTATAACCCAAACAATGATGTTACTGCAGTGGTGGATAACTGCAATAATACCTTAAAGGTTCGAAGGGATTCCACTGGTGTGCTGCGCCTCGTGCTTTTGCCAGACAGCCAGATTGTTACCTTAAGCGTTGGCACCAATGGCGGGCTGAAGTCTGTGTCACTTCAAAACCTGGAGCTAGCGTTGATGACCTACGAAGGCAACAGCGGGTTATTGGCCACTAAATCGGACGAAACTGGATGGACGACATTTTACGAGTAAGAAATGCTTGATCTTATTGCAAAAGCAGGTACGAGTAGCATGTCTGAAAGTATCTAATTGCTTCATCATTGGATTTATTTAGTTTGTTTATCCAGTCTATACCACTGAAATACAGCATTTACACATTTGTGAGCTGACACTTAAGTAATCCTGTAGCAAATAAGTCTGTCTGATATTCGATTAAGAAATTGAAATAAAGGGCTATTATGAGCAGGATTTATTTTTATACTTTGCTTAAGTGACCAAAGGAAATTGGTTGTTGGGGAAGTCTGAAGCAATTCCAATTTTATAGTCACTGTGCCTAAAGGCAAGAAATTGGAAGTGTATATATGAATAAATTATCTTTAAAATAGTATTGGAGTTCATTTTCTCATCAGTTCCGTTTACTTTGTGAATTAAAAAAGATTTTTATTTATTTAATTATTTATTTTTTAAATGAGAGTCGCGGCTATTTGTTCCTCACACAGAGCAGGACAGCCATCTTGTGGATTGTTTTGGAATGACACATGCCAAAGCTGTGTAGGACTTTATTTGCTATAGACCAAATAACAAATGACTGTTACCTGTGTCAGCAGATTTAAATGCAATTAAAAATCCACTAATGTCCACTACAGCTCCTCAGAGACAGGAATTAATCGCTTTGTATTGTGTTTTATCAATAGGCAGCACAAACTTAAATCAATTGTCAGTTTCAGAAAGATTGTTTTGGGTTGCCCCAGCACCATTGAGATTAACTGGAGTCTCTGGTTGTGGACTCCATTTATGAGCCTAAATGTTCATCCAGACTGTCAATATGACTGTATATAAGAGCACTAAGTGTTTCTTTTCTTGCGAGGTATGACAGCGAGGGCCGGTTGACCAATGTCACTTACCCGACTGGCGTGGTGACCAGCCTGCACCGTGAAATGGAGAAATCCATCAATATTGATATTGAGAACTCCAACAGGGACGACGATGTCACCGTTATCACAAACCTTTCTTCAGTGGAAGCGTCTTACACCGTGGTTCAAGGTAAACCAACAGGACACACAGTAGCCAACTTCATGGTGTATGTTGTATCTGCATTTGAACTGCTAAACCTTATTTTTTCCTTTATTTCCTAATGAAAAAATAGGTTTTAAATCTTAGCAGACACCCTTATCCAGGGCGACTTACAATTGTTACAAGATATCACATTGGTTTTACATACAAATACCCATTTATACAGTTGGGTTTTTACTGGAGCAATCTAGGTAAAGTACCTTGCTCAAGGGTACAGCAGCAGTATCCCCTACCTGGGATTGAACCCACGACCCTCTGGTCAGGAGTCCAGAGCCCTAACCACTACTCCACACTGCTGCCCGAGATCAAAACATAAGTATACCTAGATCAAACATATTCTGAATCTTAATCAAACTGTAATTAGTTAGTTTACCATGAAATTAGAAACCAGGGAAAGCATGAAATGATATTTCATTTCACTTTCATTCCTCAATGTTTGTAGCAGCTGTGCTCTTAATAGATTTATTTTAACTTCATTTATTTTAAATCTTTAGTCAGTTTAGAAAAAAAATACCCGGGCTGTATTTTATTCACTGAGGTATATTTATGTTCTCAATGTGTCTTCAGAATGTATCCTGTGATTTTATACCAGTACCATAGTAATAGTAAAATAGTAACATTCTTTGACAAACATTTGTCTAGCCCTCCTCAATGTCTTTAATGAAAGACCTTCGGCTTGTGTTCCCCAATGCCCCTTTGGTAACAAGATGCTTTTACTTCATTATTCCATATTTATTTGATTTTGCTAAAGAACAAAAGGTACAATATTATGTTGAAACTTCATTTTAAAAAGCTATCGTTTGTTAATGTTACTGGCCAAAAGCTTATTTCGCTGTATACAAAATGAAGAAGAGTTATTATATTAGTCCCCAAGCATTTTGGTTTTGTGACAGCAGAGTAAATTCAGAGTTCTATTGGAAATTATTTGAGCTTGGAGAATAAAATGTTTAAACATGTCTGGCAATATGAAAAAGGCTTTTTGACTACCTTTAATGCCACCAGTAACGGGATCTTGTTTGAACTTCCACAGAGTACCTCGGAGGAAGATGCTTATAAATCAGTATTTAACTTAAAAAATTGGGAAAAAACAGGAACATGTTATTTTCACATGAAATCTGACATTTGCCCAGAACAACATAGCAAGATATATACGCACACACACAATATGTTGCTTCACTAGGTTACATTGTGCAATACATCTTGGTTGTGAATGACTAACAATTGTCAGGAATATCATGTTATCCATTAAGTATATTTATTATTTGGTTTTATTAGTGAATTTAAAAGGCTGTTAATTAACAGCTAGTTTTAAGAAGTTGTGAAAAGACTTGTATGTCTCTCTTTTTTGTATATATGTGCGTCACACTTTTACATGTCAAGAGAAACATTTATTCGGATGTAATAGAACTTGATTGGGATATTCTTTAACACACGTTATTGAGATTCTGCATATGGGGATATAAGGAGGTGTATGTCCATCTTACAATATCTTAAATATTTACATATTTCAAGATATTTTACAAATTTGATGACACTTTATGAGGACATTCTTTTGTTCAAGTTATTGAGAGTATTGGAGTATGGTGATTTATAAAGGACCCTGTCTGCCTGTCTGTCTGTCTGTCTGCCTGTGTGTCTGTCTGTCTGTCTGTCACACTTACATTGTTACATGTACACGGGGGTTCATTTGTCGATCGCACCGGATCCCAGATCCGGTTCCTTTTTGGCTGACAGGTGAGAATGAAACAGTTTTCAAATGATGACTCGTATGAAAAAAGAAAACTATACACATACAATAAAAATAAAAAAATAAAACTCTTTCCTGTTCCATTCATTAAATGATAAAGGTGTACTGTAACAATGTATTTTAGGATGTCCATGAGTAAGAAAATTGCTTGCACCCCAAATGGTAAAACGGCAAGCGTTCTTAACAACAAGTGTCACCACTCCTATTCATCAGATTAGTCGCTATGTTAAAACATGGCTAGACAGAGGTGGGCAGGCAGCTCCCGACACCAACAATAAGGCATGAAACCCTCATCCACAAGCAGATGAGAACTTGAAGCATATACGGGAGCTACTGTAAATCAAGATCATTACATTCGGTCTAGAAACAAAAATCCTATCCCTCTCCTTAATTATATGATCCAGCACCTTTTTGTTTACAAATTAACCCCTGCATGTATGTGTGATGGATGTAGGTCATGATACTGATGACTGGTTAAGGTTATTTTTGTTACTAACATATGTGTTACTCTAATATCTTCATTTTTCCAGATCAAGTAAGAAACAGCTACCAGCTGTGTAACAATGGCACACTGCGGGTGATGTATGCGAATGGGATGGGTATCAGCTTCCACACTGAGCCTCATATTCTGGCTGGCACCGTGAGCCCGACCATAGGGCTGCGCAACATCACCCTGCCCATGGAGAACGGGCTGAACTCCATTGAGTGGCGCCTGAGGAAGGAGCAAATTAAAGGGAAGGTCACTGTGTTTGGGAGAAAACTCAGGGTAAGTACCAAGACAGTGTGGATTTCATAATGGACTCCATTGCAGTCCATCCTCTGTTATTTATTCTCCTATCACCACCCCCTAATTACTTATGCCTCGACCCAGCCAGCCCCAAATGCGTGCTGGCACCAGAGTGAAAACATAGGTGATTGCAGGGATTAATTTAGCAAGCCTACCCTCTCCCAACACACAATCACGCAGGTCCAATTAACTCTTCCAGCTGGCTGGGGATTTAATCTGCGGACCAGGCCTCATCACCCCTAAAATTAGTCACACAGTTGTATTGTGGCTACCCCCCAGGACTGATACAATATGCTGTTGAGAAACACCTCTAGTTAAAAAGTTTACCAAAATATGCTAAGTTTATTTAATATCATTAAACATGTTAATTAGTTGGCAAAGTGGGGGTGCAGATATTATTTTGGAATTATTTCAGAGACCTTCACGGACTACAGAAATCTCTCCTACTGTATGTATTGTCCATTTCAATTGACTATAATAGATGTATTTTTCTTTTCTTTTTTTCAAACAGGCACATGGAAGAAACTTGCTGTCCATCGACTTTGACCGAAACACCCGCACAGAGAAGATTTATGACGACCACCGCAAGTTCACCCTGAGGATTGTTTATGACCAGCAAGGCCGCCCGTCCTTATGGCTCCCCAGCAGTGGTCTCGCTCCCGTCAACGTGTCCTACTCCGCCAGCGGGCAGCTTGTGGGTCTGCAGCGAGGGGCAATGAGTGAGAGAACAGAGTATGACAGCCACGGCAGGATTGTGTCCCGCTCCTTCGTGGATGGCAAGATATGGAGCTACTCTTACCTGGAAAAGGTGAGCCTAGCAGGCATGAGCCTAGCCATGTACTGTAAAGGTAAAAGCAGAAACTAGTATACAAAAGTATACAAAGTGCCTTCATCAGTGATTTGAAGTGTATGTGGTAGTGTTCTTATATGAATTAGAAAGGCTGGCCCTCCATCTGAGAAATAATGTGTGTGTCACGAATCAATACTGGTACTTTATTAGTGAGAATTTCCCAATAGACATATGATAGTATGAGAAGAAGAAAAGATAATAAAAAAGATAGTTAGGAAAGGAAATTATGCTGGTTTCTGATAAGTCATAGGCATAAGACACATGTTGAACACTGGTATATATTGAATAGCCTACATTACATATGTCTGTGGAGCTGCTCCTGGACCATGTGTCACTAATTGACAACTCGAGTTCTCAACAAATCTTCGAGTGGCAATCGAATTGCTAGAGTAGACCAGTGCTCTGTTTTTATCAATTCAATTGACAGTGCACCAGATAATTTCCAAAGGTTTTTCTATGTTGACGTCTTTTCAAAATGATTTCAATTACTATAGCAGCTGCTGAAACATGTTTACAAACAGGCACGATCTTCAAATTGTTTCAAGTAATTGACAATGTTCCAGTGTGTGTGTGTGTGGCACATTTAGCAACAGCAATTTAGTTTACATTTTTTGTATCTCCGGCCTTACTACAGTTTTTTATTGTTAAACAGTCTGTTGCTGAGACTGATGACGGAAGTGTTAAGCAAACAGGTTGTTTATGTTATTTATTTATTCATTTATGTTTTAAGCTCGACAACACAGTTCTGAATATCTTTGTGTTGTTTCCTCTTGTACCGCATAAATAAGTCGGAGCCCACAAACAAGATTTAACTGTAAAAAAACAAAAAAAAACACATCAGTCAAATGTAGTGGAGCACTGATAAAATCAAAAGGTTTAGAGCCGAGGGGGCTCCCAAGTGGCGCATCTGGTAAAGGCGCTCTGCGTGGAGTGCAGGATGCACCCTATAGCCTGGACGTCGCCGGTTTGAGTCCAGGCTATTCCACGGCCCACCGTGGATTGGAGCTCCCATGGGGTGCCGCACAATTGGCCGAGCGCCGCCCGGTGGGGGGAGGGCTTAGGTCAGCCAAGGTGTCCTCGGCTCACCGCGCAACAGCGACCCCTGTATTCTGGCTGGGCGCCTGTGGGCTTGCCTGTAAGCTGCCCAGAGCTGTGTTGTCCTCCGACGCTGTAGCTCTGAGCTAGAAGCGGTCGGCTGACGGCACATGCTTCGGAGGACAGTGTGTGTTCCTCTTCGCCAATCCCAAGCCTAAAAATAATTGGCTATTCCAAATTGGGGAGAAAATGATAAAAAAAACAACTAAAATTCAATTTTAAAAAAAAATGTGTATGCAGGTTTGAATTTGCCTTCCAACCCATGCAATGCAAACTGGCTTTACTGAAACTGTGATGGTTAGGCTTGTTCCTTTTTTGATGTTTATATTTCAGGGGCTCACAAAATACCATTAGAAATCACTCACCTTTTAGAGTATGTATTTGACTGGGGTTCTTCATTGGAACACTATGAAACCTGTTAATTATACAACAAGTTTCAGTACTTTAAGCTTATGGGTCATTCTGACCAGCTGAGTTGACGAGTAGCAGTGATCCAAGTATTCAAACTTAACAATAAAAAAGTGTCTGGTATGATTCATAACCGTTAATTTGCTGTGGTTTTCCTTAGCTTGGAAATATACACACCAACAGCATTTGGTCTGCTGCTGGTCAGAAGCAAATACATGAAAATGATTCAAAGCAAAGCTCCTGCAGCCTGTTGCACAATTACCGGTTTCATGATGTTTTAGTTGAGTTGAGTTGATTTGTTACTGTATTACGTAAGCCTCTAAAAAACCAATGTAGAAAAGGAGTAAATGAGATGACTTATTTTGGAAGAACTGATTCTGATTTTGCATGTTTTTTTCTTTTTTTCTGCTTGCAGTCCATGGTGCTACTTCTGCAGAGCCAGCGGCAGTACATCTTTGAGTTTGATGCCTCGACCCGGGTCACTGCTGTCACCATGCCCAGTGTGGCTCGGCACACCATGTCCACTCACACCTCCATCGGCTACATCAGAAACATCTACAACCCCCCGGAAAGCAATGCCTCCGTCATTCATGACTTTAGCGAGGACAGCAGACTCCTAGACACATTGTTCTTGGGAACTGGACGCAAGGTGTTTTACAAGTACGGCAAGCTGTCCAAACTGTCCGAAGTCTTGTACGACAGCACTGTGGTCACCTTTGGCTACGATGAAACCACCGGAGTCCTTAAAATGGTCAACCTGCAGAGTGGTGGCTTCTCCTGCACCATCCGTTACAGGAAAATTGGTCCTTTGATAGACAAGCAGATCTATAGGTTTTCAGAGGAAGGCATGGTGAATGCAAGGTTTGACTACACCTACCATGATAACAGCTTCCGCATCGCCAGCATGAAGCCAGTTATCAGTGAGACCCCTCTCCCAGTTGACCTTTACCGCTACGATGAGATTTCTGGCAAGGTGGAACATTTTGGTAAGTTTGGAGTCATCTACTACGACATCAATCAGATCATCACTACCGCAGTCATGACGCTCAGCAAACACTTCGACACCCATGGGCGCATCAAAGAAGTCCAGTACGAGATATTCCGTTCGCTGATGTATTGGATGACTGTTCAGTATGACAGCATGGGAAGGGTAACTAAAAGAGAGCTCAAACTTGGCCCATACGCCAACACAACAAAATACACATATGAGTATGATGGAGATGGACAACTTAATGCCGTCAAAGTAAATGACTGGCCAACATGGCGCTACAGTTACGACCTGAACGGGAACCTGCATCTCCTGAACCCTGGCAACAGTGCCCGATTGATGCCCCTTCGCTATGACCTGAGGGACCGGATCACACGTTTGGGAGATGTTCAGTACAAGCTGGATGAAGACGGTGTCCTGTGTCAACGTGGGTCGGATATATTTGAGTACAACTCCAAAGGTCTGCTGGTCAGGGCCTACAGCAAAAGCAGTGGCTGGAACGTCCAGTATCACTACGATGGACTAGCAAGGAGGGTCTCCAGCAAGAACAACCTGGGCCAACACATTCAGTTTTTCTATGCCGATCTCAACAACCCAGCCAGGGTGACCCACGTTTACAACCACTCCAGCTCAGAAATTACCTCCCTGTACTATGATCTGCAAGGCCACCTGTTTGCAATGGAGATCAGCAGCGGGGAGGAGTATTACATTGCCTCAGACAATACTGGAACTCCGCTGGCTGTCTTCAGCAGCAACGGGCTAATGATCAAGTTGCTGCAGTACACGGCCTACGGGGAGATATATCACGACTCCAACCTGGATTTCCAGCTCGTCGTGGGCTTCCACGGAGGCCTGTACGACCCCCTCACCAAGCTAGTTCACTTCATGCAGAGAGATTATGATGTCCTGGCTGGCCGATGGACGGCTCCGGATTACGGCATGTGGCAGAAGATTGGCAAAGAACCGGCTCCATTCAATTTGTACATGTTTAAAAACAACAACCCACTCAGCGACACTTTGGACTTGAAGAATTATGTCACAGGTAAGACATCTTTATTTTTATTTTAATGATTGAAACTACTCTTCACTCCTTAGAGTTAACACAAAATTAACAAATAACTCTTACACTGTTTACTGCATTAAAAAAAGAAAACATTGTCTAGTACAAAATGCTGTTCTTAAAATCCAATAAGGCATATTGAAAGGAAATTACATTTTACTGTGTTGAATAGCTCTTTGGAACTGGCACCCATGGTATTTCATACCGCACTTAACGCTTCACAGATTTCGAGAACAAATTTTCAAATTGTGATCAAAATTCTTTATGACATTCTTTTCCATAAGTTATTAAGAGTAATTCTTGGCATCGTTCTACTCTCGACCAAACTTGATGAGATGACATCTTCAGAAATCTTTATCATTTCAGTAATGTTATGTTATATATTCAAACCACTACCAAACTTGACCTTTTACAGCTCACTAAATATTGATTATGCTTGAAAAAAGGAACAGAACTAATTGTCTATTATGGTATGTTAATGTCTTCACAGATGTGAAAAGCTGGCTGGTGATGTTTGGATTCCAACTAAGCAATATCATCCCTGGCTTCCCGAAGCATAGAATATATTTTGTGGAACCTTCGTACGAGCTCTTAGTGAGCCAAGACTGTGAAAATGGACAGGTATGTGCCTTTTGAATTTATTATGAACAAAGCAGAATTATCAATACTCATCCAAGCAGTTTAAAGCTGGCAGTTGACAGATATGTGCTTGTAAACTATATTCTGGATGGGTAACTGTATAAAGAAACTTACATTTTAAAATAACCCATTAGGCTAAAGAGGGGCTTTTAGTTCCGGTACATTAATAGAGCATTAGCACATCAGAAAATGAATAGGTTGTCAATGCATTTATTGGCAGTCCAATACTCCTATTAATATAATAAAGTATGTACACCATTTAAAGCATTTGACTAAATTAAAATAATTTATTTTCCATCAAGGAACCGCCCCCTTTAGAAGTTTGTTGCAGTTGCTCACTGTTTGGGTTGCATCCACTGTTTGGGTTTGTGTGCTTATTAAAATACTTCATTCAGCTGTCACAAACCCAGCAGGCAGCAGCCAATGGCCTTGACTTCTGTTGCAATCTAGCATAAATACACATGATCTTGGTTCATTCCAGCTCAATTGGACCAAATTCTGAGGTGTTTCTTTTATTTGTGGTTGATGATACATAAACCAGGCTGATTAACACATGCCACACATGGTTGGAACATACCTCATAGGAGGCTGTGTGGTCCAGTGGTTAAAGACAAGGGCTTGTAACCAGGAGGTCCCCGGTTCAAATCCCACCTCAGCCACTGACTCATTGTGTGACCCTAAGCAAGTCACTTAACCTCCTAAGGGTGAGACGTAGTTGTAAGTGACTCTGCAGCTGATTCATAGTTCACACACCCTAGTTTCTGTAAGTCGCCTTGGATAAAGGCGTCTGCTAAATAAACAAATAATAATCAATATTTTGACCTCTCCATGTGGGGGATGACCAAGATAAATATGTTTAGTATCACGTTAAAGCATTATTTTTTTAAGGTATTTCCAACAAAAAAAACAAGGTATAGATACAAGTCTTTGACAAAAAGAGGTTGTCCAGCCACCCCTTAGTTGAATTGAGCTGGAATGACCATGTTACCTTTCAGGAACCTACTAAAGCTTGATATTAGTATGAGTCTATATGGCTGAATGTTTTAACTTCAAGTGTCTCAAAATGAAGGCCAAGTCCAAAGTTTGTTCACACCCCTACATGCACTACATTTCAAATTGTAAAGATTTGTTCTGCTTCATTCTAGCTGATCACCGGTGTCCAACAAGCAGCAGAGAGGCACAACCAAGCATTCATGGCTCTTGAAGGAAGATTACTGAACAAAGACAAACGGGTCGGAAAAAGGGACACACCAGGCCGCTGGTTCGGAACCAATAAGCCAATTATTGGAAAAGGCATCATGTTTGCGATCAAAAACGAAAGAATTGCAACCGGCGTCACCATCATAGCGAGCGAGGACAGCAGGAAGATAGCTGCGGTTCTCAACAATGCTTATTATTTGGAAGGGACTCACTACACCATAGAAGGGAGGGACAGCCACTACTTTGTGAAACTTGGGTCTCCTGACAGCGACCTCATTACACTGGGGATGAGCAGCGGCCGCAAAGTGCTGGAGAGCGGCATCAACATCACTGTCACCCAGCAAACGCTTCTGGTCGGAGGGAGGACTCGTAGATTTGCAAATATCGAGTTTCAGTATGCCACTTTGTCAATGAACATCCGTTATGGATTGACGATGGACACTTTGGATGAAGAGAGGAACAGAGTGTTGGATCAGGCTAGGTTGAGAGCTTTGGCTACAGCTTGGTATAAGGAGCAGCAGAACGCCCGAGACAGCAAAGAGGGCAGCAGGTTATGGACTGACGGAGAAAAGCAACAGCTCTTGAATACCGGGAGAGTCCAGGGATATGATGGCTACTACGTACTGCCAATAGAGCAGTATCCGGAATTGGCTGACAGTAGCAGTAATATCCAGTTCCTCCGACAAAATGAAATGGGCAAAAGGTAACAAACTAGACTGCTTTGACCTACCGACGCACGACCTGCAACAGTAATTGAAAACTTTGGAATCTGTCTCCTCTCCTAAGGAGATGAAAATATTGAAGGGGGTACTCAATAGACTGAAATAAAATTTTAAAAAATGACTCTAATGTATAGACTTGTATGCCACACTTTTGGCACAAAGGACTTTCTTTAAAAAAAAAGAAAAAAAGAAAAAGAAACATTCAGAGCTAAAAAAAGAAATTGTTGCAAAAAGTACCCCTTTTTATAAATGTACCCCAGATTTTGGGGGTTTTCTGAAGAAAATATGACAGCTTCAGAGAATGTTCAAGTGAAATTATTATTTTGCAAAATGGATTTAAAGATGTCTGCTTTTAATGGAATGGGGTAAATGTCTTGAGTTAAATATGACTTGTCAAGTTGATTGTGCTTATAGTTAAAAACTAAATTGGCAAAGAACCTGGAAGGTTCTTAAGAACTCATAACACACAGCCACACACACAAACACCGTCTCAGGCCTTTAAGTCATATAAAGACTTTAAACTGCTGATTAAGGAAAATGACAAGAGCGGACTCTGAATTCCAAAAAACGGTGGCTATAATTACAGTAAATAATGTCATACATTGTCTTTTTTTAAAACTACATTATGTCAGATAACACATTTGTTCAGGGTGTAATTTACTTAGATTAAGTAGTTTTGTAAGTATCAGTTTCAGTAGATTTGTGGACAATGTATCACACTGTTAAAAGTGGTCACCAATGTACACAAACAAAAAAAACAGTCACAGCTAAAAATAAAATCAAAAACGTATTTATTTGTTAATCTCTATGACAATCATGCAGCAGTCACCAGAAAAAAAAAACGAAAAAAAAAAAAAAACTTTGGTGCAAAGACATTTTTTTTTCTTTTGTAATATATGTAAGAATTGTTCATTAAGGTTTTTATATTAATTTTAATTTGCTGCTCAGCAAATTATAGTCGCAGAATAAAAAATAATAATTTATGTAAAGTGTTTTAAAAATTGTTTATACTTATAAAAATAAAGTCTTTAAAACTGTGAACATTTGTTTTGAAAATGAATATGTATGTACAGTATATAGTGCTGCCCCTATGCAGGACAGTAAAATATTGTTGAAACAAATGCTATTGAGTTTTATATTTCTAAGAAAACATAAAAGTGGGTTGAATGCTGTTGCAGTGATGTAACCATTACATGAAAAAAAAGAAACAATCTCGATTATAACAAAGGCAGTCTTCTGACACACAGAAGTAAGGTTAGACACTAGCATTAGCCCCTCGGGTTAGAGTTTCAGAACTGCCCTCATTTACAACCTAAATAATGTGTGACCTTCTCATATTGAAAACATGAATGAGAAGAATAGCAATCACGTGATTTGAATTTGCATTAATTAGGCAGTGTCGATATTAGTTATATTGTTTAAATGGACACTTTCAAAGCTTCTATAGCACTTAGCGTACTATTAGCTGTCAAAAAGGTATTGTTTCACAAAACATTTCAAAACGATGCAGTTTTACATCAACTTGTCTAAATAATTAAAACAAGGTTGAGCCCCACACTGTTTATTGTTTATTTGTAAGTGTTCCCCATTTCCTAATAGGTTTGAAAAGACTGCAAGGGCCATCAGTAAGTAGTCTTTGGTACAAGCAAGTACAGTCAAAGTTTAAACACGACACACATTTAATGAGCACAAACATACTTAAGCTGTGTCTTTGAGTTCATCTCTTTTTTACCTCTCTTTTTTTAAATGTTTTTTGCTGCTATTCAGTCAGCCGTTTGGTTTTAGTAAGCTAAACGTGTTTTATGTTTCCCTTTTACCTTGTTCCCTGTTTCCCTGTATTTTTGTCCGGTTCTTTAAGAACTCACTTAAGCTAGATTTACCAGACTACTACTGTGAAGTTCTCTGTGATAGTAGTCTGTTGTGACTGGAGTTTGAGCAATCAGGCATTTGCAAATTGTGCTGTGATTACACTTCTCACAGGAAGGTTAATGCAGTAACACTTGTGTCTGCAGGTCATTTATCTGCAACAAGATCTGTTCAGGCAGCTATAGGGGGTGGTGGCATTTATTTTAAGCCGAGGACCAACTGAAGAGACCTGACTGCTCAAATTTCCATCACTTGATCTGACAACATAGAGTACCTAAATGAGGGTATTTCTGAGGAACCTTGTCCAATTGTACAGATGACTGTACAGCTGCAGTCCACCTAAACATGCTTTATATATGATGTTTTGTAATTGCTTGATGAATACACTATCTGAAGACCAGTTCACAACTAGACTACATTCAGACATGCAGCCAAACAGAAACTAAACTGTACAGAGACCAGTCTGAGCAAGCATGACATCATGACATCTCTGAAAAGACGTTTGATTCAAAACATGTACAAAACATGAACTTTACACTTGGTGTAAAGTGTATTTTGTGTTAAAGTATTCTGTATTCCCGTTCATTAGTAAACGTTTGCTTGAAAAAGCAGTCATCCGTGCTGTTGAAGGATCACCAGTATTGCATTGCTGTATGTAAATAAAAAAAAAAAACTGTTACATACTTCCATTGTCAAGTGTTTAAATTGCCAATATTATCATTTTTCTTTTATTACACATTAATGTATTATATTAACATTACGAACACACATCACTGGGGATTCCACAGGCAAACAAACTGTTTGTCTTATGACATGTAACTCATTTTTATGCTTGTTCGCAGTTAAGACAAGGACATAATAAAGAATTGTACAGTAAAATACATCATTTTTACATGTGGATTTTTTATTTGAGTATTATTGCTCTAACCCAGTTAATATAATTATCTGTATAATAAAAATAGATGACAGTAACAATGGCAAGGTTTCCATGCAGTTTAGAAAGTCCAAATTCTCTCTCCATTGTCGTGAGAATGTCACGTAGTGCACACACATCAGGCACATTCCTCACACTAAGTGCGTGGCCAAACCATAGAACGCCTCAAAAGGATGGGTAAATCGCCTTCTCACACCAAAAAGCCTTGCACATTGACCAGAAACTGAGTTTATTTTTCATGAAAACATCTCCAAAAGCTGTACCTTATGCTCACGAGACTTCAGCAGTGAAAATCCCATTTGTGACCTAATGTCACGCAACTTTGTACAATAACTAAAAGCCATGAGATGTGTTAGAAGTAGCCCTGACAAGCTCTTTGACCAAACAGGAAAAAATAAGCACACAGTAAGGGGTTTAGGGACCTCTTCATTCTTTTTTTTTTTTTTATGTGACAAATTATTGCCATAATGTTCTTTATAGTTTAGCTGTTTTATAAGCAAGGTTATAAAAAAAACTGAAGCCATAACAAATTTCAAAAATGGGGTATTATGTTAGAGTAAGTAGACCAATTTTTCTTCTTTTTACAGCCCCTTTTCATGTTTGCAACTATTCTGAGTTTTTCTTACTGCAGTGGCTCAAAAACATTTTTTAAATTTTTTTTTGTAAGTGTGAGCAAGGTGTTCTGACAATTGAGCTGCTCTTCTGTTAGTTATCTGCCATAGACATATGTTTAAATGTAAAAAAGGCTTACTCTTTAAAGTAACATAGGCTAGTGATGCAAAGGATTATGGGGGACCCTGGCTCACAGTCTGTCCTGTTTTTTCTTCTTTCAAAAAGGAGCAGTCGTGTTCTGTGTCATTGGCATTTGCATTTAAAGTTTGTCTTGAGAAAAACGATTAGATGCATGTACATTTGTTTACATGTAAATATTTGTTTGTAAAGCAGTGGGTCAAAAAAGGACCTGCCATAACACTGTCAGTAGGGTTTCAGGCCATGGTGGGCAGCTGGGGTGCACTCATTTGATGCAGAGTCTTCAAGGTGTTTTATTTGTTATAAATTATGAATATCTTAAGAAAGTGTTCTTTCCTCAAGACATTGGAGTGGAGCATTTAACGATAATGCAAGAGACAACCCATTCGCTCTCAAGTAAGTACTACATATTGCAGGTGTTTCATGTGTGTGGTATTAAAAAAAATATGGAACATTGCTTCTACTTATTTGAGTGTCTACTCCTTTTAGGTGATCTATATTATTAACATTACTTTAGCTGCATTGTTCCATTTGGGATGTAAAGTCACTGGGATATTTCTTTTCTTGACTCATGGATTTTGGTTTGACGCTCCGAATCACCTTTTCAGAGTCACATCCCGTTAATGGCAATGAACAGAATGACTCATGTCACTTGCTGTCTCCTACAAAACATGAACTTAATAATGATGGACAATTCTGTATCATCATCTACTGTATATCTCACCATGGCTGATAACCTAATACAGAACTTTGGTCTTTGTTTGGAGGTCTGCCACAGAAAAAAAGTCACCTTGGGCTACGTTTACATTGGTACAGCAGACAGCTGGTGCCATTAGATATCTTGATTATTATTATTATTTATTTCTTAGCAGACGCCCTTATCCAGGGCAACTTACAATTGTTACAAGATATCACATTATACATTATTTCACATTATACAGATATCACATTATTTTATATACAATTACTCATTTATACAGTTGGGTTTTTACTGGAGCAATCTAGGTAAAGTACCTTGCTCAAGGGTACAACAGCAGTGTCCCCCACTGGGGATTGAACCCACAACCCTCCGATCAAGAGTCCAGAGCCCTAACCACTACTCCACACTGCTGCCCCTGCCTCTTGATGCAATTGACTTTTTTTTTTTAACTTTATTTTACCAAGATGTCACTTGAGATTATCAAATTTATCTTACTACTAACCTAACCTAACAAAGAAATGACAAGTAACAATAACTGCTATATTGATTATTGTCACATATGACGCATGCATCACCAAGGTTGTCCTGGAAGAAAACTTGCTTCCTTCTGCTCTGACAATGTTCCCCAACTCTGAGGATTGGTTTTTCCAGCAGGACAATGCTCCATGCCACACAGCCAGGTCAATCAAGGTGTGGATGGAGGAACACCAGATCAAGACCCTGTCATGGCCAGCCCAATCTCCAGACCTGAACCCCATTGAAAACCTCTGGAATGTGATCAAGAGGAAGATGGATGGTCACAAGCCATCAAACAAAGCCGAACTGCTTGAATTTTTGCGCCAGGAGTGGCATAAAGTCACCCAACATCAATGTGAAAGACTGGTGGAGAGCATGCCAAGACGCATGAAAGCTGTGCTTGAAAATCAGGGTTATTCCACCAAATATTGATTTCTGAACTCTTCCTAAGTTAAAACATTAGTATTGTGTTGTTTAAAAATGAATATGAACTTATTTTCTTTGCATTATTCGAGGTCTGACAACACTGCATCTTTTTTGTTATTTTGACCAGTTGTCATTTTCTGCAAATAAATGCTCTAAATGACAATATTTTTATTTGGAATTTGGGAGAAATGTTGTCAGTAGTTTATAGAATAAAACAAAAATGTTCATTTTACCCAAACACATACCTATAAATAGTAAAACCAGAAAAACTGATAATTTTGCAGTGGTCTCTTAATTTTTTCCAGAGCTGTGTATATATATATATATATATATATATATTGTGAAGGGTTTTAGTCCTTCGGGTTCTTTTTCCGCACTTTAAATGACCCAGCCACACACAAAACTTGATTTTTAACAGCGCTGTTGCGCTAATTTTTTAATAGTCACAAAACCAAAATAAACACAATACAAAACAAACATCTAGCTCTGTACGAGCACTAACTACACCTCAGGAACACCCTGACTACCAGTGGGACAGCTAGGCTGTTTCCCCACTACACAATAAACACCACACAGGTTTCATACAACGTACTTTTACCTTACGACTGCTGGGAAGCAGAGTACCTCTTCCTGCCTCCTTCTACTCAGCAGCCTAGAACAGACTGGCTGCTCTCTTTAAATACCCTGCACCTGGCTCTAATTTACAATGATCACCAGGTGCAGGGGATAATTAAATAATAAAACAAAACAATTACATCAACCAATGTGCATTTGCACATGTTTTCTGCAGGGAGTATTTTAACCCCCTCCCTGCTGTGTTACAATATATATATATATATATATATATATATATATATATATATATATATATATATATATATATATATATATATATTTCCCAGTATACTGCAGTAACAGGGCCTAAGCAACTGATGTTAAATTGGTCATAATATTGGTAGACGAGTTTAAAAGAGATTTTAGTAGACTGCAGCGACCACCTATAACACACTGGATAAACAAGGATTACACTATGTAACACAATTTTTGTTCCTGGGTAGTAAGTGTTATTTCCTAATTGCTTATGCTTCAAAAGTATAGAAAATGGCTATTATTCCCCACAAACTTTGCTTTTGTGACCAGGACAGTGATATTTTGAAATTTACCTATTTCCAATGAGAAAACGGGCGAATTTGTGTCTTTTCGTTCACAAAGTCAGAAAAAAACAACATATGAATCTAAATTAACATGTATTTATACTAAAGTAATACAAAAAAGATTTAGAAGTGAGTAGTTTTTCGAGATTTACGATTATACTGTAAATCACTTTCACGAATCAGCCCCCAAATGTAGTCTCCCATCATGTTCTCATTATACTGTCCTTGGTAGCGGCCATCAAAGTCCAGTATATCCTGGTGGAAGCGCTCGCCTTGCTCCTCCGAGTACGCTCCCATGTTCTCCTTGAATTTATCAAGATGAGCATCAAGGATATGGACTTTGAGGGACATCCTACAGCCCATTGTGCCGTAGTTCTTCACCAGAGTCTCAACCAGCTCCACATAGTTTTCGGCCTTGTGATTGCCCAGGAAGCCCCGAACCACTGCGACAAAGCTGTTCCAAGCCGCTTTCTCCTTACTAGTGAGCTTCTTGGGGAATTCATTGCACTCCAGGATCTTCTTTATCTGTGGTCCGACGAAGACACCGGCTTTGACCTTTGCCTCAGACAGCTTAGGGAAGAAGTCTTGAAGGTACTTGAAGGCTGCCGACTCCTTATCTAGAGCTCTGACAAATTGTTTCATAAGGCCCAATTTGATGTGCAGTGGTGGCATCAGCACCTTCCGGGGGTCCACCAGTGGCTCCCACTTGACGTTGTTCCTCCCCACAGAGAACTCGGTCCGCTGTGGCCAGTCCCGCCTGTGGTAGTGCACCTTGGTGTCCCTGCTGTCCCAAAGGCAAAGATAGCAGGGAAACTTGGTAAAACTGCCTTGGAGACCCATCAGGAATGCCATCATTTTGAAGTCTCCTATGACCTTGATGCCATCTCAGAAAAATGCAGATATGTATCCACTTAGGCAGCTGGAACTAAACTGAACTGGTGGGCTTAAGGCCCCTGTATTTATACTACTATTTATATTACTGGAAAGTTCTAGAAGTTACTCCAAGTTTACTCAGCACTGAATCTATCTGGAATGTTCTGGAAAATAGGTAAATGTCAAAATATCACTGTCCTGGTCACAAAAGCAGTGTCTGTGGGGAATAATAGCCATTTAATATACTTTGGAGGCATAAGCAATTAGGAAATAACACTTACTACCCAGGAACCAAAAAAAAAATAATTGTTACACGGTGTTATTATTGGGCCATGCTTCTTGAAACAATGGGGTCATCCCAGTTTAAGTGAATCCAATTCTCGGTCCTCCATTTGTGTTTGGTAATACATCATCCATATGCGATTCATGTCGTGTGCATGCAATAGAAGAGCTGTGCGGAATAACTGGGTAACTACAGGAGGTGCGTGTGTTTGTTTGTTTGTTGTTTTGTCAAAACCGTCTCGTCGTTCACATTGAATTTAAGATCTGCCACTCTTCGGATTGAATGTTATAGAATTTGTGAGACGTAAAATTAGTCTCACTTCCGGTCAGACTCCTTATCTTTTTACATTTCGTACACACAAAATAGTGTACCGTCTGTACAGTATGCAATAATAAAACACACACACACCCCTAGTTCAAAGCAAACTGTGGCCATAAAACAACATAAACAACATTTTTTTTTAAGCAAAACATTGTTTTTATATTTTCATTCTAAACCTGTTCAATACTGACGCCAACACCATAATCAATAAAATATGCACAGCAACACATGGATGTTTTGATCGCTTCAATTAGCGAACTTCATCCTCCTCAAGAGGGACGGACTAAAATGTGTCCAAAACTAGATTCCTATAACATTTCCATTCGATTCCTGATGCGTATGTGCTGAAGATATATTGTGATAAGATAGATTATATTGTGAGAAGTGTTGAATTTAAATCAAGGGAAGTAATGTTAAAACTCTACAATGCATTAGTAAGACTTCACCTAGAATATTGTGTTCAGTTCTGGTCACCTCGTTACAAAAAGGATATTGCTGCTCTAGAAAGAGTGCAAAGAAGAGCGACCAGAATTATCCCGGGTTTAAAAGGCATGTCGTATGCAGACAGGCTAAAAGAATTTAATCTATTCAGTCTTGAACAAAGAAGACTACGCGGCGATCTGATTCAAACATTCAAAATCCTAAAAGGTATAGACAATGTCAACCCGGGGGACTTCTTTGACTTGAAAAAAGAAAAAAGGACCAGGGGTCATAAATGGAGATTAGATAAGGGGGCATTCAGAACAGAAAATAGGAGTCACTTTTTTACACAGAGAATTGTGAGGGTCTGGAACCAACTCCCCAGTAATGTTGTTGAAGCTGACACCCTGGGATCCTTCAAGAAGCTGCTTGATGAGATTCTGGGATCAATAAGCTACTAACAACCAAACGAGCAAGATGGGCTGAATGGCCTCCTCTCGTTTGTAAACGTTCTTATGTTCTTAAGATTGCACCATAACGAGCGCCCCTTTAAATTCAAATACGTCACAACTCTCGTCACATACGTCACACCTATCCTTCAGCCGTGCCCCCTTCTATTTCCATTTGTGATTCGATTGAAATCTCGCGAGAGATACTCGCCGTTTTATGTCTCTAGCAGAGGAAAGCCATGGCTGAGAGTAATAACTGTTGTTTGTGTAAAATTAACAAAAATAACGGCTTTTCAGTCCGGATTAGGGAAACTTTAACGCTGCATTGTTAATGCCATTAGACAAGGAGCATCAGCACCAGGTTAGTACATTTATAGAGATGAGTAAGTAACATATTTACCGGTACTGATAGGCCGTTTTGACAGGTTGTTATTTCAACAAGCGGCGTCATTATAGATTGGGATGGTAGCAACAAGAACATAGTAGATTCTGATTTCGTGGGCGTATAATGCTCCTTACTGGCAATTGAATAGACGTATGTTTATTTTTAATATCTTAATTTTGCTTACCACTGTAACAGAATTCATATGACAGAAATATCAAGCGGGATTACCGACTAGACTGTTTTCAAAGTGAACTTTAAGGGTTTAAATCCAGTTAAACAAGCATTTTAATAATGATTTTTAAAAAAAAAACTAAAAAAAAAAAGTAATTTCCAAGTTAATAATTAAACCGCATTTGAGAGAGTGGAATTTCTTTACGTTCATTTTGTCTGCCTCTCTACAATTCCGACATTGTCCGCTGGGGGGATTTATTGAATTTGCAATGAAAATTATGAAATAACACGCTTCTTGGATTTAGAACAAATGACGGTGTGTGTACTTTTCGATTTGAACCAAATAACTTTATAATTCAGTGCACCAAAATGTATTTTTAGACGCCAGCCTCAAGAATTACATGCTACTTATGTTTCAATAGTTGAAGGTGAAAATGTGAAAATAAAAAATCTTGCCCTTAACATTTTATTTGAGTTTTCTCTATTTTGAATCTGTTCAATGTTGCTGCCATTTGTCCAGTGACCCTCCCTGGAATTCAGACATTTAGTCTTAATCCCGGTTAAACTTGAAAACAAAATGCATGGTCTTTTTTCTGATGCCACATTCTGTAACCTCTTAGACTTTGTGACTGATACCTTTTCAAACCACACGTTATATTTGAAGCCCATGTTGGAAACACTTCTAGCTACAAGAATCAGGCTATATAAAAGGTCTTATACTTGTACAGTAGTGGAAGCTGGCAGTTGGAAACAGCACATGATGGGCAACAGGATCCTAAGAAAACTAAGATGGGTCAAGGGATGCTGTAGCAGATGCCTATGTTGGAGTGGAACGGTTTGTTGTGTATCGATGAATCGTGGTACTTTACATGATGGATCCTATTGATTGAAGTATGTATTGTAAAATGACATACGACCAAAAACACAAAGTAGCTCATTTTTCACCAAGGGTTTCTTGAATGAACAATAAGTGTTTTATAGTTGGTATGAATACATGCTCTCCCTAACTTATTTAATTGAGACAATACTTCTCCATTTAGTGATCATTTGATGTTATTATGCATCATACAAGTAATTAATTATATTGCTTTTTGTTCTGTAATTCACCAGGTCTTCAGCCAGCTCATTTACATCCCAGCTCAGTTTCCAGACTCCTCCAGGATGCTTTGGATTCAGTCTCTTCTTAACAGTGTGCATCGTAAAGTTCATCAGCAGACATAAATCCAACTGATTTTCAGCTTGGTGAGTGACCACTATGGCTCAAACTCAAACTTCCTGCTAATGCTGAATGTGCATTTAAATGTCTGCCTTTATTTCACTTTTAAAGTCTACAGCCCTTTTGTAATGTTTCCCAGCATCAGTATTCTGTAGGGCAGGGGTGCCCAATCCTGGTCCTGGAGTGCCGATGCCCTCCTGGTTTTTGTTCAAACTGTACACTAAATTGATTAATTGGACCAATTAAGCTTCTAATAAGGGCTTGATTGGTCCAATTAAGTAATTTAGGGCACAGTTGCAACAAAAGCCAGGAGGGACATCGGCCCTCCAGGACCAGGTTTGGGCACCCCTGCTGTAGGGTATACAATGTCAAGCACCTTACCATAGGTCTTAATCTTGGACTAGATAAGGTGGTCTAAGATTAGAGATAATCAGGGGTCTGCGAAACCAAAGCTTGTATTAAAATACCAAAGCTTTGTAAGAAAGAAAAAAAAAAGTAATCTTTTATTCTTTTAGAATGTGTGAACATATAGAGGAACTGTTGTAACAACTGTAATATTTTTTTTCTGCTTCATTGTTAGCTGAAAATCCAAAGGACTGCAGTCTTCACTCATTATCTGTATCTGTGGTGCATTCCTATGGCTTCAAGACCAGCTGGAATGCCAGGTGAGTAGCTGTTTCCTGTTGTACATTCACTTGTGACTTCCTCAATAAGCAAACCTTATTTGTTTGTTGCCCAAAGGTGTACTGACAAACATTTATTTGTATATATAAAAGATATATTGATATATTAAATATTGAATACGAAACTGACCTACTGAATAAAGATCTTTCTTTATTAACTGTGCATTTTTTTAAGGTTGAAAAACTGCAATTTAAATAAGAACCAAACAACTAACTAATGTATTGAAGGTCGCTTGAGCACTCGGCTGTTTGTTTCTCACAGTTTTGTAACCCTGACATGGAATTTCCACTTATCAGAGTTAGACTGGAAACAACTTTTTGAATATGCTTCCTTCTACTTCTGAGCAGTTCCAAATGGTTGTGTCTCTCTTGTCTCGTCACCCAGCCCTGGAGTCGGGAGGTTCGGAGGGGATGCTTGAGTCGTTGTCTCTGCCGATCGGGATGAATCGGCGTGCGTTCAGCTACGATGACGCCCTTGATGACCTGGGCCCCATGACTCCACCCCCTTCAGACATCAGTGCCAACATATTGTGGAAAAAGCCTGTCATCCCAGAGAGGAAGTACCAGCATCTCTCTGAGGTATCAGAAAAACCTCTTCCTCTCTTCTCTCATTCTCTGCTCCCCTCCCCCCCACCCCCCCATACCCCTCCCCCACCTACACCCCTCGCCTACCCCTCGCCTGTAGAAAAAAAGCAGTCGTCCTCTTAGGAAAGTCACATTTTCTACGAAGACACCTCTTTCTCTTCCCATGTCTTTCTCCCTTCCCCCCCCTCTATGTATCTCTTCTCCTACAGAAACAGCTTGTGATCCAGGACACGACTTCTGTCTGAAGCTCTTCTCATAGGTAAAAGCAAGGCTTCTCTATGTCTAACTGTCTCTGTGTCTGGCTTCACTTTTTGCTCCCCCATCCCTCAATGAAATTACTGGTGTCTGGCTTTTCATTGCTTGAGCCGTATAATATGAAAAACAATATGATGTGCATAATCATATGCAGATCACTGTAACACATGATTCATGAACGAGGCCCTGTAATTTGTACAAGTGTCAGTGTTTATTGAAAAATAAAATAATGATATATGGTTGCAGTATATTGCTGATGAAGTTAACCTGCATCAGTTCTCCTGTATGTTAAACAGACCACATTGTACTGCACTACTTACAAATACAGCTTTGTAAAAACTTGTAATTTTCATTAAATAAATAAAATACTGGACCATGACACGTGATAACAATAATAAGGTGATTGTATAAAATGATCATTATTGATATACTGTTTTGTAATAAGGCAAATTGGAGATGGTGGAACACGCTATCCATTTCTAACAGTATACCGTTATGAAAGAAAGTATATTGTTTCACCGCTGTGGCTGAGAAGCTCTTGCAGTCTCTGACCTGCTGTTCCTGACAGCACAGGCACTGCTGTCTGACAGAGATGGATGCTTGTGTTTTAGGAAACGCCTCTTGGGTAGTTGAATGGAGCATGCAGTTCAAAGTTGCTACTGCTGTTGACATTTTAGGATATTTTACTAGGTGAAAACTGGGAAGTCCCATCCTTCTGTTGAGAGACCTCCTAACTGATGGAAGCAGCAGTACAGAAATAAACTAAACTCTTTTTTTTTTCTGGTTTTGTCTGTTATGGTCCCTTACGCCCTGGATTTTCAGTCTACTGGGACCTTGTCTGCATTCAGGTCACTGTCTTGTCACTGCCCATTTTTAAACCAATCAACCTTTTCATTTTGTTATGCAGGTAGAAGAAAACGGGCAGGTCCTGCCCCCTTTCCATGCCAGTGACACTGCTAGCAAGCCCGCTGTGCCAGTGGTTAAGGCGAAGGCTACATCCATCATCATGAACTCGCTTATCACAAGTAAGAAGGGAGCTATTCTTTTTGTATGTAAGAGAGATGGGGCTTCGTAGGGGTGCATTAGGGGTAGATCTGGCTATTTATCTAGTTGATGACAGTAACGACATAGAAAGGTAATATCACAATCCAATATTATATGTTATAGTCCTGCTGGGCTACTTTTTTATATGAAGTTCAATTGGATCAAATGATTATTTGCAAACAAGACTAGACTTAAATCCTGCTTTATTTATTTATTCTAGAACCATTTTGTATAAAGAAAGCAGCAATGTAGTTCTTCTGGTCATGTATCATGAGACACAGGATACACCCCTCTGTCACAATGATATATTGCTTAAAGAAAATGTCACAACTCTCCTATGAACAGTGAATCATCCAGTAGTCAGCTAGCAGTGAGTTGATTTAAAATCAAATGCTGTTAATGGAATAGTGTAGTTCAGCACTGTCACTGGTTTAAATACAGGGCTTTGTTTGTTTTTCAGATTATTTACAAAATGCAGTTTCAAAGAGTAGATGATTTACATGAGACTAAGGTTACAGACTATTTGTTTATCAACAGGGTATTTTTAATCAATTTTATTTTAGACTTAAGTGGCAAACCACTACCATGTCAAACGGGTAAAAAGATGATGTTGCTCAGCCAGTTTTGAAAGCAGGGAGTCGGGGTACCCTGTTCCCTGCAGCTCTTGTTATTGCCTAGGGAAACCACATTACAGAACTGTTTCCTAATTTAGCTTTGCTATCTAATCTTGTGTCTCTGTGATGGGAATTTCTCAACTACCTTGGCATTGCAGATGTATCTCCCCAGTTTGAACAATTTCATAAATGCAACATTTTGGAGAGTCTTTCATTAAGAAGTAGTATTTCAAGATAACATTTTGTTCTCTGTTCCACCGATCAATGCATTGCAGGGATGGAAATAAGATTCTCATTGCATAGCAGTTTGAGCCATTCCTGGCTTTACTATGACTAAGACACACCTGACCTTGGTACCTATACACTGGGGCTAATCAAGCTCATAGTAAAACCTGGAATGGGTGAAACTGCTATGCAATAGCAGTCTTATTTTCATTCCTGCATTACATTTAATTGTGCAATATTAAACGTAAAAATGTTACTATGCTCAAATACCTTTACAACTTTAACCAAATTTGAGTTTCCATGGTCTCCTGGAATCCCATTATGTCCAGATGAACTCTTCCAGTTTAATATTTTGTTGGTTTTTATAGGTTATCAATACACAGGTACTGGATTTACTAAAGAATGGGGAGGGCGATGGTAACATTTATTTAACCCAGCTGTCGTGTGTGTGTGTGTGTGTGTGTGTGTGTGTGTGTTTTTTTTTTTTTCCTGCAGAGCAGACCCAGGAGAGCATCCAGCGCTTTGAGCGGCAAGCAGGCCTGACGGACACGGGCTACACCCCCCACAAGGGGCTGACTGCAGAGGAGACTCACTACCATCGCGTGGCAGAGGCAGTGCATGTGAGTAACTGAAGTGTTCACTGTGTCGTCTGGATTGGGCACCCCCACCAACACTGAGTTTAAGCATCACTCCATTTATAAACAGAATGCAGCTTTTAATAAGTTACGATTTATGGTACTTACTCAGCAGTTTGTTTTTTAAAAAAAAAAATTAAAAAATGACATTTAAAAAAAAAAAAATAGCTATTTAACAAAAAAAAAGAAATTGCACAATTTCTGTGAGCAAAGCATTTTTCAAAACAGTAGATTACCTATTAAACAGTTGAATCCAATGGCGTGTATACAGCATACAAATAACACATGTGTTTTAATTAATGCCCATCTAACAACTGTATGATTTAGTGGAAGCTATTTTTAATAATCTAAACATCGATGGACCCAAATGCCTCCACCCTTTTATTAATCCTGTTGCTGGTTTTCCCCCTATTGCCCATCGTATTTCCATTACTAAATACAATACAACTGCAGTGAAATGAGGTCGCAGAAAATTGTGGGTAATCTTTTTTAATCTCTACATATTCTTTAATTTTCCAAGCATCTCTGACTGTAGATGGTGCTTGTTTCACCTTTCAGGGAGTACCTGCGTTTTTTTTGTTGTGGTTGGTTGGTTGTTTGTTTTGTTATAAAATTAACTTTTTCATTTTTTTTATTAATATTATTATTATTATTATTATTGGAAAGTTGCGGTCTTGCTGTTAACATAAAGACAGTCTTGAAACACATGGTGACCTGTTAGCCACGTTCTTATTCAATTACGTAATGTCAAACGTTTTAACTAATAAAGGGAGTATGCGGCCAAAAACAAATTAAGAACTGACAGTCAGGTGTGTGTGTGTGTCTATATATATATATATATATATATATATATATATATATATATATATATATATATATATATATAATTTGAATAACACGCACACGCAAAAAGTTGTTTACCCATGGACATGGTTTTATGTCGCCAGAACAGATAGCCTGTTTGCTTGCCAGGCAACCCACTGAAAAGGGACAACCCACTTTTACCAAGTATCGGCCAATCATGTTACAGCTTTAAATCACATGACTTCTAGCCTGCTGCTTTTGAAGAAAAAAAAAAAAAACATGGCTACTGGGAAGAGGTCGTTGTGGGACAAGATGCAGGAAATCATTATTTTTGAAAGGTTTTCGTCTTATATCGGCATTGTTTGTTTTTTTTGTGTACAATTGTGTGAGGGACGTCAGTATTAAGGCAGAAAAATACTAAAATAGCATAGATCGGGTTAAGGCCTTGTCTGCCGGGCAAAGCCTGGGGGCTAGAGTTATCCTGTACCCTGTGATGGCGAGATAAGCTTGTTTGGATGTGAGGTTGAGGAGTATCTGAATCATTTGTGTATATATTGAGTTTACACATTTCGTGTGAGGATTGTTGGGTTTTATTTGCCGTCAACTGAATGTTTTAAGACGTTAGCTCCTTAAATTGAGGGCTGTGTAATTCAGACTGTTGTTCTGTGGGACCATTATCTGTTTTATATTATAACAGAATGGTATAGTCTCGTGTTTTAGAAATGTGTGTTTTTGTTTTTGTTTTATATTTACAGTCAACACTCAGTACGATTTTCGTTTTATCAGTAATTCTTTTGCCCTTCAACTCCAGATGTAAAAAAATGAATGTGCATGCCAGGTACCAGATTTCTGAAATATTTAATTGCTTGTTTTACCCCTGAAATTGCTATAAGATACTATTGGATAGAATATAAAACTAAGCCAATGCTATTGGAAACATTTCATTTAACCCTAAGCCACTGTGTGCCAGTCCTCATATAACAACGGTAAGGGACAATGGAAATAAGTACTTATAAACGAAGTACGTAGTAAACACAATTTGAAATACGGTATGTAACTGCGAACATAAGTACTTTAAATATTTACACTCTGTAGACCTTATAAATGTTAAAACAAAAATAATAGAAAAATAAACTTTGACCGTCTCAAATACTAAATACCGATAAATATCAACAATACAAGAAAGCTTAACTGCCAAAGAACGCGAGGTTTTTTTTTTTTATATAACATGCCCCTGTGTGCCGTATAGTGTAATTAGTACAATTTTACGAATGTATATTTTGGCTAAATGTAATTAAAATTGTATACGTTATGCGTCTAAACTGTGCCAAGAAAAACATAGAATAAAAGTAAATCGCAACTGTTTTTCGTGCCTGACGTCACAAATGCCACAGTGACTCATTTGCTGTCCCGGATATACCTTATTTATGGAAAATATTTACCTGTGGAACAGGAAAACTCTACGTATTAAACCGCACTGTATGCATTAAACTGTACTTATTAAACACAGTTTAATACGTACACCGTTTAATACGTACAGTTTCCTGAACAGGAAACTGTACGTATTAAACGGTGTATACTTTTATAAGCGAGTCCGTTTTAAGCAGGATAATTCCCCGTTAAAGCCCGTGTTGTTTGGCAGGGACATGACTCCTCAATACGTTGTAAACGCAACTCCTTTCTAACAGGATCCGTTATAAGAGCACCTGTATACTTTTTTTTTTTTTTTTTTATGAACAATACAAAGTATTTATTTTTGAAAAGAAAAGGGTCATGCACATGTGCTTTAATGAACAGTACAATACACATTGTATTTGTAAGCCCTATAATACATACAAAACGCAAGATCTCTGAGGAATTAAAAACTGCAAATGTTTTTAGTTAAATGTTTTTTATAAACATACATAAGCAACATTTCTGATTAATAAACTGACATGCACATTATGTACAGTTGTCTGCAACTGTACAGGCATTACAGGCATTTTTTTTGTTAACTTTGGATTTTGACTGCAAACTACTTGGGCAATGTTAAGCCGTTGTTGTTTGAATTCTGCTGTTATTGGTCTACTGATATCGGCTTGATTCTGGAATCAGACTTTTTTTTTTTTAAATGATTATTCTATTATGGCATCAGCAAGTACAGGTACAGTTTTTGTTTATTTAGCAGACGCCTTTATCCAAGGCGACTTGCAGAGACTAGGGTGTGTGAACTATGCATCAGCTGCAGAGTCACTTACAATTGCGTCTCACCCGAAAGACGGAGCACAAGGAGGTTAAGTGACTTGCTCAGGGTCACACAATGAGTCAGTGGCTGAGGTGGGATTTGAACCGGGGACCTCCTGGTTACAAGCCCTTTTCTTTAACCACTGGACCACACAGCCTCCTTCATAATGTATGTATGTACTAGAATAATATTGCTCTATTTTTATTCTTCAGGCAAACACATTTTCAATTATCAGGCTATTTCAACAGGAAAAAAATATATGTATCAGCTTATTAACACCACATTCTTTTTATCTGCTAATTGCAACAGTGTTATTCATTATAGTAACTGAAGTCATGAAAAATGCCTTCAATAATTCACACAGCATGCCAATAATAAATTTTTTTTTGTTATATATTATATAGGTGGTGGTCTGTTTTGTTAGTAAGTAGTCATGTGAGTTGTTAAAGGGTGTTAAATGCAGTTGAAAGTTTTGAAGGTTGTTTTTATAAAGTTCTGCGTTTTTATAGTTAAAACCCCTCTGCTGTGTATTATTTCTTACTTCTAGTTTATATCATTTTTTACTTTGAATACATTAGATGCCTTAGATGTTTCTTCGCTGTTACTGTTGATGTATTTATCTATACTATGCTGAGTATTTTTTATTTAATACTTTATTTTAGATACTTTAGAAATTGTAGAGTATTTTTTGTTGGTGAAATAAAAAAGCAATCATCTTGAGACATGTATTGTACTGGGTACATAAAAATCTGTTAATGGTTCAACTTGCTAGCTATTGAGTGATGTGTTGGTATTTGTCTGAATAATCGATTAATCGAAGCAACAATTGATAGATTAATAGATTACATTAATCGTTTCATGCCACACTACTTGCTTGTTTGTTGTTGGTGCAAGCGCATAGGAATGTGAACCATTTTCAGGTAAAAAAAAAAAAAAAGATGAACAGTGAGGTGTATTGCACTCTTGAAAGGTTGCAGAGATGAGCGACGGGGTGAATTGCTCACTTAAAAGCTTGCAGAAACCCCGTAGAATAGACAGCAAACCTTGGCTTGTGCAGGTACGGCATGGTACTGTACATGCTTTGTCTTTTGACGTAGCTGTGTACGTCCTGGAGCGGAAGTGGTTCATATCAGGAGTGGAAGCCAAATGCGTGAACTTTTTAAAAGTATGCATTGCAAAAAGTTTTGTTTTAAAAAAAACGAAGAAAAACATTTGCAAAAGCATTTAGGTACGTTATATTGCATGTGCAATACTGTACGTTTACTGTGCAAGCCACCCTGAACTGCATTTGAAATCTGCAAGTCCCAGAAGAAAATTTCTCAGCTTTGTATCTTAGTAGTCCCAGGTACAGGCACATTCTGATCACAGGCTTTGTTTAACCACAAAAGCAAGGTGTCCTCCACATCAGAAATGCTGATGACTTGCATCCGCAGTTTGCTGTTCATAGGCTTGTATTGTATCCCGGTTTTTCAGAATGGCTGAGTTCGTGGAAATGTTGAAATCTGCAGCAACATTTTTATTTTATATTTTGGTACGGTGGTGCATTATTTGCAATAAGCAACTGCTAATTTGTATCAGGAAATGTGTTTAATCAGTTAGTTTTAATGAAAATTGACTATTGTTATGGGCTAATAGTGGGAAGCTATGGCCCCCCCGAGGGAAGAACTATAGTTACCAACGGAACTATAATGCCTGAAGCCACAGGCTGAGGGCATTGTCCCCTGGAGGTAACTATAGTTCTTCCCAAGGGGCCTTTAGTTTCCCACTATGAGCCGAGGTCTGCAGTTCATATTTGTTTTGTGAATCAGTGAAGAAAGTCATGTTTTTGAAGTCCATAGCACATAGTAGTTAGTTTTTTTGGCATAGAACTGTCCATCTGACTCTCAGTGCGGCATAGAATTCTCAGAGGATTCTGAGTTTGTAAACGTCTTATTTATTTATTTATCGTCGAGTTGCAGTTGTTTGAATTTTTAGCAAGTCAGAAAACACAAAGGGAAGTTTAGATGATTTTAGTGTTTGCAACATCTTTGTTTTGTAGTATATTGTATATTTCTGTTCATTGGTGCTTTGTGTTCTGGGGACAGGAAACCATGGACCCTTATACAGACCTGTATTAGTTATTCTGTCCTAACCTTGTCTCTCCCTGCTAACAGAAGCTGAAGATGCAGAGTGGGGAGTCCAAAGAGGAGAAACAGACATCATCTGCACAGTCCACACCTAGTGGGACACCTCAGACATCCCCCAAACACAAACGCAGGTACTGTCAAATACAGTTCTAATAAATTCTGAGAAGAGAAATAACTCTGGTGGGACCATTTTGTTGTTGCCACCTGTATTATTGTCTTCCCCAAAGATCTACAAATCATACCACTGAAAAGCATTTTCTATAAAATTATTTAGAAATGTAAGATATTGGGGTTGCCTGTTTTACAGGGGCTGGTTCAGTCAGGGTTCAACAGCCTCCCTCACTGGTTCTGAAATTGCCAGTACTAATTCCAGCATTGATATGGGTCCTGTGGAGGGAGGAACTACTGAGAAGTGGAGTCTCTTTGGTCCTCGACATGTCCAGAAATCCACCACTGACCCAGGTACTGATCACCATCTGTTTTTAATTTTCAGTCTCAATTGGGCCACCACACTGATTTTATTTATTTTAATTTCCTCCAGCCAAATGGTTATGTAGGATGTTGTGTGAAGCTTAGTGATTTTAAAATGTACCTTTTATTTAAAAATGTAAACTTTGTATTCTGGCACACCTGAATAACTAATTTTATATATATTAGTCGGTGAATAACTAATAGTGTGTAAATGGTCAGATTGAAGAGTACATGAAATGCTTTGTAAGATGATGTTATTCCCTCAGGAGGATTTGCTTTGCAGTCTTACCGTGGTGCTCAGAAGCCTACCCCAATGGAGTTGATGCGAGCACAGGCCACCCGTTTAGCCGAGGATGGTGCAAACTTGAAACCCCCAAGGATGGATGTACCAGGCATGGACGTGAAGAGGCAGGCACCCCGATCACACAACCTCAAACCCCGTGACATGAACGTGCTTACCCCTTCCGGCTTCTAGTGACCCCATAGATTAAACATGGACTAGTCTTTGGACCTCGACTCCCTGCTCCTGAGGGATTGTCTTGGCTCCTGTTCACTTCTTTAAAAGGACCTGCTGCAAGGGATCTCTCGGATCACCCATTTAGATGCGTGTTAGGTTTTGCAAGGATTGTTGTTTACATGTCTACTAGATGTCATCACTTAACGTTAATCCAAGTAAAATACCGGTGTGTGTGTGTATATATACACCGCATTCATTGCCTTTTTCGAATCCCAGTCAAGTTTTTAAGTTACTGTGACTCCTTGATTATCAGTACGTAGGTGTCAAAAACAGCTCCTTTCTGTATACATGGAAGATTTTCTTTCAAGGATCAATATTGGCTTACACAGCTAGTTTACCAAGATATTTTGAGATTGTGGTTTTTGACACTTGGGTAAATTATGCCTTTCCTGGTTTTATTTTTTTTTATTTTTTTCATATTAAGTGTAGTGCAGAGAAAGTTCCTGACATTTCTGACTGGGCTGTAAGTAAACTTGTGGTTAGCTGAAAGTGTTAATGTCTTCTGAACAGAGCAGGTGTCTTCAAGCTTGTCACTTGTAACAGATCCATTGAGTAGACTTTGTTACATGTATATAAACATGTTCCTGTATAGTATTAGTCACTGTTGTGTGCATGGTCCTTTACCCCCCCTTGCAATCCATGTATGCACTGTGTTGGGTTGTGCTTGTTTAATTAGCAGCCATTGTACATTTAAAGGAATTGTCGCTGATCCACTTTGTATTGTGCAGGTACATTTGATGCAGTTAAATTTCTGAATTATCAGAAAACATTTAGATCAAGACTGGAGTGCAGATTAGCTATCTAATTTATTTTAATTTCATTTTGATGATGAACATAATTTCAATGTTTTGTTCTTACGTAATAAAGCCAAACCTCTTTAAAATATGTTTAAGTAACACTAACAGTTGTTAAATGTCTATATAGAAAAAAGATTTATCAAGGTGAACTGCAGAAGTTTAATTACAGCATCAAAAATTTCCAGCCAATTGGTGTTGAAGTAGGGAGAATGAAGTCATGAATGTTGTTTGTAAAATGTTTTCCCTGTCAGGTAAAATTGATTTAAAGCAGTAAAAGAAAAGCACAGTGCTACATCACTAAGAGCGTGCAACTGGTAAATCCCCAAGTAATATTTTGCCAGCAGACATGAAGGCGTCACTTGAGATGTTGGTTGTAGCTTGGTCCCCTATTACTAAATCAATCAATCAATTGCTATTTTATATAGCGCCTTTCATAGTGGACCACCACCACAAAGCATTTTACAAGATAGTTAAAAAAATGTAAAAATAATAATGCATAATATGTGAAATACAGTGAAAAACAATGCATAATACATTAAATACAATGCTAGGTTCTAAATCATTGTGGATACGAGAGAAAAAAAATTATTATTACATCCAGACTGATGTTATCCTTGCATTAATCCAGTTCGAAGTGGTGGAAAGTTTGTACAGGCAGCTGCGTGCTGTAAATTTTATAGGTTGCATATTAAGGCTAGTGTATTGGATTTACTTATGCATCTGTTTTTGCAGATCATTCTCCTGATTTTAAAAGATAGGTTTATGGTAAGAGATATTGTTTTAAAAACTTAATATTTTGTTTTAAAAAGTTATAAACTAAATATTTAAATCTAAAAAAATGCAACACTTTTTGCAAAATTGAGGTGAAGTCTGAATTTCATTTCAAAATGAAAACACTGATGTTACCCACTTTCACAGATTGAGGGTCTTGCAGTATGCATTCTTTCAATGTTTTAACCCCATTGTCTTGCAAACTCATTACAAAAGGCTCTGTAAACTACATACAGAAGCAAAGTAAACGGCACACCAATATTCTAGCAAAATAACCTGCGACTAAAAGACAGTTGTTTCATTATTAAAAAAGTGGATTAAACCATTTATTTACATAAGCAAAATACAAGTATATTTGTTTTTCCCTGTAATTGAGTTGAGGAGGAGAGCTTGCAGTTGGCTGAATCGTTCCTCCAGCTGCAAATTCAGTGGCTCGCCCAGGTCTTTGGATACTCTGCTGCGGAAAATGTCTAAATCTGATTCGACTTCCATCTCTGTGATCTTGTCTTCCTCGATCACTGCTGGCCTCGTGCCATAGTGTTTTGCACGTTCCGTGATGGAGACTCGAAGATAACCTGGCGAGGAAAGAAGATGAGCTTATTTTAGAATCCTTATTTTGATCCAGACTACAAAAGGGAGAAACTTCACATTGTGCACAAAATCCAACACTGGTATTGCACTAGGTAATTGAAATGAATATAAAAGTCCAAACAACTGTAAAGTTAGTGGCTAAAATGTCTGTTTATCTAACAGTTCTGGCTCGTTTTCAACTCTGGTGATTTGGGAACCGCCTATAGTTCACGCTTTTGCTATATATATATATTTAATTATGTATTGGTAGGTGCACCGTACAAAAGCATTTAGTTAACCAGGTGAAGCTAACGGCAAACACGCTGGGATCATTAAGAAAATCATGTCCACCTCTTGTTCATAGAACGCACTGGCAATCTTGTGTTTATTCTGACATAATTGGTTCCATGGGTGCCTCGGAATGTGGAAATATTGTATCTGAGTTAGTCGTTATACAACATTGTAGTTGATTAACGTGGAGACATTATAAATTAACTGTCAGGTACTGCACGTATACGATAAAGAAAATGATTGCAAAACAAAGCACTAATACAGTACAGTATTTGCCGATTTACAAAACCACATTCCAAAAACTGTTCTTACCATGCTTTCTCATTCCATGCCAAAGTAATCAATTTTTTTTTTTTTTTTTTTTTTTGCATTGTATGTGCATGTTAAACTGAAACAAAAATGGCATTGAGGGAAAAAAAATAAAAATAAAACACGTAAAAAGCATGCACTTTGCATGTAAAAAGTCAAACTGCATAACCAAACACACTTTTCCACTGCCTCTGGGTCTTTTTTAGCACCCGTTTAAAAAAAAAAAAAAAATGCAACAGAATCTATTTTGCCCAGCTCAGAGCTGAATTTACTGTTTCCGTATATAAATATCCCAGTAACAGGTTGACATGCAGCAGAAAGTGTTCACCAGCTGGAAAGTCTAGCGTGGAAAAAGCAAGCAATCTCGTCTTACCATTGGTGACCTCCTGGTAACTGTGGAACAGCAGCACCAGCAGGTTAAGCAAATCATCCCATCGCTGCCACCGCTCTTCTACACCGCCCTGCACACAGAGGGAGTGTTACAGGGGCAATACCATGGGTAGGTCTTCCAAGTAGATATTTTACTAACTTGTACACTAAATGTACCCTTTACACCTGGACACATTCATTTTGCCACAATAACAAAGTAAAACGTGCATGTGATAAAGCTTCACATAGGAAATAAAATGTTTGACGTAACAACAAAGCAAATGAATCATGATAATACAAAGTGTTGAGAGTCCCTGCAGTAAATTGCTTTTTTGCATTCAACACTGAATGACACAAAGATGTATTCATTTTATGTTTATTTTTTAAAACGGATCTCATTTTCGAAACTTTCATTCATTCATATCAAATGACAGAATGACTAGGCAGTCATGTTGTTCCAAATTACACCATGCAGATACAGAGCTCGATTTAAGGAAAGCAATTCTCTGAATTCAGCTGTTTTATGGATAATCGTACTTTCTTTTCTATACTTTGTACTTGCTTTATAAAGATACCCATGAACTTCCCTCATTCCTAAAATCTGTACTTTCAACGAGTATCCTCCACATCTTGAATTTCCAGATTAGAAAGGTCCTGTTTAACCTCTACTCATGGACCACTGTTAGAGAGGTACAATACCACTGAGCAGCGGCTGGGGGTGTTGTGGCAGACAGCCAGTGCTGGGCGGGTACCCACCGTGGTGTCAGAGGGAAGCTCTGCATGTCGCAGGAAGTGCAGGATCAGGCCCAGTGACATGTGCAGCTGTGTTCTCAGGGGACAGGCGTAGCCTAAGAGCAACTCGAGCAGCTTGCAGCACAGCAGCTGGCTCTCCATAGTGTTCAATAGCTGCACTCTGGGAGAGAAAGAAATGGGCTGTTAAGGGGTGCAGAATACATATTGTGGCACCAAAACTATTTTTATATACAGTACTGTATCTACTCTGTGTATCTGAACAAAAAAGTACTTGTATAGTAGTGGTGCTTCCTTTATACAGTGTTAAACTAAATGTAATTTGATTACATCTGTGCATACTGCAGATGGCATCAAGAACTTTATAGTCTGAAGCTACTTGAACCACGGAATGTGTAGAAGCTTGGGACAGTCTGTTCAAACTTGCTAACATCATGCACCATCTTTCTGTGATGTATTTCTGGTTCCAATCTTTGATAATGTATGAAATAAGTAGCTAGTTTTCTTTGGTACGTTAAAGATCTTTTGAAATTGACACACCTCATACTTTGACACTGCACTTTTACACGTGGGTAAAGTTATGTTTACTGGCCTCAAATTGTATGTTGGTTAGATTTAAGGCTGCCAAAAGAGATTGTTGGACAAGACTGCAGGTTGATAACTCATCCCTCTTGAAATGCTCACATGTGACGCCTCCTGAGAGCACTGCCAAAAAAGGACTGGAACATCTCCTCAGAGAGCTTGTTGGAGCTGCAGGTAGGGGAGCGATCCACCTCCACTGCCAGGGCCAGCATCTTCTGGAGCAGGCACACCATTCTGCAGAGATGGAGAAAGTGAGCAACAGAGAGGAGGGACACAGAGAAACAGTGAGCAACAGAGAGGAGGCACACCACTCTGCAGAGACGGAGATAGTGAGCAACAGGGAGGAGGCAAACCACTCTGCAGGGACACAAACGGTGAGCAACGGGCACACCACTACAGGGACAGGTAGGGTCCATCCTGTATCGTGTTCTTGTTTTCTTCTCTGTGGCACCAATGAATTTTTTATTAACTGGTTTTCTTTGGTTATTGAGGATTGGCCTAGATTATTTTTCATTTATATTGGTTCAGGACTGTTTCTTTTTTTTTTTTCTTTTGTAACATTTGCAAATATGGCTCATACATTTTTCATACATATTCTGCAATTTGTTGTGGATTTGGCTTATACATTTTTCAAGCTTTATACTAAGATTGTGTCTTCAAATCCTACTTAATGTGTCCTTTAAGAAAAAAAAGGGTATTTGCTGGCGGTTCAAATCGAAATTATAGAAGCCTAATACAAAGTTGACCATTACAACCTTATATTACATTGTCTATTTAAAAAAAAAAAGGTGCCACCTCTAATGTTCATGACTTGAAATAAATATTTCTCCACAGTCACTGCATACAAATAGTCGATACACAACGTGCCATGCCCTTAGTATTTTACTAATGCAGATCCAAAAGTAATACAGCAACCTTTCCTTGGCTGCCAATAAAGTCAATTGTGGAGTATGGGTGAAGCGAAGTGTTGGTTCAGCAGCTGGTTTCACATTAAGGGGTATGGATGATGCCAGGTTAGCAGGGTGGACTGAAGGCTCAATCACCTGCCCCCGCCACCCTCCTCCCTATCAAAGTGGAAGCAACAGCTGGGATGGCTTCAACGTTCCGTAACTTTACCCAAGATACAAATATCTTTTGTAGAAGGAATCAACTAGGCAAGCAACCGGATTTCAGTCTTGGCACAAAAATGATACAAGGGTGTTCCTCAAACCGGATTTTAAAACATTAGTCACGCTCTTACTTGAGTCTGTAATCATCTCCCGTTTTCTTCTTCTTTTCTTGCGTAGTGATGTTTGTAACAGCACCTATCAACCAGTCCACCACATCTCTGCAACAGAAAACCTCTTTTAGGGATATGTGTGTGTTCTAATAATATCCAAGCCCAGTTTGCTAAGACTGGGTCAGGGAGTCTGACTCTGGTAGTAATTGTTTTAATGTTTTAAATGGTTTTGTTGTCAATTAAACATTGCATGTTTGTTTTCAATTTCTTAAAATAAATAAATAAATAAAATTGCAATGAATATTATTTAAGTGTCTGAAATGCTAGTGGCCCAGTATTAATGTTCACTGCAAGGGAAAACCCTTGTAGTTTATTGTGTAGGACAAAATGTTTAAATGTGGTGTTTACAATGACGGAGAAAGCTTATTAGCCTTTCCTGTTTTTCTGTCCTGTATTTAAACATTTTTCTGAACCTGTATTAAGTCTTACTGTGATTAATAAACCTGTTGCAGGTTAAAGAAATCTCCTGCGATTTTTATATATATATGACTGACTGTGGGTACAGAGTGCATGGAAACCACCAGAAACTATCATATTTGAAAACCTTGTGCCATTGCTAACCTGACATGGGTAAACTTCCTGTCACAGGAAAGCATTGCCTTGACGATGGAGAGCTGCAGTGATTGCTGCCCTACCCTGCGCTGAAAATCATCCTCCAGGGTCTGCACCACGTACTGTAGGAACAGCGGCCCTGTGGTCAGGGACTGGCTTTTCATGTGGTCCTGAGGGGGGGGGGACAGACAGCAGGCGAGCTGTTTTTAGTTGACGCTTTAAATCATATATGAGAAATTGCTTATTAAATATATCATTACCTTCTCATCCATGACAGAGGATAAAAGTTCCCAGTCCCACTGAACTGTAGACAGATCTGCAGGGTGAAAGCTAGAAGAGATTGGAATAGAGTGGCTTTCCAGTACAAAAGCAGTTCCCAAAGATTCAGGATGTTTGTATCTTTTCAGGCAAAACTCAACAAGATCGTGACCCAGGCTCTCGTTTACCTGGTAACCTATTCCATTCTTTTTACTGTTCGCTTTGTAAAAAATGCTAGTGTTGAACTTAACTCAAATTTAAGTCCTGGAAGGGTACTAGTTGTCATTTTTTTATATATATATATTTATATTCTTCTGTGGTATTTTAAATTGCATTTTTAGTTTTATTAATTGGGTGCCATTGAATTCTGATTCCCTCCTCTTTGCCGGTACTTACAGCTGGATCTTCATAAGCAGGGTGTAGGCTTCTTCGGCAAGGATGGGTGAGTCTGAGTTCAGCAGGATCTCCCTGAGAACGTGGTTGACTGTGTCGGCAGGGGGGTAGTAGCGCGGGCTCATAAAATCAAAGAGGAACTGCAGGGTGGCCTGGGGGTAGCTCTCCTCAATGGTGCAGAGAGCCAGCCGCAACCTTCGCTGAGAGATGGGCTCCCGCGGCGCTTCCTCCTCACTCAGATCAGACCCGTCGTCATCGTCCTAAAATGCAAAGCAGCATTAGGAAACTGTCAAAGTAATACAAACTGGGTTTGAATTGCAAATGCTCCTCATTGCCTGGTCATGGGCAAGTCTCTTCACCCAGGGTTAATGGAAAGGGACGTTATGAGAGCAGGAAGCAGACTTTCTGTGAGAGACGGACTCAAACTGACCAACCCTGTGTTTTTTATAAACAAGGCTGTTAAAGAGAACTTTACTAAGACCAGGGTTAGAAACTCATGGAACCCATTTTCCTCGTTTATTTTAAATGATCAGGAGCCATGTGTCTGAGCAATCGACACCCTTACCGCCTCCTAATAATTAACCTTAAGACACAGGTGAGACTTATTTATGACTTGATAAAGGATGTCAGTTTAGAGCAGATTTAGTAGGGGCCTCATTGCTCAAACTGCTGGCACCAAGTCATACGAGTAATATACCTCAAGTTCTGGACTGGGTGCAGAGCTAGTGTTTAGAGTTTCTAACCCTCCATTTTAGAAAGTTTTGGAGTATTTTTTATAAATGGTTTGTTTAACACCATCTTAAAACTAAGATGAACACCTCAGGAGGCTTTGGCAGTCAACATCCCCAGAAGGCAACTAAATTGCATTTTTTCCATTATAACTACTCAAACATGATGTGGTCACTCAAAAGTATAATCTTCCATAATTTCAAAACTCTGCTTAGTTTCTTATGTTACATAGACTCTTACTTGATCTTCCTCTTCTGTCATTCTCCAGGGAAGCATATGCTGGATTGGCATGCCGGTGAGTAAACTGAGCCTCTTGCGCTTAGCACGGTCTATGTAGTAGATATCCTGTTCCGGCTCCTCCTCTAACTCCTGCTCTGTTTCCACACTAGAATAACACTCTGACATGGCTTTGTCCTCTTCCCCATCCACCTCTCGTCTCAGCAAAGGAGGGGACCGGAGGGGAGAGGCCTTCCCGTCTGAGAGGCTGTTCCAGGGTTTGGAGTACGACTCCATCTCATCCACAAAGGGCAGGCTATCTGGACTGTCCAGCTGAGGGGAGGGGAGGTCACAGTCCATCAGCCAGTCGGGAGAGTCGCCGGCCAGAATGTCCGTGGAAGTCGGGCTGCTGGCTTCAACTGCTTTCTGTTCGTTAAAACTAGAACCAATCTGGGAAGAGCAATTGGGTGATCCCTGCTGCTGCTCGGTTAAGGAATGGCCACTAGGCTGCTTTGTATCTGTAGGAAGGTTTTTAATAGAACACTGCAGACAAAGGAGCTTGTCGGTGCTGCCTTCTGGTTGCCACCTCTTGCTAGAGGACTCTCTGCACTCTCCCTGCTTGTCTTCGCTTGAGATGGCAGCATGACTGCCACTTGAACAGGAAATTGTGAAAGGCCCATTGGTGGACTCGTCAAGTTCATGGGAAGGAGAGGGCGTTTTGGACTGTCTGTCTTGCGGCTCTTTGGTGTCAAGCCCTCTCTGACAGTCGACCTCAGAGGGTTCCATGCTCTTCTCCTGGGGTTCTGCAGAGTTTGTATCTGAAGAGCAGGGCTGGTCGGTGCCCACGCCAGGAGCTGCAATACTGTGGAGCAACTTGGTACCGCGGGAGCACAGTTCAAACAGATCTTCTTTCTCTGCCCCAGAGGAATATGATTCGTTCTGGTGCTTGGGGGAGCATAGGATTTCAGACTGGGAGTCTTCCATGAACTGGTATTGAGGGAGTGTGGGGGAAGAGATGTCTGTGTCTGGGAGATCGCTGAGGGAGCAAGAACCGGAGAGTCCCAGGTCAGGCGGCTGCATGGCGCTGGTGGCTGCAGGGGACTCATTAACTTTTGGATTCACCTCTTCTTCCTCCTCCTCTGACAAAATGGTGAGCACGTTCTCAGAGCTGAGGGGGCTCTGCTGCCCCCTGCTGCTCTCTGTGGGTGAACTACACTTGCTCAGGTCCACCACCTCTACTGTAAGATCATTGGAGCTCTTCCTATGTCTGTGGCGCCCCCGGTCATTGTCATTCTGTGTTAAGTCAATGACCTTCTGGAAAAAGAAAAAAAAAAGAAAAGTGTGTGGGTTTACCGATCACCAAAAGGTCTGAACAGTGGCTCTGTCCTCCTTGGGTTTACTGACTGGTAAAGCTGACATTTAATGTGTTTTTATTTTGTAGTTGTTTCCTCTTTTAGTGTATAATACTACCTTTTCATATTATATCTATCTGGTATTTTTGTACTTCAGTAACTATATAGATCAAATCCTGTTTTTTATTTATTTATTTTGCCTCGTGTAAAATACTACGTTTTCATATTGTATCTATAGCTGGTAATTTACTATAATATTTGGAGTGACTATTTAGATCAAATCTGTTTTTGGAAAGAAAAAATCAATCAAGCTGCAATACTGATGTTACTAAAATAACAATTCATACAGTACAGTTCATACAGTACAAACTAAAGTTACATCAAAGGCTGAGGGAAAAACAAAATATACAGAACAAGTTCAATTTTCAAGGCTAAATAATAGAACGCCCATCTTTTGATTGTAGTTTCTACACTACAGTACTTATTACGGAAATAACTTTTGAACTACCGTACCACTAACAAACACCTGAAGTTTCCTACCTCTCTCTCTCATCGCATTTCAGTGGGTGCAAGGGTGAACTTCTACCAGTACTCGGTACCGGGACTTGCTTTGCTGTCGGTACTGGACACCGGGACTTACTTTATCTGCTTTTCTTCCAAAATGCGTGCGTTCCAGCCACACTTACAGTTATTTATTTTACACAGTCCACTGGCATTCTATGACAAAACAGTTTCATCACGAAACTAAGATATTAAAATATTCTCGAAATGAACCAATGGCAATGGATAAGCTAATTATCTTAGTTCTTGGCAGCAAGCTTATAAGCATAAGTTATTTGATAACTTTGCTGCCAATCATTATTAAACCAATCGGTCAGTCTCCTCCGCCTCTGGATTTAATGCGATTGGTCAATAACAGAGAACTCCCCTGATCGACTACTAATTCTAAGAAATGGAAAGCAAAATATGGTGGTTCATTAAATGAATAACATCTGAAGTAAGTTTACTGTTATGAAATATTTAATTTTGTTTCCCGATTTATTTTTGTTTCTTTTAAACCTTCAAAACAATTAAATGACGGAATTTGTAAAATATAGGCGTTTTCTGAGGCATCTGCAATAAAATCAATTTAAAAGTAAAATATGAATTCTGGGAACTGCTAGAGAAATAATCATTAATGTTAATGACATCCTGCTTGTGCCCACACTAGCTAGGTAAAGTTTTGTCTTGTTAAATTAAACTCTTCGTAAATCCAGTTGGATTACAGTAATTATAGGGAAAGTGGCTGGAACTTTCTTTAGGAGTGAATTTATTTATTTTTAATTACAACAGTAATTACTATTAATGTACTTTATATATATATATATAACTTGTATATCTGAAAGCATTCGATTACAGTAAATCTTTTTCACTTCTCAAACCAAATGCTGATCGTTACAGGAACAAAGTTTCCGTAATGCTGTCCTTCCTCGATTTTACCTATAATCGGTTGACTGTTCTGCAATGTAATGCTGAGCAGACGGCTCTTCACTCCAGTGAAGCCGTACTGGATGAACGCACTGCCCTCACTCAACATGGCGCCTACAGCACACACCAGGGAAACTGCATAACACAACAGACAGAAAAAAAAGATGCTTACTCACCCGCGAAGCATATTTTATTCCAGCCGATTTCTTGCAGTTGCAGACTCTTTTGAACACGCCTACTATCTCCAGGTCCGGCTCTTCTTCGCTGCCCGAGCTTATATCTATAATCGCACTCATTTTGGAGTGCGGAAGTATCGTTAATATGAGTCTTTAAAACACAAGGCATTAATTACCCCCATGCTATAATAAACCCTCGTGTAAATAACCATCAGTTGGACAGTGTAACAGGAGAATAAGAATCATTAAGGTTAAAAAATACGCGCTCCAAAGACCAGGGGTGCAGAAGAAACCCCTGGCTTTGAGATAGAGGTGCTATGTATCTACCGGTACAATCATAAACTCTGCTAGTTTCGTGACTGACTTGTGTTTGCAGCGCACTGCGTCTTTTTACGTTGGTTTGGAACACAAACGATATAGACCAATCCGCGCGTACAGTTATAACAGGGGCGGGATATATCACGCGTTTGCAATCTCGCGAGAGTCGAGCATTACGCGAATGTATGCAGTAGAACGCTTCTTAAAAACGTCCAATAGTACACAACATTCTGAACGCGATTAAAACAAATCCTCAGCATCGCAAGTCAATCTTTTTGGAGTCTTCTGACTGTCCTTGTGCTCAACGACTACTGTAAATAAAGTACAACTGTTCAACCTGTTTTTACAAGTAAACATTTCTAAATCGCAGTGTTTAAGTGGATCGCAGCATTATCCACTACTTTTCGATTCGTTTTATGGTAAGCATGGTGTAAACATTTTAACAAGACTGGTTAAAGCTTTTTTTAAAAAATGTATTTAAATAGAACAAATGTTTATGCTGGTTTCGTTTTTTTAACATGTTTAACATTAACCAGCCGAATGCATGGCTTCCATCATATACAGCCACAAATGCTCAACACAAAGTGCAGGTACTCGATGCTCAGACCTGTGTATTTCAGACATACAAAATGTAGACAATTTGAGTGCCAATGAATAAATACTTGTAACATGTATAGCCATTGGTAAAGACACGATAAATGTAACACAAAAGCCTTAAGTAACTGATCAATTCAAGCTCTGAAAGTACTGAAAGCTGTACTTGCATAAAGTTCAGTTAATGGACGCATGTACAACAGAAGTCATACCTTTGATTATACAGATGAGTGGGTTCATTTGTTTTAAATCACAATGATTATTTTCTGCACATGGGAAATCATATTTTATGAAAACGTATACATTAGCTTTGAACTGTAGTCGTTTTCTTTTTGTTTGCCCTCGCTAAAATGCATTAATGCATGCACATATTAAGGGTAGTGTGTACTACTACTGCAAAAATCTGCAGCCTAAAATTGGACTGCAGGAATTTGAGTGCTGTAGAAAAAAAAAAACGGTAACACTGCACTATACGATGAGAAGGTGATTTTTCATAGGTACCAAAGTAAAATGAAGAAATACTTACTTGACTCGCAAGAACTTCTACAGTAAGTTTGGCACCAGCACTGGTTTATAAGTATGAGTTAACAGAGCATAACTAACACTGGCATGCTGGACGAAGGACACGTGACTCGCAGAGTTGATGGTCCAATGGATCTATCGCCAGCTTATGTGTGAATTTAAAAATAGCCGTCATATGTTGTCCAATCTTGAAGTAACCACTGCTGTGTACAGTGACCAACCACATCATCTTCAGTAGTTTACTGTGTAACAAATAATACGCTGTTCCTATGGTGTCAATTGGCAGATTACTGCAGGAAAAGTGTAGTCATGGTTTATTTTTGAAAGGTGACATGCTTTAAAAATCGCGCTGATTGAGTGTTAAATCTCTGTTCAGTTGCGAAGATGATCCTGCTGAATTCTGGTGACGGACAGGTGTCCGAGCAGTCTGGCGGTGTCTCGCTCCCCATTCGGCATGCTAAACGTTTCCGTGATTGCGCATTCACTTGCAGTACAGGTAGATACAGTCGATTCACCGAAAGAGAAACTACTGCAACGTGAAATATGATACTGACGTTTCAATGCTATAACCAGTTTTAAACAAATATTTCCAACTGCACCGGTGCTGTTTCATAGCTTTAATGTTACACAGCCAGCATACATAGTTTATAATGTCGGTTATCATTGGCATATTGCCATACTCTGCTCATAAGTACACGAACCATGTCTCTGCTTATTTTTATTAAGTGGAATTTGCAAGACCATCATTACCTTCGTAGAACAATGCATGCTTCCACAGCATCCACACTGAACAGTAATAATAAATCCATCGGGGAGGGGGGACGATTTAGAAATCTGTTGGCGACTTTAAAATGAAGATGAAGTGCGGGGAGAATGTTGTTATTTTAAGGTCGCCGTGTTCCTGTAGCATTTGCCACTGCATTTAAATTCTACTTGCACGCTGGCAGTCCTATGCGTTTTACCTGCTTTACATAGCAGTTTAAATGTGTGTTTTTCCCAACGATTGCCTTCTGTATATTTATGCAAACATTTGTACGTTTTTTTATTATGACTTTATTTTGTTAATTGGTTATCAGTTAAAATAAATTATATTACAACATGATGTGGCCTTTTGGAGCTCTGCGAACGTTTTCAATGACAAAAAACAAAACTTCCAATTTATATCCTCGCTAGAAACCGCAGTTCATGGAAACCCATTTATCACCTGGCACGAAACAGGAAAATATACGTTTTCACGAGAGGCTGTAATTCAGCCAGTGTAATTCAACTTTAATTATATGCTAAATGTCGACCTCGCCAGTGATGAAATAGAACATGTTTGCTTACTGATTTTCACTGGCTATTCTGCTAACCCAGGGTCTTAAGTCATTTTTTGCTTCTCATCAGTTTTTGCTGTTTGTTGATAAGGACTGGAAGGTCAAGTTGTTGAGCACAAATCTGTAGCAGTTTAAAAGCATTCTATTAACAAGGAAATTAAATAATGTAATTTAAAGTGGAAAACTTTATTAAACATTTTAGATCTATCTATCTATCTATCTATCTATCTATCTATCTATCTATCTATCTATCTATCTATCTATCAACATATTTTAAACCTGATTGAAAATAATAAAAATAAAGCATACATTTAAGATGGGCTGTGTCCCGGTGTCTTGAAAGTGTCCTAAGTTCACCCTGATTGGTCGGGCTGTATAGTGATGTCACCCCACCAGCTATTTGCCACGCCCCTAACCCTAAATCTAGCACAGTAGTTAAGGGGACGCTATTTCACATGAAAACGGGGCACAGTCCATAGAATGAACAATATGAATTTGTTGATGCACAGTGAATAATATTGTATATATTTTTAAATAAACAAAGCTGCCAGTTTTATAAAGCTTACATATTAACATGTTCAGTATTAATATCTAAAACCGTACATTCGATTGTACTCCCAAAGTTAATTTATTGTTCACAAAAAGCCGACGTTTTGACACAGAAGTGCTTTCAACCGAGTGCAATCCAGTGTGTGCAGTTTACTCTTCTTTTATTATTTGATGGCGCGCGCCAGCCTTGTGAACAGCCAGCGGAGAGGCAGGGCACCCCTTGGCCCCAGAAATGAAGGTTTGTGGGCCCCTCTCGACTGCCCGAACACACGCTTAGAAAAATACACCTCCACACACATATTAACAGTGAAGGAGAATCTGTAACAATGGTAATAAAACCTATAAGAGATTTTCAAGTATTAGTTTGCACTGTTTTATTGTAGTATGTTTTTTAAATCTGTAACTTTAAGGTATTCTAAAAGGATGCTCAAGTTTCCTTTGTGTATAGAATGGCAGTAAACCTCAAGGAAACAACTTTCCAAGTTCTATAATCTCAATGAGAAATCTGAAGAATAGCAATGCTCTCCCTAGGTTCAGCCAACGGTTGCAAGAAACTCTTAGATTGCTGGCTCCTGAGTGTGATGTCTCCTTTATGCCCCGAGAGGGCAGCAGTGGGATAGGAGCTGCAATCGTAGCAGGCAAGGAACTACGGAAGAGAAGGCGTGGTCTGGTAAAAAATAATTAAATTGCTTTTGTTAAAGGTGATTTGCAGGTGTTTCCGTTCCTACCTGATAGAGCTAACTCAGGAATTCCCAAACCTGTAGATATTCTGCTCTGGTTTTTAATGCATGTGTGAGTTTTAATTGTGGTCTAAGACAGCAATTCATTATTATTTTTAGACTCTTATTTAGTGACCGGTCAGAATTATTTTATTTATTTTTAAGCCCTGTAAATTATGATTAAAGAAAAAAAAGGTTTTAAAACAGATTTTAAACATGAATTTATAATGTAGATGGTAAATTGTATCTATTTATGTATTTACTATCCATATTTAAAACACACCACAAAAACTTCATGGCATCTTGTAGTAAGGCCATTGAAAGCAAAGAGTAAAAAAATCCCATTGATACTCAGTCTTGGTCTTTCAACCATTTCTACAGGCAGGAGATGAAACATGTCGGATAAAAAGAACAGTTTTATTCCACATTTTGTGTTATTTGGATGAGAATTTTATAATTTGGGCAGCAGTGTGGAGTAGTGGTTAGGGCTCTGGACTCTTGACCGGAGGGTCGTGGGTTCAATCCCCGGTGGAGAACACTGCTGCTGTACCCTTGAGCAAGGTACTTTACCTAGATTGCTCCAGTAAAAACCCAACTGTATAAATGGATAATTGTATGTAAAAATAATGTGATATCTTGTAACAATTGTAAGTCGCCCTGGATAAGGGCGTCTGCTAAGAAATTAATAAAAATAATAATTTACTGTAATATACGTGTTTTAAAAATTCTCTGTTTCTCTATCTCTTATAGGTTTGATCCAGCCTTAATGAAATCAGAATTTGCAAGCTGTATTACTGCACAGAAATGATGGAATAAGCCTTCTTGATTCTCTCCTGCATATCTTCTGTTGCCTCCAGTTGGGGTTGTAATTGTCCCAGTTGGGGTTATAATTGTCCCAGTTGGTGAATTTGTCTAGTCATTCAATTTGGGTACCAAGAAAATAAAAAATAAAACATTTAATGTCTATGAATACATTATTTTTATTATTTCTACATTGTCTAATTGTATAATACTTTGGAATGAGTGATGTAATAATACTGTATGGAGCTTATTTGTCACAGTTAAAAACATGACGTGCTATGATAATGCTATGTCCTGTTCCCTTGGCTGCACAAATGCAGTTTGTTTTTTTTGCTTTTAAACTTTCATTTCGGTTTTACCGAAAACCAACTGAATGTCAGAAACATCCCTACTTTATATGTATTACTGTACTGGTTTAATTTTAATAAAGCTGTTATCACTGACTTGTATGTGTTCTATTATTCACATAACATGTATGTATTTTTTAGGCACAACTGCCCCCAGGGTTTATGTACTGCATTATGAGCAGCCCCCCACAGTAGAAAATGTGAATTAGAAATAATATGGCCTAATAATAATGTGGTGTTTATAATGTGTTGTTAAATATGGAATGAAAAAGATAGGGACTACAATTATAAATAATTGAAGGTTTTAGTTGACACAATCAGTAGGCTTCAGTAGCTAAACCTTTTTGGTAAAACTAAACATGTGCAGTTAAACTAGTAAAACATAATTGACTGTTGCTTTCAAGAGTCTTGTTGCACTGTGAGTTTTCAGGGAAAAACAGATTCCAAATCGTTCTGCATTCTTCCTGGAAATGTGGTGCCCCTGGTGGTGGTTCATCAATAATTAACTTGTGGTCTGTAATAACTACAACAGGGTACTGGTTTGTTCTTGACAGAATTGAATGCCGAATGCACAGTTTCAAGAGAAAGAGTTTGAGATTAACTGTTTTCTTTTTTTTTTTTTTTTAGTATTTAAACACAGTTAAGAATGAGGAGAGTACTGTTTGTTTTGGGTGATGCTGTGGTTACTTTTTCTTATTCACAATGGTGTTGCAGATCCAGTTCATTCCATCCTATAAAAAAAAAATATATTCAGTGGTCAGAATTATTAGAGAACTACAGAAGTGGTGCCGTTAGCCAGGTGATTCCCAAGAAAGTGAATGGTTTTAGCAGCGGTCTGGCGTCACGGCCCTCCCTTACCTGCAGTCCCTCCCCTGACAGGGCAGCACAGGCCTGGATTTGCCACTCCCTGTCTCTGTACGTGTGGAGGTTCAGCCCCTCTGCGATTTCACTCGCCGGAGCTGCTGTCACCAGGTCCTGCTTGTTAGCAAAGATAAGCACTGGAACTGCCTTCAGATTATCTTCTTCGATAAGATCGGATAACTCCTGCAGGAAAGGTTGAAGTGCAAGATTACAGACAGGAATGTGTTCACATGTGTTTTACCATTTACAGTGTGTTCTGGATTGGTGATCGTAAACTAAAAGCTTCTCTTACTATGTGACCCATCAAGCGTAGTACTGTACTGTAATGAACTACAGTATTGAAACTGGGTTCACAGGCATATCTATCCCTTTCCCACCACATATACAGACTCAAACAGGGTCTCCAGTGGATCATCCATTGAAGGCACTTCCATATGGAGTGCAGGAAGAGTCATAGAGGAGCTGGCTGGTTTGAATCCTGGTGGCGCTGAGTTGCTGACCTTAGCTAGCCCACAGGGAATGCTGCATAGGGTTTTGTGCTGCATTGATGTGGATAATATGATTAGTGATAGTTCAGATCATTGTATTTCAGCACTCCCTACTGGTCAAGCACCCCACAAGTCAATCCAGACAAACCTTCCATCTGGTTCTTTGCCTCCAGTAGCTTGGTAATATCTGGTGCTCTGGTTCAGCTGGTGAAGAGAGACCGTGGGAATGGAGGTTGCACATTAATCTTCAGGTTACCTAATTGGTAAGTGGGTTTCAGTGGCTTTTCAAATTGGTTAAAAAATGAGGGTAACATTTATCAATGATCAGTGAATGAAAAAGGAGCAACAATCAAGCAACTAACAGTCTGAAACACACATACCTGTCCTGTTTCTTCAAAACGTTTCTTGTCTGCGCTGTCTATGACGTAAATCTGCAACCAGAAAAGATGAATGCTAACCTCATATCTCCTTGTTGGATTAGCAAATGAGTATATGGATAGGTTCTTAATAGGTTCTCATTATTAGGATGCCAAGTTTTGCCTTCATTGCAGCTAAACGATTCAATTGTATTATACAGGATAAACCCACAGAGATGCACCAGCTTGTGTCAAGGATCCTTGATCTGTTCCCTTGGTATTGGACTGTTCAAGATTTATATTACCAGAACGGGGGATTTCACAAAGGTTCAGTCAGATTTATAGTCAGTAGCCAACATGCAATCAAGGAAAGTACTTTTTCTGGTGTCTTCTGTTAAACTGCAATATTTTTGTTTTGTTTTTAAAAATAAGTAAATGATGGGGTTTATGAATGGTTGGTTTTTGGTCTTTCAACTCCACTTACTGCTTTTGGAAAAGTCAAGGTGTCACATGGTTGTTGAGGAAACAGGAAGAACAACATGACCAAAAAAAAAAAAAAACAAGCTAAAACTGTACTGTAAATCTTTACAGAATTCAGAATTACTCCAGTAAAACATAAAATAGAAATAAAAAACTATATTAAAATGACATTTAAGCTTAACGTATATCTCTACAGTTAACCATAAAACCAGGCAACTCACCAACAAGTCTGTATTCTCTAAATATTTCTTCCAAAAAGGCCGAATCTTCCTTTGACCTCCAATATCCCAGACGTTCAGTTTCATACCATTAGAAGCCACACTTTTAATGTTGAAGCCCTGCAAGAAAAGGAAGTGTGTGAAATACAGGTACTTTTTTCTTAACGTAAATGAATGTTTTGCTGCCTTTTTAGCCATTTGGTGCTTCCTTGGAGACCTGCAGATTTAAAGCCATGGAGCGACCGCCATCTAGGAGACCAATCGATTTACAGGCTGAAAGTGAGGAGTAAGCTCAGTAGAACTGCACAGACTGAGGTACTGTGGGATTGCATTGACCTGCTATGAAAGTGTCCGGTTATTATCATTCTGTTATCATGTCTTGATGGGGGGAGTTACCTGCTTGCTGGGGTTTGAATACAACATTTGTTGAACAGCATATGAAAACAAAAAACATAATTTTATAAAGTTTTGAAATTTTCAGCACACTAACTTGTACTGTCTGGTTACAGCTTTGTTTTATTTCTGCATGTACATATAATAGACTGAACTGACTGAAATGTTATTTATGATCACTATCGTAATGAATACAATCGTGTACAAATTTCATTTATATTATATATAGCACTGAGATCTTTACAGAACAGGCAGCAATTACAGTGTTACCATATATACACAATACATCCAGACTAATCACAAAACAAACCATCACAATGGTTTAAAACAACATAAAACATACATCAAACCAGTCTATTCACAGCCAGAACTGAAATATTCAATCTACAAACTGTGCTAGCAAAATGTTTGTCTCCCTTATTGGCTTTTTTGACAATGATAATTGTACAAATGGATGGGTGAGTTTCTTAATGCCTTATCTAAGACAAGCTACGTAATTTAGTTTTATTTCTACTAGCCGTAGCCAATGTAGTCTTCCTCTTCCATGATAAACTGAGTCCATTTTAACTCCCATCATCAATAATGGAACCTTCTTTCTGATGGAACATGGTGTGAATGTTTAAAGCGATAATAAATTAATTAAGATATGTTAATAGTTGGATTAATTGGCAGCCGACATGCACATTTTGTATCAGGTTTTTTCACTGATCCAAAAAGCAAAGCCTTCATCTTACATTCATTACAAGCCTATTGTTTCTAAACCATTTCTGCCGAGTGTTAAAATCAGATTGCAGCTTCTGTTCGGTTTCCGCTAAATCTTTATTTATGGAATATCACGGTATCATCAGCATACGTTCTTACACTGGCAGCATTTGGTAAATGATAAATAAATAAATAAATAAATAAATAAATAAATAAATAAAACATTTTGGTTATTGGTGAACTGATAAAGTCAAGTCCGCTAATCATTTTTGCTCTGCCCTTTTGATGTGGTATTACCCTATGCTTGTATATCATAAGATGTACTTTATTTTGTTTGATACCCATGCACCAGCGTTCCAATGGAGCTCTCTACGTGGATCTAAATTTAAAAGTACAGCACGCAACCCTACTGATTTCAGAGCTGGAAAATGTTCTGATCTTCTGGATACAGTCCAGGCTGTCTCTGTGTAGCTTGAGCTAAGCCATGCTGGCTCCCAGCAGGAGTCAATGTGATAATTGCTCAGAAAGAGCTCTGTGTTTCCCTGCCAGTTACATTGTTAATCACCTCTTCATCCATTGTTCCATATACATGGACCTTGACCTACTGCCCCTTTTTTTACTACAGCAGTTATGCAAATATGTCATTTAAAAATATTATTTCTGCCTGTAGTTGCGGCCTGCATTTTTCCACACGGGAAGTGCATTTATATAAAGCTAGATATGCCACTCAACCCCTTTTTTATGTTATTACTACTTCTCTGAAAAGGTCAAGTTATCTAAATGATACCTAATCCTATAATTCTGCATATATAACACATTCATAATCCTAACCCCTCCCCCTCTTTTCCCAGTAGTGTAGCTCACCTGTGTTGGTGTAATGGTGCTAACGTCTTCTGAAGCCAGTTTCTTCAGTAATGTTGTTTTCCCTGCATTGTCCAGGCCCAAGAGAACTATTCTCAACTCCTGCTCTGGAGCGCCTTTCAGCTTCTGGAGGACCGAGAACAAGCCCTGGATAAGCAAGTACAAATAAACAAACGTGAATAAGACTCGGTACATTGCAAGGTCACCCGGGTCTGGTCGTGCAGATTCTATCTCCAAGATATGCTCACACCAGACCACAGGTCAGTTACAAGGTCCAGTAAAAAGTGGCTTTCTGTATTGCGCTTGTACTGTAGGTTTTAACTGGCAACCTTTTTAGTAAACTTTAGTAGATGGATATGCTGTTGTTGGCATGACTCCAAGACTGTTGGACTTGCATGATTGATTGCATTATTGCAAAGGGATTCTGGGGTCTTTATCTTTTAGTTTGCAGGTGATAGTAGGCTGTCAGAGGAAGTTTTGGAAACTAGCAGGAGGAGCAGACTAGCAGGACTCTGAGTCAGAAGAATGGTTCTATAAACTGCATATTAAAATGTTATTTCATGTTTATATTGTTTATCATGAAAGCTGTCTATGTCTCTCCTGGGTACCCAGCTACACATATTCCAACACCACACAGCCTACTTTGGCTATAGATTTCATATTGGCTGAGGGGGGCAGGTTATTTGACTACACTATAAATGTTTTTTAAAAGGTTAGGGACCCATAAACATCGAGCTAATTTCTCTATAATAGTCAATTTATCAATCCATGTTAATAGATATCATATTTACATCATCAATCAAGCATGTGTTCTGTGAGTGTATACTATTAGAATTGTATAGGATTTTTATTCTTTTTTTTCTGGAAATAAGCGACTCATACATGGCTTGTTTTTATGTTGTCATCTCATATGTTTTCTGTTAACCTGGATTATATTAAATCTGTAATTCAATGTTTCTCAGTACATGATTATGAATAAGACCTATTGACATATTGCTTTTTGCATTTTAATGAAGATGGCACAATATTTGAGGGCTAGAAAGCAGTAGCATCATTTGAAAGTGTCCAAATAAATTACCACTCCAGCCATCTTAAAAACAAATTCATGAATCAATGTAGGTTTTTGTATTCTTGCAGGCACCAACCTAATTCAAATGATCAAACAACTGTAGGTCTTGCAAGAGACTGAATGAGTTTCAATGTTTTCTTTCAGTAGAGTAGGAGAGACTCTGTCCCCGTTCCCACACATGCAGGACCAAAAATATTGACAATAGCAATCTTACAATTCTCATCTGCATCCCTTTACACAGATGATCTGATGTCTACACTATCAGTGTAGGTTATGAGCATATTTATTTAAACGTGCCCAGGCATGTTACAATATTTAAAGATGTGCATCTCCCTTCCTCCAAAGCTATGAATCTATTCATTTTTAATTATACTGTTACCACAACGTTTAAGGATTTTTTTAATTTTTTTTTAAATATTTTAATATTTTTATCACTTCTATGGCTGTCCAGTACCTTGAGGTTATGTCACTCTTGAAAAAAAAATGACTTCAGGTTATTATCGGTATCAATACTGTTCCTTAATATCAGTCCAGGGTTTGGCCAGTCTATGTATTCCAATATTATTTTCCTGTGTCTAGACGGGATAAATGGAGGTCAAATTCTACTCTACACAATTCATTTGTACTCCAAGAACTAGATTGCAAAGTAAATGTTTGTGTTATATGTTAGTATTAGCAGCGTATTTTAACAACATTCTTGAATGTGAGAAGCTAAATATTGACCAGACGAATCTTAAAAAGAGTCCTGCATTATGACAACTCCCTGCTCCCGTCCAAAGCTAAACATGTCTTCAAACCCGACAGCCATCCCCAGCTATCCAGATTTTATCTCTTTAAAAGGTGACAACCCCACCTTCAAAGAAGGAAATACAAAGCCAACTATTTCAAGCTCAAGAAAACCCTTCAACTCATTAAAGACTGGTGACTCACCAAACTGACAATACAGATAGAATACATACCTTTTGAACTTCTCCCATTTTATCTTGTTTTCTTCAGGAATAAAAGTGAGGAAAGAAAGCTACATTCTATAGTCACAGCCACGCAGACACAAATTGAGTTGACCCTACAGGCTGGATTGAGTCCGTGGGTGCTGTCTTCCCTTATGCAATATGTACAGTCCACAGGGATCTCTCTCTCTCTCTCTCTCTCTGGATTAGGGCTCCAGAATTAGCTGCCAGCTTCAACATACACTCCCTGTATTAAATAATTACCTGGATTATCCCCCCCCCCCCCCCCCCCCCACGCCACCTGTCACTCTCAGGACGTCATGTGTGAAGATAGTCCAGCAGTCCATTAAAACAAGGTGTTTCATTTTAGTTCTGCGCATATTACAGATAATGGACGTAAATTTGCATGCCCATTGTAGTGCTCCATGTGTAGGTTATGCATTTAACATGACTTATGGTGGTAAACCATGTTTTTACAGTGCTTTGCTGTTATTGTGATGAATCATATTTGCCTTGCCTGTGCCTCACCATTTTGACCCCCCCCCCCCCCCCCCCCTCTCCCCGTAGGTATATCGAGGAGGCTGACATCAGTCTGCTCATATGTCACACTTGAAAGTTTTGCATATAGATTTAGAGACGAGCTTGCCACATTGGGATGAAACTTGCTAGAACCCTCTTTAGCACAGATATTGAGTGTATTGTAATCTGGGGGTATAACGAGGATGCCTGTCTGTATGTCAGTTTTATTTTTACGTGTATCTAGGGAAACGCTATCCTAAATATGATGAAACTTTGTAAGGAGTTTTTTTTTTTTTTTTTAATACTGGTTATTAGTAGTGTCAGAATATGGTAGTAAATAGAGGCTGTCTGTATATCAAACTTCTGTCTTTACACATCTAGAGAACCACACAGCCAGACTAGCTAATAACCTTTAGCACTGTTTGAGTAATCATAATTGTAAAAGTGTAAGTGTGACAAACAGAGAAGCATTCATGGATCTAGAGAGCCGCTGATCCAGCTATGAACACTGAGAAGGAAATTCTTTAGCACAAACCATTGAGTGAATGTATCATTATCTGGAGGTTTATGGAGGTTGTCTGTCTGTATGAATGTCCATCTGTGTGTCACATATACATTTTGACATATCTCTAGAGAATCGCTTATCCTGTCTTCAGGAAAGTTATTGAGTGTTTGAGAGCAAACTGTATGGAGGCATCTGTCAGTGTGTCTGTATGTACTGTCTGTCTAACTTACATTTTTAAACATGGTTACAGGAAGTCATGCTGATCTCCTATTCTGTCAGACTGATAGCTCTAAGTTTGTATTGGGAATGACAAATTAAGTATATTTGACCAAGAGGTTAATGCATACCAGAGGCCAGTGAGAACAAATCATGTTAATCTGCCTGTCAACTTCATACAACCTTGTAATTAGAAATCCACAGATTCTGTTCAATTCCACTTAGAAGATTCACCTGCAACAATACTGTATCGCAACTGTAACTGCAGTTTGATATAACTATTCAATTTTGTCTGCAGTTGTCAAGCAGGGTATAATAGGCCCTCAGGGCAGGTACAGTGTTGGTCGGTCAGTTTCTCACATAAAACAAAATCACACCAAAGAGACATTTTGGAAAATATACTGGCACCTTTTATTAGTTTATAATTCTATCCTATATCCCGTTCTACAAAGCAAGTCAAATACATCATTAATAGAAACATAAAATTACATAAAGCAGGCCTAGATAAAATAGTTATATTTCTACCATCTAAACAAAGCCAAGAGGCATATTCAATCAAAGAATTACAGCACCTGCATTATTTCTCTTTTCTGTGGCACTATTCATTCACAAATTCCAAAAAGAAAATGTGTTAAACTGTATTTGAGGAAAATTTGATTGAATAATGCCATTAAAAGAGCTCAAGAAACTTTATTTCCTAGTTCTAAAGTTACATTCAGTTGTATTGTAATGTACTGTACAGTTTTAAGACAAAGATGGACAAGATTGTTTAAATGATTTAATAGGTACAAATAATGCCTGCACCATCAATTAAACATAAGTCACTAAACTGAGAAAATGTAATCTAACTTCATTTGTTGGCACATAAATGTTTCTAAGGTTAGTATGGTGATGAAGTGTGGTGGTCTTGAATGGAAAGCAATTCAGAGCTTCTATGAAGACCATCATAAAGAGTGCTACCCAAGGGTGTAAAATCAACCCCATTTCCTCAATTCTTATCAGTATTAGCAGCATTATCACACAGGCCACCTGTATTTGTGTTTAAGATCTTTTAGTTCTTTTGGTCTTTATACTTTAGCTGGGGACATAAAGCATTTTCAAGAACAATGCAGTAGATACAAGTCTGTGCCTGATTGCAGTTAGAGTAGGAATATGGATTTAAAATTCTTGTCTAGCACTACTTTAGCAAATCTGACTTAAGCTAATGCCTCCATCTCAATGGGGTTTTCCTGGTTCTAAAACCACAACACGGTTCACTTTTTTTGCAGTTCATTTTTGGTGCTCTATTTACAGAATGTTCTGCAATTAAGTTTTTTTTTTTTAAGCAGAAATATTTTGCTGCATAGTAAGCTTGGCAATCTCTGATCTAAGCTGAAAAACCGATACAGAATCATGCAGAACATACACCATAGGATTAAACAGGTAAGAAATGTAATATTTGTAAAAGAGTAAAAGTTATATTATTATTATTATTATTATTATTATTATTATTATTATTATTATTATTATTATTTAATAAGTCTGTGTTTAAGTGGCTTTCACCTGGGTTCATTAGCTGCTCTTCAGTTCTTGTTACCTGCCATAGGTATATGCAAATTAGTGGCGGTTTTCAATTTTTTTTAACAGACATATGAGCCAGCACCATCTAGTGATGGCAATACGCTGCTGTGCACTAGAGGGCGCTGGAGCTTACTAATATATATATAAAGACACAGCAATGTATTTAACATGTTGGATATTACTGGAATGTAATATACACTACTCTCCATTGGGACGCAGGGCGTATATTTAAGGTGTCGGCAACTTAATTTAGAGTTCCAAAATAATAAACTCCCCTGTCCTTTATCACAAACCGGTCCCCTAGTCCGATACATTACTGCGTACTGTTGTTTTTCTATATACATCTGTTGTTGTAAAATCTGTGCTGTCTGATCCTGAGTTTCTTGCTAATAAAAGGCTAAAGAAAGAGAGTCTGCTGATCCGGTTTCATTATAGTAGTTCATATCTGGTTGTGCAACACAGCGTCGTTCACAGTTGTTCACCAGCTAATTCAGCCTCTGTCGTCCCAGTGAAATAAGATGTGGTGGATCAGGGCAGGTGTTTTCATTGCCCTGTGTGAGGACAAACTGATGTTTGATGAGGCCTGACTGGTCCCTGAGATTGGTGAATTTGCATCTGTGAGGTAAGCATAGAAAACCATGTGAAAAGTCTGGTAGTCAGTTGTATTGATCAAAAATGAAACCCATCTAATTTTCTTTATTTTCTCCAAATGAATTAAATGTTAGGCTGGGAATTGGTCTCCTGTGGTACTTCTATTTACAATTTTACTATTTCTTAATCTTAGAAGTATTATCATTGATGATGTATTGACAGATTTAATAACATTGGGACATACAATAAAAATCATTTACATTAAGGTCTGTGAAAAATCAGGTTTAGAAAAAGACATTTAAATCTGTCACTCTTTAGACAATTAAATACACACTTCCCTTTTTATGGTAGAAAACTGCCTTCAAATTCTTCATTGTTGATCTTGTTAATACAAGGTTTATTTTAAAGCGCGTTTATCACTATAACATTATCACCGTGCTGTTATATCTGTGTGAGTACACTATACACTCATTGTGATCCATTCAACATACTTACCAGTACTGTGAAGTTACAGTGGTAGTGCTGTTGGCATCTGATACCGTCCTTGGCTTTCTTTTGGCTATAGAAATACAAAAGATAAAAGATTTATGCTTTTTCTTTCCTGTCTTACTTTTGGATGTATCAATCTGATTCTTTCCTATGTTTAAATGTTCTTTTCTAAACCACTACTGTACATAATCTACTGCAGCCAACATCTGTTAGGAATGTGGTTCCTGGACTATATGCCTCAGATTCTATCCCACACTGGAATAAATGTGTAACTCAGCCAATCCTGTGCCCAAACCTGTTGATAAATAGGTGCTGAACTGCTATAGGCATTCAATACCAACTGTTACCATTGATACCAAATGTTTCTCAATCAAAACTTGCAATCAGTCCAATTATATTAATGCATGGTCTGTAACCACTTAACATACACATTGCTACTAACATGACTTTTAATGTCATTTTAAACATGGTCATTTATTAAGGTTGATAGGATCATATATGGCTCGTTGCCCCCTCTGTCAGACAGCATTTCAGTGTGGTAACTCCTGGAAACGCAATCAAAGACCTTTACATACACTTTGATAAGAAATAAGTGCAGCTAACTTCAAAGATAAAGCCCTTGCACTGGGATCATGGACTCATTTAGATATACAGATTGAGTAAACCAGTACATATGTTAGGAGTTACTAAAGAATGTTGGGGGATTTCTTATAAAAGTTTACTGTGCTAAATGGTCTAATGAAACATGGTCAAAGCAAGGTAAAGAACAAAGAATTATAGAGAAAGCAGGGTGCCAAATCGCTGTGATGGACGTTGTTACATTTCAATGGAAACATTAAGGTAGACCGTGTGAAGGTAAACAGTGTAAAATGTTTTATCAATGGACGGAAAAAAGATTTTAGAAGTACATATTCATATGTGAATGTTTGTTCAACATAAAACGTTGGACGTACCCTACCAATCTTGCCTTATTTTAAATTTTTATATAACCCAGAGAAATCAGAACCCTATAATTATTGACACTCTAAGTCCACAATGATAAATACTTACAAATGATCCCAAATCCCACATTCCACATATTCTAGTTTCTGGATACACCCATCCACAGTGAATCTTACCTTGTGAGTTTTTAATCATGCATTTCATCACAATGACAAACAAAATGAGAAAGGCCACTGCCCCAAGGCCACATATGATAATTATCAAAAGAGAACTATCTGTTTGAAAAAGAAAAAAAGAATTAGACAAAGTAAGGAACACATATTCCTGCAGCTACAGCTCCTTCTTGTTTAAAATATTGTAACAGAAATAACCAGACACTTTTGGAACAACATGCCTTTATCATAAAAAAATAAAACAAAAACAATAATAATAATATGAATAGCTTCAAATTCGAATTGCTTTTTATTTTATTTTTTGTAATATGGCAGAGCGGTTCTGGCTTCTGTTGCTCCCTATTGAGGTATCAGTTTTCTCAAATCTGTCTTTACCTGGTTTTGAGCTTGTCTGGAGGACTGTAATTCCTCATTTCATTCCAGCCTTGAAAGTCCATGTGATTTGAATGGAATAATGAAGGCTGTTCAGTACAAGCACTTTGGATTTTCCAGACCTGCTCAAAAGCACCTCAAAGCCAGGTAAAGACACTTATTCTTTAACTTGTTGGTTTTGTTTACATTCTACCATTTTGGATTATCTTCAGCAGCATAATACACTAAAACAAAATGTCCCCCTGGGCCTTGCTTCACACTCTGTATGTCACAGATGGACTCAGATATGAAGGTAGTTGTTTTCACACAGGTACAGCAGGTAATGTGGAAAACTTGTTTGTAGATAATGTAGCCTTTTAAAGCATAGCCACTACATCGGCATATAGCCACTTTCTCAATTCCCTTTTAATAATGTATACCCAGCAGCTGTTCATATGACCAGTCTTACCAGTAACTGTAATGTCTATTTTATTAGAAGTGCTGTTCCCACAGCTTCTTATTGCAGTACAGTAGTAGGATCCAGTGCTGTTTTTCAACACCTTTGTAATGGTCAGATTAGTGCTTTGGGTTATGTTGAAGAGTACAGCGTCTTTAAACCAGAGAACTTCCTGAACTTCATGATCAGTAATACAGATCAGGGTGATATTATCCATGTCGTTGACAGCCAATGATGTGGCATTAATAATAACACTGAAAGCAGAACCTTACAGAAAAAAAAAAAAAAAACTAATTTGAGCCAAACCACACACACTATTTATTAATAGCAGAAGGAAAGATCTCAGAAATTAGACATAAGTAGAGCGCTTTGTTTTTCCTTTTAAATTGTGCTTCTAGTGTTGTATGCACAGGGTTATATCTATACACAGGATAAGATGTACAGGAACTTTGACACATCTGTAACTGTGATTATGAGCACTAACCAGCTTGTTTGGTAATTTGATTGAAAAGGGCCATAGAACATGTGGGAAAAAAACCCCATCTTCAAGATAAGTGCATCCCTTAATTAATAAGCAGTAATATATAGAGTATATATGTATGATGGGACCTCCTTTGAAGGATTTCAATAAACAGAATTCATAAAAGTACAATAATGACACTAAGTTAACACATACACTCACTTCACTGGTAGTCATTGTAAACTTCCTTTAATTAATTAACTTCAGCTATTCTGGCAGTACTTACAGTTTATGGTGATATTTATCTTATTCGATGCACAACAATTTGTAGCAGTACAAAAATAGGACCCAGCATCATTGGCACGCACTTTTGTGAGGGTCAGATTATTGCTTTGGGTTCTGTTGACCAGTATTCCATCGTCTTTAAACCAGCTCGTTCCTCGGACCTCTTCATGAGTTGAACAGGTCAGGCTGATATTGTCTCCCTCATCAACAGTTGTATTTGATGCTTCAATATGTGCATCTGCAAAGAAAAGATTCAAACAAAACGTTTGTTGTATGCAAGTTTAAGTGACTGTTTTCTATATTCCAGTGGTTCTCAAACGTCATCTATTTGGGACCCCCTTTTGAAGTGACTTTGGTCTGGCACAACCCACTTATTGAAATATTTCTGGCTAATAAATGATTTATTAAATCTAGCTTTTTATTAAATAAAAAAGGAAATATGAGTAATAAAGCAAAAAGAAATGTTGTTTATAAGAGACCAGCTGCAATTACCTGTTGCCATTACATATAGTACAAGTCTGTTTTCGCAACTCCCCTAAAATGTTCAGCCTTTGTTCCATTCAGCTCTGGAAGCCACACTTACTGCATGTATATTGAGAAAGGTGGAGCCAGCACAGTTGAGAGCGTCCCGTTGTCACATGACAAATGGAATGAGGAAGTGTGTTCAGTGCCAGGCAGTTAGGATTCCCCAGACAATCCAAGTAAAGACATGAACCATGATGAACCATTCAGTATGATTGCAAAGAACCGACAACAAATAAATATGGAATAATCAGGCACCAGTTCCTGGTTACTTAGGAAATATTTACACACGGCCAGCATCACAAAACACAATCTGAACGTGCGCATTTGGGGTGGCCAAGTTTAAACCAGGGAATGCTGCTTCATTTCACTTCCCTAGAAATGTTGTGAGGCAGTACAGAGGTGGCAGATAATTGCACCTGATTCAACTGTGATACTAATTTCATCAAGGGCTATAATATAGCTGCATGGACTAAAACTGGACTGAAGTTTTATTCAGATTTCATCTGTTTAAAGACTGGCTTTCCAAAGTGGCTCACGACCGCATGGTGTGCAGGGTGAATAGTAGTCAGGGGAGGCCAGTTTCGTGTCTTAGCAGTGCAGTTGCTGGTTTTTGCAGGGTGGAGGGGTAGACTGGCTTTGGAGGAAAAATTATCAAGGACTGTTTCTCCTCATCGTGCTGTAGTGGGCCCTACTGACCAGGCGCAAAGTGAGTTCAAGTTGATGCCTGCAGGGCCGCTAGCTTGCCAACTGTAGCTCCCGGGTATAAAGTGGTGTTTGGTTTGCTTGTGCAGTCAGTGGATGGCCACTGACCTTCAGTTTGCTTGAGCTGCTGTGGGAAGTTATTGTAATAAGGGAACATTCTAAATTGGAGATAAAAATAATCAGGCATTTTAAATAAAATAAATTTAAAAAAAACTCACTAATGCACTAATGACACATCAGGCAAGTCAACAGATGTAATACAAATAACTAGGAGACAGCAGTTCCATTGTATTCAATAATGCTGTGTGTCATCAATGTGGTCTGGTACACAAATTAGTTCACACACGAAAAGGGATATATAAACATACTGCTATGCAAATGTCTTATCTGCTGTTGAAGTTGTCATAGTTTCAGCTTGGTTTTAGATCTTTCATTTTAGATTGTTTGATCGAGACTCTGTGGGTCTGATGGGGGTATCCTTGTGGCCAGTTTAATGACAGGGGGATGAAATTGCATAGTGTTTAAAAGTCGAAATTTAGACACAGTTGTTTCACTTTCAAATCCTGAAAGATATCATTAGGGGGCCAATCGTAAAGGTTAGTTTAATGATGATTGTTGGTGCTGCTGTTATATTAGCATATTCATATTCTATTTTTGTGGTACAGTCATCTATTACCCTCGAATTGACCGACTTTATCTGTGAGCATGTACAATAATTCATTTTAGCAATTTATTTTTAATGACTGGGTTTAAGGAGTAAGTAGTGGGGTTCCAAAAAACAGTGTCACCCATCCCCATGTGTTGCTACAACTGTTTAAATAACGTACCTGTCATTTCTCTTTTCATTGTCAACATCCTGACAACTTTTTACACTGATAACTTTAAAGTCTGTTTCAAAGCACTTTTCAAAATGGCTGCTCTAGTGCACTGGGGTTTGAGATCTTTATAAATCACTGCAGGAAGAGCGATTAAAAAAAAAAAAAAGCATAACAGCAATTGTTGTGTTACCTGTTTGACAAAGTGCGGGTAATAATCCTTACACTCTCAGAGCAGAAGAGCAAACAATGAAAAGAAAAATTACAGGTACGTTATTTAAAAAGTTCTAGCAACACCTGGGGACGTGTAACGCTATATTTTTCAGAACCCTGCTACTTTCTCTTTAAGGTATGACGATTAGTAAATAATACCAAAATACACTCCAGGAATATATTAACATGTTTTTGAAAGCTAAAATAAAGGGAATGAGAATTAAATTGTGTCTTTTCTGTTGACTGAATGTACAATACAAAGCTCAGTTTCAGTATAATGAAAGTATATTTGCTAAATATTTAAAAGTGCAAACTTCCTTCAAACCAGGCTGTCCTTTTTAAAAAGCCTATAGTTGCCAGCACTTTATTATAATTCAGCAGAACAGAAAACAACATACCTCCAAAGCAGGAAAACGAATCTTCATTATAAACGAAATATTGACTTTTATTAATTTCTGTGTTTGGTTCCTTCAGGCAAATTGTTTTGCATGTTTCTGAAACTGAAAAAAAAAATCTTTGAAATGAGTAAAGCCTAGTTGGGTCACCTGGAAAACATTGCATGCATAGAATTAAACACATACGAATTTTAGTGAAGTTCCCTGGTTCAAGTTCACAGCAGTAATATTTCTCCCCACCCACGACATTTAAATGGTCTTCATCTCCTGTGTGATTGCAGCATTGTGGGTTCAGACTACATTGAAGACCTCCAGAGATTTGTGTTCCACTGCCTGTTAAAGAAATTCAGTAACAAACCTCTCAAATCATCTTAGCATATAAAAAGTGTTTCATAGTGACATTAAAAGGAGTTCTAACCAAGATATAAAAAAAATAATAATCTATAATTATTTATTTCTAAGCAGACGCCCTTATCCAGGGCGACTTACAATTGTTACAAGATATCACATTATTTTTACATACAATTACCCATTTATACAGTTTTTACTGGAGCAATCTAGGCAAAGTACCTTGCTCAAGGGTACAGCAGCAGTGTCCCCCACCTGGAATTGAACCCACAACCCTATGGTCAAGAGTCCAGAGCCCTAACCACTACTCCACATTGCAGCTATATGCATTTTATAAAATCTAATAAAATATTTAAAATACAATCCAATTAAAGTCAAGCAGAGAAACACCTTGGCTTGTGGCTTCATTAGTAGAAGATCGTTATAAATCTAGGAGTGTTTTTGAAGTTATGGATGACGGTGAGTTTATGGTGAGTTAATTTATTTTATTGAACTATGTGCTGAGAATACTATATGTGCAGATACCCAGTTTCAAAGTAATTTCCTTTTAAGACTTGTTTTTATTAATTAAATGAAACCAAACAATTCTATTAGTGCATGTGTTAATTTCACAACAAGAAAATACTGCCTTTTCCCCACCTTTACAAGTGAGTACCAAATCAATAGCATTTAAGCGGTGAGTGCTTTACAAGTCTCTTGGAAGAGAATTTTCCTTTCACCTGGGGCACTGACATTACTGCCATACAGAGGCCATAAACTGTTTTGATATTTGTATCCACACATCATAGGTAAATCAACTGGGAATTATTTGTTCTCCACTTTTACTCGACAGTGTATCCAGTTCACGCTCCCTCCTGCAACAGTGCTGGTGCTCTGATTGAAAACTGGAAACTTTGTTTCACAGCTTTGTTGCAAGAGGGAGTGTGGTCCAGATACACTGTGATGTTTCTGGTGAACACTCCCAATAAACACTGAGAAATGTATTCCCTAGTTGATTTATGATATGATATGTGATAACAAATTTCAAAAGATTCCGTAATATGCGATATGGACAACACGGGACACAGCAAAGGTAACAATGCATTTGTTGTAAACACTGCAGTGTGTTCTGTAATACTTTAAAGGGAATTCCTCGGAAAATCCAAATATCAACACACCCCTAATATGTACCTTGTACCTTGTAACTGAAAGTGTTCTGCTCTTAGGATCTGAATGGGTTTATATTCTTGTTGATGAACTCATGGTTTTCTTTTTCCATTTTGAAAAGTCTTAGTTTGTGTCTCCTTTCATTTTTCATCCAGCGTATCAGCTATCTTATTCTGTTTTCTTTTTTTCTTTTCCAGATCAACTTTTATTATCTCTCAAACCCCGTTCAGCCCCTATGTTGTGTTCTTTAGTCATGCAAACAAGTAAAACTCCTGTACCTGTCTGCAGGGTGAGAACTTGTTGTCCATGGTGTCATTAGGGAACATCTACACATTCTTAGACTTCCCAACAAGGAATCGGTAAGAAGCTATGTTCACATTACACCTCTCCTTCAGATAAATCTGAGCCATGAACAATTGTCATTTGCTTAACGTTGTTATCCTGGATAAACCACTCATCTTTTATAGGAGTGCATTTAACTGGATCTAACTGGGAAACCTTTGAAATAATTTGGCATTGCCACGAGACAAAACTTTTGTCGACTTGACTTTTTGTAAGTTGCACTTTATATTTTGATTGAGTGTATTGAATAAGTAAACATTGTTATGTTGGTCCAGAGATTAAAGTTTTTAGTGGACCAGCATAGAATTTGAAAATGTACAAACTTTCAATACCACATAGGTCCTTTGAGAAGACGAAGATGATTTAACCTGGGGAAAAAAAACCCATTCAGGCATTGTGTTTAACAGAGTCTGACTAGCCTGTTCAGATTGTACAGGTTTATTGTTTTGTTACTTTTAAAAGCACCATTAAAAAGCCACTTACCAATGCATAGAAGCAAAGCAGTTATATAAATAATATCTTCATAGATATTCATTGTTGAAACTTTAGAACTGAAAGAAAATCAATATAAAATATAATCATGCCCATCAAACACACACACACACACAAATAACAGTTAAAACAATTCAAGTAACCAGCTACAGTCATATTGGTAAATAGATCAGTCAATAGTTTTGACAAATATGCGAAATAATTCAGAATTTCCCTAAATTGCACACGCTTCTGGCTATTGCAAAATCATTTCTTTTGACGACAGTTCATATGACAGTCAGTTACACAAAACAACCCCAATCAAGCATCTAAATACCAGTAAAAACAGCTCTTTGTGTAGCATGGTTATGAAAATCAAACCTCAAATAGTGCATGTGAAACGCCAGCACATGTCTGTGTGTAAAAATCTGGAAAATGCCAGAAAGGGTTTAAATGACGACAGGTTTTAGAATGGAATAAATCCCTACTTAATTAATAATAATAATAATAATAATAATAATAATAATAATAATAATAATAATAATAATAATAATAAATACTATTAAATAAAAATTCCATCTTCCATTACTTAACACATTTAATAATGCATTTAGAATTCATGTTATTGTACTTACTCTAGCACCAGCCTCTATCTAATTAATCATTAACAGTACATTACAAATGTTGACCGTATTAACATTATAATATATCAAGCATTAACATTTTTGCACATTCAAAAATACAACATGCATTTAAGTAATACTTGCCTGCTATTGCTGCTTCTTTGAATGACTTACACTTCAAGTCAACAAGGCTGAAGAGTGAAATTACTGTTCATAAACAATGGACAGTGGACCTGTACTGCTCTAAAATTAAAATGGACACATCAATGCAAATGCATTATGGAAATCAATCTCCTACAGAGAGTGGGACCAAGCTGTCATATTACAGTAAATAAGATGCAAATCTGTATTTTTTTTTTCTTAAAACAGAAGGGAAGTTGATGCTGGTGGATTAATGTTCACAACAAGCAATGTAAATGTACCACAATATATACAGCCAGACCTATTCAGCTTTTATTAAAAGTGCAAGAAAAACAGTGAGCCTTGTTACTTAAGTTAGATAGCTTCATTGTTAGGCGTCTCAGAAGAATGGAGACATCTGTCAGATTGTCTATAGCAGAACCTCCTGGGCTTGGATCCAGCTTAATTCACAAGTGAAATGTGTTTGGTGGAACCAGCTTAGCATTCGTCAACATTACTGCATCCACATCACAACCTATTCACTCAGATGTATTGTTTTATTTTTCATTTCTTTACTAATATAAAACAG